>NC_141265.1:23622500-24822500 GCF_054856545.1 Hippocampus guttulatus
TCTGCGTTCAACACCATCATCCCGGAACTCCTCACCCCCAAACTTCTCCACCTCGGTGTGTCCCCTACGATCTGCCAGTGGATCCTCAGCTTCCTGACGGGACGGACACAACAGGTGAGACTGGGAGCAACAACATCATCAACACCCACCACCAGCACTGGAGTCCCACAGGGATGTGTCCTCTCTCCACTGCTCTTCTCCCTCTACACAAACGATTGCACCTCAACAAGTCCAGCTGTCAAACTCATAAAGTTCGCAGACGACACCACGGTCATCGGTCTCATCAAAGACGGCGACGAGTCTGCGTACCGCCAACAAGTGGAGCAGCTGGAGCTCTGGTGCAGCCGACACAACCTCGGGCTGAACACGCTCAAGACTGTAGAGATGATCGTGGACTTCAGGAAACATTCTTCTCACAGTTGCCCCTCACACTATCCAACTGCCCTGTGTCAACCGTCGAGACCTTCAGGTTCCTGGGAATCACAGTCCAGGACATGAAGTGGGAAGTCAACACCATCTCCATCCTGAAAAGGGCCCAGCAGAGGATGTACTTCCTGAGGCTGCTGAGGAAGCATGGCCTGCCACAGGAGGTGCTATGACAGTTCTACACGGCAGTCATCGAATCAATCCTGTGTTCTTCCATCACGGTTTGGTTTGGGGCCGCCACAAAAAAGGACAAAATCTGACTTCAACGGACAGTTAGGACGGCGGAAAAAATCATTGGCACCGCCCTACCCACTCTTGAGGACTTGCACACTGCAAGAATCAAGACAAGGGCACGGAAAATCCTCCTAGATCCCCCGCACCCTGCCCACCACCTTTTCCAGCTACTCCCCTCAGGCAGGCGCTACAGATCCATGCACACCAAATCCAGTAGACACTTAAACAGCTTCTTCCCTCTAGCCATTAACTCCCTAAACGGTCACTGACGTAGTCACTCTTCTTGTACTACAAATACTGCTACTGGTCACTCTAAAATGGTTCAATGATTTTCTGCACCAACTGTACAAACTGTCATCATATTGTATTCTACCACTGTTCACTTTAGCTCTGCTTGATACTTTGCACATTGTCTCACAGTTGTCACTGGGTGGTACCACCACACTACGGTTCACTTACATTACGAAATGTCCTTGCATACCTATTTGTCATGTCCTTGTTTACGATGATACTAATGCAGCGTGTTATACCGGAGACAAATTCCTTGTGTGTTCTACATACTTGGCCAATAAAGATGATTCTGATTCTGATAACTGTTTTGGATGGAGACAAATGTGCACCTTTCTTCCATCCAAAATCCACAAAAAATGAATTTTTCATGTCTTTTGTCATTATGACACCCCTACCCACCAGTGATGTGTTCCTCGAGCCGGTCCTTGGCCTCGAGGACCGGCTTGAGGACCGAAGGCGCAGTCCTTGGTCCTCGGCCTTGGCCTTGGAGTCAAGTCCTTGGTCCTTGGCCTTGGGTCGCCGGTCCTCGGACACAACGAGGGATTAGAGCCTCTAATCCTTCGTCGACAGGTATAAAGTGGGCCAGAGGACCGCAAGAATCATAAAAAAATCAAACAAAATCCATCCAGGGAAACCCATGTCGGTGACTTTATCTGGCGCTTTAAAAGGGGCGGGGCTGCCACTGACTGTCAGTACAACGTGTAAAGAGCGGCATCACAGTTAGTTTCAATTACGGTTCGTTCCGTTCGCGATCGGTAGTTTAAATAGCATGTAAAGCCTTTCTGTAACAGTGGTGTCTTTTATTTAGTTATTTTTGCACAGTCTTCACGTTTGTGTGGTCGCACTAGAATGTTTGTTTGAACCAAGTAATTTGCGTTACAGCTGGAGTCAATAATGCCGGCACTTCACTTCCGGGTTTGGCCGTTGGGATTTAGAGTCCTTTTGCTCGATTCCAGTTATGTTTGCTGAATGCTTTCTCATATTTGGAATAATGAATATTGATAATACATAGTTTAAAATCATGGTTGATTAAATTATTTTTTATTATTATTGTGAAGTTGAAGGTATTAATTAATTAATGTAGTATTAGTGGGAGTGGTAATAATATTAGTACTCAGAGAATGTTTAGAGATCAGCCATCTCGTTACCTCTGCGTCCCGCTTCCTAGATGCATAATTAACCCACGGGACGCACAGTTCCAAACAATGTGTGGTTTTGGGACGCAAGTTTTCTCAGTCAAAACAAACAAACAAAACTACGGCAGGCCTTAGGATTTCACAGTGACAATCGTTACCGGTAGCGTGTCGTTTCCGTGGCGTCATTGTCACAGTACCGAAAAATAGTTTAACTATAAAAGTCACCACACTTGAGTTGACTGTGTGATCAACGCGATTTCACTGCGCCTGTATGTGTGTTTGTGATGTGGTGTGGTGTGTGAGTGTGTTTCTTCTAATTTACTTACTTACGTTTTGTTTTGTTTTCAGTGTTGGGGGGGACGCAACAGATGACGTTATGTGCGCATGCGGGTTGTTATTTTAGTTTGCAAATTGAGGAATCGCACGGATGAAAGTTTGAGATGGCGGTGAAAAAAAACTCACCAAGGTCTACTAATTACGATATTTAAGAAATGGGAATGCTAGTCTGATTTTTCGTATGAATCGTCCAAAGGGCGTATCACGAAACTCACCTGTGACGTATTCACAGAACGCGAGAGCGAGATACGACGCGAGGCACGATTACGAGGCAAGTTGGTCATTAGATTTGTAGGCTAATCGCTGTGAAAAATATTATGAAACAGTATTGGTTATTCTATAATTTACTGGTTGTAGCATGGTAACTTTATGAATAAAACATTCATCACAAGGTGTAGTCATGCTAATCTTAACTGTTGGTAGAACTAATGATGATATGTTTTAAATTCTTTCGTCAAATTGATCGTAGATTACACATGCATCGTCTTGGGAAGAGGATGTTCATTGTTAATGCATCGTTTTCAAACATTAACCCTTGAAACATTATACTTTTGAGTTTCGGAATTCTTGATTATCAATATCAGTCAAAATAAAAAATGGGTTCCCATGATGAACGTTTACGGAACCCAACATTTGTTATCGTGGTTTCCCATTGGGTAATCCGACGGAACCGAAAAACGGTTACCATGAATTTCCGAAATCCTCAGGCCTGCTCCTGAATTATTTAAATTTTTGCAGCATTTGTTTATCATTGTATGTATATGTTGTTGTTTGTGTTATTATCATATGCAATTGAATAAGTAGACCCTTTCAGAATTCAAAATTTGGGACTTTCTCAATGCATAATGAGACTCATACTTTTCTGATCAGCGAGTCCCTGGGACTCGCTGCCGGTAAACTGTAAAATTATCACTGAGAGATTACCGCTTTTTTCTGCAGTCAGTGATTGACTTCTATGCAAAGTCATTTCTCAACTTGTCTTCCGTGCCATGTCATGCCTGTTGAGTGTTGATTTACTTCATATTAAGAAACTACTGCACTAAAACATTAATTCATAAATGTATACCATGTGATTTTATTTTTTTTCCCAGTATAATTAACACGTACCCTGACTGTTCTACTCTTTGAATAAAAACACTTCATTCAAGCGTTAGGGAGTGCAAAGGTTATGATGGAGGGGTGTTGCAAATCATGAGGACCTGCCAAGTGGTATGATAGCATTATTTTATACATCAGTCCTTGGTCCTTGGCCTTGGCCTCGGAGGCAAGTCCTTGGTCCTTGGCCTTGGCCTCGGAAAATTTCTCAAGTCCTTGGCCTTGTCTCGGAAAATTTTCCAAGTCCTTGGCCTTGGCCTTGGCCTCGGAGTCAAGTCCTTGGCCTTGGCCTTGGGTTGCCGGTCCTTGGACACAACACTGGAAAATGGATGGATGGTTGAGATTCAGAATTGACAAAATCCAGATTTATTCGTCCTATCCTGCTGCATCGCAACAACCAAGACTTTTGGAACAGCGGAAATGTTAAAAGTACAATCATTCCGTCATTCGTTCAATGCTTACTACATGCAATTGACTGCTTTAATGCAGGGGTCGGGAACCTAAGAGAGCCATGAAAGCAAAATAATTGGAAATGTATGTCAGTGAGAGCCATATAATGTAACTGTGCTGTATTTTAAAAGCGAATTCAACAAAATGTCAGCATAATAAGCCTCTGAATTTAGTCTATTAAATAATTCTGTTATAATATCATGAATGTGAATGGTTTTCCATTCCTTACTATTGCTAGAGATCAAAGCTAGTGGAATTATAGTCACCTTGCCGGGTCCATACTCGGAGTTGCTGCTGGCTAGCTAGCACCCTGATCAGTAGCTTGGCATGCTTCCTTTCTGCTGTTTCCCACAGGGTATTTGCGAACATAGCATGGCGCATGGGAGAGTGCCACTTCACATTCAACCGTTTCATCGATGGTATTTTGTCATTGTAAATTAGACACACCACAGAACCTGTTCTTTCCACAAAGGCGAATCCTTCGGTCCATTCATCCTGAAGTGTACCATACTCGTCATCTTTTTTCTTTTCACCATCTGATTCATCGAAGGATTAGCTTTGAGCTCTGGCCGAACAGGCTGATTCAAAAGGGGGTGTTTACCTGTTTCCACAGCAACGGCTTACGTAGGCCAGTATCATCCAATTAAAATTGCTCCTGCAACTGCAGCCCTGAATAGGACATGAGCAGTGAAAAATCGATGGATGGATTAAACAAGCGAGAATATTTTGTTTTATCTGCGAGCCAGATGCAATCATCAAAAGAGCCACACCTGGCTCACAAGCCATAGGTTCCCAACCCCTGCCCGAGGGTGACCATATTTTAATTTCCGAAAAGTGGACACTTAAAGTTCAATGAAATGATACTCAAAGTTTACTCAAAGACGCCATACATGAATATAATATTTAACGTAGCCCCCTCGAGGGTGCGACATGAATGACAACACGAAATCCAAATGAAAATATAGGGTTTAATTCCTGGCAACCAGTGAGAACTGGTCACACGAACATGAACCATACAAAACAAGTGGCATCACAAAACAAATAAAAGACAAAACCATGAAGACAATTGATTTAACAGAGTGCTTCTCAATTATTTTCTGTTGCGCCCCAGCCCCCCAGCAAGAAGAATTCAACCCCCCAATCTGCAGCCACTATAAATATCATTTGTCTTTAAAATTGCAATGCAAATCAATGCACCTCTGCATTATATTTAAACCTTAACATTAAAGAAAAGAAAATATATATAGTCCAACTTACAGCAAAGAAGAACTTTATTCACATTTATTAACAGCTTTTTAGTTTGTAACAGAAACTATTTTAAGTGCATCCATTTACTCGAAAAACAAAAACAACAAAAAAAACCATCCTTGTTGAAACAGTAAAAGGATGCTACCTTATATGATGCTAACAGTGCTTACTAACTTACTGAATTAGCATTCACAAAGCGGGATGATGCTGGCAATATTCAGCATGTTTTTGTTGAAAAAACTCCCGCGGTTTAACAGCGTGGTTGGGTTGTAATGTTCTTAAGTGGCTCCTTATTTTATTCAGTTTCATGCTGTCCGATGTCCGAATTTTAAAGCACAGTAAAAATACTGGTCACTCCTCGTCTCCCACTGTCGTCACAGTGAAGCCAAGCTTCGTCATGTCCTCTTGCCTTCGCTTTCGGGTGACTTTCTTTTGTCTCGTTATTGTCGTTTCCCTCCGTCTTTCTTTTCATCCCTGTTAGAAATGTTTCCATGTTGTCGCTTGAGGGGTTGTTTGCTTTATTTTCCAATTACTACTCCGTGCATAATAAAAACCCCAAAACTGCAGCATAGAGGCATTCCACCCTGCGCACTCTCTGACAATGAGGGTGCCACTGCCATCTGCTGTGGTGGATGTGAAATTACACTATATTCGAGTACGAGGGGGAAAAAAAGCAAGTTCCCCAGAGTCACACGGCCTCCCTTGGCAGAGCGTGCCCCACTATTTGAGAAGCACTGCGTTAAACCAAGGCTTGAGTCTGGCTTTTAGTTGCCATTTTTAGTATTCTGCCTGTACATTGTAATAGTCATAACTTACTCTTATGAGAATAAATTTTCTTGAGGTTTACCTTTTTGTCAACCCTTGTTCTACATGTGATAAAAGATTGGTTTTACTGTCTTCCTCACAAAATCAGCTGCTGATTATACACCCTCCTAGCTGAGTATTACGGTAGACATACAGCTCAAAAGGGCAACGTAGGATGTCCAAACGTCCACTTTTTTTTTTTACTTTATAATGAATAAATTATTCACTCAACTTTAAAACAGCCATCACTGTACACAAAGTGCTGTACATGGAGAAAATATCATATACACAACATAAATTGTTGGAGGATGATCAAACAGGGGGAAGCGTGTTGTTGTCGACACGGCTGGATCCCTTGACCGTTCTCCACTTCCCCAGGTCCTCGCGTGTTCGTTTGATTCGGGCTGAGTTGATGTGCAAAAGTCAGAGGCTGGAAATGGAGAAGTTCTTGCAAGATGTTTTACTGAACGTTCAGGGCACAACACGAATCGATTCGGGCTCCTGTGAGTCTCAGATTTCATCAGGAAGCCCCGAGCAACTACAGTCACACGTACATATAGGCATAGTATGTTAATTATATTAATTAGGGGCGGGCAGTCCTTCCCCTCATGTAAAAATCTGAAACAAAGAAAGGTCAATGCAGTTCGATCTTGGCATTTTGACAAAGTACAGACCATATCTGCTGGTCCACAAATCTTGAGATTAGGGTTCCTCTTCGAAGGCACTTGACAGCCTTCAGGGACTTTTACGAGGTGGAGGAGGCAAGAAAACCCTCGGGGGGCTGTTAATTAACCAAGTGAAAATAGAATCTAAACTTCACACTACATTCTTTGTTTCAAGTACTTCAGCAGATGTTCAGCACAGAGACTAGTGTCAAAGTCGACCTGTCTATGATAAAGTTTTAAGCTAAACATATAACATATATAGGTGATATCTTCAAAATAAAACAATAAATTAAAAATGAAGACAGTAGAAAGCACAAAACAGTAAAACTAAGATCAAGTCTGAGTTGTGCCGAGTCAAATGTCAGAGGATACAATTCATCAAAATGTCCGGCTTTAATTATTTTTCACGGGACCGTTGAGGTAAATACTCCTGTTGTTGGCCCCACAAGGATTGCGCGCCTGGTCGTTGACTAAGTCAACCTATATCCTGACGAAGTTCTTTCCTTTCCAATGACTTGGATTTCTTCTGTCTGAAAAAAACATGGACAGGCACTGGTGAGTATAACGCTATAATTGAATTGTTGTCACCTGACTATGCCTTCTTGGACTCCCCGTGGTGGAGGAGTGTTGAATATTTTTTAATATACTGTATTTTCCGCACTATTTTCTGCTTGGCTCTCGACGAAGGCGGACGCTTTTTGCCCAGCTCCTGCCCTCACCCCCGCCCTCTCCTTGCTCGCCACTTAGTCTTTGTGCTGTCTTTGTCTAACTTTTTCCTAGCCTCCTACCGTATTTTCATCCGAAGAACTAACCATGGAATTAGTTGGCTGGTCTCTCGATGCAATCGACAAAATTTTTTCGACGGAAAGAGCAGGCAGTGGGGAGCCTGCTTGCCCTCCGGGGACATTTGCTGCCGGATACGCCCTGGATCCATGGAGAAAGTGGAGACCGGTGTGCCTGGCAATAATCCGTGGAGGATGTGGAAGACATCTACATTATTGGCCTTTTGATAACAGGTATGCTGCTGTTTGGTGTTGGCAGCTTTCTGTTCTATCGCAAAATTCAACCGACGGGAGCGGCTTTATTGGAAGTGAAGAAGCTGCCGGTCATTCTGGATGGTTTGGCGCGAATGTCCAACACTCAGACTCAAGCGGGGACTGAGCTCAACCGCAATATTGATGCGGTTTTGGAGCAACTCCGCGCGATCGACAACAACATGGAGAAGTTGGAATCCGCGCTGCGGAAAGAGTTTTCGGATTCGGCTGATCGGCGCCAGTGAAGAGATACAGACCACGGACCATGCATCAAGGCTGTCTGAAATTGTTGGCGGCCGTCCCTCCAAAACAAACAACGCTATCTGGCCCTTTCCCCTGGATGGAAGTACGCATGGAATCTAGGGCCCCCCACCATCACCCCCCTCCTTCTCGGCCATGGACTAATAAGCCGGGACTGTCTTCATGATGAGCAGACCTCGACGAAGCAGCTATGACCTGTACACGCATACACCTACACAACTGAACAACCACACGTGCATAAACATCCTTGTTATCACCGTCTTCATCGCTCCGATTCTTTTTCCCCCCCGTGACGTGGTTCGACATGCAGAGCCCTCGTGTGTCCGTGCAGCTGGCCATTTCGGCCGCGTCGCGGTCACCCCTCTCCTCCCTCCCCCCCTTCCCATTCATCCTCCCCCTTACATGTTATGTCTTGTGACTTGTTGTAACTGTCATATACTTATTTATGTGCTAGGGTCTTTTTTTTTTATCCTGGACTTAAATTATCCTCTGAAGAGGATAGTTCGAGCGTGTTTTTTTTTTCCCCTCTCCCTACCCAGCGTTTTCCTTTCTGAATTCTGATTGTAATTTCCCCATTGCGGGACAAATAAAGGATATCTTAATCTTATTGGGCGCACCGAAAAGTCTTCCATTTTCTTAAAAGCTCACCGAGCGCCTTAAAATCCGGTGTGTCTTTTGTATGGTCATTATGGTAGAACGTCGACTCAAAGATGGCTCCTTCCTGGAGACATGTTTTCAATGTTATATCTTGCTGTTGGTTCAGTGAACTGTGTCACTGCTTTATTAAATAAGTATGTGTTGCAGCTCTGAACAAAGGAGAGCTGTGGTGTTAATTTTTTAAAACAGTCTCAACAAATACAGGTACGTCTTTGTCTATCTCCGTGCTTTCCACACAAGGAATTTGTCTCCGCTATAGCACGCTGCATGAGTATCATCATAAACAAGGACATGACAAATAGGTATGGAAGGACATTTCATAATGTAAGTGATGTAGTAAGTGTAACTGTTAGACAATGTGCAAAGTATCAAGCAGAGCTAAAGTGATCAGTGGTAGAATACAATATGATGACAGTTTGTACAGTTGGTGCAGAAAATCATTGAACCATTTTAGAGTGACCAGTACCAGCATTTGTTGTACAAGAAGAGTGACTATGTCAGTGACTGTTTAGGGCGTTAATGGCGAGAGGGAAGAAGCTGTTTAAGTGTCTGCTGGATTTGGTGCGCATGGATCTGTAGCGCCTGCCTGAGGGGGGTAGCTGGAAAAGGTGGTGGGCAGGGTGCGGGGGCCAGGAGGATTTTCTGTGCCCTTGTCTTGATTCTTGCAGTGTGCAAGTCCTCAAGAGTGGGTAGGGCAGTGCCAATGATTTTTTCCGCTGTCCTAACTGTCCGTTGAAGTCGGATTTTGTCCTTTTTTGTGGCGGCCCCAAACCGTGATGGAAGAACACAGGATTGATTCAATGACTGCCGTGTTGAACTGACGTAGCACCTCCTGTGGCAGGCCATGCTTCCTCAGCAGCCTTAGGAAGTACATCATTTTGTTGTTCTACTTCTTCCTTTCGTAACTTTGCTGCTGTGAATTGGGAATTTCTCCATTGCGAGACTAATAAAGGCTTTCTTATCTTATCTTATCTTATCTTATCCTCTGCTGGGCCCTTTTCAGAATGGAGATGGTGTTGACTTCCCACTTCATGTCCTAAGAGACTGTGATTCCCAGGAACTTGAAGGTCTCGACGGTTGACACAGGGCAGTTGGATAGTGTGAGGGGCAACTGTGGAGAAGAATGTTTCCTGAAGTCCACGATCATCTCTACAGTCTTGAGCGTGTTCAGCCCGAGGTAGTGTCGGCTGCACCAGAGCTCCAGCTGCTCCACTTGTTGTCGGTACGCAGACTCGTCGCCGTCTTTGATGAGACCGATGACCGTGGTGTCGTCTGCGAACTTTATGAGTTTGACAGCTGGACTTGTTGAGGTGCAATCGTTTGTGTAGAGGGAGAACAGCAGTGGAGAGAGGACACATCCCTGTGGGGCTCCAGTGCTAGTGGTGCGTGTTGATGATGTTGTTGCTCCCAGTCTCACCTGTTGTGTCCGTCCCGTCAGGAAGCTGAGGATCCACTGGCAGATCGTAGGGGACACACCGAGGTGGAGAAGTTTGGGGGTGAGGAGTTCCAGGAGGATGGTGTTGAACGCAGAGCTGAAATCCACAAACAGGATCCTTGCATAGGTCCCTGTGCTGTCGAGGTGCTCGAGGATGTAGTGCAGACCTATGTTGACTGCGTCCTCCAGAGACCTGTTTGCCCGGTAGGCAAACTGAAGAGGGTCCAGCAGGGGTCCGGTGACGTTCTTTAGGTGGTTCAGCACAAGGCGTTCAAAGGACTTCATGACCACAGACGTCAGAGCGACAGGCCTATAGTCGTTCAGTTCCGATGTTGCCAATTTCTTGGGAACTGGGATGATGGTAGACTGTTTGAAGCAGAATGGGACCTCACACAGCTCCAGGGATCTGTTGAAGATTTGTGTGAAGACCGGAGCCAGCTGGTCAGCGCAGACTTTCAGGCAGGAGGCGGACACTTTGTCGGGCCCCGCAGCTTTCTTGATCTCCTGCTGCTTGAAGAGCCGTCTCACATTCTGTTCGTGGATCTGTAGGGGAGAAAATGAGGGTGGAGGGGTGGGGGGTAGATAGAGTAGTTTCTGGTAGAGGTGTGTGTATGTGGGAAATGGGGGTGTCCTTTTCAAATCAGCAGAAAAACATGTTTAGTTCATCAGCCAGACCCTTATTGTTCACTGTTTGGGGGGATGACATTCTATAGTTTGTGATTGCTTTCAGGCCTTTCCACACAGATGAAGAGTCGTGAGCAGAGAACTGTTTTTTCAGCCTTTCTGCATAGCTTCTCTTAGCGATGTTAATTTCCTTTGTCAATTGGTTTCGGGCGTGTTTGTACAGTGCCCGATCTCCACTTCTAAATGCGGCCTCGAGCTTCGTGACATCAGTGCACCATTCTTCGTTGATATAGAAGCAAATCCCACCACCTTTCGATTTCCCTGATAGCTCCGTGTCGCGGTCGGCTCGGAGAAGGCGGAAGCCGGGTAGATGTAGCGCGGAATCCGGGTGGCGGTCACTGAGCCAGGTTTCAGTGAAGCAGAGCACGCGCAGAACGTGCAAGGGTTTTGTTGGTCTTTGTGAGGAGAAGAAGTTCATCCATCTTGTTTGGCAGAGATCATAGATTAGCAAGATGGATCGATGGGAGCGGGGTTCAAAATCCACGCTGCCGGAGCTTGACGAGCATGCCGGCTCGCTTCCCCGTCCTCCGGCGGCATTTCCATGCTCCGTACAGCGCAGCCGCTCCGCTCGCGATTAGCTCCGGAAAACCATGTGGATTTTCGTGTGCTGGTGAAAAAAGACCGAGCGTAGCCTCCCCAATGCTAAGCAACTTTTCCCTCGTTAAGTAAGCCGCTCAGGGTCGCCAAAAACGAACGGAAATGACAAAAACAGGGATAATACTATGGAGCATGTAACCGAGGCTGCCATAACTGTCGACCGCCACTGAAAAACGTAAACTAACGATTACTTCAATGAAACTAATGAAAAATTGAAAATAATACATCAAAACTGAAAAGCAAGCGAGGATATAACAAAATTAATTCTATTGCCACCACCCTACAGAATTTATATTGTGATTTCATCATTTGTGAATACACAACAAAGGAATAAATAACTACGACCAGTGGCGGGCCGTGCATTTCAACCTTAGGCCTTCAGTGACGTCACATACTGTACATTAACACAATATAGGCTCGTCAAGCAGCACTTAATTTCAGGAGCATTTAAAACATCAAGTATGCATTCACGATTAAGAGCAGGAAACTAAATTTACAGATATTGTCAAAAATAAAAAGATGATTTAAAAATACAAAATAAAATGCCACCCAAATTCCACTATGTGATCTTAAACAAGACTGTCCAATTAATTGTGCAATGTCGCAGTTTCATATAAGACACCAACCACACAATAACAAAACAAACTATTCTTTGAAAATCAAGTTAACAGATCATTTGCATTTTGAGAATAGGCTATACAACAGCAAATAACTGAAAATGTTGAGCAGCTGAGATTGAACGAACTTTCGTGCACGAAGGGGACTACAATGCACCATTATAAATTGCAGGTGAGCAGATTTATTTGATACATTTTTGTATCTTTGTCATTTTATTTCATTACCATTAATTTAATACTAACGAAATAAAATGACAAGAAGAAATGGAAAATAAAATTCATTTACTCACCAATGTCGTGCCTGTTCACCGAGTTGCAGATCTACGCGAGTGTGCCCAAACGTTTTTAAACGCACCGTAGCTTGGTAAGTGCCCAGCCGTGCTCTGATGTTTCCTTGCTGCCTTGGTAAAACAACTTAAATTGGTAAATCCAGTGTGGCTCCAAACACCAAATCGGTCCGTTGCAAGCAATAGGCATTCCGAGCAGCACAATTTGCAGCGTTTCTCAGAGGCTGTGAGCCATGGGTACCATTCATAATTGCTCGTCTGAAAATGATGGACAAATCCTTTTCCTTGCTGGGACAGGCTATCTTGCGCAGGAGTTGGGCAACCTTTTTGCACAATATCCAGCTTTTCGTGGAAGGTCCGTCTTGAAAATTGTGTGGAAAGTATTTCTGCAACCAGATCAACGTCTTCTTCTTCGGCCATTTTGGGTTAAAATGCAGTGATAGCTCCCTCTAGCAGGCGCTAATCCAATCACCGAACGCGCACGTCCAATCTCGATGTAAGGCATTCTAGCTGGCCCTGGTGCGCAGACTCGTGATCTGATTGGCTATTGAAACCTGACTGTGTCCGTTCACTTACAGCGCACAGGGGCCTGCTCTGTTTAATCTCAAGGCCCCGAGCAAATTTAATTTACCTGGCAACACAAGCTAGCTGAAATATGATTGGTTAAAAATTCTACCATAATAAATAAGTTATTTATCAAGTGGCTTTTCAATGTTATATAACATTGTTATATAACATTGAAAGCCACTCGACTAAGTGGAAATAATATGACGTAAAGAACACAGAGAATGATTTTGTTTACATATTTATGAAAATAAAATAACATGTTATTCTCAGAAAAGTAAATTTAATAAATTTACTTTTCTGAGAATAACGTGAATAACAAATGCTTAGGCCAGCAGAGAAGGCCTTGATGGCTCTGACAGAATGCCACTGACTACGACTGACATCTTGTTGTGTTATTTTGACTTCAACATGGCGCCACGAGAGTGGCTGCCTTTCCAGTAGCTCCTATTTATTTTGTTCTTCTACTTCTTCCTCTCATAACTTTGCTGCTGTGAAGTGGGAATTTCTCCATTGTGAGACTATTAAAGGTTTTCTTATTTTATCTTATCTGATCATACTCTTGGAGCTACGATAAAGGAAATGCCAATGGGTTTCTCGGAGGCGGTCATGAACGCCTCTCGAGTTGACCGGAAGAAAAGAAGGGAAGGAGACGGACAAAGACACACCTGAGTTTGTTGAAAAAAAATGAGAGCTGTGGTTGTAGTTTTATTATTATTTTAAACGCAGACTTTATTAATGGTTTTCACAGTCTCAGCAAGTACAGGTACTGTACGTCTTTGTCTGTCTCCGTGCTTTCTTCTGTTCCACTCGAGAGGCGTTCATGGCCGCCTACGAAAAACGTAAATTAATTCTTACTTTAATGAAACCACGAAGAAAATCAAGGGAGGAAATCACAAAATAAATTCTGTAGGGGGATATAGAATTTGTTTTGTGATTTCCTGATTTGATGCATTATTTTCAATTTTCGTAGTTTCATTTAAGTACAGTAATAGTTAATTTACATTTTTCAGAGGCAGTATTAACGCCTCTCAAGTTGAACGGACGCTTCTCGAGTTGAATGAAAGGAGCGCAGCACCATCTAGTGGACGCATTGTAGATTGCGCTTTTTAGTGTGAGGCGTCTAATGTATGAAAAAAATTACAAAATAGCCATTCATTGAAGGTGCACCTCATAATCCAAGTGCGTCTTTTCGTGCGGAAAATACGGTAATTCAAAATTTAAATGGTATATTTTCGCCACATCAATGACCAGCTTCGAAGCAACTTTCTTTGAAGTTGGCCATGCTGTCCCCAGGCTCAACGCTGTCATTTACCGTCCTCCGAAATACAACTTTTTGAATGACTTTTCAAATCAGGCTCCAGTATGATCATATCCTCCTCATGGGGGATTTTATTATTCATGTTTCTTGCCCTAAAAACCAACTGGTAAAGGACTTTTTAAGATGTACAGTAATCCCTCGTTTATCGCGGTTAATGCGGACCAAAACCACCCGCGATAAACGAAAATCTGCGAGGTAGCGACCAATTAACATATATATGAAAAAACAAATTGCCCCACGTGGGCCTTTGCGCTTGAGCAGAGCGCACTAACACACACACACACACACACACACACACACACACACACACACACACACACACACACACACGTGCCCCACGTGGACCTTCCGCTTGAGCAGAGTGCCACACACACACTAGCACGCATAGTAAACAACACTTAAGGGGTGTTCACACGGCACACATTTGCTCCGGCGCTGCACCGATGTATTTTGTTGCGATATATTTTGCACCGCAGCAAATTGTGTGGAGCGTTCAAACATACAATGCCGCTGAGCATGTCACAGCGTCGGTGCAGCCCCACTTGCGTTCACACGGCAGTTTCTGCAGCGGAGCAAAACGACAGAAAACAAATGAGCTGTCGTGTTGGTTCTTTTTAAAACGTATACACAACTCAAGCGACGACTGCACATACACTCAGAAAAGCAAACACGTAATGCACCAAACAGAAAATCAAGAGAGGAAATCACAAAATAAATTATATGGGGGGCGGGGGGTTGTGAACACACAACAAAGGAACAAACTACACAAACAACTCCGAGACAGTCCAGTCTCCTACAAAAGGAAAGATGTTACCAGCCAAGTCTTGTGTCGTTATTAAACAAACACATGATGGAAGTCCGACAGAGCAGAGAGAGAAAGCAACGCATTCTGGCCGTACGTAAACTCTTCACAAGCATTTGCTCTGGAGCAAATTTAACCCAGTTGCGTTCATACGTGCAAATTTACATCGGTGCTGCTTCGCAAACGAGCATTTGCTCTGGAGCAAATTTTTAAACCACCTCCCTGAGGTGGATCAAATTTGGTCCGGTGTAAGCTGTTTTCCGGGGCTACGCCGGAGCTAATTTGCACATGTGAACGCGCTATTGGGGCAGCCCCGGCGTAGCACCGGACCAAATCTTGCCGTGTGAACACCCCTTTAGACACAGATTTTTGCGGACTTCCCAAAAAAAATATTATATATATATTTTTTTATGAATGTTTGAAAAAATCCGCGATTCACCAAAGCCGCGAAATAGCGAGGGATCACCATATTCACCTTTAATTTTTCAATATGTAACCAGCCCAACACATGGACAAGGACATACTTTCGACCTAGTTCATACTTATGGTCACATCACATGACAGTTTTCTTTGAGGTCGTTTTTTCTTGTGCTGCTGTTAAATCTGCCACTCTGGAGTGCAACCACACAATTCTTCACGCCCTCACTGCCCGTGGGGATTATGACTCCTTTAATGAGCTTTGAGTTCACTCTTAAAGTCACCCTTTGGTTGCACTCATCCTATTGTGTTATACTGTATTCTGTATTTTTCCTATCAGGGTTAACTAACCTCTGTGACATATGACCGCCATGTAGGCACATCGTTAGCAGTTTGCTGCAGTGCTTCGGCGTATACAGTCCTCATTTTATGCTCAAGCTTTCCGTGATGTCATAAACATGAAAAGGGAAAAATAAACCCAGAAATGAACAGAGGTGTTCCAAAGGGAACCAAGTGTTGTCAATATGACTTTGTGATGAACATCCACTCGTGAAGCTGTTGCTGAACAGTGAAAAAAGTCTTGTGTCGCGCCGTAGAAAGGGAGTCATGGGTCGAGTACACACAGACTTGTATGCACCGTGAAACATGTGAATGGCTCAAATCACAGTGATGTTTTGATCACGTCACAGATACTTGGATAAGTGGAGTAATTGGAATAATGTCATTTACGGTAACTTGACTAATTCCACCAGACAACAGCCAAATTTATAAACCAAACGAAAATAGAGGCGCAACACTTTTGTTTTTACTCCCGTTTTTGGTGAGGACTCAAAGATCGAAAACTTTGACTACCGTAAATACGCAGAAGACCCCTAATATTGTTCACAAATCTGTCAAAATCTGCCTGAGTAGGCCTTCGTCAAATTACATGTGTGCCATATCAAGATGCTAGTTAGAAACCATGCTTATTTGCACACATGTGCCTTAGGCTGGCCACAATAAAAGGCCACTCTGAAATGTGCAGTTTTGCTTTATTATGGGGGTCTGTATCTGGTGTGACCCCATTTTGCCTCAAGTAGTGCAATACGTCCTACACATGGAGTTGGTCAGGTTGTTGATTGTGGCTTATGGAATGTTGGTTGACTCCTTCCTCTTCAATGGCTGTGTGAAGTTGCTACATATTGGAAAGAACAGGAGCACGCTGTTGTATACACTGACAGGTGACATGTCCGGTGAGTATGCTGGCCATGCAAGAACCGGGATGTTTTCAGCTTCCAGGAATTGTGTACAGATCCAGGCAAAACGGGGCTGTGCATTTTCATGCTGTAAAATGAGATGATAGTTGTGGATGAATGCCACAATAATGCTCAGGATCTCACCACCATATCTCTGCATTCAAAATGCCATTCATGTTCGCTGCCAATAACATACACCTGACCATAAACTCACTGGCACGATGAGCCACTTGATCCACAACCTGAGCAATAGCAAACTGCTCACCCGCATGACGCTACACACTGTCTCATATGTGCCAGATGCCATCAAATGTGAGCATTTGTCCACTAAAGTCCTGAACATTGACGAACTGCAGTCACTTTGAGATGAGGATGACTAGGGTGCAGATGAGTTCCCTGAGATGGCGTCTGACAGTTTGTGCATAAATTCTTTTGTTTTGTAAACCGATTGTTGCAGCAGTTGTCCGGCTGGCTGGTCTCAGATGATCTTGCATGTGAACATGCTGGATGTGGAAGTCATGGCTTGGTGTGGTTACACGTGATCTGGAGTTCTGAGTCCAGTTGTTATTGGAATGAAAGTACACCGTACAAATGTGACAATTTCTCCTCCCCCCTAATTTGAAAAAAGGACATTCAAATTATCACACAAATAGAGCAACACTGTTGTCCAAATGCAGTATCTCCAAAAAAATTTTTTTTCTAAGTGTCGTTAAAATCATGTGTTGCCCAGTCCACACCTCAAACAGCGAGTGTAGTAATGGTTGTTTGTAGCACCAGAAAAGGGGAAGGGGACTCTTGATCAATCATAGAGCATCTAAACAGGTCAAATAGTCATAATAACATTCTATGGCTATGAGTTTATTTAGTACAGTATTTCTGATGACAAGCTAGCACCCTGTAAGATCGTACGATAAAACTACATTATTTTTGCAAGCTATGAGAGCAGTGATTTTTGCGACAAACTGATACACACAACACATTAGCGATGGTGGGGAGGGGCAACGAGTATATGGGCATAAAAAATGTTCACTTTAGAGAGGATGTGGCATTGGACCACTGACCCAACCTTGGACCAACCTTCCACCTCATAGCTGTGGTACTGAGCAAGGCATGGAAAACGTGAACACTTCTGCACTAACACCGGCACAAAAACTCCACAGTCTCAACTGATAATTAAATGTTATAGGGTAACACATATTAAATGTTGTATGGTCAGAAGTTAAATGTCAAAGAGAATGAAGCAAACATAAAATGTTCATATATGTTTAGTTAAGCGTGTTTTACATGTTGCATAAAAACCCTGAAATAAAAGGAGAAAGGAAGGGAACGAAACACAATATACTGAGAGATGCTTAAAATTGATGATACGGAATGATGTCACCCATACGCATGCAAGCACGCACACACAGGAAACAGCAATCTGACAGAAAATTTGTCAATTGGTTCCTTATAGCAGCACAGCATCAAACTAATACAATTTTGTCATAGCTAAATTTAATCGTACTTTTTAAAATAATGTGTTCAGCAATCTTTTTTTTCTCCTCAAAGCTCCTTACCAATGACAGATTCTAACCACTTTTTGTATGCCAGTCCAAAGTGTCTTTGCTCAGGGTTACATTGTCTGTCCAGAATAGTGCTCAGAAATGTGCACTCTGAGGACAGGCTGGGGGGGTTTGACAGACGGAAACCCCTCTTAAGACGCTTGCTGTCGCGAGAATCAGGCAAGGATATGCCATCTACTTCCATAGTACCAGCTCCCCAATCACCAGACCCTTGACCACCTTGCTTCAGTTGGTCCGTGTCACCAATGTTACAGAGGACAGTGCTTTCATTACAGTTGAAATAGAGCTGGTGTTCCCACCTCCACTGGTGCCACAAATAGAAGACATGCCGCCTGGAGTACAAGGAAATATACATATTCACTATCACATCGGCTTAATTAATCATATACATTTAAGAAACTAAAAGTTAAATAGTCCATAAAAAAATGATATAGTTGTTAAACGTGTAGTCCTAAATTGACAACAAATGCAGGGCTTGACATTAACATCTGCCAATCCGCCAAATGCGGGTGCACTTCAGCTGTTGTTAGTGACATTGCAATTCTAGCTAGCCACTTTTGTGGGTGCAACGAATAATTGATCCATATCGATTACTTTCCACACAGGGTTTGGCATGCATGGAGTCCACAAATTTGAAGTGAAAAATAAAGTAATGGCGTGTTCACATGAAGGCATCATGTCAGGAGCCGGATATACACTGGAGCCACCGTGCCCCCTCAAATCAAACCCAGACAAGATTTCTCACGTCTGTCTCCTCCAAAGCGGAGCAATGAAGCAAGCAGTGCGCTTGCTTTCGTTGATCTAATGTCTGCAGTGAGAGTGCAAAAAAGGTCACCAAGTCATCTATTAAGCATGTTTGTGTGCATGAAACACTTATTCATTTGGGATGCATTGATATAAGGTTCTGTGATTGGCTGGCAACCAGTTCAGGGTGTTCCCCGCCTACTGTCCAGTCAGCTGGGTTAGGCTCCAGCACGCCTCGTGACCCTTGTGAGGATAAGCGGATGAGAAAATGGATGGATGGATGACATAAGGTTGTTTGAAGAGTTTAATTTACTTAGCAATGCTCAAGTTAGTATCAATGTGCCACCAGAAATGGCACAGCTTTGAGTATCAAAATAAGAGCATCAGGCAGAAGTGCTGTGACTGACAACTGGATTTTTATGCACATTTAGATGGGCCACACAACAGTGCAGGCAAGGTGTTATAAAACAAGTTAGCTATTTTCTTCCGCTTATCAAGGGATGGTTCATGGGGGCAGCAGCTTTAGCAGGGAAGCCCAGACTTCCCTTTCTCAGCTACTTTGTCCAGTACATCTAAGGAGATCCAGAGGCATACCAACCAGGAAACAGTCGCTAGCATTTCCTGGGTCGTCTCCTTGGTTGGCCTCCTCCAGGTGGGACGTGCCAAGAACGCCTCACCAGGAAGGCGTTCAGAAGGTACCGTATTTTCCGCACGATAGGGCGCACCAAAAAGTCTTCCATTTTCTTAAAAGCTCACCGAGCGCCTTAAAATCCGTTGCGTCTTGTGTATGGTCATTACAGTAATACATCGACTCCAAGATGGCTCCTTCCTGGAGACATGCTTCCAATGTTATAACTTGCTGTTGGTTCAGTGAATTGTGTCGCTGCTTTATTAAATAAGTTTGTGTTGCAGCTCCGAAAAAAGGAGAGCGGTGCTGAAAATTTTTAAAACAGTCTCAACAAATACTGGTACGTGTTTGTCTGTCTTCGTGCCTTCTTCCGTTCGACTCGAGAGGCGTTCAATACCACCTCCGAAAAATGTAAACAAACAATTACTTCAAAGAAACTACAAAAATTCAAAATAATACATCAAAACTGAAAAGCAAGCGAGGATATCACAAAATAAATTCTATAGCCCCCCCCTACAGAATTTAAATTGTGATTTAATCATGTGTGAATACACAACAAAGGAATAAATAATGACGACTGACATCTGATCGTACTGTTGGAGCTACGATCAAGGAAATGCCATTGCGTTTTTCGGAGGCGGTCATGAACGCCTCTCGAGTTGACCGGAAAAAAAAGAAGGCACGGAGACGGACAAAGACACACTTGTATTTGTTGAAAAAATGAGAGCTGTGGTTGTGGTTTTATATATATTTTTTGAAACGCAGACTTTATTAATGGTTTTCACAATCTCAACAAATACAGGTACTGTACGTCTTTGTCTGTCGTCCTTCTCTTCCGTTCCACTCAAGAGGTGTTCATGGGCGCCTCCGAAAAACGTAAATTAATTATTACTTCAATGAAACCATGAATAAAATCACGCGAGGAAATAAAATAAATTCTGTGTGGGGGATATTGAATTTATTTTGTGATTTCCTCGCTTGATTTTCTGTTTTGATGCATTATTTTCAATTTTCATTTAAGTACAGTAATAGGTCATTTACGTTTTTCAGAGGTGGTCATGAACGCCTTTCAAGTTGAATGGACGCCTCTCGAGTTGAATGGAAGGAGCGTAGCACCATCTAATGGAGGCATTGTGGATTGCGCATTATAATGCAAAGCGTCCAATGTATGAAAAAATTGACAAAATAGCCATTCATTGAAGGTGCACCTCATAATCCAGTGCGTCTTTTAGTGCGGAAAATATGGTACCCTGATTAGAATCCATAGCCACTTCATCTGGCTAATTTTGATATGAAAGAGCAGCCTCCTGGATGCCCGAGCTTAACACGCACACACACACACACACACACACACACACACACACACACACACACACACACACACACACAAATATATTCCACAAGCAGTCACCTTATTGAAGTTGAGGGGTTTGAGTGTTTCAATGATCCGAGCAGCTAAATTGTTAGGGGATTTATGGCCCTGGCAGGGTCACCAATGGCAAACAGGTCCTAGATGTGGGACACCAGACCATGGATGGCTCAGACACCCCTTATAATGAATAATAAAAATGGATCCAGTTTACCCTTACCAGGACACTGGTTACCAGAGCCTCCATCTAGAGCCAGGTTTGGAGGTGGTGGTCAATAGTGAGCATCTGGTGGCGAGCCTCCACCTATGAGGTATGGCCGGGCTCAGCCTGAGGTGAATACGTGGGCTCACCACCGATGGGAGGAGCCTCAGGAGTCGGGTGAGAAGTGAGTTGGGCGGCAGCCAAAGGTGGGGAATTTGGAGGTCCGATCCCCCGCAACAGAAGTTGGCTTGATGGACGTGGAATGTCACCTCTCTGGCATGGAAGGAGCCTGTGGCAGTATGCAAGCCAGAGAAGTTCGAACTAGGTATAATCGGACTTGCCTCCACACATAGCTTGGGCTCTGGCACCAATCCTCACGATGAGGGGTTAGACTATCCTTCCACTCTGAAGTTGCACGCAGTGAGAGACGCAGTGCAGGTGTGGGCATACTTATTGCCCCAACAGCTTGGCTCCTGTATATTGGAGTTCAGTCCGGTGGACGAGAGGGTAGCCTCACTCCGCCTTCGGGTGGGGGGACGGGTCCTGAGTGTTGTTTGTGCTTATGCATGAAACATTAGTTCATTGAGCCTAACCTTTTTGGAGTCCTTGGAAGTAGTGATGGAAAGTGCTTCTTCTGGGGACTTCATCGTTTTCCTCTGTGACTTCAATGCTCAAGGGGGCAATCACAGTCAAACTTGGAGGCGTGTGATTGGGAAGAATGCCCCCCCCCCCCCCCCCCCCGATCAGAACCAGAGCGGTTCTGTTGCTGGACCTCTGTGATTGTCATGAATTGTCCATAATGAACACCATGTTCAAACATAAGTGTGTCTATATGTGCACGTGGCATGAGGACACCCAAGGCCACAGTTCTATGATCAACTTTGTGGCTGTGTCATTGGATTGGCGGCCACATGTTTTGGACACTCGGGTGAAGACAGGGGCCGAGTTATTCACTGATGACCACCTGGTGGTGTCTTGACTTCGATGGCGACAGAAAAGGCCGGTGTGACTTGGCAGGTCCAAATGTCTTGTGAACTTTGCTGGGAACGTCGGGCAATGTCCCCTGTCAGAAAGAGTTTCAACTCCCGCCTTCGGCAGCACTTCACCCACGTCCTGGAGGAGGTAGTGGAAATTGAGTCCAAGTGGACTATGTTCCCATGCCTCCATTTTTTAAGGCAGCCAACCAGAACTGTGCTGGTGGACACCTGTGGTGACGGATGCCGGCAAGCTCAATAAGGAGTGGTATCGGGCCTGTGGGACGACAGTGGAGCTGATGGGTACCGGATGGTCAAGTGAAATGCAGCCTTGGTGGTCACCAAGGTAAAATATAGTTTATATACAAACACATACAACACACACACATATACACATATATACAGTACATACATATATATATGTATACACACACATGCAAGCGCACCCGTGCGCACACACACACTTGAGCCTGGGCCTTGAGCTGTGGGGTAAACACATTTTGGCTGCTTCTATCCGTAACCTTATAAAACAAGTGTTCCACGCTAAATGAAACACATGGCTTAGATTTCAAGAGTTGAGGTGGAATACTGGCTATTTTCTGTGATGATGTTGACAGTGGTGCCAATCTATTCACTTGGGTTGTGTCATGTCCCTCAAATTCCAGCTGAACCAACTGGGCCTTTAGTTTTATGCAGAATTGTGCGCACATGTTCTAAAAATATTTCTCATAGTGGCAAATGAATTTTTGCATATTGTTGCGGATGCACCAAATGCAAGGCATAGTCTGTAACTAATCAGCTCACTGATGATCAGATCTGTGTATTGTACTTTGACTGGAAGCTATGTAACAACATGAAAATGAACAACACTGTTTTTCTCTATTCATTCTGTTGATTCTCTCATCTTGTATCTGTGACCTGTTTTACCGAATGTGTTACTTGGTTGCACATTTATTACACAAAACTGAGACAAGTAAAAATGCAGAGGGGCTTGGAACTCTGGGAAACCACATGCAATAGTTGATGTCAAGCCCTGATTTTATGTAATGGTCACTTGGGATCCTCACCTGTGACTCCACAGGGTCTCATGTCCAGGGAAAGACCGGATCAAGTCTGAGCATAGTTCCATTTCCTGGTGGAAGAGCTCAAACAGTTTGGTTAAGTCAAGCTCCCTCTCATCTTCATCTATTGTCTCTATTCCTGATTGCTCTTCATTAGCCAGGACACTGATGGAAGGTAAGAAGCAGGTTCTGGGCACGGACTGATGAAGGGGTGAGCAGTTTTTGCTGGGAGCTGGTGTCAGAGAAAACTCCTCAATTAGCTCCCGAAGCAGGAATTGGCGGTAGTGAAAGCCACTATGGTCAGACACATGCATTGACACCCACTGACGCGTTGTGGACAGCTCATCATGGAAAACCTTCAAGGTAATGAAAAACTGACATTTACTTTGAGATCAGAGTTGATGGTATACTTTTTAAATTGTCATTCAAAGTGGCTACAAGCACCATGGAACAAACATTTATTTTCCAAACAACCTCAGTGTTGTTGCTGGGCTGGATTCTAGAGCCAGTTCAGTTCTGGTTCAATTGCAAATTTGTTGTGAAGCAATTTCGCCCCCAATGCTTTGTTGAGCTCACTTTCTGGAGCTCCAAAGCAATGGCATGTGCCGAATGACATTGTTATACAAATATCAACGAGCTTAGCATTAATTTAAAACAGCTCAAGTAATTGCCATTTTTCTCTTTTTTTTTTCCAAGTATTTTGGACAGATAAGAAGCCCCGACCTACCTTGACATTGCCTTTGGCCATGTGTTGAAGCACCCAGATGCGGTGGGACCATGCATTGTAGTTGCTGGGATAATTACATGCAGCATCAGAGCAGACATTTAGTTCTTTGTGGAGCAATTGAGCAAGGTGGTAACTGAACTGCTGACTCCTTTCTACAGCTGCCCTCTCTGCTTCACCCTGTTGCTGCTTTCCTTCACAATCCACAGCTGAGAGCCGTCTCAGGATTTGTTGCAGCACCCAGCGTCTGCAACGAGGCATCATTTAATGGTCATGATTTGTTCGTAATGATGTTGGTACACTACTATTGACTCATTCATTATTAACAAAATAAAAAACATGTAGATTGATTAGGAGGAACCTTACAAGTTAAGTTGACCTTCCACCACACAAATAAAATGCAACAACATGAGGAACCCCATAAAAATAAAAGTGACCAAATATGTTCAAGTCACATGAAGAATGCGGACCGAAAAAGATGTGTTGTTTGCTGTCAATACCACAGTGTAATTGTGGCATTTGGTCCCATCAGTGAGTGGTTGCACGGTTGAATGCTTTGAACTTAAGAGAAGGGAAACAGGCTGCAGGTACAATGAGGAGCATTGTAGAAAAATAGGAGAATATAGGACAAAAAGTGATGGATATGGGGAGAGAATTATGGTTAAGGAGAGACGGGAGGATGACAATGTCGCAACTCAATTCAATTGCATTTATAGAGCACTTTCAAACAGCCATCGCCGCACACAAAGTGCTGAACATGGAGCAACTAACAGACAACAGTAAAGCAAGAAATCATTATCGTTGTTTCATTTCACCTGTTCTGGTCATGAAGCATGCAGCAGAGTTCTGAAACGGTTTAAGTTCATCCAAGAGTTAATTGGCAGACCAGCAAGGAGGGAGTTACAAAAATCCAGGCGAGAATTGCTTAGTCTCCACAAACAGTGGTGTCTTTAAATACGAGTTCAACTCTCAATGTGACCATGAGCCGAACACAAAACACCCAAAATGAATGGAAATTTAATGCCCACTTCATGTTAACTTTTTTTTTTATGATCCAACCGTTTAATGCCATCCACGAGTTACAAGTTGATTCGAGAAATGTTATTTGAATGCATATGTGTATGTGTGTTTATGTACACACACACACAAATACACATACTGTATATTAAAAAAAAAAATCCTCGTCTCACCCCTCGGGTGGTGTCCGTCCCTCATTAGCTCGGGTCCTCTACCAGAGGCCAGGGAGCCTGAGGGTTCTGCGCAGTATCCTTGCTGTTCCCAGCACTGCAATTTTTTGGACTGAGATGTCCGATGTTGTTCACGGGATCTGTTGCAAAAACTCATCTAGTTTGGGGGTCACTGCCCCGATTGCTCTGACCACCACAGGCACGACTGTCACCTTTAACTTCTAGGCTCTCTCCAGCTCCTCTCTGAGCCCTTGGAATTTCTCGAGTTTCTCGTGTTCCTTCTTTCTGATGTTTTCATCACTTGTGACCGCTACATCCACTACAACGGCTTTCCTCTGCCCTTTATCTATGATCACGATATCTGGTTGGTTCGCCATTACCATCTTGTCAGTCTGGATCTGGAAGTCCCACAGGATCTTCGCTCGGTCATTCTCCACCACCTTAAGAGGTGTTTCCCATTTTGACCTTGGGGTTTCCAGTCCATACTCCGCACAGATGTTTCGGTAGACTATGCCAGCCACCTGGTTGTGGCGTTCCATGTTGGCTTTCCCTGCCAGCATTTTACACCCTGCAGTTATGTGTTGGATCGTCTCAGATGCCTCTTTGCACAACCTACACTTTGGGTCTTGTCTGGTCTGGTATATCTGGGCCTCAATGGTTCTGGTGCTCAGGGCCTGCTCCTGAGCAGCCACTTCAGTTATGGTCCGGTGGTTCATCCTGTGTAGGGGTTTGTCCTCCCATGATGGTCCCTCTTCCAGCACCTCATCCTCTGTTCCCTATTGTCTGAGGCATTCTCTGAGTACGTCATCTGTTGGAGACTTCTCCTTGATGTATTCATGGAGCTTGGAGCGTCCCTGGCCTCCTTCCTTTCGGCTTGCGTACAGTCTCAGGGATGGAACCCTCCATGCATGGTTAGGAGCTTTCGGGTCTTAACATCCGTGGTCTGAATCTCTTCCTTTGGCCACCTTATTATTCCTGCAGGGTAGCTGATCACTGGCAGGAGATAGCTGTTTATTGCCCGGGTCTTATTCTTGCCATTGAGCTGGCTTCTTCGGACTTGCCTCACCCGCTGGAGGTATTTGGCCGGAGCCGCTTTCCTTGTTGCCAGTTCGAGGTTGCCATTGGCTTGTGGTATACCGAGGTACTTGTAGCTGTCCTCAATGTCTGCTATTGTTCCTTCAGGGAGTGAGACCCCTTCAGTGTGGCCTCTCTTAGTCACCATCCGACTACATTTCTCGAGAATGAATGACATCCCGATGTCACTGCTGTAGATCCTGGTTGTGTGGATCAGGGAGTCAATGTCCCTTTCGCTCTGAGCATACAGCTTTATGTCATCCATGTAGAGAAGGTGACTGATCGTAGCTCCATTTATGAGGCGGTATCCGTAGCCTGTCTTGGTGATTAGGTTCAGGGGTTCAGATGGGTAAGTGGCTTGCCATTGGCTTCAAGTGTGGTTTTCCACATCCTCATCGAGTTTGCAACGAAGGCTCTTAGGGTCCTGTTCACCTTATACAACTCCAAGCATTCAGTGATCCATGTATGTGGCATCGAGTCATAGGCTTTCTTGTAATCAATCCAGGCTGTGCACAGGTTGGTATGTCAGGACCTGCAGTCTTGTGCGACTGTTCTGTCAACCAGGAGCTGATGTTTGGCTCCTCTGGTATCTCTACCAATGCCCTTCTGTGCTTTGCTCATGTATTTTGTTTGCTCGTTTATTAATTATTGAACATATAAAATATACAATACTGCAACAAGTTGTCAAAAAGTGAAAAGTGAAAGCAAGCAAGATATAAAAAGGAAAAGAAAATAGTCATCACAAATTATATGTTCAAGGGAGTTGGAAGAAGTAAAAAACTTATCCAGTCCTACCCCTTGTTATATACTATGTGAATGAATCATTTTTCAATACAGAAAAAGGAAAAAGTATACATATCACCAAGTGCTTTTACCCATATGTGGACTATACTTATCTAATTATACAACTTTAGATTTATTTATTTATTTTTATTATTATTATTTTTTTTAATTATTATTATTAGGCGGCCCGATAGTCGACTTTACAGTGCAGAGGTTCAATTCCAGCTCCGGCCTCCCTGTGTGGAGTTTGCATGTTCTCCTTGGGCCTGTGTGGGTTTTCTCCGGGTGCTCCGGTTTCCTCCCACCCAAACATGCATGTCAGGCTGATTGAACACACTAAATTGTCCCTCGGTGTGAGTGTGAGCACGCATGGTTGTTCGTCTCTGTGTGCCCTGCGATTGGCTGGCAACCGGTTCAGGGTGTCCACCGCCTACTGCCCGAAGACGGCTGGGATAGGCTCCAGCACCCCCTCGTGAGGATTAAGCGGTTCGGAAAATGGATGGAGGGATAGATTTATTTATACATTCTCATTCTAACCATGATGAGTCGAGGTGTTAAACTCATTGGCAGTGAGTGTTCTGGGATGAATGACTGTGTCATTGCTTCTAAGTGAGCTTTTCTGTCCAGCATACTGACGTAGGGACGTGGTGGCTGAACGAGCTCAGAGCAGCTGCTACTGTCAGGTATATTAGGTGCAGCTCCGTATGGCAGACTGGATAAAGCCTTGGTTGTTGTTCATTCAGGGCTTTGAGGAAGGGACTGGTTTGTTTGCATGTATTTCCTCACAGCAATGTGCTTCACTTTCTTTGAGTGGTTTTTATATCCTTCTTCCCTGATGATCCATACCTAAGGGTATCGTTGCACCAAATAAAGATAGCAAGCCCTGAAAGAATATGATAAGAATGAATGAAAAATTAATGCATATTTTATTTAGGAAATGAAAACACACAGACACATAAAATTAAATATAAATACAATAAGATTTAAGATGACAGTAAAATAGAGATACGTCTGCACCATATCATTCATTGTAACTTGATAGATCTAGAAATACGAATAGTATAATGAGTTGCCTTTCATATATTTTATATATACCGTATTTTCATGACTATAAGGCGCCATTAAAAGTCTAAAATTTTCTCCAAAATGGACAGGACGCCTTATGATGCGGAGCGTCTTGTCTATGTGCTGAGTTCCAAAACCTGACTGACAGCCGACACGCTGTTTATATAGAGAAAAGGCGGAAGTGACTGTGGACAGGCATGCGGCAAAGAAGTCGGCCAATCAGTGAAGGGTGGGCGTGTATATATACATATATGGAGAGAAAGAGAGCGAAAAGGCAGACGTGAGTGACAGGCATGCGGGGAAGCAGTCCGCCAATGAGTGAAGGGTGGGCGTGTAAGTGGACGCTAAAGGTACGCTACAAACAGGTACCAACACCTGTATACAGTGTGGCTATGTGCATTGTTGCAAAACAACTTCGGTTTTGGTTTCTAAGAACCCCCGAAAATAAATTCTACAAAGAGACACGCCTACGAAGCTCAGTTCAAACTTCAAGCCATCGGTTATGCTTTTGGCATGCGTATCTCACAGCAGCGGTGAAAAACAAAGTCAAGCAAATGAACTCTGAGCTTGCCGTTATTCCCGGAGCCTTGACTAAAGAACTCCAACCGCTGGACATCGGCATCAACCGGGCGTTCAAAGTAAAGTTTCGAACGGCATGGGAACAATGAATGATCGATGGCAAACACAACTTTACAAAGAGTGAGAGGCAGCGCCGGGCGAGTTACGCCACAATTTGCGAATGGATTGTGGCTGCTTGGACGAACGTGTCTGCTTGCACTGTTGTTCGAGTTTTTGGCAAAGCCGGCATCATTTCTGTGGAGCCACATGGCAATGAGAGTGACTGACAACGAGAGGGAACACGGCGTTTTTGATGGATTACCGGTACTTGCACAATTGTTCAATTCTGATACAGAGGATGAGGACTTTGATGGATTTCTGGGTGATGATTGATCGAAAAACGCGAGTACATTGTACGATG
The DNA here is from genome assembly GCF_054856545.1 of Hippocampus guttulatus. NCBI lineage: Eukaryota > Metazoa > Chordata > Actinopteri > Syngnathiformes > Syngnathidae > Hippocampus > Hippocampus guttulatus. Next base: position 23,651,449 of record NC_141265.1, read on the forward strand.
GCTAAATAAAATACAAAGGAACTCAGTTTTCCGTTGCCTTTTTAAAAACGTGTTTTTAGCTTGTATTTGTATGTCTTGGCATGCTACAAGCTAACGTGTTTTTAGCGTGCACGCATGCATGCCGTATGTTTAAGCTGGCGTATGTTTTACCACTTTAAAATTGCGCCCAATAATACAGTGCGTTTTGTCTATGTGTAAAATACAGAAATAGCACCCATTAATGAGACTGCGCCCAACCATACGGTGCGTCGAATGGTCGTGAAAATACGGTATATATATTAGAGCTGTCAAACGATTAAAATATTTAATCTAATTAAAAATGCAACTGTTATAATTAACTCAAATTCACTAAAAAAATTATCGTGATTACTCACGCATTTTTGATCGTTTATGAATTTCCTTTAATATTTTTTGTCCTATTTTTCCCCATTTTAATGCTCTAATCAACATGGAATCATGAATCAGTTTTCTATGTGCAAAATGCAAATATTTACTGAAATAATTTCGATTTTCAATTTTACATGTACTTTTTTCACTTGGAGCAGTTATTCACACATAATCTGTCACACAATATGACTGTCCATCAACAACAGTGAAAAAAATATTTTGTCACAGAACAGCTGCTTTAACAGCTCTTTTTATGGAATCAAAACAGAGCAATATAACATTATAAAGTGCACATCTAAGGTAAACTAGTACTCAGCCTATAGTGGATTTAAGGCATGATTGCATACTTCGTTTTTCTCAAGTTTGCTTTGAACACAGCAGTCAGGCAGGCTATGTTGATTCTGTTGGTCCTTCTTGCGCAGAAGTCTCTCTACGGTTTTGTGTAGACATAATTTCGGATGACTACACTTGGTTCGATGACAACACTGGAGACGTTTTATTTTCGCTAGGTCGCTACCACTGCACCGCTAAACTTTCATTGTCATGTAACCGCCTCAGCGCACCGTCACTGTCAGACGAACACAGAGAAGCTCCACCCGCTCTATTTATGTGGACACGGAACACTGCAACCTTCCACACAAAATAGTTCCAAACAAGTAACAATCGTGTCAGTGCCATACATCGTATACTGTACCTGTATGATACAGGTACCTTTGGTCTTGTCAGTGGAGCAATCTGGCAACTTTTTAAAAGTAAACTTTCCATTCATAAACTCTTTAAGTATCCGTTTTCGGTGTCTCGCGCTGCCGTGGCTGGCAAAACAAACGTGCGTGAACCTATGCAGCGCGCTTGTTGTTTTGTTTCTGGTTTATTTATAGAGCAACGTAACATCCGCTGTGACGTGTGCCGCGTTAATCTCGCAAGAAAAAATTTAATCCCGTTAAAATTCATTTAAATTAATGCCAACAAAAACGCGCTAAACTGACAGCTCGAATATACAGTAAATATTCTCGAGTACGGACTCGTGCTTGCGCTGTCCAATTTGTCCTGATAACAGAAATTCCTCATTTGGGAAATGAGCATGGTACATGTCCTTTATGAACCTGCAAGTCTGTTGACAAAATGCACGTGTAACAACACAATCAATAAAATACAAAAATATACTGTCCAAAAACTGTTTATAGAACAAAAACTGCAATACAGGTGTATCCCAAAAGAATCACAACAGTAAAATACAGCATTTTAATGTTTTTTTCTGTCTTGGGAAAAAAATGTGTATTTTGGATTGTTTTGTTGGATGTATTCTTTGGTTTATGACAATGTTTGCGTGCGTGTCATACAGTTTTCTTGCTAGTTGCAAGTAACTGTCCCGTTGATCACTGATGTCTGGTAATTCTTGTGCATACTGAAGGATTTTTGTTGCCATTTGCATTGCTTCCTTGCTGGATGGTGGCTTGTCATCAGGAGTTGAATCGATGCCTTGTTTTTTAAAGTTTCGTAGATTTGCGTCTTTCCGACTCCAAGTGTCTGCTGGATCTTTTTAACTTTGTGTCCAGCCTCGCTCAAATGGATGCATTTCACTCGCTCCGCTCCAGTCGTTACAGTTCTTCTAGGTTTCGATGCGATGATCTACACGACGTAAGTGAATAAAGTTAAAATCTTTCGCAATTACAGTAAAACGCACGCCAATAAAAAGTCGCTTACATGTCTTCGTTTCAAATCTGATGAATGAAAACGGCGAAGCGAACACGTTTCTTCGGTCGTGTCGAGTGGGTGCTGCTTTTAAGCTAGTGCCGCGTTCTCCATGACGTAATTGAATAAAGTTAAAATCATTCACAATTACAGTAAAACGCACGGCAATAAAAACTCACTTACAAGTCGTCGTTTAGAATCTGATGATCGAAAAACGCGAAGTGAAAACTTGTTTCAGCGTTGTGTATTTTCCGTCGCATCGGGTGGGCGTTACGTGTATTTAAGCTCCCGCGGCATTACACCTCCATCCGGGTTACGGGAAGTGGAATTTCCGCTTACGGAAGTTCCAGTAACACGTAATATCGTAGTCAAAATGTGAATGCATAGGTTTTTATTCCGGGTGAAGGATATTCCTTTCCATAGAATTCCGGGGATGGGAATATTTACTGTATATATACTGTATATATACAGTATATATATATATATATATATATTTATATAAGAGCAACCATGGAAGCCATGAGATACGTTATCCACCATGGAAAAGACGGTTGGAGGCTAAGATCAAGGCGGCTCTGAAAGATGTGAGTCAATTGACGGAGGCCCAGAGAGGTGTGATGAAAAGGCCGATACCCGGAAGGTACATCCAGATGACCATACCTGAAGCACTCGAAACTGCCAAACAAAGGCTCCAAGCCTTGTTCAGCCGCCTAAAGCGGTACAAGAAAGAGAATGAGGCCAGACGAATAAACAGGCTGTTCGCAACACAACCTGCGAAAATGTGTACGCTCAGTGGCAGGGTACTAACAAAAGAGCTGACCCACCAAGACTGGAAACTGAAAGGTACTGGAAAGGCATATGGTACAGAGATGTGTTCCTCGAGCCGGTCCTTGGCCTCGAGGACCGGCTCGAGGACCAAGGGGCGGTCCTTGGTCCTTGGCCTTGGGAGTCAAGTCCTTGGCCTTGGCCTCGGATTGCCGGTCCTCGGACACAATGAGGGATTAGTGCCTCGAATCCCTTGCATAAGGACCGCAAAAATCACGAAGGAATCTAATAAATTCCATCGAAGGAAACCCATATTGATGGATTAACTCTGTCGCTTTAAGAGGGGCGGGTCTGCCACTGACAGGTAACAGTTAGCGCTACGTCTAAAGAGCTGCATCACAGTTAGTTTCAATCACGGTTTGTTGCGTTCGCGATCGGCAGTTTAAATAGCGTGTAAAGCCTTTCTGTAACAGTGGTGTCTTTTATTTAGTTATTTTTGCACAGTCGTCACGTTTGTGCGGTCGCACTAGAATGCTTGTTTGAAGTCATTTGCGTTACAGCTGGAGTCAATAATGTCGGCTCTTCATTTCCGGGTTTGGCCGTTGGGATTTGGAGTCCTTTTGCTCGATTCCAGTTATGTTTGCTGAATGCTTTCTCATGTTTGGAATAATGAATATTGAAATACAGAGTTTAAAATCATGGTTGATTTAATTACTTATTATTATTGTGAATTTGAAGGTATTAATTAATGTAGTATTAGTGGTAGTGGTAATAATAGTAGTACTCAGAGAATGGTTAGAGATTCAGCCATCTCGTACCTCTGCGTCCCGCGTCCGAGACGCATAATTTTCCCACGGGACGCACAGTTCCAAACAATGTGCGTTTTTGGGACGCAAGGAAATTTCTCAGGCAAAACAAACAAACAAACAAAAAAACTACGGCAAGCCTGAGGATTTCACAGTAACAATCGTGAAACGACACGGAAACGACACGCTACCGTGGCGTCATTTTCACGGTACCGAAAAATAGTTTAATTATAAAAGTCACCGCAATTGAATTGACTGTGTGATCCACGCGATTTCACTGCGCCTGTACGTGTGTTTGTGATGTGATGTGGTGTGTGAGAGTGTTTCTTCTAATTTACTTTAGTTTTGTTTTGTTTTCAGTGTTGGGGGGGGGGGGGGGGGGGGTCACAACAGATGACGTTATGTGCGCATGCGGGTTGTTATTTTAGTCCGCAAACTGAGGAATTGCGCGGATGAAAGTTTGAGATGGCGGCGAAAAAAACTCACCACGGTCTACTAATTACGATATTTAAGAAATGGGAATGCTTGTCTGATTTTTCGTATGAATCGTACAAAGGGCGTATCACGAAACTCACCTGTGACGTATGCACAGAACGCGAGAGCGAAATACGACGCGAGGCACGATTACGAGGCAAATTGGTCATTAGATTAGTAGGCTAATCGCTGTGAAAAATATTATGAAACAGTATTCGTTATTTTATAATTTACTGGTTGTAGCATGGTAACTTTATGAATAAAACCTTTGTCACAAGGTGTAGTAATGCTAATGTTAACTGTTGGTAGAACTCATGATGACGTGTGTTAAATTCTTTCTTTTTTGATCGTAGATGACACATGCATCGTCTTGGGAAGAGGATGTCAAGCCACATCAATATTTACCTGCATTAATGATTACCAGTCAATTAATCTTTGCAGTGTGAGATTGGAAAAAAATATTCTGATGATGCCACATGAGTACACCAGTTTTTGATCCATTTATTTTTTGGAATAAACCTGGAGTACACAGCTGCTGATGTAATGTTCATTGTTCATGCATCGTTTTCAAACATTTACCCTTGAAACATTATACTTTTGAGTGTCAGAATTCTTGATTATGAATATCAGTCAAAACAGAAAAATGGGTTCCCATGATGAACGTTTACGGAACCCAACAGTTGTTATCGTGGTTTCCCATTGGGTAATCCGACGGAACCGAAAAACAGTTACCATGAATTTCCGAAATCCTCAGGCCTGCTCCTGAATTATTTAAATTTTTGCAGCATTTGTTTATCATTGAATGTATAGGTTGTTGTTTGTGTTATTATCATATGCAATTGAATAAGTAGACCCTTTCAGAATTCGAAATTTGGGACTCTCTCAATCCATAATGGCACTCAAACTTTCCTGATCAGCGAGTCCCTGGGACTCGCTGCCGGTAAACTGTAAAATTATCACTGAGAGATAACCGCTTTTTCTGCACTCAGTGATTGACTTCTATGCAAAGTCATTTCTCAACTTGTGTTCCGTGCCATGTCATGCCTGTTGAGTGTTTATTAATCCATAAATGTATACCATATGATTTTTTTTCTCAGTATAAATAACACGGGGCGGCCCGGTAGTCCAGTGGTTAGCACGTCGGCTTCACAGTGCAGAGGTACCGGGTTCGATTCCAGCTCCGGCCTCCCTGTGTGGAGTTTGCATGTTCTCCCCGGGCCTGCGTGGGTTTTCTCCGGGTGCTCCGGTTTCCTCCCACATTCCAAAAACATGCATGTCAGGCTGATTGGACGCTCTAAATTGTCCCTAGGTGTGAGTGTGGGCGTGGATGGTTGTTCGTCTCTGTGTGCCCTGCGATTGGCTGGCGACTAATTCAGGGTGTCCCCTGCCTACTGCCCGGAGATGGCTGGGATAGGCTCCAGCACCCCCCGCGACCCTAGTGAGGATCAAGCGGTTCGGAAAATGGATGGATGGATGGATAAATAACACGTACCCTGACTGTTCTACTCTTTGAATAAAAACATTTCATTCAAGCGTTAGGGAGTGCAAAGGGTTACGATGGAGGGGTGTTGCAAATCATGAAGACCTGCCAAGTGGTATGATAGCATTGTTTTATACATGTCCTCGACGAGGCCTCAGTTTCAAAATCAGTCCTTGGTCCTTGGCCTTGGCCTCGGAGGCAAGTCCTTGGTCCTTGGCCTCGGAAAATTTCTCAAGTCCTTGGCCTTGGCCTTGCCCTGGAAAATTTTCCAAGTCCTTGGCCTTGGCCTCGGAGTCAAGTCCTTGGCCTTGGCCTCGGATTGCCGGTCCTTGGACACAACACTGATATGGGAGAAGGAGGTTGCACATAACAGCAGTGCACAATGGCTGGTGACCCTGAGAGAGGAGCACAGCAACCTCCCTGAACAGAACCCAGTTACCATAACAGTGGCAGACATAAAGGAAAGAGTCTCAGATATGAAGAACTGGACAGGTCCACACCTACTGGCTAAAGACCTTCACAGCACTCCATGAGCGCCTAGCAGCACAAATGAACCAGCTGCTGAGGGATGGGACTCACCCAGGATGGCTAACCGAAGGGCGAACGATCCTGATCATGAAGGATCCCTCAAAGGGTGCAGTCCCATCCAACTATCGGCCAATAACCTGTCTCTCCACAACATGGAAGCTCATGTCAGGCATCATTGCGGCTAAGATAAATGGACACACGGATCAATACATGAGCGAAGCACAGAAGGGCATTGGTAGAGATACCAGAGGAGCCAAACATCAGCTCCTGGTTGACAGAACAGTCGCACAAGACTGCAGATCCCGACATACCTTTGCACAGCCTGGATTGATTACAAGAAAGCCTATGACTCGATGCCACATACATGGATCACTGAATGCTTGGAGTTGGATAAGGTGAACAGGACCCTAAGAGCCTTCGTTGCGAACTCGATGAGGATGTGGAAAACCACACTTGAAGCCAATGGCAAGCCACTTACCCAAGTGTCCATCAAATGTGGCATATACCAAGGTGATGCACTCTCCCCACTGCTGTTCTGCATAGGACTGAACCCCCTAATCACCAAGACAGGCTATGGATACCGCCTCAGAAATGGAGCTACGATCAGTCACCTCCTCTCCATGGATGACAAAGCTGTATGCTAAGAGCGAAAGGGACATAGACTCCCTGATCCACACAACCAGGATCTACAGGAGCGACATAGGGATGTCATTCGGGCTTGAGAAATGTAGTCGGATGGTGACTAAGAGAGGTAAGGTCGTCCGCACTGAAGGGGTCTCACTCCCTGAAGGAACAATAGCAGACATTGAGGACAGCTACAAGTACCTCGGTATACCACAAGCCAATGGCAACCTCGAACTGGCAACAAGGAAAGCGGCTACGGCCAAATACCTCCAGCGAGTGAGGCAAGTCCTAAGAAGCCAGCTTAATGGCAAGAATAAGACCCGGGCAATAAACAGCTCTGCCCTGCCAGTGATCAGATACCCTGCAGGAATAATAAGGTGGCCAAAGGAAGAGATTCAGACCACGGACGTTAAGACCTGAAAGCTCCTAACCATGCATGGAGGGTTCCATCCCAAATCCAGCACCCTGAGACTGTACGCAAGCCGAAAGGAAGGAGGCCGGGGACTAGTGAGTGTGAGAGCCACTGTCCAGGATGAAACATCCAAGCTCCATGAATACATCAAGGAGAAGGCTCCAACGGATGACGTACTCAGAGAATGTCTCAGACAATGGGGAACAGAGGATGAGGCGCTGGAAGAGGGACCATCATGGGGGGACAACCCCCGACACGGGATGTACCACCGGACCATAACTGAAGTGGCTGATCTCAAGAAGTCCTATCAGTCGCTAGAGAGGGCTGGCCTGAAGGACAGCACAGAGGCACTCATCCTGGCTGCTCAGAAGCAGGCCCTGAGCATCAGAGCCATTGAGGCCCAGATATACCACACCAGACAAGACCCAAGGTGTAGGTTGTGCAAAGAGGCACCTGAGACAATCCAACACATAACTGCAGGGTGTAAGATGCTGGCAGGGAAAGCCTACATGGAACGCCATAACCAGGTGGCTGGCATGGTCTACCGAAACATCTGTGCGGAGTATGGACTGGAAACCCCAAGGTCAAAATGGGAAACACATCCGAAGGTGGTGGAGAATGACAGAGCGAAGATCCTGTGGGACTTCCAGATCCAGATTGACAAGATGGTAATGGCGAACCAACCAGATATCGTGATCATAGATAAAGGGCAGAGGAAAGCCGTTGTAGTGGATGTAGCGGTCCCAAGTGATGGGAACATCAGAAAGAAGGAACACGAGAAACTCGAGAAATACCAAGGGCTCAGAGAGGAGCTGGAGAGAGCCTGGAAGATAAAGGTGACAGTCGTGCCTGTGGTGGTCGGAGCACTCGGGGCAGTGACCCCCAAACTAGATGAGTGGTTGCAACAGATCCCGGGAACAACATTGGACATCTCAGTCCAGAAATGTGCAGTGCTGGGAACAGCAAGGATACTGCGCAGAACCCTCAAGCTTCCTGGCCTCTGGTAGAGGACCCGAGCTGAATGAGGGACGGACACCGCCCGAGGGGGGGTGAGACGAGGAATTTTTTAAAACTTATTATTATATATCTACACACACACACACACACACACACACGTTTCGTAAATTTTTCTTTGAAATAACGTGTTTCCTTCTTGTTGTCTCTTGTGGGTCTGCCCGAGGACGGCTGGGATAGGCTCCAGCACCCCCCCCCACCCCCCACACTTGTGTGGATAAAGCAGAAGAGAAAATGGAGGGATGGATAGATAGATATATCTATATATATATGTATATATATCAGAGGCGATTACTCTAAGACTGCAAGGGAAGCTCAGCTCGCGACACTCTCTTTGTTGAAAATGACTAGCGACAAATTAATCTTTTCTTTCTGGTGGGTTTTATTGTAGTTCACATATCAGAGATCATTTTCTTGAAAATGAACGGAGAGTAGAATTCCCGTACCGTATAAATTAATGGACACATTTTATTACGTAGCTCGAAATTGAGCTTCCCCTCCTTGACAGACCAGCATCCGCCACTGATATATACTGTATATACAATACAATCTGATTTATATAGCACTTTCACAACAGCCGCAACTATAACACAAAGCGCTTAACAAAACAGTTAAAGTAAAATAATGAACACAGCACATTCCAAAACATGGACAGTCATGCAATCGTAACCACTTCTCCCTCGTACGCTTTGTTGTTTCAAGCCTTTTGAGGTGAAAGAGGAGAGAATCAAAGTGACTTACCGGGTTTTTCGACCTTCCGAATGTAGTCAGACAAAAAAAATCTCCGTTCAAGGCCCTTTCTTCGAGCCATGACCACTTGAACGTGTTCCTCACACTCGCGTCTATCGCGCGTAAGTCTGCTTGTCTGTCTACCTGCTTGAACATTACGCACGAATAACTTTACATATAGCGCTCAAATACTCAATATTCAATGATTTATCTGGACTTTGAGGCTTCCGCTGTCGCCAAAATTTCAAAAGTTCAAGGTAGGGGAGTGGTGTTGCTGTTGCTTTTGTTTGCTGTTGTCGTAGCTTCTTCTGACGTCTAGTTGCGTCGGCGCTGATTGTTTGAAACTAAAACGACGCTCGCATGCGTACATGTTCGCGCTGACGCACGTACAGCAGAGACCAACCGAGTGCTGTGGCGTGCTTTGCTATAATGGTGTCGCTACAAGCAAAACAACGAACTCTAACGCATGTTCATTCAATGTTGTCAACGAATACCCGGATTAATTTTAGGCAATTTCCCGGAGGAAAATTGAGGACAATTTGAAAAATCTGGAATTTCGGGAAAATGCAGAGAACTTTCATCTCTGTAAGTTACTTTCATTTTGTTTTGTTTTCAGTGTTGGGGGGCGGATCAGATAACGTTATGTGCGCATGCGGATTGCTATTTTCGTCCGCAAACTGAGAAATCGCACGGATGACAGTTTGAGATGGCGGCGAAAAAACACACACAAAGGTCTACTAATTCCGACATTGAAGAAATTGGAATGCCAGTCTGATTTTAAGTATGAATCGTCCGAAGGGCGTATCACTAAACTCACCTGTGACGTATGCACAGAACACGAGAGCGGGATACGACGCGAGGCACGATTACGAGGCAAGTTGATCATTAGATCTATAGGCTAATCGCTATGAAAAATATTTTGAAACAGTCCTGGTTCTTCTATAATTTACTGGTTGTAGCATGGTAACTTAAGGAATAAAACATTTGTCACAAGGTGTAGTAATGCTTATGTTAACTGTCGGTAGAACTGACGATGACGTGTGGTAGATTTTTTCGTCAAATTGATAGATTACACATGCATCGTCTTGGGAAGAGGATGTCATTATGTCAATACTTACCTGTATTAATGATTATCAGTAAATTAATCTTTGGAGTGTGAGACTTAAAAAAAGTACTCAGATTTTGTGGTATGCTGTATTCATGATGCCATATGAGTACACCATATTTTGATCCATTTATTTTGTTGAATAAACGTGGAGTACACAGCTGTTGATGTAAATGTTCATTGTTAATGCATAATTTTCAACCATTTACCCGTGAAACATTATGCTTTTGAGTATCAGAATTCTTGATTATGAATATCAGTCAAAATAGAAAAATGGGTTCCAATGATGAACATTTACGGAACCCAAAATTAGTTACCGTGGTTTCCCATTGGGTAATCTGACGGAATCGAAAAACAGTTCCCGTGAATTTCCGAAATCCTCAGGCCTGCTACGGTACATCTTTTTTTCCCGCAACAATCACAGTTTGACAATCGCCGCCGTTGTTGTTTTGATCTCGCGTGATGAGATTTTCGTTCTCACGAGACGAGATTGCCGAGATCGGCTTTCACCTCGCGGAAAGCAGACGATTGCCAAGTTGTGTAACGTGAAAACAAGTGTTGTGAACAAGTGTTGCGAAAGTTTATTGCGGAGATATCACAGAGGAAGCAGCTAAAGTTGGATAGTTTTTTGCGATAATAAGTTGACTTTGAGAAAACCTTGCATCATTGGAAGCAGAGTACAGAGAGAATTTATGAACTCTCAGACTGAACCATGGGATGAAATAAGAACCTATTTCGCAGCAAATCTTGTATCCCTGAATTAATTAAATTTTTGCAGCCTTTGTTTATCAAAACATAAACCTATTATCAGTGTATATTGTTGTTGTTTGTGTTATTATCATGTGCAATTGAATAAGTAGACCATTTCAGAATTCGAAATTTTGGACTCTCTAAATGCATCATGGGACTCATACTTTTCTGATCAGCGAGTCCCTGGGACTTGCTGGGGTTAAACTGTAAAATTATCACTGTGGTGCTAGCGTTTAATGTTTGACATTGATGTGCATTTGTGCATGTGTGACGACAAGAAGAATAACATCGCGTATAGAGAAGAGCGAAGACGAATAAAGATGAAAGAAAACGAAAGATTTATGACATTTGGGTTTTTTTGTTTGCAAATCGCAGTAAAGGAAAAAAGGTAACTTGTGACTCGTGTTCATTTTGTAACATAGAAACTTGCATCTAATCCCCATAATAAGTAAATATGGTTTTGTTAACGTATGATGAAGATACAACACAATTCAAATATGCATTGTCAGTGAAACTGCTAGGATGTCGATTATCAGGAAAATATCCCTGGCCCTCCCACATGCAGGAAATAAGAATGATTTGACAACTGTTCTCAGTTTACTAGTCTGTTTTTGAAAAGCAGTGACTAGAGGAGTTGGAAAAGTCACAAAATATCACGGCATCTATCGCAAAATTGGTATCACAGCCAACATAAGTGTAAAAGTGTGAGCACTTGCTCGCTTATACTGTCCACAAGCGTGCACATCAAAATAAAACATTGTGTATTTTACATTTTAGACTTTACGAACATTGTGAGCTGTGATAGCTAAAAATGTGGCCGGCGGGGTGTATTTTGCTTAGTTCTGCATTCCGAAAAGTATATGTCCAAACCCAATTCCAATGATGTTGGGGTGCTGTTTTAAATATAAACAGAATATAATAATTTGCAAACCATGTTAATCCTATATTTGTGTGTATTGAATACACTGCAAAGACATCATGTTTTTTGTTCAAACTAACAAAACTTTGTTTTTAGCAAATTAATCATGAACCTTGATTAGCATTTCATGGCTGTTCCAAAAAAGCTGGGACAGGATCATGATTACCACTCTCCGACATCACCTATTAACAACATTAAATAAGCATTTGGGAACTGAGGATACAAATTGTTGAAGCCTTGTCGGTGGAATTATTTACCACCCTTGATGTACAACTTCTGCTGTTAACAGTCTCCATTGTCATATTTTATACTTCATAATGAGCCACACTTTTTCAATGGGAGACAGGTCTGGACTGCAGGCAGGCCAGTCTGATACCTGCAAACCTTTACTACAAAGCCAAGCTGTTCAAACACATGCAGAATGCAATTTGGCATTGTCTTGCTGAAATAAGCAGGGGAGTCCATAAAAAAAGACGTTCTTTGGATGGCATAGTATGTTTCTCCAAAACTCTATGTACCTTTGAGTATTAATGGTGCCTTCACGGATTTGTAAGTTACCCATGCCACTGGCACTAACACAGTCCCATACCATCACAGATGGATTTTGAATACTGATGCACAATATGAGTACCGGTAATTTCAACCTATGTCGATAAACAATGATTTTCTGCTTTCGTATGGCCAATACAGACATGATAACTGATGTTGCCACTCGACAGACTCGGGAAGGTGGTGTTCTTTTCACCTGTAATTAGCAGCATTTTTACAGTGCCATTTTGTTCATGTTGGCGCTGTTGGGACAGTTTGCCCTGATGCGGCTGGATGGATGGCAGGTGGAGCTGAGGTTGAGGAGAGAGGAGCGTCAGCGCAGACCGCGGATGTGTATTTGGGCCTGAGATTCAGTGCTTGGAATTGAAGCAGATCTAAATGGGACATGAAATTGTTCCAATCTCTAAACTATTTCTTGTTTCCTTTCAAACGTAGTTTGCTGCGGACGTGTAATGTCATGCATGCTGTGATCATTGTGTCTCTGATCCACTGAAGAAAGATTTTGATTGTTTTATGTTCAGAATCAGAATCAGAATCAGAATCATGTGTTCTGTTGTATTTTTGTTGTTTTATGTTAAATGTTCTCCAAAGTGCTGTTACAGGTGCAGCTGCTGTCAAAGTGCTATATGAATAAAGATGTATTGTATCGTAAACAGGCATGCAAATGACATTTCATCGTGTCCATAGAACGATTGTGTCAATTTTTTCTTCATCGGACAATTGGTTGGTATAGTGTCATGCATATGTGAAGACATTCTTGGGGCCTAAATATCTGAAAATATCACTTGTCATGGCTGCATTTCAACGAGCCCTGCCCGAAGGTATTGCATCAAGTAAAGTGGGACACGGTGCAGTTCCATGGCATTTTCCATCCAGACATTTTCTGAACCACTTATCCTTAATATTGGCATTGAGCTGAGCAATATGGCTCAGCTCGGCTGCCTCACTTTTCTTTATGTTGCCTCTGCCGCCGACCAAACCTGACAACAACCACATAGATCCGGCTGGTCGGCTATTTCATCTGGAATGTTGAAATGTTTGGGGAAGCGCGACTGGTCGGTTTTTGCTTATGTTGCCTCCACAGATTACGGCACCTGCCAAACCCAACAACAATCCACGGAGGTCATGCTGGTCGTGCGCCATCTCATCCGCGATGTTGAGATAAAAGTACAGTTAAAAAGGAAAAGGCACAGCTCGGTCATCATCACTCTCTGCGTCCGCTAAAACAGGCCGACCCTGAGGTGATGCCGTGGCTGTTGAAGGAAGCCTCGGTTGCAGCTCCTCATTCAGAAGAATGGGACGGTGTGCTTGTGAAAATGTTTACCCCGAGTTCCAATATTAAAAACATTGTTTTTGGATTTGAGGAGGGGCGGCACGGTGACCAGTGGTGAACGCACCTCACAGGTTCGATCCCGGCTCTGGCCTTCCTGTGTGGAGTTTGCATGTTCTCCCCGGGCCTGCATGGGTTTCCTCCCACATTTCAAAAAACATGTATGGCAGGCTGCTTGAACACTCTAAATTGTCCCTAGGTGTGAGTGTGAGTGTGAGTGCGGATGGTTCGTCTCTGTGTGCCCTGCAATTGGCTGGCAAGCGGTTCAGGGTGTCCACCCGCCTACTGCCCGAAGACAGCTGGTAAAGGCTCCAGCACCCCCCCGCGACCCTTAGGAGTATAAAGCGGATCGGAAAATGGATGGATTTCAGGAGACTTTGGCAATATTAAAAATATTGTTTTTGGATTTGAGGAGACTTTGGCTGCTTCTAAATTAATGTATTTTAATGCGGCTTCCTATAATGCCTAATTATTGGCCTAATTTTGCAGTATCGGACCAATAAAAGTGACATCATTGTTTCCCTCATATTGGGCACTTATCGTGCATCCCTTTTGAAATCTGCGAGTTGGCTGGCAACCGGTTGAGGGTGTCCCCCACTTACTGCCCGAAGACAGCTGGGATAGGTTCCAGCACCCCCCACGACCTTAGTGAGGATAAAGCGGTCGGAAAATGGATGATGGATCCTTTTTGAGCTTTGCATCTATAACAATGTCCACAATTTGGACACACCACAGAACACTTTTCCACTTTGCTTCAGTCCATCTTCGATAAGCTCAGGCCCAAAGAAACCGGCGGCATTTCATGTAGTAGATAAATGGCTTTTGTGTTCGAAGTTGCTCTGACAGATTTGTTGACAGTGGTTTTCTGAACTGTTGCTGAGCCTATGTGGTGATATTCTTCACACATTGATGTCAGTTTGTGATGCAGCACCTCCTGAGGGATGGAAGGTCACGGGCATTCAATGTTGGTTTCGGTCTTGCGGCTTACATGCAATAATTTCTTCAGATTCTCTAAACCTTTTAATTATATTATGGTATGTACATGTTGGAATTAAATTCCTCACAATTATAGATTGAGTAACAATGTCCCTAAACTATCTTCTCACTCATTTCTTCACTACGAGATGAACCTTGCCCTGTCTTTGCCTGTGAATCACTGAGCAATTCGGGGTATCTCCTTCTATATCCAGTCATGGCACCCACCTGTTCCTTGTTCACCTGTTCACCTGTGGGATGTTCCAAATAAGTGTTTGATGAGCATTCCTCAACTTTGACAGCCTTTTTTCTCACAGGTCCCAGCTTTTTTGGAAGATGTTGCAGCCATCAAAGTCTAAGTTACATTATAATTTGCTAAAAACAAAAAGTGTTTAGCCATTTGACCATAAAAAGACTTAAATAAAAGTGTACTTCAATAAAATATAGTTTGAACATGATTAGAAAATCACTGTGTTCTAATTTATGTTTAACACAATGTCCCAACTTCATTGGAGTTGTGTTTGGTTTGTAATAATCACGTGACACAAGATAGGTAGATCTTACCGATGTATCCACGTCTCTGGGCTCTTGGGGAATTTAGTGAGTGCCAGCTTGCCTAGGTAGAGGTCCTTTTCTGCTTTAAGTACTCCAGACTGAATCAACTCCTTCCTGCAAGTCATACATCACAGTTGACCAACATAACAATACAGTACACCTTTCAAACAAATTTATGGCTGTGTATAATAACATGGAAGTAGATTCTCTCACTCACTCACTCCCTCTCCCTCCCGAGTTCAATTACCAAATGAACAGACTTGTTAACGTTGGCATCCAGCTTACTCCCCAGGCACAAACCTCACCAACAACTCTCCATCCATTTTGCCTCCCTCCTTCATCTAAAATCTCTAGGAGTTCTTTAAAATGTAACCTCTAAAAAAGGCCAAAAATTGTCATGAGGGCCTTCCCTCCAGCGTCCACACCTGCTGTCAACGTTCATCAGCAAACCAGACTAATTGCCAAGTCTCTGTCAGATTATTGACCTTGTTTGCTGCTCAAGTGTTGTTTTCTAGACCTCTTGATCTCACATTGTCATTTTTGCTCTCTAGTCCCTCGTTTGTAAGTCCTGTTATTAATTTGTCTTTGACCTTGCTCTTGTTTAGTTTCGTTGACTCTTGTCATTTCGTTTATATTTTCGGCTTTACTATATTGTCTTGCCTTTTGCAGGCACTTTGTGTTTCTGCATTGTTTTTCCTAGGTCATTGTGACCATCGATTTCTGTTTATATTTTGTCGGTGCGCTTTTTCAGAAAATAAATATTTTTGTTCGGGATTTTGTTTGTGTCTATGTTTGCGGGATCCAGTCACCATTCTGTTAGTGGACGAACTGTTTCAAAATGTTCAAGATGACATATAAGATCAAAGCTTTTATTTTGTCGCACGATGGTACCATAAGGACATCCTTTTTGCCAAGAAGACAGAGGTTTTTGCTACTCTAAAATTTCATGAAAACATTCAACTTTGCTCACACACCAAATCAGCCATCTCGTTACCTCTGCGCCCCGCGTCCCAGACACATAATTTTCCCGCCAGACCCACAGTTCCAAATAATGTGCGTTTCTGGGACGCAAGGAAATTTCTCAGTCGATAAATAAATAAATAAAAAATAACGTACGGTAAATCTTTTTTCCAGCAACGATTGCAGTTTGACAATCACCGCCATTGTTGTCGCGTAAAGTAATCTCGCGTGACGAGATTTCCGTTCTCGCGAGACGAGATTGGCCTTCACCTTGTGGAAAGCAGACAATTGCCAAGTTGTGTAACGTTAAAACAAATGTTGCGAACAAGTGTTGCGAAAGTTTATTGCGGAGATATCAAAGAGGAAGCAGCTAAAGTTGGATAGTTTTTTGCGATAATAAGTTGACTTTGAGAAAGCCTTGCATCATTGGAAGCAGAGTAAAGAGAAGAGAATTTATGAACTCTCAGACTGAACCATGGGATGAGATAAGAACCTATTTCTCAGCAAATCTTGTATGCTTGAATTATTTAAATTTTTGCAGCATTTGTTTATAAGACATAAACCTATTATCAATGAATATGGTTGTTGTTTGTGTTATTATCATATGCAATTGAATAAGTAGACCATTTCAGAATTCGAAATTTGGGAATCTCTAAAAGCATAATGGGACTCATACTTTTCTGATCAGCGAGTCACTTGGACTCGCAGGGCTCAAACTGTAAAATTATCACTGCAAACGTGGCAAAATATTTTATTAGTCTATGGACCCGCTTTTTAAAAAGGTGGCGCAGAGCGCCCCGTGGAAAGTTTGAAATGAAACCAGCTCCTGTTGTATGTTTCATCGAGATCTATGAAAGTTTGGAGGCTTATGTAACAGGCCAAAAACTCTCTTGAAGTCATATCCTAACCCGACAAGGAAGTTTGCCGTTTTGACCAGTCTCTACTCAGGCCCTAATAATTAATGATGAGCTTGCTTACTCCAAGGTCCTCTGTCGCTGGGTTCCCAAAATGCAGCAGCCAAAACAGTGCAGAGCATTAACTGCTCCCTCATCCCAATTATCGGCCAGACCTTGCCAGACTCTTGCACTACAACAACAATGACATGGTAGAGCCTTTTTTACACCAATTTTCCAGGAAACTAGCCCTGGAAAAAATGTTTTTGCGAACAAGTTGAGGAATGAATATGATGATTGAAAGGCAAGGCAATAGTTAAGCCGAAAGTATAAACGAAATGACAAGAGTCAACGAAACTAAACAAGAGCAATGTCAAAGACAAATTAGTAACAAGACTTACAAACGAGGGACTAGAGAGCAAAAATGCCGATGAGATCAAGAGGTCTAGAAAACAACACTTGAGGTCAAAAGGTCTCGTGACTTCTACACTCCCCAACCCTAAAGAGAATGCTCTCTTTAGAATTCTGTTAAAATCACTTCCCAACAATACATCTCTTTAACAAATGGGCCCAGTAAACTCCAAGATATTGGGGTTTAAAGGTTTGCCTCCACAACCCTTTTTGACAAAATCTAAAAAATTCAGTGGACCATATCTCCCAACCCACTGAGGCAGTGTCCGTAAAACGTGGGATGTTTCATCAAATTCTAGTCAGGTTAAAATGTTTTTTTTTTGTCGGGGTGATTTCAGGCTGAATGACTCGTTTACATTCGGTGTTAGGCTGCCACCGCCATGCAGTGGGAAATAGCGGGTTTGGCTAGCTCCGACGTCTGCTTTAAGCTAACTGTTTGCAACCTCTTAACAAAACAAGACCAACTTTCTTACTGTATAGGTATATACCTGTACGCCTCAGATGTTTGGAAATAGATCATGGCCTCATGTCTAAAGCAACAGAGTTTGGAAGTAGTTAAACATGAAACTGTAAGTTCTCACCCATGGGAGGGGCCAAAGGGGTCGAGTGCAGTGTGAGCTGGGCGGCAGCCAAAGGCGAGGGCCCTAGCGGTCCGATCCTCGGCTGCAGAAGCGAGCTCTAGGGACATGGAATGTCACCTCTCTTGCAGGGAAGGAGCCCGAGCTCGTGTGCAAGGTAGAAAAGTTCCGACTGGATATAGTCGGACTTACCTCCACACACAGCCTGGGTTCTGGTACCAGTTCTCTCGAGAGGGGTTGGACTCTATTCCACTCTGGAGTTGTCCACGGTGAGAGGCGCAGAGCAGTGAGACCTGGAGGGGCGTGATTGGGAGGAACGGCCCCCCCGATCAGAACTCGAGTGGTGTTCATTGCCCCCCGCTCAGTGCCTGCACATTGGGGTTCACACCGGTAGACGAGAGGGTTGCCTCCCTCCGCCTTCGGGTGGAGGGACGGGTCCTGACTGTTGTTTGTGCATACGCACCCAACAGCAGTTCAGCATACCTACTCTTTTTGGAGTCCTTGGAGTGTGTGCTGGAGAGTACGCCTGCTGGGGACTCCCTTGTTCTGCTGGGGGACTTCAATGCTCACGTGGGCAACGACGGTGAGACCTGGAGGGGCGTGATTGGGAGGAACGGCCCCCCCGATCAGGACTCGAGTGGTGTTTTGTGATTGGACTTCTGTGCTCGTCACGGATTGTCCATAACGAACACCTTGTTCAAACATAAGGGTGTCCATATGTGCACTTGGCACCAGGTCACCCTTGGCCGCAGTTCGATGATTGACTTTGTGGTTGTATCATCGGATTTGCGGCCGCATATTTTGAACACTCGGGTGAAGAGAGGGGCGGAGCTGTCAACTGATCACCACCTGGTGGTGAGTAGGCTCTGATGGTGGGGGAAGATGCCGGTCCGTCCTGGCAGACCCAAACGTATTGTGAGGGTTTGTTGGGAGCGTCTGGCGGAATCCCCTGTCAGAAGGAGTTTCAACTCCCACCTTTTCCCATGTTCCGGGGCAGGCGGGGGACATTGAGTCCGAGTGGACCATGTTCCGTGCCTCTATCGTTGAGGCGGCCAATCTGAGTTGTGGTTGGTGCCTGTCGTGGCGGCAACCCCCGTACTCGCTGGTGGACACCAGCAGTAAGGGATGCCGTCAAGCTGAAGAAGGAGTCCTGTCGGGCCTTTATGGCCTGTGGGACACCAGAGGCAGCTGATGGGTATCGACTGGCCAAGCGGAATGCAGCTTCAGTGGTCGCCGAGGCAAAAACTCGGGCGTGGGAGGAGTTCGGTGAGGGCATGGAAGCCGACGGCTTCGAGGAAATTCTGGTCCACCATCCGACGTCTCAGGAGGGGGAAACAGTGCACCACTAACACTGTGTACAGTGGGGATGGGGAGCTGTTGACCTCGACTCGGGACGTTGTGAACCGGTGGGCAGAGTACTTCGAAGACCTCCTCAACTCCACCAGCATGCCTTCCTTGGAGGAAGCAGAGTCCGGGGACTCTGAGGTGGGCTCTCCTACCTCTGTGGTCGAAGTCACCGATGTGGTTAAAAAGCTCCTCGGTGGCAGGGCCCCAGGGGTGGATGAGATCCGCCCGGAGTCCCTCAAGGGCCTTGAGTCAAGACTCTGGATGTTGTGGGGCTGTCCTGGTTGAAACGCCTCTGAAACATCGCGTGGTCAGCGGGGAGAGTACCTCTGGATTGGCAGACCAGGGTGGCGGTCCCTCTTTTTAAAAAGGGGGACCGGAGGGTGTGTTCCAACTACAGAGGAATCACACTCCTCAGCCTCCCTGGTAAGGTCTATTCAGGGGTGCTGGAGAGGAGGGTCTGTCAGGAAGTCGAGCCTCAGATTGAGGAGGAGCAGTGTGGTTTTCGTCCCGGCCTTGAAACAGTGGACCAGCTCTACACCCTTAGCAGGGTCCTCGAGAGAATGTGGGAATTTGCCCAACCAGTCTACATATGTTTTGTGGACTTGGAGAAGGCGTTTGACCGTGTCCCTCGGGGAGTTCTGTGGGGGGTGCTTCGTGGGTATGGGGTACCGAACCCCCTGATACGGGCTGTTCGGTCACTATACCACCGATGTCAGAGTTTGGTTCGCATTGCCGGCAGTAAGTCGGAATCGTTTCCAGTGAGGGTAGGACTCCGCCAAGGCTGCCCTTTGTCGCCGATTCTGTTCATAACCTTTATGGACAGAATTTCTAGGCGCAGCCGAAGCGTTGAGGGGGTCCGTTTTGGTGGGCTCAGTATTGCATCTCTGCTTTTTGCAGATGATGTGGTACTGTTGGCTCCTTCAAGCAGGGCTCTCCAACTCTCACTGGAGTGTTTCGCAGCAGAGTGTGAAGCAGTTGGGATGAAAATCAGCACCTCCAAATCTGAAACAATGGTCCTCAGTCGGAAAAGGGTGGACTGCCCCCTCCGGGTCGGGGAGGAGACCTTGCCCCAAGTGGAGGAGTTTAAGTATCATGGGGTCTTGTTCACGAGGGAGGGCAGGAGGGAGTGAGAGATCGACAGGCGGATCTGTGCAGCGTCTGCTGTGATGCGGACGTTGTATCGGTCTGTCGTGGTAAAGAAGGAGCTGAGCCAAAGGGTGAAGCTCTCAATTTACCGTCGATCTAAGTTCTAAGCCTCATCTATGCTCACGAGCTATGGGTCGTGACTGAAAGAACAAGATGAATTGTTTTCTCTTTTAAGATACAACAACTGGAGTTCCTAAATTGTAAAATTCTGTAACTGTCAAAGGAAGTGGACTCTACAAACAATTTCTTTGTAAATAAAAAGCCGATTTTGGTTCAAAACGGAAGTCATGCACAGAATTCACTCCAAGGCTCATGAAGCGTAATAATCAGGCGGATAGATTAAAAAAAAAAGAAAAAAGAAATGAGAAAATGAAGGTCTGCATAAATACTCAAAACCTTTGACATTACAGGGGAACATCTTTTCACAAAGGCATCGGCTGTGTATGAAGGTGACTTGGTTCTGATCTGGACTGAATTCATTATATTTTCTTGCATTTGAATGGGAAATGGGACAAATATCTTTTGCAAAGAGAGTGTTCGACTGAATCAAATTTGTCAACTGAGGTTGTACTGTATTTTTACTTTTCTTTTGCCTTGCATCAACAATTGTGGCCTGTCAATGGTCAAAAGCACATTTTGGGTTTTCAGTCGAAAGATCTTCATTACCATGACATCATGGCCAAAACAGGGTGCGATGAGGGGCCGTGGCAACAGAGACATCGTGGGGCACTGCTCGGGTAAGATTAGACTGAGGGAAAGAACAAGGCAAGCAGACCAATGTTTTGCACTGTTTAGCATTCCAAGCTAACTGGCCATAATGGTGGTGATGACACGGGGTACTGCCTTGAAGTTCGGAGTAAGACTAGGTCCAGCAGTGGTGCTGAAGGCATGCTGAAACTGAATGGAGGTGTATGGCGGGTAGATGAGCCAAAAATCTCCACTGCAGTCAGCCATTGGCCCAGGGCGAGAAAGTTGCCCGGTCACCGAGGACTGCCTCAACGGTGGCTGTGAAAACGTGCACATTCCCTTGGGGGGAACCTGAGAGGTTGCACTTTCAAATTTGGCAAAGTGAAGAAAATGATTCAGCAAACATTTTCTTAAAGTATTATAATTTATTTTGCTGTTTCAGTTTCAGCCTTGGCTTCCCCATTTTCGATTTTTAGTCCATCCCTAATGACAATGACACAATCACATAAATGTTGTGTGCTGTTTTATAGAGAGACAATGAGCTGCCATTGAGGATTTGTGTCTGTACCTGACATTCCATGCAGTGGTGACATCAGGATTAAGCAGCAAGAGGGTGGACGTGATATCCACTAAAGCTGAGGGAAAACAAACATGAACGTTAATGGCAGACACACACACACACATCTATATCTATCTTCATATCTATCGACCGTATTTTCCGCACTTAAAGACGCACTGGATTATGAGGCGCACCTTCAATGAATGGCTATTTTGTAATTTTTTTTCATACATGGGACGCTTCGCATTACAAGGCGCAATCTACAATGCCTCCACTAGATGGTGCTACGCACCTTCCATTCAACTCGAGAGGCATCCGTTCAATTTAAGAGGCGTTCATGACCGCCTCTGAAAAACATAAATTACCGTAAATTCCGGATTACAAGACGCTACTTTTTTCCACACTTTCAACACTGCGGCGTCTAATATGAAGCGGCTTTTTAATTTTTTTTTTCCATCGCGGGAAAAACATAGACCAATAAAATGAATGAGTCTTTCACTTAGGTCCAATGAGATTGTATGACTAATCACAACTTCCGCTCTTTTTGCCATAGCAGGGGAAAAATGTGTTACCCGGCAACAGTCGACCAATAAAATGAATGAGTAGTACACAGGGGTCCAATGAAATTGTATGATTACCGGTAATCACAACTTCCTTATTTCAGTCTTTCTTCGAACCCTGATCAACATGTAGAATACCAGACGAAAAGCATATGATGCAGCTTTTAAACTAAAAGCGATCACTCGGCAGTTAAGGAAGGAAATCAAGCTGCTGCCCGTAATCTTGGCATAGACGAGTCAATGGTGCAAAGGTGGAGGCTCCGGCAAGAAGAACTGAGCCAGTGTAAAAAGACAACCAAAGCTTTTAAAGGTGGGCCGTCGTGGTGTTATAGATTCATGAAACGGAAAAGCCTGTCTATTATGGCACGCACGACGTTGTGTCAGCAGCTCCCTCCTAATTACGAGGACAAACTTGCTTTGTTCCACACATTCACACAAACAAAATAATGCATCAAAACAGAAAATCAAGAGAGGAAATCACAAAATAAATTCAATATCCCCCACACAGAATTTATTTTGTGATTTCCTTGCTTGATTTTATTTGTGGTTCATTGAAGTAAGTAAGTAAGAATTCGTCGACTTCACAGTGCAGAGGTACCGGGTTCAATTCCAGCTCCGGCCTCCCTGTGTGGAGTTTGCATGTTCTCCCCGGGCCAGCGTGGGTTTTCTCCGGGTACTCCGGTTTCCTCCCACATTCCAAAAACTTGCGTGGCAAGCTGATTGAACACTCTAAAATTGTCCCTAGGTGTGAATGTGAGCGTGGATGGTTGTTTGTCTCTGTGTGCCCTGCGATTGGCTGGCAACCGATTCAGGGTGTCCCCCGCCTACTGCCCGAAGCCGGCTGGGATAGGCTCCAGCACCCCCCGCGACCCTAGTGAGGATCAAGCGGTTCGGAAAATGGATGGATGGATGGATGAAGTAAGAATTAATTTACGTTTTCCAGAGGCGGCCATGGATGCCTCTCGAGTGGACCAGAAGAGAAGACACGGAGACGGACAAAGACGTACCGTACCTGTGCAGTATTTGTTGAGACCGTGAAAACCATTAATAAAGTCTTGTTTTAAAAAAATAAATAAATAAAACCACAACCACAGCTCTCCTTTTTCAACAAATACGGGTGCATGTTTGTCCGTCTCTGTGCCTTCTTTTCTTCCGGACAACTCGAGAGGCGTTCATGACCACCTCCGAAAAACGCATTGGCATTTCCTTGATCGTAGCTCCAACAGTACAATCAGATGTCAGTCGTAGTTATTCATTCCTTTGTTGTGTATTCACAAATGATGAAATCACAATATAAATTCTGTTGGGGGGGGGGTTATAGAATTTATTTTGTGATATCCTCGCTTGCTTTTCAGTTTTGATGTATTATTTTCAATTTTTGAAGTTGCATTGATGTAATCGTTAGTTTACGTTTTTCGGAGGCGGTCTTGAACGCCTCCTCGAGTTGAACGGAAGAAGGCATTGAGACAGACAAAGACGTACCTGTATTTGTTGAGATGGTTTTAAGAAAAAACACCACAGCTCTCCTTTTTTCAGAGCTGCAACACAAACTTCTTTAATAAAGCAGCAACACAGTTCACTGAACCAACGGCAAGTTATAACATTGGAAGCATGTATCCAGAAGGAGCCATCTTGGAGTTGACATATTACCGTAATGACCATACACAAGACGCACTGGATTTTAAGGCGCTCGGTGAGCTTTTAAGAAAATGTAAGACTTTGTGGTGCGCCCTATCGTGCGGAAATTACGATATATATATATATATATATATATATATATATATATATATGCAGGGTTACATGCAGAGAATGTGGGCTAAATGGTAACTTCGAAACCCACAGTCACGGTTGACCACGAAACAACTAGTAGCTCAGTGTTCCAACATCCACAAACGGCAACTGCTGTCACAACTTGAGATTGATGAGGTACAACGCAGGTTCCATGGTGAAGGGCCCCAGGCTGCCAGATCAGAGGAGGAGGTCATACCAGAAATTGGGAGGCAAGCCCCAATGAATGCAGATGATGAGATTGGGAGGCAAGCCCCAATGAATGCAGATGATGAGATTGGGAGGCCAGCCCCAATGAATGAAATGCTGAGCGAGGCAGCAACTGACCTGAAAGCTAAGATCATGGCAAGAATGAAAGCTGTGCAACCTAGAAACCGATTACAACGGCTATGTGAAGTACCACCTGAAAGCCTCATGGAAAGTGTGAATGCAGCACCCAGAGAGGTGTGATGAAAAGGCCGATACCCGAGAGGTACATCCAGATGACCATACCTGAAGCACTCGAAACTGCCAAACAAAGGCTCCAAGCCTTGTCCAGCCGCCTAAAGCGGTACACGAAAGAGAATGAGGCCAGACGAATAAACAGGCTGTTCGCAACACAACCTGCGAAAGTGTACGCTCTGTGGCAGGGTCCTAACAACAGAGCTGACCCACCAAGACTGGAAACTGAAAGGTACTGGAAAGGCATATGGGAGAAGGAGGTTGCACATAACAGCAGTGCACAATGGCTGGTGACCCTGAGAGAGGAGCACAGCAACCTCCCTGAACAGAACCCAGTTACCATAACAGTGGCAGACATACAGGAAAGAGTCTCAGATATGAAGAACTGAACAGCACCAGGCCCGGACATGGTCCACACATACTGGCTAAAGAAACTCACAGTACTCCATGAGCGCCTCGCAGCACAAATGAACCAGCTGCTGAGGGATGGGACTCAACCAGGATGGCTAACCGAAGGGCGAATGATCCTGATCATGAAGGATCTCTCAAAGGGTGCAGTCCCATCCAACTATCGGCCAATAACCTGTCTCTCCACAACATGGAAGCTCATGTCAGGCATCATTGCGGCTAAGATAAGTGGACACATGGATCAATACATGAGCGAAGCACAGAAGGGCATTGGTAGAGATACCAGAGGAGCCAAACATCAGCTCCTGGTTGACAGAACAGTCGCACAAGACTGCAGGTCCCGACATACCAACCTGTGCACAGCCTGCATTGATTACAAAAAAGCCTATGACTCGATGCCACATACATGGATCACTGAATGCTTGGAGTTGTATAAGGTGAACAGGACCCTAAGAGCCTTCGTTGCGAACTCGATGAGGATGTGGAAAACCACACTTGAAGCCATGGCAAGCCACTTACCCAAGTGTCCATCAAATGTGGCATATACCAAGGTGATGCACTCTCCCCACTGCTGTTCTGCATAGGACTGAACCCCCTAAGCCAAGTAATCAGCAAGACAGGCTATGGATACCACCTCAGAAATGGAGCTACAATCAGTCACCTCCTCTACATACTTGGCCAATAAATATGATTCTGATTCTGATTCTCTACATGGATGACATAAAGCTGTATGCTAAGAGAGAAAGGGACATAGACTCCCTGATCCACACAACCAGGATCTACAGCAGCGACATCAGGATGTCATTCGGGCTTGCGAAATGTAGTCGGATGGTGACTAAGAGAGGAAAGGTAGTCCGCACTGAAGGGGTCTCACTCCCTGAAGGAACAATAGCAGACATTGAGGACAGCTACAAGTACCTCGGTATACCACAAGCCAATGGCAACCTCGAACTGGCAACAAGGAAAGCGGCTACGGCCAAATACCTCCAGCGAGTGAGGCAAGTCCTAAGAAGCCAGCTCAATGGCAAGAATAAGACCCGGGCAATAAACAGCTCTGCCCTGCCAGTGATCAGATATCCTGCAGGAATAATAAGGTGGCCAAAGGAAGAGATTCAGACCACGGACGTTAAGACCCGAAAGCTCCTAACCATGCATGGAGGGTTCCATCCCAAATCCAGCACCCTGAGACTGTACGCAAGCCGAAAGGAAGGAGGCCGGGGACTAGTGAGTGTGAGAGCCACTGTCCAGGATGAAACATCCAAGCTCCATGAATACATCAAGGAGCAGGCTCCAACGGATGACGTACTCAGAGAATGTCTCAGACAATGGGGAACAGAGGATGAGGCGCTGGAAGAGGGACCATAATGGGGGGACAAGCCCCGACACGGGATGTACCACCGGACCATAACTGAAGTGGCTGATCTCAAGAAGTCCTATCAGTGGCTAGAGAGGGCTGGCCTGAAGGATAGCACAGAGGTACTCATCCTGGCTGCTCAGGAGCAAGCCCTGAGCACCAGAGCCATTGAGGCCCAGATATACCACACCAGACAAGACCCAAGGTGTAGGTTGTGCAAAGAGGCACCTGAGACAATCCAACACATAATGCAGGGTGTAAGATGCTGGCAGGGAAAGCCTACATGGAACGCCATGACCAGGTGGCTGGCATAGTCTACCGAAACATCTGTGCGGAGTATGGACTGGAAACCCCAAGGTCAAAATGGGAAACACCTCCGAAGGTGGTGGAGAATGACAGAGCTAAGAGCCTGTGGGACTTCCAGATCCAGACTGACAAGATGGTAATGGCGAACCAACCAGATATCGTGATCATAGATAAAGGGCAGAGGAAAGCCGTTGTAGTGGATGTAGCGGTCCCAAGTGATGGAAACATCAGAAAGAAGGAACACGAGAATCTCGAGAAATACCAAGGGCTCAGAGAGGAGCTGGAGAGAGCCTGGAAGGTAAAGGTGACAGTCGTGCCTGTGGTGGTCGGAGCACTCGGGGCAGTGACCCCCAAACTAGATGAGTGATTGCAACAGATCCCGGGAACAACATCGGACATCTCAGTCCAGAAATGTGCAGTGCTGGGAACAGCAAGGAAACTGCGCAGAAACCTCAAGCTTCCTGGCCTCTGGTAGAGGACCCGAGCTGAATGAGGGACGGACACCACCCGAGGGGGGGTGAGACGAGGATTTTTTTTATACATATATATATATGAGAGCTGTCAAACGATTAAAATATTTAATCTAATTAAAAATGCAACTGTCATAATTAACTCAAATTCACTAAAAATTGTGATTATTCACGCATTTTGTATCGTTTCTGAATTTCCTTTTATATTTTTTGTCCTATTTTTCCCCATTTTAATGCTCTCATAAACATGGAATCATGAAACAGTTTTCTATGTGCAAAATGCAAATATTTACTGAAATAACAATTTCGATTTTCAATTTAACATGAACATTTTTCACTTGGAGCAGTTATTCATACATAATCTCTCACACAATATGACCGTCTATCAACAACAGTGAAAAAAATATTTTGTCACACAACAGCTGCTTTAACAGCTCTTTTTATGGAATCAAAACAGAGCAATATAACATTCTAAAGTGCACATCTGAGGTAAACTAGCACTCAGCCTATAGTGGATTTAAGCCATGGTTGCATACTTCGTTTTTCTCAAGTTTGCTTTGAACACAGCAGTCAGGCTATGTTGATTCTGTTGGTCCTTCTTGCGCAAAAGTCTCTCTATGGCAGGGGTGCCCAAACTTTTTGGACCGAAGATCTACTTTTCGATCAACTAACCTCCCAGGATCTACCCTTCCCGGCACGCGTGCACACACACGCACGCCATGATGAGAAACAGCCTGAAACTGAGGCATGCGATGCACTTTTGCAGCCTGTTAACTATCGTCGCTCACACCTACCATTTTAAAGTGCTTCCCGGTGCCCTCCTAGATTCCTATTCTTTTTCCGTGCCCTCGGTGAATTGTACACGAAGCAAACTCTGAATGAGAATCATGACGATGATCACGAGCTGCAATTGCAGACTGCTGAGCGCTAACAACCTCCGGTGACGTAATCACACGCCACCGTAAATTCAAGATTTACCTGCTTTTTTTTTTTTTTTGGTGAAAACGAGACCGATAGGATGATTACGGTGCAGCGTACATTAACACTAAAAAGATATATTACTAACATGTTCAAAGACACACAAATGGTTATTTGGGGTTTTTTTTCTCCTCGACACTCCTCGGATCTACTTGGGACCTGTCTGAGATCTACCGGTAGATCAGGATCGACGTAATGGGCACCCCTGATGCTTCGCACGAAAAGGCGCAATCTACAATACGTCCACTAGATGGTCCTACGCTCCTTCCATTCAACTCGAGAGGCGTCCATTCAACTTGAGAGGCATTCATGACCGCCTCTGAAAAATGTAAATTCACTATTACTGTACTTAACTCATTTCCACCCTTTGACGTATAAATACGTCAATTAGCGCATAGCCGCTGCCTCCCCATGACGTATTAATACGTCAATCATGTTTTTTCATGGGTGAGGGTGCAAAAGAGTGATGCAACTTCTCACCAAAGGATTAGGCTTGACGGCAGTGTAGTGGAGAAGGGGCGTATGTGGATAGTCGATTGGAACATTAGCAACTAGCAACGATGCAGAAAAGGAAACAACTAACTAAAAAGGATTGTTTTTTTCGGTATAAAAGCGTCCTCGAAACAAAACAACAAAGGAGATGGTGTTTGTGTGAAAAAGAAGATGACGCTTCGGTCACGTAATCGAAAGCAGTACCCGTCAAACGAACGTCAGCCTGTGCAAACATGGCGTGCTACACGCGGCCCGAATAGCTCACGCCGAGTTTTGAGTTCATCTGATGAAAATGAACATGCTCCACGTCAGAGCATTTTGTGCCTCCTGTGGCGCACATCGCCCACAAATCGTCTCCCGGCGACTTTCAGCGATGGCGGCAAAGAGGCTGAATTTCTTCGCATGGTCCATGCCGGGCACACGTCAGCGATTCGCTGGAATCGTCTCGTAATGATGACGGCGAAGACGATGAATTGGAGAGCGATTTGGATCCGGATCTGTCGGACGAATACGTGCCTTCGGACATAACGGAAAGCAGCTGAGAGTTCTCGCCAGAGCCGCTGGAACGAGGAGCTAACTGCTGACTAGCTTGCAAGTTCCCATTCAAAGCTTCATCACTTCTTATGCCTCATCAGTCACGTTTATGCACCGCTACATTCCCCGCTATACTATAAAGGTAGTCTATGATCTCACAGCATGGATCATAGACTACCTCACAAACCGGGTACGTGAGGTTGCAGAGCTGTGAGTCGGACAGGCTTTTCTGCAGCACTGGAGCGCCGCAGGGGACTGTTCTGGCTCCATTCCTGTTCATCCTCTACACCTCGGACTTCAGACACGCCACTCCAAACTGCCACCTTCAGAAGTTCTCCGATGACTCTGCGATTGTTGGCCTCATTACAGAGGGGGACGATCGGGAGTACGAGGGACTGACAAAGGACTTTATGGACTGGTGCCAGCAGAATCTCCTCCAGATCAACCCTAGGAAAACTAAGGAGTTGGTTGTGGATTTCTGCAGGAAACAGTCCTCACCAGCACCGATGAACATCCAGGGTATGGAAATAGAGAGGGTGACCTCCTACAAGTACCTAGGTGTTATTCTGAACAACAAACTGGACACCCTGATTAGGAAAGGGACGGAAAGGGATATATAGAGAAGACTATTCCTACTCAGGAAACTGAGGTCTTTTGGAGTTCAGGGGTCGCTCCTTAAGACTTTCTATAACTCGGTGGTGGCCTCGGCCATCCATTATGGCATTGTCTGCTGGTCAGGCATCATCTCGGCCCGGGACAGAAAGAGACTGGAGCGACTGGTCAGGAAGGCCAGTTCTGTCCTGGGCTGCTCCCTTGACACTCTGGAGGAGGTGGGCAACAGAAGGATGCTAACTAAGCTAAAAGCTATGATGGACAGTCCCTCCCACCCCATCCAGCCTGCCCTGACAGCACTTGGTAGC
The DNA here is from genome assembly GCF_054856545.1 of Hippocampus guttulatus. Lineage (NCBI taxonomy): Eukaryota > Metazoa > Chordata > Actinopteri > Syngnathiformes > Syngnathidae > Hippocampus > Hippocampus guttulatus. Next base: position 23,681,375 of record NC_141265.1, read on the forward strand.
TCCTTCAGCCAGAGACTGTTACACCCGCGCTGCAAGAAGGAGAGATACCGACGCTCGTTCCTACCGACTGCTGTCAGGCTGCTGAATAAAAATAATAACAATAATAATAATAATAATTAAATGATGTGAAAAACAATTGTAAATAGCACTGCGATTTATCCATTTTGTATTTATATTGCATTTAATTGAACGGTGTTTGTGTGTTTTTTCTTCTTTCTTCCAACATTCTTGCTGCTGTAGGCTGTAAATTTCCCCAGTGTGGGACAAATAAAGGATATCTTAAAGTTGCCAGTAACACTAATCATTTATGTACGGTTGATGCGTCTCGTAGATGTGGATGAAAATATGCGCCGTAAATGTGCTGACTTGCGTGTCGCCAGAGGTTTTAAAAAAAAACAAAACAAAAAAAAAAAAAAAAAAAACAGGACACATTTGTTCCGCTCAGCTCTGCTAAAACCACTTGTGTTAAATTCATATTCCATTTCATTTCAAATTGGATGCTGAGCAACGTGGAATGAATGGTGTAAATAGCAGTGTGCGAGCATGTGTGTGTGAGAGATGTTGAAACGTAAGTGGAAAGCAACAATAAAATAATAGAAATAAAAGTGTGGTAATTGAACATACTTCTATAAATTACAGATTGTCCAACCAGAAGCCAAAAGATGACGACTCATTGCTTTGGTGGTGGAAAGGTAAATAAAAGTATTGTACCTCACTCTGCAGCAAGATATATTTGCAACTTTTTATGTTTCTATAATTTATAGGTCGTGCATCTGGACGTGGTGGGATGAATCGATGTGGTGACAAACTGGATGGAAGCCAAAAACCATCCTCTCCACAGCTACACTTTCGTTCATTGTTCAATTTGCACTTTTGTTCATAGTTCAATAGTTTTGTTGTGTGCAAATAAATTATTTTGCTACAAAAACATTATTTGAAATGTTCTTTTGTAGGAGGAACACATTATTGAGGTATTTGAGCTGTCACAAAAGCAAAAAATAGTGTAAAACTTGAAATGATGCTTGAAATGTATGCTTTTACAAAAAGCTCATTTCCTCTGGATTTCTGCAGAAAAGCGGCCTTTTCCATCAAACTTAGCAGTTTTCTAATGCTGATTGCCAACGAACGGAGAAAGATAGAAACAAACTTTTTTTCTGCTGAAAGAAGAGAGTCTTACCTTTCTTTTGACAGGTTGCATGTATATATAGCCATAGAACAGAAAATTCTGTGGGCCTTGCAAATCAGTCAAAATTCAGTAAAATGTGAGGGATTAAGGGGGTTGCTCCAGTCAAAAGGGGTGGTATTCAATGACTTAAATGAAACTCCGAAAATTGAAAAGAATGCATCAAAACAGAAAATCAAGCGAGGAAATCACAAAATAAATTCTATATCCCCCCTACAGAACTTATTTTGTGATTTCCTCGCTTGATTTTCTTCGTAGTTTCATTGAGAATTAATTTAATTTACGTTTTTCGCAGGCGGCCATGAACGCCTCTCAAGTGGAACGGAAGAAAACACGGAGACGGACAAAGACGTACAGTACCTGTACTTGCTGAGACTGTGAAAACCATGAATAAAGTCTACGTTTAAAAAAAAATAATAAAACCACAACCACAGTTCAAATTTTTTCAACAAACTCAGGTGTGTCTTTGTCCGTCTCCTTCCCTTCTATTCTTCCGGTCAACTCGAGAGGCGTTCATGACCGCCTCCGAGAAACCCATTGGCATTTCCTTTATCGTAGCTCCAAGAGTACAATCCGATAAGATAAAATGAGAAAACCTTTCATAGTCTAACAATGGAGAAATTCCCACTTCACAGCAGCAAAGTTATGAGAGGAAGAAGAAGAACAACAAAATATATAGGAGCTGCTCGAAAATCAGCCACTCTCGCAGCGCCATCTTGAAGTCAAAATAGCACAACAAGATGTCAGTCATAATTATTTATTCCTTTGTTGTGTATTCACAAATGATGAAATCACAATATAAATTCTGTGGGGGTGGGGCAATAGAATTTATTTTGTGATATCCTCGCTTGCTTTTCAGTTTTGATGTATTATTTTCAATTTTTGTAGTTTCATTTAAGTAATCATTAGTTTACGTTTTTCGGTGGCGCCCATGAACGCCTCTCGAGTCGAACGGAAGAAGGCACGGAGACAGATGTACCTGTATTTGTTGAGACTGTTTTCAAAAATTAACACCACAGCTCGCCTTATTTCATAAAGCAGCGACACAGTTCACTGAACCAACAGCAAGTTATAACATTGGAAGCATGTCTCCAGGAAGGAGCCATCTTGGAGTCGACGTATTACCGTAATGACCCAGACAAAAGACGCACCGGATTTTAAGGCACCCGGTGAGCTTTTAAGAAAATGGAAGACTTTTTGGTGTGCCCTATAGTGCGGAAAATACGGTACTAGTTTACCTTAGATGTGCACTTTATAAATTTAGATTGCTCTGTTTTGATTCCCTAAAAAGAGCTGATAAAGGAGCTGTTGTGTGACAAAATATATTTTCACTGTTGTTGATGGACAGTAATATTGTGTGAGAGATTATGTGTGAATAACTGCTCCAAGTGAAAAATGTTCATGTAAAATTGAAAATCGAAATTGTTGTTTCAGTAAATATTTGCATTTTGCACATAGAAAACTGATCCATGATTCCATGTTGATGAGAGCATTAAAACGGGAAAAAAATAGGACAAAAAATATCAAAGGAAATTTAGAAACAGTAAAAAATGTGTGGGTAATCACGATAAATTATTCATTAATTTGAGTTGATTATGACAGTTGCGTTTTTAATTAGATTAAATATTTTAATCATTTGACAGCTCTAATATATATATATATATATATATATATATATACTGTATATATGCAGTCAAACCTCGGTTTTCGAACGTCTCTGTTCTCGACGAAATCGGTTTTCGACCAAAAATTTCCCTTTTTTTTTATGCCTCGGATTACGACCGAAAATCGGTTCTCGAATAAAATGAGCGCACTTGAATGCGCCACTTGACTCCTCTCACCTTCCTTACACGAGGAAGTGACGCTTCTCGGGTAGACGAGGAAGTGACGCTTCCTCGTGTAGCCTTCCATTGTGAGCAGACGTGTTCAATAAAGATTTTTTTAATAAAAAGAATGTGGTTTCGGTTTTCGAACAGCCTTCTGGAATGGATTATGGTCGAAAACCGAGGTATGACTGTGTTTGTGTATATCTATCTCTCTCTCTATATATATATACAGTATATATGGAGAGAGAGAGAGAGAGAGAGAGAGAGAGAGAGAGAGAGAGAGAGAGAGAGAGAGAGAGAGAGAGAGAGAGAGAGAGAGAGAGAGAGAGAGAGAGAGAGAGAGAGAGACACACACACACACACACACACACACACACGTGACAACAATATTGCCCTGCAATATCAACGTCTTCGGTGGATTCCCATTCACTCGAGCCCCACGTGCTCCAACCTGATTGGTTGTAGTGCTCACATGCTGAGCTGCTCGCTGGTCTGATTGTGACACGTGCTCCATCCGCCACGTTAACTACATGCCAAGTTTTGAGATTTGTGCTCCTCGTCTTTTGAATATACGTTTGATGTACTGAGGTTCTCTTTTCCCTCTGGCTCAAACCATGCTCCCACTAGGAGAATGGTTGGAGTCTGTCGGGTGTTGTTCCCCATTCTTTTCCCGACTGTTTTCTTTTCACATCTAACATATTGGGGAGCTGAACAGCAGGCCAGGCTTTCCCTTCTGTTTCCCCTGTTGGTCTTTTGTTTTATGTTCCCCTGGATGGGTTGTAACTAGGAAAAGTATTTGATTCAGATTCTGATTCATTAGGCTCGGAGTTTTATTGCAGCTTTTATCCATCCATCCATTTTCCGAACCGCTTCATCCTCACCAGGGTCGCTGGAGCCCATCCCAGCTGTCTCTAGGCAGTAGGCAGGGGACACCCTGAATTGGTTGCCAGCCAATTGCACACAGAGACGAACAACCATCCACGCCCACACTCACACCTAGGGACATAGTGTTCAATCAGCCTGCCATACATGTTTTTGGAATGTGGGAGGAAACCGGAGCACCCGGAGAAAAACCACGCAGGCCCAGGGAGAACATGCAAACTCCACACAGGGAGGCCGGAGCTGGAATTGAACCTGGTACCTCTGCACTGTGAAGTCGACATGCTAACCACTGGACTACCGGGCCGCCTTGCAGCTTTTAATGTCATCGTGAATCACCAAAAATTGCAGCACCGTAAGGGCAACACCTTTTACCGAAAAGTCACAATATACAGTGTCTTGAGGCTTCAGTGACAAATTTTCAGTTGGATTTGTTCCACGGGCTCAATGCAGTACATTAAAATATAAAATAGGACTTTTCTCTGCACCACTAGTTGGTGCAATAATTATAACCAAATATTGTCATGTAGATGTCTTCAGGCCATGACAATATATACACGCATGAAGTTTGGGATTATTTGGATATATGTGCAGTGGAATTATAAAGTACCGTATTTTCACGACTATAAGGCGCCATTAAAAGTCTCAAATTTTCTCCAAAATGGACAGGACACCTTATGATGCGGAGAGTCTTGTGTATGCGCCGAGTTCCAAAACCTGACTGACAGCCGACACGCTGTTTATATAGAGAAAAGGCGGAAGTGACTGTGGACAGGCATGCGGCAAAGAAGTCGGCCAATCAGTGAAGGGTGGGCGTGTATATATACATATATGGAGAGAGAGAGAAAAGGCAGACGTGAGTGAGGACAGGCATGCGGCGAAGAAGTCCGCCAATGAGTGAAGGGTGGGCGTGTAAGTGGACGCTAAAGGGACGCCCCAAGCAGGTACCAACACCTGTATAGAGTGTGGCTATGTACATTGTTGCAAAACAACTTCGGTTTTGGTTTCTAAGAACCCCCGAAAATAAATTCTACAAAGAGACACGCCTACGAAGCTCAGTTCAAACTTCAAGCCATCGGTTATGCTTTTGGCATGCGTGCCCATCTCACAGCAGCGGTGAAAAACCAAGTCAAGCAAATGAACTCTGAGCTTGCCGTTATTCCCGGAGCCTTGACTAAAGAACTCCAACCGCTGGACATCGGCATCAATCGGGCGTTCAAAGCTAAGTTGCGACCGGGCGTTCAAAGTAAAGTTGCGAGCGGCATGGGAACGATGGATGATCAATGGCAAACACAACTTTACAAAGAGTGAGAGGCAGCGCTGGGCGAGTTACGCCACAATTTGCGAATGGATTGTGGCTGCTTGGACGAACGTGTCTGCTTGCACTCTTGTTCGAGTTTTTGGCAAAGCCGGTATCATTTCTGTGGAGCCACATGGCAATGAGAGTGACTCTGACAACGAGAGGGAACATGGCGTTTTTGATGGATTACCGGTACTTGCACAATTGTTCAATTCTGATACAGAGGATGAGGACTTTGATGGATTTCTGGGTGATGATTGGTCGAAAAACGTGAGTACATTGTACGATGGCTAAATAAAATACAACGAAATTCAGTTTTGCTTCCGTTGCCTTTTTAAAAACGTGTTTTTAGCTTGTATCTGTATGTCTTAGCATGCTACCGTATGCTACAAGCTAACGTGTTTTTAGCATGCGCGCATGCATGCCGTATGTTTAAGCTGGCGTATGTTTTACCACTGTAAAACTGCGCCCAATAATACAGTGCGTTTTGTCTATGTGTAAAATACAGAAATAGCACCCATTAATGAGACTGCGCCCAACCATACGGTGCGCCGAATGGTCGTTAAAATACGGTATTTACTCTTTTTTGCGGCAAAGGAAAGTTGAAATGCAAAATTTTATGCGCCTCCCCCATTATATATTATTTAGAAACTTTTCTCCTGTTGCTTTTGAAGGTCTTAAAATGGCATGGCCCAACTCTTTACGTCAATCGGATGAATACTCTAGCATAATGGTGCAAAAGTATGACCCTTGGAAATGGCTGCAATGGACTGTCTTGTTTTCTCAAGATGCTACACATGCCTGCTAATTATCGCCGGCTGAGGTCAAACAGACTGGGATTATTTTTTATTTTCTCCACTGTTCGGTGGCGCAACAGAGCCATTTTGTTTTAATTGTTCCCACCCAAATTACTATTATTTGACAGGTTGGCACAACCGTACCCACCCCATAGTTGAACAGCTGACTGGGGTGAGAGGCTCCTGTCAATAACTTTGTGTTGTTGTCATGACATCGTGTGCACGTGCAGCAAAGATAGACAAGTCAGACACCTGGCACATTAGAATACGCTTTTAAAAAAGGTATAAATGGATAGAGAAGAAAATGACGTTATTGAGCCACCGACTAAAAATAGAAGATGTGTGTGCAGGAAAGATTGGGAATATCTTAGGGGACACAGAGAGGTTTTTTTATAGTGACCTTTTCAATCGGACATGTAGTTGAATGCAATGACAAATGACACAGGTTCACGGAGACACACCTCTGTTGAGTAGTGCAGTCATTCTAACCAGTGTGCAGTGGTACATTATTGTGCCTTGAGAGAACATGAGGTGTGCCGTGGGAAATTATTAAAAATTTCATCGTTTTGCGGCCGAAAAGACTTGACAGAATTCAACTGTCGAAAGAACTAATGAGCGTGAACAAACCCTGACAGTCCTGAACAATTAACTGGTCTGTCTTAAACATTTATCAGCGTTGGCTTTAACCCTTATGCGGTATGTACAGCAGCAGCTTCATGACTTTTTTTGCCCCCTCATTAGTTTAAGGTCTAGTCTAGTCTAGTCTGGATGTCGACTGGGGTCATTTACCTTCCTTATCCAGCCAATGTTTCCGTTGGCGGTAGAGTAACACCTTGTGGTGTACATATGGCAGCAGAAACTTGACACACCAGCTCTCTACTCCCAGCTTGTTCTCCACCACCACGATGGGGCTGCGGTTGTAACGTCCCTCTGGACATGGAATCACACCAATCTCATCACTGGGGAAACAGATAATGGATTTAGGGCTAAAACAACAACACAAGTAAGAATTGTAGACTTTAGGGGTGTTCACACACGGCAACATTTGCTCCGGCTGCCCAAGTAGAGCATTCACACATGCATAGTTACACCGGTGTAGCCCCTAAAAACAGGAGCAAATTCAACCCTGCTCAAGGAGGTGGTTTAAAAATTTGCTCCGGAGCAAATGCTCGTTTGTGTGGCAGCACCGATGTAAAATGGTACGTGTGAATGCTACAGGGTTAAAAATTTGCTCCAGAGCAAATGCTCATTTCCGGGGAGAGTAGCCTCGCTACACATGAGAAGAGTTGATTACATGCGGCTAGAATGCGTTGCTTTCGTGCTCTGTTGTACTTCCGTCATCTTTCCTTTTGTAGGAGACCGGACTGTCTCGGAGATGTTTGTGTACCGTATTTTCACGACTATAAGGCGCCATTAAAAGTCTTAAATTTTCTCCAAAATGGACAGGACGCCTTATGATGCGGAGCGTCTTGTGTATGTGCTGAGTTCCAAAACCTGACTGACAGCCGACACGCTGTTTATATAGAGAAAAGGCGGAAGTGGAAGTGACTGTGGACAGGCATGCGGCAAAGAAGTCGGCCAATCAGTGAAGGGTGGGCGTGTAAATATACATATATGGAGAGAGAGAGAGAGAGAGAGAGAGAGAGAAAAGGCAGATGTGAGTGAGGACAGGCATGCGGGGAAGAAGTCCGCCAATGAGTGAAGGGTGGGCGTGTAAGTGGACGCTAAAGGGACGCCACAAGCAGGTACCAACACCTGTATAGAGTGTGGCTATGTGCATTGTTGCAAAACAACTTCGGTTTTGATTTCTAAGAACCCCCCAAAATAAATTCTACAAAGAGACACGCCTACGAAGCTCAGTTCAAACTTCAAGCCATCGGTTATGCTTTTAGCATGCGTGCCCATCTCACAGCAGCGGTGAAAAACCAAGTCAAGCAAATGAACTCTGAGCTTGCCGTTATTCCCGGAGGCTTGACTAAAGAACTCCAACCGCTGGACATCGGCATCAACCGGGCGTTCAAAGTAAAGTTGCGAACGGCATGGGAACAATGAATGATCGATGGCAAACACAACTTTACAAAGAGTGAGAGGCAGCGCCGGGCGAGTTACGCCACAATTTGCGAATGGATTGTGGCTGCTTGGACGAACGTGTCTGCTTGCACTGTTGTTCGAGTTTTTGGCAAAGCCGGCATCATTTCTGTGGAGCCACATGGCAATGAGAGTGACTGACAACGAGAGGGAACACGGCGTTTTTGATGGATTACCGGTACTTGCACAATTGTTCAATTCTGATACAGAGGATGAGGACTTTGATGGATTTCTGGGTGATGATTGATCGATAAACGTGAGTACATTGTACGATGGCTAAATAAAATACAACGGAACTCAGTTTTGCTTCCGCTGCCTTTTTAAAAACGTGTTTTTAGCTTGTATCTGTATGTCTTGGCATGCTACCGTATGCTTCAAGCTAACGTGTTTTTAGCGTGCGCGCATGCATGCCGTATGTTTAAGCTGGCGTATGTTTTACCACTTTAAAATTGCGCCCAATAATACAGTGCGTTTTGTCTATGTGTAAAATACAGAAATAGCACCCATTAATGAGACTGCGCCCAACCATACGGTGCGCCGAATGGTCGTGAAAATACGGTAGTTTGTTCCTCTGTTGTGCGTTCACAACCCCACAGAATTTATTTTGTGATTTCCTCTCTTGATTTTCTGTTTGGCGCATTATGTTTGCTTTTCTGAGTGTCATTGAAGTCATCGTTGATTTACGTTTTCGGGGGCGGTCATTCAACGCCTCTCGAGCAGAAGGCACGGAGACCGACCATGACTGTACAGTAGTTGCTTGAGTTGTGTATATTTTAAAAAGAACCAACATGACAGCGCTTTGTTTTCTATCATTTCGCACCGCTGCAGAAACTGCCGTGTGAACGCAAGTGGGGCTGCACCGTGGTTAAGACGCTTCTCTTTAGTCAGCGGCTTTGTACATGTGAACGCTCCACAAAATTTGCTCAGGTCTAAGATATATCGCAACAAAATATATCGGTGCAGCACCGAAGCAAATGTGTACCGTGTGAAAACCCCTAGTGAATGTTCTGTACACCTTTAAGCCACTATGCTACTGGGCAGCAAATATTTATGACTCTTGACATCGAGAAAAAGAAATGCGCGTTCACGTCAGGGTTAAATCAAGGTCGCAGATGTTTGCTACATGTTCGCCGAAAGTTCCTTCGCTAGACGTTGGACAACAGTTTTAGCGGGGGGTGGGGGGGGGGGCTCTTGTTGCAAGGAAACTATGAACATCTTCAAAATTCCCTTCGTAACAGGAAAATTGCAGGCGAACATCTGACAAATGTCTGGCACCTGTTTGTGACCTTGAATGAACCCTGACAAACCTAAAAAGTTTTTGAAATTTAATTTCTTGGAGAAGTAGTGGATGCAAAACTATGTTGGAAGCCAAAGTCAAAATGAAAAATATCTAAACCAGTGGTTCTTAACCTTGTTAGAGGGACCAAACCCAACCAGTTCAATTGCACGTTCGCCGAACCCTTCATTGGTGAAAAATAAAAATAAGATTTTTTTACAAATTCAAGACATTAAAAAAACCCATTTATTAAAAACAGAAAAAAGTAAATAAAATTACATGGCATATGTTTAGTTTTTTTTAAATTGTATAACAGTCACACAGTGACGACCGAGCGAACTAAATTTCCCACAGCACTGATTGGACAAGCAACGTAATGTGATCATCTGCAGCCAGCGATGGCCAAGCGGCCGTGTCATCACTAATTCGCATGTTGAATCGGGTATGTCTAAACCTCCATGGCAGAGGCTCCATCGAACCCCTGAGACCGATTCACCAAAGCACTAGGGTTCGATCGAACCCAGGTTAAGAACCACTGATGTAAACCATCAGGATCATGTTTAAAACCAAGGTTGTGCTGAAGAAGAGGTCATACACGTTATATTGTTCATTATTTTTACTATACATGACCTACTGTGTGAACATATGGGGAAATGCCTATAAAACAAACACAATTGATGTTTTAAAACTGCAGTAAAGAGCACTTCGAATTATTAATCGATCAAAATATACTGAACCGAAGAATCTACTAGTTATCAAATTAAAAACGATGAAATATTATGACTTGGTTAACTTTCAAAATAGCACAATTAATGTACAAAGCACACAATAACCTGCTCTGCCACAATATTCAGAAGCTGTTTGAAATTACAGAGTTGCTATGAGTTAAGGGCACTAGCCACCACAAAAAAATCGAAAACAAGAACAAACATTAAGCAAAGCTGTGTTTCTGTAATAGGTGGTAATTTGTGGAATAATTTTAAAACTGACCTGAAAATGTGTGACTCACTTGTTGTATTCCAAAACAGTTTCAAAAGTAACAAAAAAACCTCTATAGATCAGATTTCATTTAGTAAATTGATTAAATGCTGTAATATAACGGAATATATTTAATATGAGTATGAGAGTATCGTGATATATGAATGTGCCAGAATGTGTACTTACATAGTCCCTGAACATACATACACCTACGCACATACAGTATACATTAAATTGGACCACGAATATACTGGGCCGGCCCTCTTAAAATTGGAGTGACTATGACCCCGAAACACTATCCTGGTACACAAAAGTATAAACTGTCATATAGGGGAGTAGTTTATACAGTTGTGGCACATCACTATTTCTGTCATACTTATTGACCGATACCGTAGAACCTCCGGTGGCATTAGAAATTGTAACGCGTATTTCTATTTAAAATAGCACTGTAATAAAAACGACAGTTTAAAATACAATACTGTACTAATCTAACAGGTCCGCGCAACAGCGATTCTCGATCAACGGGCGATCACACCGTTCAAAACATCAATGCCCTCATCCATATTCTTGCTTTTACATGGTTAAACTGAATAGAACACTTACTGAAGACCCAATAAGCAGCCAAAGAGAAACAATAAACTTTGCTTGTTGCGCTCACATTCCAGAATAAAATCCAGGCACACAAATAAACTGCTGGTCAACAGCGACGACGGAGTATTATAGGCGCATGGCAGACGCAATTTCAGTCAGTACATGTCACACACAGACACACTTACATGTTAGGGTTCCTCTTAAATGCATTAGTAATATCTTTAACTACTCTTTGGACCAAGATATCCAGCTCTGACTGCGACTCCGCCATTTTAGGTCACCATTGACGTTGGGTTGTAGACACTACCGTTTCCGGGTCAAATGACGGTGTGATGGTTTCTACGTCACCCAGTCGAACCAAAACGCTCAAAGTATGGCTGTCTCTGATCCCTAAAAAAACCCTGATAACATGTCAGATGAAGACAGACTACTACTAAGCTCAGAACAGGCTAAACTAAATGAAGTATATCTTAACAAAGCTAAGGGAGCGTTTGTAAGATCAAGGAAAAGTTGGATCGAGGAAGGTGAACAAAATTCATCGTATTTTTTTAATCTAGAAAAACACCATCGAAAAATCAACTTGATACAGCAACTTAATGTTAATGGCATCATAACTGACGACCCAAAAAACAGTCAATTTCCGTTTTAAATTTTATAGTAACCTTTATCAGTCCAAATACTGTGAACACTCGGCAACCTCTTTTCTAAATTCTATCAGCAATGTCACACAGATAACTCAAAGCGACAGACTTCTGTGATAGGAATATTAATTTAGAAGAAGTAGTTTTTGCTATCGAACACCTCAAAGCGAACAAATCACCCGGAGTTGATGGCCTCACAGCAGTTTTATAAAACCTTCGTAAAAGACCATCAACCTTCCATTTCTCCTTCAAGTTTTTGTAGAAAGCATCGAGAAAGGTTGTCTTCCCCCTTCTTTAACACAAGGATTGATTACTTTGAAACCAAAACCGAAACGAGATCATACCTTCATTGAAAACTGGAGACCCATTTCTCTATTAAATAATGACTATAAAGTGTTTGCTTCCATTATAGCTAGGAGAATCAAAGGTGTACTCGACCCAATTATTGATGAGGTTCAATCTGGTTTTATGAGTAAAAGACACATTTCTAATAATATCACGCTCGTCCTAGATCTGATTGATTACTCATTCCTCTGCTCTGACAATAGTTACCTCCTATTTCTGGACTTCTATAAGGCATTTGACACGGTCGAACATGACTTCATTTTTCGCTGCATGGAGCAATTCGGATTTGGTGATTTCTTTTGTAAAATTGTTAAGACTATGTATGCCAATGGCAATAGCTCCATCAAACTGCGAAATGGCACCTCTCCAAGATTCTCTCTACATCGAGGAGTGTGCCAAGGCTGTCCGGCCTCTCCATTTCTCTTTCTATTGTGTACGCAACTCCTCACCTGTCATATCAGAAGAAGTGCCATCCAAGGGATATCTATAGCGGGCAGAGAAATCCTGATTAGTCAGCTTGCGGATGACACTTCCTTATTCCTAAAGAACTCCAGCCAAGTCTCTGCTGCGATTAAAACGGTCCAACAGTTCTCAGCGGCCTCTGGTCTCCACCTAAATCTCAACAAATGCGAACTGTTCCCTATCCATGACCGGAATGAGATTTCGATCTGCAACATCCCAATTAAAGAAAAAGTTACCTATCTGGGGATTACCGTTATGAAAAATGAAGCCATGCGATGTACAGCAAACTTTGACCCAATTATTAACAAAACCCAAGCTAAGCTTAACCAGTGGCTAGGTAGAGATCTTTCTTTAAAAGGACGTACGCTACAAACCAAAGCGGAAGATAAGATAAGAAAACCTTTATTAGTCTCGCAATGGAGAAATTCCCAATTCACAGCAGCAAAGTTATGAAAGGAAGAAGTAGAACAACAAAATATAGGAGCTGCTGGAAAGGCAGCCACTCTCCCGGCGCCATTTTGAAGTCAAAATAACAAAAATAACACAACACAACACATAGGACACAGACAGTCGTGCAATCTTCACCACTTTTCTGCATACACTTTGTTGTCTGAAGCAGTTCTAGATGAAAGAGGAGAGGATCAAAGTGTCCTTTCACCAGTGGATCAGAGATGTCATGCTGAAAATGTGCACACGCCTGCTACAAGCTAAGTTTTGAAAGCAAACACGAAGCTGTAGCGTCCATTGACGAAAAGAGATGAGTTCACTTCTCCTGTCCCACGTAATCCGCTTCAAACTCCAAGCCGCGACTCCCAGATCCAAATCCGCATCGGCGCTCCGCGCTATCGCTCCTTTCTTCTCATCGTCGGCTCCTCAAGACTTACATCCATCCAGCCGCAGACCGTTCAACAGCACCGATCTCTCCGCTGAACAAAGCGGGGCTGTGAAAAATGCTGCCCATTACAGGTGCAAGACACAAGCGCCCCGGGACTGTCCAGCAACGACAGTCAAATGGCGCCGACATTCCTCCCAGTCAAAAACAGTGCTGGTATACCCATGCTGCCGAGAAGGCGCAACCACCAAGCACAGAGTCTCCTCCTTGATGAATGTCGTGGCCAAAAAATGCTGAAAAAAGTCCACACCAGGTCCACACGACGTAACAACAAACACAAAGTGACAAAACAAACACAAAAACAACAAAAAAAAGCAAGGCTCATGAGAGCACTTGCTGACGGCTGCCTACTCGGGCGCCATCTTGACTTCAAAGGACTGTCACGTCTTACGTACGCAGCAATCTCTTTGTCTGTGAATGAGAAAATTTGTAAGAATATCAATAAGATGCTTTTCGACTTCTTGTGGAGGAACAAGACTCGCTATGTGAAAAGGTCTGTTGTAATGAATATCTACGAAACTGGTGGATTGAACTTCCTGGACTTCTCTACCCTCAATAATACGTTTAAAATCAAATGGATCAAACAATTTTTGGGTAATCCCTCATCGATTTTGAACTTTATACCTAACTATATATTTTCTCAACTTGGTGGTCTTAACTTTGTACTTTTATGTGACTACAAAATAGAAAAAATTCCCTTGGCTTTATCCAATTTCCACAAACAAATACTTTTGGCCTGGTCCTTGATATATAAACATAATTTTTCCCCTCATAAATGCTTTATCTGGAATAATCGTTACATATTATACAAGAATAGATAAGACAAGATATCCTTTATTTGTCCCGCAATGGGGAAATTACAATCAGAATTCAGAAAGGAAAAACGCTGGGTAGGGAGAGGGAAAAAAAAACACGCTCGAACTATCCTCTTCCGAGGATAATTTAAGTCCAGGATAAAAAAGAACCTAGCACATGAATAAGCATTAGACAGTTACAACAAGTCACAAGACATAACATGTATAAGGGGGGGGGGGGGGGGGGGTGAATGGGAAGGGGGGGGGGGGGGGGGTAGGGTAGGGTAACCGCGACGCGGCTAACGATGACCAGCCGCACGGTCACCGTTGCGCTCCGCATCATCGAACCACGTCACGGGGGAAAAAGAATCGGAGCGATGAAGACGGTGATAACAAGGATGTGTATGCGCGTGTGGTTGTCCAGTTGTGTATGTGTATGCGTGTACAGGTCATAGCTGCTTCGTCGAGGTCTGCTCATCATGAAGACAGTCCCGGCTTATCAGTCCATGGCCGAGAAGGAGGGGGGCTGGTGGTGGGGGCCCCTAGACTCCATGCGTATTTCCATCCAGGGGAAAGGCCAGATAGCGTTGTTTGTTTTGGAGAGACGGCTGCCAACAATTCCAGACAGCCTTGAGTCCTTGGTCTGTATCTCTCACTGGCGCCGATCAGCCAATCCTCAATTCCTTTTCGAAGCGAAAATTCCAACGTCTCCATGGTATTATCGATCGCGCGGAGTCGCTCCAAACCGCAACAATATTGCGGTTGAGCTCAGTCACCGCTTGAGTCTGAGTGTTGGACATTCGCGCCAAGCCATCCAGAGTGACCGGCAGCTTCTTCACTTCCAATAGAGCTGCTCCCGTCGGTTGAATTTTGCGATAGAACAGAAAGCTGCCAACACCAAACAGCAGCATACCTGTTATCAAAAGGCCAATAATGTAGATGTCTTCCACGTCCTCCACGGACAGTACTGTCAGGCACACCGGTCTCCACTTTCTCCATGGATCCAGGGCGTATCCGGCAGCAAGTGTCCCCGGAGGGCAAGCAGGCTCCCCACTGCCCGCTCTTTCCGTCGAAATTTTTTTGTCAATTACATCGAGAGACCAGCCAACTAATTCCATGGTTAGTTCTTCGGATGAAAACACGGTAGGAGGCTAGGGAAAAAAGTTGGACAAAAGACAGCACAAGAAGACTAAGTGGCGAGCAGGGGGAAAAAAAAAAAAAAAGTGGGGGGGGGGGGCAGGGAGCAGAGCAGAAGCGTCCGCCTTCGTCGAGAGCCAAGCAGAAAGGCCAGATCATTATTTCTCCATAATTGGTTCAACAATAAAATAGTCCTGGTCAGTCAACTAATCAATAATAAAGGTTACCTTTTAAATTACTCTGAATTTTTAAAGAAATTTAATCTACCGGTCACCCCAAAATAATTTGCTACAGTCATGGATGCTATTCCTTCTGGAATCTTGACCCTCTTGAAAGGGGTGGACAGAACAACCTCCACACCAACCCTGGACCCCAAAATGACTGCTATCGGCAAATCCTGTTTTACGTCAACATCAATCAGAAATAACAACCGTAATATATGATCCCTGTTCCAAAAAGATATTTCAACAATCCCACACATTATTACCTACTGGTCTGGCTTTGTTGATAATCTAGACTGGGGAAAAATCTGGTCTCTCCCATACAAATACCTCCTGACTAATAAAGTAAGGGAAATCTCTTTTAAAATGATACACAAATACTATCCCACCAAGCATTATCTTCTTAGGTTCAAGAAAGACATCTCTTTTGATTGTTCATTTTGTGAAATGTACCCTGAAACAATGGTTCACTTGTTCTGGCAATGCCAGTATACCAACACATTTTGGAAAGTTGTATCCAGATTTATCATTGAACATATTGACTCTGACTTTATGCTATACAGGAAAAATGTACTATTTGGGTTCTACAAAAATAAGGAAAAAAACACTAAACAAACCTTCATTATAAATTTAATACTCATTCTCGCTAAGTTCCATATCCACAAATCCAGATGGAATTATTCAAAACCTCTTTTCTTAATTTTTGAAGCAGAAACAAAGCAGTACCTGAGCTCTATTATGGATTCCAAAAACAAAAAAGCTGTTAAGACTCTGGCTATATGCTCCTTATTTGAAATTTTTGTCTAAAAATCCCCTGGCTTCCTTTTTTTTCTTCTTTTTTGTTTAAACGTTTGTAATGTGTATGTATTGGTAGCACGTTCGTTTTGTTCTCTGTTTGCTGAGAATTGTATTCTGACTTGTTCAATAAAGATTTTAAAAAAAAGTATGGCTGTCTCTGACTAATAAAGTAAGGGAAATCTCTTTTAAAATGATACACAAATACTATCCCACCAAGCATTATCTTCTTAGGTTCAAGAAAGACATCTCTGTTGATTGTTCATTTTGTGGAATGTACCCTGAAACAATGGTTCACTTGTTGTGGCAATGCCAGTATACCAACACATTTTGGAAAGTTGTATCCAGATTTATGATTGAACATATTGACTCTGACTTTATGCTATACTGGAAAAATGTACTATTTGGGTTCTACAAAAATAAGGGAAAAAAAACACTAAACAAACCATTATAAATTTAATAATCATTCTCGCTAAATTCCATATCCACAAATCCAGATGGAATAATTCAAAACCTCTTTTCTTAATTTTTGAAGCAGAAACAAAGCAGTACCTGAGCTCTATTATGGATTCCAAAAACAAAAAAGCTGTGGCTATATGCTCCTTATTTGAAATTTTTGTCTAAAAATCCCGTGGCTTCCTTTTTTTTCTTCTTTTTTGTTTAAACGTTTGTAATGTGTATGTATTGGTAGCACGTTCGTTTTGTTTGTTGTTTGCTGAGAATTGTATTCTGACTTGTTCAATAAAGATGAAAAAAAAAAGTATGGCTGTGTCTCAAGTACCGTGTATCGATTCAAATAATATCTGTTTATCATCAGCCTTATACGACCCGACTCACGTTATAATAGTGCACCGGTAAACATCCGAAGCAACTAGACAAAACCTAGTTGTACTTTGGTTGCCACGGAATGGCATTGTAATAAAATTACGTTTACATGTTTATTCATCCATCCATTCATACATTTTCGAGAATGACTATCCTTGTTTAGGATCATATCGCAGTTGACTGGTGGGTCTTGGGTCCCCCCTTAATTAGGTTTGTGCGTAAAATTTCAAATAGTAGTTGCTTTGCATGCAACATTGAACTTCAAACTCTCATAACGTTATTAATCTTTATTCTATTTTCAGATTGTTATCATTGCACAGATCGCTAAACATGTAGATACATGCAGTTAAAAACCATTTCAATACCGAGTAAACTCATATTCCGTTTTGAAAAAATCTGAAAAACACTCTCATGGGTTACTCATTTTCTAACCTGAATATTTGGTAACTCAACTCAACTGTATTTATAGAGCACTTTCAAACAGCCATCGCTGCATAAAAGTGCTGTACATGGAGCAATTTAACATATACAATAAACAGTAAAACAAATCGGTAATAAAGAAAAAACTGTGGTTTGTGCATATGCACCAAACAGCAGCTCAGCATACCCACCCTTTTTGGAGTCCTTGGAGGGCGTGTTGGAGAGTACTCCTCCTGCTGGGGACTCCCTTGTTCTGTTGGGGGACTTCAATGCTCATGTGGGCAATGACAGTGAGACCTGGAGGGGAGTGATTGGGAGGAACGGCCCCCCCGATCAGAACTCGAGTGGTGTTTTGTTATTGGACTTCTGTGCTCGCCACGGATTGTCCATAACGAACACCTTGTTCAAACATAAGGGTGTCCATATGTGCACTTGGCACCAGGACACCCTAGGCCGCAGTTCGATGATCGACTTTGTAGTTGTATCATCGGATTTGCGGCCGCATGTTCTGGACACTCGGGTGAAGAGAGGGGCGGAGCTGTCAACTGATCACCACCTGGTGGTGAGTAGGCTCCGATGGTGGGGGAAGATGCCGGTCCGTCCTGGCAGACCCAAACGTATTGTGAGGGTTTGTTGGGAGCGTCTCGCGGAATCCCCTGTCAGAAGGAGTTTCAACTCCCACCTCCGACAGAGCTTTTCCCGTGTTCCGGGGGAGCCGGGGGACATTGAGCCCGAGTGGACCATGTTCCGTGCCTCTATTGTTGAGGCGGCCAATCTGAGTTGTGGCCGTAAGGTGGTTGGTGCCTGTCGTGGCGGCAACCCCCGTATTCGCTGGTGGACACCAGCAGTAAGGGATGCCATCAAGCTGAAGAAGGAGTCCTATCGAGCCTTTATGGCCTGTGGGACCCCAGAGGCAGCTGACGGGTATCGACTGGCCAAGCGGAACGCAGCTTCGGTGGTCGCTGAGGCAAAAACCCGAGCGTGGGAAGAGTTCGGTGAGGCCATGGAAGCCGACTTCCGGACGGCTTCGAGGAAATTCTGTTCCACCATCCGACGTCTCAGGAGGGGGAAGCAGTGCACCACTAACACTGTGTACAGTGGGGATGGGGCGCTGCTGACTTCGACTCGGGACGTTGTGAACCGGTGGGCAGAGTACTTCGAAGACCTCCTCAACTCCACCAACACGCCTTCCTTGGAGGAAGCAGAGCCTTGGGACTCTGAGGTGGGCTCTCCTATCTCTGTGGTTGAAGTCACCGATGTGGTTAAAAAGCTTCTCGGTGGCAAGGCCCCAGGGGTGGATGAGATCCGCCTGGAGTTCCTCAAGGCTCTGGATGTTGTGGGGCTGTCCTATTGACACGCCTCTGCAACATCGCGTGGTCAACAGGGATTAGATTGGCAGACCGGGGTGGTAGTCCCTCTTTTTAAAAGGGGGGACCGGCGGTTGTGTTCCAACTACAGAGGGATCACACTCCTCAGCCTCCCTGGTAAGGTCTATTCAGGGGTGCTGGAGAGGAGGGTCTGTCAGGAAGTCGAGCCTCAGATTGAGGAGGAGCAGTGTGGTTTTCGTCCCGGCCGTGGAACAGTGGACCAGCTCTACACCCTTAGCAGGGTCCTCGAGGGTATGTGGGAATTCGCCCAACCAGTCTACATGTGTTTTGTGGACTTGGAGAAGGCGTTTGACCGTGTCCCTCGGGGAGTTCTGTGGGGGGTGCTTCGTGGGTATGGGGTACCGAACCCCCTGATACAGGCTGTTCGGTCCCTATACTGCCAATGTCATAGTTTGGTTCGCATTCCCGGCAATAAGTCGGAATCGTTTCCAGTGCGGGTTGGACTCCGCCAAGGCTGCCCTTTGTCGCCGATTCTGTTCATCACCTTTATGGACAGAATTTCTAGGCGCAGCCGAAGCGTTGAGGGGGTCCGTTTTGGGGGCCTCAGTATTGCATCCCTGCTTTTTGCGGATGATGTGGTGCTGTTGGCTCCTTCAAACAGGGCTCTCCAACTCTCACTGGAGCGTTTCGCAGCCGAGTGTGAAGCGGTTGGGATGAAGATCAGCACCTCCAAATCTGAAACCATGGTCCTCAGTCGGAAAAGGGTGGAGTGCCCCCTCCGGGTCGGGGAGGAGATCTTGCCCCAAGTGGAGGAGTTCAAGTATCTTGGGGTCTTGTTCACGAGTGGGGGCAGGAGGGAGCGGGAGATCGACAGGCGGATCGGTGCAGCGTCTGCTGTGATGCGGACGTTGTATCGGTCTGTCGTGGTGAAGAAGGAGCTGAGCCAAAGGGCGAAGCTCTCAATTTACCGGTCGATCTACGTTCCAACCCTCATCTATGGTCACGAGCTATGGGTCGTGACCGAAAGAACGAGGTCCCGGTTACAAGCGGCCGAAATGAGTTTTCTCCGCAGGGTGTCCGGGCTCTCCCTTAGAGATAAGGTGAGAAGCTCGGTCATCCGGGAGGGGCTCAGAGTCGAGCCGCTTCTCCTCCACATCGAGAGGAGCCAGATGAGGTGGCTTGGGCATCTGACTCGGATGCCTCCTGAGCGCCTCCCTGGTGAGGTGTTCCGGGCATGTCCCACCGGGAGGAGACCCCGGGGAAGACCCAGGACACGCTGGAGAGACTATGTCACCCAGCTGGCCTGGGAACGTCTCGGGATCCCCCGGGGAGAGCTGGAAGAAGTAGCTAGGGAGAGGGAAGTCTGGACTTCCCTGCTAAAGGTGTTGCTCCCGCGACCCGGCCCCGGATAAGCGGTAGATGATGGATGGATGGATGGAAATCTAAGTCATGCTGAGTCGAATGCCAAAGAATACAAGTGAGTTTTGAGGAGGGTTTTGAAGATGGGCAGCGAGGAGGCTTGCCGAATGTTCAGTGGGAGGTCATTCCAGAGAGAGGGACCAGCAACAGAAAAGGCTCGATCCCCTCTGAGCCTCAGTTTAGTTCTTGGTACTTCTAATAATGTCTGGTCTGCAGACCTGAGGCAGGTGTGTAGGGGCGGATGAGCTCAGAGAGGTAAGGTGGCGCGAGATCATTTAGCGATTTGAAAACAAATAAGAAGATCTTGAAAATAACTCTAAAATATATGGGGAGCCAGTGAAGGGATGCCAGAGTAGGAGTTATGTGCTCCCTCTTACGAGTACCAGTCAAGAGGCAAGCAGCGGCATTCTGGACCGGCTGAAGGCGCTTAATGGAGGACTGGCTGACTCCAAAGTAAAGGGCATTGCAGTAATCGAGCCGGGATGTGACAAAGGCATGAATTACTGTCTCAAAGTGTTCATGAGAGAGGAGAGGTTTTATTTTGGCCAGCTGTCTAAGGTGAAAGAAGCTGGATTTAACAACGGCACCAATTTGCTGGTCAAGTTTGAAATCACTGTCCAGTTTAAGGCCCAAGTTTGAGACTGTTGACTTAAGATAAGGAGACAGGGGGCCAAAGTCTACAGGATGGGATGTACAAGGGCCACTGGGACCAATCAGTATCACCTCTGTCTTCTTTTCATTGAATTTCAAGACAGCCAGTGGGAGCGAGCGACAGCCAGTGGGAGCGAGCGAGCGAGCGACAGCCAGTGGTCGTCTGGGGCTCCCGATTGTTTGGGGCTCCGGCTGACACATTGGTTCCGCGCCGGTTCACGCCTGGGGGGCCAGCGGCCGTCGACCCATCGGACGGACGTGGGCAGCGAGGTCCACCCCAAAAAAAACCCAACCGACCGGTCGGTGAGCCAGGCGACGGCGGCGGCGGCGGATGCACGGCACGCTCGACCACCGAGGCAGCGCGAGCAAGCGATAGCCAACTGGCGTGGTTGGGCGAGAGGATTCTTCGGGACTCCAGTGGCGGCGGCGCCGGCAGCCGGAGCTACCACCACTTGAGGCCAGCCGGCAGAACGGTTAATCTAGCAGCAGCAGCGGAAAAGTTCGAACATCGCGGCGGTGCCGACAGGGGAGGCCACAGGCCCACAGCCACGTCACCAACTTCCGGGTTGGCAGAAAGACCACAGCACACCTCATCAACCAGCTGACAGCCGGCTAGCAACAAAACTCGAAAAATGCCGCCCAAACGGGGACAAGATAATAAACAGGACGAAGATTTGATGACCCTTACGCAAGTCAATGAACTACTCACGCAACAAAAAGAACTGTTCACAGCACTCATTCAGCAACAACAGGATCACTTCAAAGGATTTGTAAAGATGATTCTGGACTCAACAAACACACGACTTGACAATTTCTCCAGGGAAGTACAAGAACTGAAAACAAGTCTTAATTTTACCCAAAAGGAGGTCAATGACATTAAAAAACAACAAACGAATGGAACTGACCATTGCAAAACCATGCAAACTGAAATCTATAAAGTATGTGACAGTATGCTGGTTTTAACGGACAAGATGGACTACTTAGAGGGACAATCTAAAAGAAATAACTTGATAATAGATGGAATTGTTTGAAGAAATGCAAGGAGAAACGTGGACCGAAACGGAGCAAAAAGTGCAGAAAATCTTTAAGGAGCAATTGCAATTAAAGGAGACAATCGAGGTGGAAAGAGCCCACCGCACGGGGAGACACGAATCGGGAAGACCTCGACCAAGGCCAGTCGTGGTGAAGTTTGAAAAATATAAGGACAAAACAGTGATACTACAATTCATAAACACAATGTATAGCAACGGTCTTTTCCCAGTCATTCTGAGACCCAGCAGAATAACAGTTGATACGGCCACATTGATAGATAATATATTTATAAATAAGATTGAACATAAAAAGGAAAGTGGACTCCTCATAACTGATATAAGTGACCATCTACCGGTCTTTGCAGTCCTATACAATTACTTCGATAGAAAAACAATACCAACTACCCACACATCAGAAATAAGACTCAGAACCCAACATTCCATCTCAGCTTTCAAGCTCGACCTAGACAAGCAAAATTGGTCTGAAGTCTACACAAACGATGACCCAAATACTGCGTTTGATGCATTTCAGTCAACCATAACCTCCCTATACGAAAAACATTTCCCAGTAATTAAAGTCACCAGAAAGTCAAATGAACAAAGTAAGCCATGGATAACAAAAGGCATAGAAAATGCATGTAAAAAGAAAAACAATCTATACAAATCGTTTCTAAAATCCAGAACTAAAGAAGCTGAAACAAAATATAAGACGTATAAAAACAAATTAGTAAACATTATAAGAACTAGCAAGAGAGACCATTTTCACGCATTATTAGAACAAAACAAAAGCAACACTCAAGAAATATGGTAAATCTTAAATCATGTAATTAGAAATAACTCCAATAAAGTAGATTATCCGGAGTATTTTATGAAAGACAAAAATAGCATTATTGAGGAAACTGCAGAAATAGCAAATGAATTTAATGAATATTTTGTTAATATCGGCAGTAACTTAGCAAATCAAATTCCTGATCCAATAAATTCTTTTGAAATAGATAAATACATAGAAATAAATCCTTCCACAATGTTTCTTACTGCTGTGACTCCAAATGAAATATTAAATATTGTAAAAACATATCAAAGTAAAAAGTCAACTGACTGTTTTAATATTGATATGTCAATAGTAAAACAGATTATAGAATTTGTAGTGCGACCCTTTACATATATATGCAACCTGTCATTTAAAAACGGTATTTTTCCATCAAAAATGAAAACAGCCAAAGTCATTCCAATTTTTAAAAGTGGGGATAGACAATTCTTTACAAATTATAGACCAAGATCACTGTTATCACAATTTTCAAAAATATTAGAAAAATTATTTTCTCGCAGACTTGACAACTTCATATGTAAATACATGCTATTAAGTGAAAATCAATATGGCTTCAGAGAAAAACGGACCACCTTAATGGCAGCAATGGAGTTTGTGGAAGCAATAGCTACTAATATAGATAATAAAGAATACACGATCGGGATTTTTCTTGATCTAAAAAAAGCTTTTGATACTATAGACCATACTATATTATTGAATAAATTAGAGAGATATGGCATCAGAGGCACAGCATATAAATGGATTGAAAGTTATTTAGAAAACAGATATCAGTATGTGCAGTTCAAAAACAAAAAATCCAATCTACTGAAGATTATCCATGGAGTGCCTCAGGGGTCAGTGATTGGACCAAAACTATTCATTTTATATATAAACGATATCTGTAGGGTATCAAATCAACTCAAATCCGTCCTATTCGCTGATGACACAACCTTTTACTGCTCTGGAAAAAATATGAAACAACTCCTGAAAAATGTGGAAAATGAATTGACAAAATTAAAAAACTGGCTCGACAGAAATAAACTATCTTTAAATTTAACAAAAACTAAGTTAGTTGTCTTTGGCACGAGACCAATCAAAGACCAAGTTAAAATAAAGATAAATTCAATTGAAATAGAACGAGTCTATGAAAATAAGTTTCTTGGACTAGTAATAGATACAAAACTATCCTGAAGCCACACATAGATAACATAATAAAAAAAATATCCAAAACTATCGGGATACTCCACAAAACGAAGGATATGTTGAGCAAGAGCTCCTTGTATACATTATATTACTCATTATTACTCCCATATATGACCTACTGTGTAGAAATATGGGGAAAAGCTTGTAAAACAAACACACTCCCTGTTTTAAAACTACAAAAAAGGCAATCAGAATAATCAATAGGTCTAAATATATAGAACCCACAAATCCAATATTCATCAGATTAAACACAATGAAATTCTACGACTTGGTTGACTTCAAGATTACCCAATTAATGTATAAAGTACATAATCTCCTCTGCCAAAATATCCAGCAGCTTTTTGAAATTAGAGAGAGCTGTTATCATCTAAGGGGTTCAAATCAATACAAAAAATCCAGAACAAGAACAAACATCAAACAAAGGTGTGTATCAGTAATAGGTGTCAACCTGTGGAACAAGCTTGAAACGGACCTGAAAATGAGCAAATCGTTGGAGGAGTTCAAAAACCAATTCAAAAGATTAGTACAAAAAAACTACATGAATCAGAATTAAAAAGATAAATTTGATATACTATAAAATATAGTAAGACAACCGTTTGTTCTTGTCTTGGATTTGATCAACTTATCAATTGTATTCAAGAAATGAAAATTGTAATGAATATCAGAAAATTGAAATACAAAAGGAGAAAGAATAACTATATATATACAAACCAAAAGGTGTATAAATAGGAAAGTATAGTATACATAAGGGTAAAAGTATTTGATGATATGTAGATTTGTCTTTTCTTCTTTGTTTTGAAAAATGATCTAATCAAATTGCTTTAAAATAAGGGGTAGGACCAGATAAATTACTTACTTCTTCCTACTCCCTTGAGCATACAACCGTGATGATGTGTGTTTTCTTCTTTGATCTACTTTCTAATTTTCCTTACATAATTTTTGTTTGACTTTTGTCAACCTGTTACTGTGTATACTATATATGCTCAATAAACAATAAACAAACAAAACAAACAAACAAACATTTTGTGGCAACCAGGTTTTGATTTCTTTCAGGCAGGATATAAGTGGCCTTAATGAGAAGGCGTCTTTTTTGCTCAGTGGGACATAGATCTGGCAGTCATCTGCATAGCAGTGGTAATAGAGGGTTCCGTCCTTTTCGCAATTACCCACAATGCACTACCGGCGGCCATATTGGAGGGCTGTTATAACCAAGCCATACACGAAGTCTCTTGTGAATGTCCATTCATCCAAGAATATGCCGCTGACATGTGCTATTGTCAACTGTCATAACCGAGGTGGGAGGGATAAAAAGAGTTTTTATCGCATTCCTAGGGTTACGAAAGGCCAAGGAGAGGCGGCAGAAAAGAAAAGTGAGCGACGTAGAAGACAGTGGCTTGCTGGTATCAACCGTTCTGATGTGGAAAATTACGACCAACTTCGTGTGTGTTCTGATCACTTCATATCGGGTATGTAAACAAAACTTCGTCATAGTTATAGAGTTAATGTATCAGGCAATAATAGATAATGTTAACATGAAAAACAAAGAGTCCTATGGCACGTATTTCGATCGAAATGCATAATGTGCACATGGTACACCGTGTACATTGTCATTCTCCTTGTGTCGTGTCATGGCATAGTTCATATTTCCCTATTTCTTATCTACTGGTATATGGATAATAGTAGTAGAAATTATGTTTATATTATAAATGTGTATTTATAAATTAATATGATTTTTAGAGTTTAGCACTGGTACTATATAATGTACTACATGAGAAGAAAAATGTAACTAGCCTGGTGTAAGGTATACATTCTCATTAAATGTTATTCCACTGTGAGTAAGCTAAAGCAATCCCTCTTGCTATAAATAGTTAATATTTATATTTGCATTTCAGGAAAGCCTCACTTGGATGATAAAACTGATCCCGATTGGGCACCAAGCAAACTATTAGGGTATGAAACTCCAAGATCACCATCAAAAGCTGCTATGAGACATGAGAGACCTCTAAACAGGAAAGATGCAAGGAAAAAGACTGAAGCCGCTATGAGTCTTTTGGAACTCAGCACATACTTGCAAGCTGACAGTACAGCTGATTTACCAGTGGAAACAGAAGAATCATTACCAGAGGTACCTGAGGTGGTAGAGGAATTGTCTGATGCTGAGAAGCTGGATTTGGCAAATGAAGAAATTTCTCAGCTGAAGAAAGAAAACCAACTATTGACAGAGCAAAATGAGTGTTTGAAGAGCATAGTGCATAAGATGAAGGCAAACTTGCCAGAGGACTTTGAAAATGACAATGATAAAGTTAAATATTACACCGGGTTACCAAGTTTGTTGACACTAATGGCACTGTTCAATCTTTTGGCTCCTGAAATGAGTGAAAATAGAAATTCAACTTTGAAACATTTCAAAAACTCATGATCACACTGATGAGATTAAGACTTAATATGCCAATTATAGATCTCAGTTAGGGTTTTCCTAGATCTAAAAAAAGCTTTTGACACAATAGATCACAGTATATTATTGAAAAAAATAGAAAGATATGGCATTAGAGGTGTAGCTTATAAATGGATAAAAAGTTATTTAGAAAACAGATATCAGTACGTGCAACTCAACAATAAAAAAACGAATCAACTGAAAATCACTCACGGAGTTCCTCAGGGGTCAGTGCTTGGTCCAAAACTATTCATCTTATATATAAATGATATCTGCAAGGTCTCAAAACAATTTAAATGTGTCCTATTTGCTGATGATACAACTTTCTACTGTTCTGGAATAAATCTGAAACAGCTCCTGACAACCGTAGAAAACGAATTAAACAAATTAAAAAACTGGTTCGACAGAAATAAATTATCACTTAACCTGAAAAAATCAAAGTTAATTGTTTTTGGCACAAGACCAATCAAACACCAAGCTAAAATTATGGTAAACTCAATTGAGATAGAAAGAGCGTATGAGACCAAGTTTCTCGGATTAGTAATAGACTCAAAACTATGTTGGAAGCCACATATCGATAACGTAAAAAGAAAAATAGCCAAAACCATAGGGATCCTCTACAAAACCAAGGAAGTGCTAAATAAGAGATCTTTGTACACATTATACACTTCATTATTATTACCATATATGACCTACTGTGTGGAAATATGGGGAAATGCCTGCAAAACAAACACACTCCCTATTCTCAACCTACAAAAAAAAGCAATTCGAATTATTAATAGATCAAAATATACGGAACCCACAAATCCACTAATTATCAAATTAAATACGATGAAATTTTATGACCTGGTTGACTTTAAAATCGCCCAATTAATGTACAAAGCACACAATAACCTGCTCTGCCAAAACATTCAGAAGTTTTTCGAAATTCGAGAAAGCAGCTATGATTTAAGAGGTACCAACTTATTCAAAAAACTCAAAACAAGAACAAACATCAAGCAAAGAAGTGTATCTATCAAAGGTGTTAATCTGTGGAATAATCTCGAAACGGACCTGAAAATGAGTAAATCGCTTGCTGAGTTCAAAAACAAATTCAAAAAAAATAGTACAAACAACCTACATCAATCAGAGTTAAAATGATAAATTCAAAACATTAAATATAATGATAAATCAGAACTAAGTTGATAAATAGAGAAAGGTATATAAATATCCATTATGAATACAAGAGAAAATTGACACAAGAGTGTCAGGGTGTGGAAGTATATAATCCCGATACAAACCAAAAGTTGTAAAAATATCACGGTTAAGGGTAAAGTATGAGCCTTAATGGAGACTTCTTTCTTCTTACTTTTTTCTTTTCTGATTGATATAAAAATGATTTATTAGATACAATCACATAACGGGGTAGGACTAGATAAGTTTTTTACTTCTTCCTACTCCCTTGAACATAATAACTGTGTTGAATGAAGATTGATTTCTTTCTTTTTACTTTTTTTATCTACCTTATTTTCTGTCAAATTCTTACTGTATATATGTTTTATGTTCAATAAACAAACAAACAAACAAACAAAGTTACAGGTTTGGAGTTTCAAAAACAACAGTGTCTAAAGCATTCATGGATACACTGAATCTGATGTATTATGTGCTGCAACCTTTAGTGCGATGGCCGGAGCGAGATGAACTTCAGGACACAATGCCTGTGGCTTTCCGTAAATACTTTGGTCGCAGTGTTACCTGTATTATTGACCGTTTTGAAATTTTCACCGACAGACCTTCCAACATGACTGCAAGGGCACAAACCTGGTCCAACTACAAGCATCATAATACAGCGAAGTACTTAATAGGGATTACTCCTCAGGGAAGTGTCAGTTTCATCTCAGAAGGCTGGGGTGGAAGAGTGACTGACAAGTACTTGACATTAACTGTAAATTTTTGAATAACCTTATAAATGGAGATCTCATACTACCAGACAGAGGATTTGACATTTAGGAAGTGGTAGTACTTGTGGGAGCAGAAGTTAAATATCCAGCTTTCATGAAAGGGAAAACACAGCTGAGTGCGACTGAAGTTGAATCGACAAGGAAAATAGCCAATGTCAGGATTCATGTGGAGCGTGTAATAGGAACTGTGCGACAGAAATTCATGATCCTTGGTGCTACTTCTCCAATAGATTACCTGACTTCAAAACCTGGTGATGAGTGTACAATTCTGGACAAGATTGTCTTTGTGTGTTGTGCCTTGACTAACATGTGTCCATCTGTTGTACCTTTCGATTGAAGCAGGCATAAACATTATTCTATTTGATGTGTAATATGTAACTATCAGTGGTATTGTGATACATATACTGTGGCAAAGTATATTTTACAAAGAACATTACAGATATGTTTTTGTTATTTATTCTGGAAGAAATAATTTTGTACTAATGGCAAATAAAACAAAATCTCATATTCAAGTATTACTTTATTTTTTCAATCACATTATCATATACCTTTGCAGGCATGAGTACATTCACGTTTCGTCCCACCAGGACTCATCAGTGCAGCATGGCTTTCCAAATATGGAAAACTGCAGACGTGTTTTTTTTGGGGGGGGGGGGGGTGATGGGGTGGCAATGAGAGTTATGAAGCACATAACCCAACAGATCAATAATCCCAAATTATGGTAGAGTTCATCGCTTGCATTTCATGTTTTTAAGAAAGTTACCTTCAAGACAGTCAGGACAAAACCAATCGCCACTCGGTTCCTTCCGTAATTTCATACACGACAAGTGAACCATTCATAAAGTTTGTTAGGACAGTCGTCTGAGTCACAAGCAACCATTATTCTGTGTCTGTCCCCATTGCAGATAGAGTAGAGACTAAGACTTTCATCAGGGGTGTCAGATGCAGATGGTCCGCTTGTGTCTCGCTTTGATGACCGAGCTGTCTTCTTTGATGGTCTGGTCTCTTTAGCTTTCTTCGACGGTTTAGCAAACTTTGTGGCTTTACTGGTTGTGGTGTCTGGTTAAGAACTGGTCTTGAACTGTAAAACTTTCCTTCTAGTTCCGGCAGGACCACAGTAGCGAAGAACTTGGATGACAGATTAAGCAGCCTCTTCCACTCCTCAGGATTGGGCTCAATCCTTTCCACAAACATGTCGTCCTTTGGTGTCCAAACAATGAAGTCACAATAGTTGACATCACAAAGGAAAAGTTGAGTCTGTACTTGGGAGTAGTAGGCATGATTCCTCTTAAATTTCAGTCCTGAATCAGTGTCCTCCATACATGAGCCCTTGTCAGACCCGATCTTCTTGTCACGCATACTATATAGGCACTTAACTTCCAAGCACCCTTTGCCACAGCAGTCACATTCTACTAAACCGTCCGGAGAAGCTCCCAAATGTAGATACTTCGGATTTAGGAACCGTCACGTTACGCACGAAGCAGGGAAAGGAACTGCTTCGTACGTAACAGGGCAAACGAGAATAAGTGGATCCCCGAAAAAGCAGACACCGACAAGGACTTCGTCAAAACAAAAATATTTATTAGTAAACAAAAACCCCGCCAAATAAACAACAGAAAGTGCTGGTAAAAACGAGAACCAGGAAATAAGGAAACGCGACAACAGAAAACGCTTGCAAAAAATGGCAAGGAAGATATGTTAAAACTTAGTGATGGGTCCAGCGACACCGATGCGTTGACGCATGCGCCGGGCTCACAGAGCAAACCACGTGTCGGTGCATGTGCTGCTTCATTACGTCACGTGATTGACACGTGAACTGCACCGGCGCAGTTTAGACTGCATTGGCTGCGTTGACACAGTCCGGGCTGCTAATTGACACATCGGCTGCGTTGACACAGTCCAGGCTGCTAATTGACACGTGAACTGCACCTGTGCAGTTTAGACTGCATCGGCTGCTTGGCACAGTCCAAGCTGCGGCACTTAGTCCAGGGGGCGTCGACTCAGTGCAGGGGGCGTTGACGCAGCAAAAGCCCGCACAGTGTATCCTAAGGAAGTGCGTCTGGCGACACGATGCCGATTGCCGAAACAAGCCAGACCTCACCCTCGCTCGAATAAAAATATATGTTTGGGCAATACGGAAAACACACTGATTATCAGAAAAAATGTGTCCGTCTGACTTCGAGCGTCATGTCGGCTGTCATATAATAGGCTATTATTATATGAGAAGTGCTTTATGAACGTTTGTACTGTACGTCATACTCCAGTTGATTGAGAGGTCCCGCCTATAAGGGGAGTTCCAGAAAGTGACTGCGAGTGAGCACACCGCATGTTTGATGACTCTGCCACGTTGCTATTAAAAGTCACATAAAACGTAAACCTTGTCTGCTGACCATCATTACATCGGCTGGGCTAGTTTAGCTGTTGTCGTAGTTCAAAGCTTAATATGTGGCGTGGGTTGGGTCGGCGCCGCGAGTACGTGCTCGCGCTCACGCGCTCACAGCAGAGAGCAGCAGACTATCGACTGCTGAGACGCGCTTCACTCGAGTGACGTTGCTACAGTACGTGCATATTATGGAGCAGCTTCCGGACAAATACAAATTGTCCGCCGTGTAGAGCCAGGTATTTATTAAAATCTCCTTGTCTCTCCAAGTGCCTCTCGGATTTTTGACATGTCTTATTCCATTGTGTGTGTGTGTTCTCCACAACAGGGGAAATAGCATGCATTAAACGCAACAGACTGAAATTTAAAACACTGGAGCATCTTATTTTTCTAAATCAAAATTTGTGAAGACAAAGCCCATAAGCATCCTCATTCACATGATTTTCACATTATTGAAACACATTGAATGATACAATATGAATGCATGGATGTGAATGATATTGTCAAGGGTCAATGTCATCTTTATTGTCAAATATGCTTTATGTATGACATGCAGCATAGATGAAATTTCTTCCTCTCAATCCTCAGTGCATACATGCATGCAAACATGCTGTGCATTAAACACACACAGCTAAGAAAGGATAGCAGCTACCCTGTATAAAAAAGACATGTAATCTGAACAGTATAGACAATATAAACAATATAAACAGCATAAACAACAACATAAAAATGGCGCTTGTGGCTATTGTGGGTAGAGTGAGGTAGTGCATTGTATACACGTCATCATCAAATCAGTTTGTTCAGTCTGTCAAGTGGGTTGGCTGCAGGGATTTTGAAGGTCCAGCAGGTGGCAGTGGTCAGCGACACAGTATCAGTACAGTATCAACACAGTGTGTCATTGTGTCGACACGCCTCATGAGGCCTCATGGACCCATCACTAGTTAAAACAAGTACTAGTTCACACACGATAATATAATGATTCCCCTGGGACAACGAAAATATAACTAACAGCAAATGGTATCGAACAATATCTATGATCATGGGCAACAGCAGTGGCACGGCAGGCAATACTCCGGCAATGAGTCGACCGCCGGAGCGCCAAGATATAGCAGGTGCAATCACTGGCAAATAGGCAGCAGGTGTGCAGGCGGCAGAAGTGAACGCGTGCCACCTGCTGCCGAATACGGAACATGACAGGAACAGTCCACAGTTTTGTGTCTTCAAATTGATGTGGTTTTTACAGTTATCTTTGATGTACTATTGCCTGGCAGATTCTTCGTGTTCACACCCCCATTTGACTGCATCATTTGTAAATCTGTATTCATTGGGGTAACATATTTGCTTCAGCAAACTTAATTACCATACTTTTTTTTTTTAAATGAGAACAGTGAAACAACTGTGATGAACGTCCAAGTATGTTAACAACATACAGTACATGTGTGACAACACAAGCAACAAAGTGCAACAATATATTGCCCATAAACTGCATCATATAGTACAGGTATATGACAAAATATAACAAAATTAGGACTATTTTCTCCCAAATGAGACACGTAAAACACACGCACACACACACGCACACACACACGCGCGCGCATACACACACACACACACACACACGCAAATAGCACTCGTGTTGTGGTAATTTCCTTCTCTGCGGACTGCTGCTCATTTTCCCGCTCATTTTTAAGTGGCGCAGCTCACTAAAGGGTCCGACTAGTATGTTAAATCACGCACTTTGGTTCCAACTTTCGCGTCGGCGACTCGGCACGACTGCGTAATCTACGCTCGGAGGGGGGCCACAGGGGGGGCCAGAATCGGTGCTACAGGGGCACTGGCCCCCGTTGCCCCCCCCCAGAACGGCCACTGCAGCCCAGCCCCCTCAGTGAAATTGATCCAGAATCCCCACTGCTTATTAGCGGTCCAGTTTGCGGAAGGTTTTTAGCACGATAACAGTCAAACCATTTCAGGAAACGTTTATTTACTCGACTGTCCGTCGAGCCGCATGCAATTCACCCTGAGCATGGAAACACCCAGAATCGGACTGAGCAAGAATCGCTTCCTTGTTTTTCAAAGTCTCGTAGATTTGAGTCTTTCAGACTCCAAGCGTCCCTTGAATGTTTCGTACTTTATAACCCGCTTCGTTTAATCAGATGCACTTCACCTACTGTTCCTCTTCGTTTGGATGCCATGATCTACAGGACGTAAAAATGTTCGCAATTCCAGTAAAACTCACTGCAATAAAGAGTCGCTTGCATGTCGTCGTTTTGGAATCAATGATTGAAAATAGCGGCGCGGACACACTTATTCCGTCGTATCGAGCGGAGTTACTTAATTTAATGCTACTACTTCCGTATCGTCTCCCCCTCCCTCCCTGTGCTCTGCAACTTCAAGTAACTGCGTCACCTGGTGTTGAAATGCCTGTCATTACAAGTCCAAATGAAATGAATACAATCATTTACATCGAACCTTAATTGTGTACTGTGCCAACCATCGGCGGGCTGGATTAAAAAGACCAGCGGGCCGAATTCGGCCCGCGGGCCGTAATTTGCCCAGGTTTGCTCTATACTGTACTGTATAAACAGTATCGGAATGTACGGAGGCCCTCTAATGCCAAGGTATGAGAAGAGAAAAACCCTTTTAGCTAATCTGGTCCCTCAATAATGTACAGTGGTACCTCTAGTTAGGAACGACTCTTCATATGAAATTTTCAAATTACGAAACGTCTTAACAGGAAACAATTGCCTGTTGTTAAGAAAGACATTTCAAGGAAGGTATAAATACAGTATGGTCCGCAAATCTCAGCTCCGAGTTTCCTGAACGCAACATGCTCATAGCTGCTCTGCCATTGGCTATTACTGAGTATCATCCTGGCATCCCATTGGCTAAGAAAGACTTCTACCGAATGTGTCTCGTATAGATAGATATCAATGTGTATGTTTCTACAGCAGGGGTGTCAAAAATCTCATTTCACATTGTGAGCTAAATATGGCCTCGGTAGATATCAAGTGGGCCGGAGCATTAAAATTATACCATACGTTGCTATAAATAACGACAGTATCATGTCTTTCCTTTGTTTTGGTATAAAGAAGCAAAAGAAAATGAGGAAAATGCAGAAATTTAATGAACATATCTTTTCCAAAACATTTCATGAAACACCTTAGATTTCCTGAGACAAATGTGCAATTTACCGTATTTTCACGACCATTCGACGCACCGTATGGTTGGGCGCAGTCTCATTAATGGGTGCTATTTCTGTATTTTACACATAGACAAAACGCACTGTATTATTGGGCGCAATTTTAAAGTGGTAAAACATACGCCAGCTTAAACATACGGCATGCATGCGCGCACGCTAAAAACACGTTAGCTTGTAGCATACGGTAGCATGCCAAGACATACAGATACAAGCTAAAAACACGTTTTTAAAAAGGCAACGAAGCAAAACTGAGTTCCGTTGTATTTTATTTAGCCATCGTACAATGTACTCACGTTTTTCAATCAATCATCACCCAGAAATCCATCAAAGTCCTCATCCTCTGTACCAGAATTGAACAATTGTGCAAGTACCGGTAATCCATCAAAAACGCCGTGTTCCCTCTCGTTGTCAGTCACTCTCATTGCCATGTGGCTCCACAGAAATGATGCCGGCTTTGCCAAAAAGTCGAACAACAGTGCAAGCAGACACGTTCGTCCAAGCAGCCACAATCCATTCGCAAATTGTGGCGTAACACTGCCTCTCACTCTTTGTAAAGTTGTGTTTGCCATCGATCATTCATTGTTCCCATGCCGCTCGCAACTTTACTTTGAACGCCCGGTTGATGCCGATGTCCAGCGGTTGGACTTCTTTAGTCAAGCCTCCGGGAATAACGGCAAGATCAGAGTTCATTTGCTTGACTTTGTTTTTCACCGCTGCTGTGAGATGGGCACGCATACCAAAAGCATAACCGATGGCTTGAAGTTTGAACTGAGCTTCGTAGGCGTGTCTCTTTGTAGAATTTATTTTCGGGGGTTCTTAGAAACCAAAACCGAAGTTGTTTTGCAAAAATGCACATAGCCACACTCTCTACAGGTGTTGGTACCTGCTTGTAGCGTACCTTTAGCGTCCACTTACACGCCCACCCTTCACTCATTGGCGGACCGCTTCCCCGCATGCCTGTCACTCACGTCTGCCTTTTCTCTCTCTTTCTCTCCATATATGTATATATACACGCCCACCCTTCACTGATTGGCCGACTTCTTTGCCGCATGCCTGTCCACAGTCACTTCCGCCTTTTCTCTATATAAACAGCGTGTCGGCTGTCAGTCAGGTTTTGTAACTCAGCGCATAGACAAGACGCTCCGCATCATAAGGCGTCCTGTCCATTTTGGAGAAAATTTTAGACTTTTAATGGCGCCTTTCGTCGTGAAAATACGGTACTTTTATCATTCACATATATGCATTGCAACTGATCTCACTGATTGTACAAAGGCACAAACTTTAACAAGTAATTGGTACTGAAAAATATAGTAATGCACTTTAAGATTAATGACATTTATAAAGAAAGGAAATTATAAACCATTACACATATGAAATCTAAATTTAATCCCTGCCTACACCTTACAAACTAAGAAGTGTGCTATTAAATGTGGAAATAAGAAAGTATTCACGTCTTGTAAATGTGTAAACTTCATTCATGAAACACACATACATCGTCGGAGAATACGGCTTTGATGCCAATGCTATTTCGCTAGCAATTAGGTAGCTGGCTTTTACCGCTGCTTTCCTGAGTTGTTGGCTCTGTATGAAAGTTGACTGCTGTTTCCTCAGACCTGCAATTCGTTGATCTTATCTCTTCTGGGTTGTCCTTGCAAGCCATCATATTTTTTGCTGTGAAGATTCTCATAGTTGCATTGAATATTAAATTCCTTCCATACCGAAACTTTTTGTCAACACACCAAGCACTAAGGTTTTCCGTGCATTTCTATGAATAAATAGACGTTGTCCAATTTTCGTTGAAAATTTTACACTCCCTATCTACTTTTCTCCGTTTGGATAGTGACATTTTTGCTAATGAGGGTGTAGGGGAGGGGTAGAGACTGGGGTAAGGACAAGGGTAGAAACACGTCCTAACAAGTAACAGATGGCACATTGATACCGTCTGCTGTGTTGAGACAGTCTCAGTGACAGACTGAGACTGCTGTTGTCTTCTTCTCTGATCAAAACAATGTTGTCTTCTACTCTGATCAAAACAGTGTGTCCCCTAGCGTATTATCGATGAATTGCATCTTATTAAAAATATTCATTCCGTGTCTTTTATGCATTTGTTTCACTTTTAAATTATCCTGCCAGAACCGGCCCCCAAGGAGGTTCGATCAGGCTCGCGGGCACTGCTTTACAGCGTCCTAGTCATTCGCCCCTCGGACCGTGAGGAGTTACGATAGTTTTATGTAAATGTGATTCACCCAGAAAAAGGCTGGGGCAGGCTCCAGCACGCCCCATGACCCTTGTGAGGATAAAGCAGATCAGAAAATGGATGGATGGATCACACTTTCAATTTCAGCTTCCAACACCCTTCGATACAAGTGAATATTACTTCACCCTTGAGGTTTTTTTGGCTTTGGCTGATTTGATCGAGTCGCTTACCCATTGATCAAGGGGTTGGTGGTTTGAATTCCACCTCTGATGTCAGTTATTGCAAATGTGGATGGATTTGAAATGCTGATAGGTTTGACCACAATGACGAAACATAATTCAGTATTCATTTGGTATAATTTCATATCAGTGCCTTTTAATGATCCATTCCACTGGCATTCCACATGAGGGTAACACATTGTTTCCGCTTTGACATTGCAGCTCTCACCTGCTTAGTGTAGCTCAGTGGTTAGTGCGAATGAAAAGTGCAAGGGATTTGCATGTCAGACAGATAACAGTTTAACTTCTTTTTCATGTAATATTATTCAATTGTATTTAATAGTGTTTTCATATCCTTTAAGATCTTATGATATACCTAAATCATATTTTAATATTTTACAATTGTTTTTTTAAATTCCTGTATTTATGCTTACATACTAGTTAAGTTTTCTCACCCCTTAAAATTTGACTTTTGTTTTTTAAAATTAATTTTCAATGGAACATCCATCCATCAATTCCTAATCCACTTATCGTCATGAGGGTCGCGGCCGCGCTGGAGCCTCTCCCAGTTGCCTTCAGGCAGTAGGCGGGGACACCCTGAACTGATTGTCACCCAATCCAACATTTGACATTAATTATCTCATATCATGAGAATTGGGTTGCAATATTGTTGCCGTTCAGGATTTCAGCATTCATACCCAATTCCTCCAGAAATTACACAGTCTAGTCAAAACTTTGGAACACATCCACTTCGCCATATTTCACCCAATTGAAACAGTTCCAACTTCCAATGATTTTTCTTATGTCACAAATTAATGGTTTTCCCTGAATTCTGCCTTTCGTACCCACAAAAACTCCATTCATTTTCAATGACACTTAATATTTAAAAGGTTTGACAATGTTCCCATTTGAAATTCAAAATGTATTTTTTGTGAATTACTTTGTGAATCATTTTTCACATATTTGCATGTACCAAAAATGACCAACTTTTCACCCCCAAAATTCCCAAAGTAAAACACACTGTATTGAACTTTTTTTTTTCACTCCTGCTCAACATTTCTTGATTGATTCAAACATTATATTTGCAAGATGTTCTGCTAATTCAAGCCATCTCAGTTATTGTTCCCATCCACAAAAGTCACATTTTCAAAAGCAATTTTTACATATTCACCTACAGTTTCCACATTTTTTGACCGATTCAAACCACTCCGACTTCAACACGTTTTGCTTTTTCCCGGTCATTATATATCTGCATTGTCATTCAATACCATGAAACATCACACATTATGCAAGAGCATTACACAAATTCCAATTCAGTTTCTCCAGAAATTGCATCAATTTATCCAGTGCAGACTCCTTCAGTCTATTTATGTTATTTTATTTTTGGCAACAAGTTAATAGACATGCCCTAAGACTCATTAAGGTACTGATTGATCAGAGTTTCGCAAAAGATCTGCGATCCCTAGGCTCAAAGGTGCGGATCAAACCGTCGCCAATTCCTAGTGGATCGCAGTGAAGTCCGTAAGGGAGCCTCCACGCCGAATTGACGGGACTTTCCATCACTGGAGAGTTGGTGCGAAGTGGTAATGACCTTCGGGTCAGCAAAATCCCGCGGGACCGCGTCCGGCGGTTTACAAATCCACCACAGTCCTGGCGTTAAGCGCCTAGCAAGGTGTCGGACCGGATCCCCAAGCCGACCATCCCCATGGGTTATGAAGGAATGCCCACCCTTCAAAATAAAACACCGGGCCCGGCGCATCCACGGTCCAACCTCGGGTGCTGCAGACCCCCTGGACCACCACCGTCGGCCACCGCGCTGCCGTGGACCCTGGCCACGGGGTCGAAGTGCGGGGGCGGGGTTGCGACCCGTCCCCCTCCCTCACGCTACATAGCCCCCAGGATGGCGATTCCCCCCCCCCCCCTCTTCCCCTCCCCTCTGCCCCATCAACCCGTTTCCCCCCTCTCCCGATCCCCCAACCTCAAGAAGTCCGGCGGCGATGGCGCGGGGTGTCGGGGACAGGCTCAGATGAGGGCCCACGTCCCTAGCTCCACAACCACACGTCGGCGGCCGTGGCACGATGGTCGCTCCCCTTGCGAACTGGTGATGGTGCAGGGGAGAGGCAGCGACCACGGTGGCGGAGCAGGACTCTCTAGTCGCAGCGCTGCTCCCCTCAATCCGAGGAAGGGCCAATAAAAGGCGGCCTAAACACGCCCATCACCGCCATCGATCGGCTGGAGACCCGCCTCCGGCAGATTCATCCTTTATGCGGGCGAAACAAATACAAATATAAAAACCGGACTGCTTTCCTGGAAATCGGCGCTTGGAATGTACGAACCCTGATGGACAATGCAAGAGCAAAGAGACCGGAGCGCAGGACTGCCCTCATCGCCCTTGAGATTCAGAAGCTCGGCCTGGACATTGTGGCCCTCTCCGAGACCCGTCTTCCTGGTGCCGGGCAGCTCGAGGAGCCTCGGCACGGGTACACCGAGCTGTGGAGGAGAGAAGAATTCACGGTGTAGGGTTCTGCGTTAAGTCACGTCTGGTTAGGGATCACAACATCATCCCCGTAAGAACTTCTGAGAGACTCATGTCCATCACCCTACCTCTGTGTCAATCCCAATCCCTTGTCATCATCAGCGCCTACGCACCTACCCTGGACGCCTCGGAGGAGGCGAAGGAGTCCTTCTATGCCGCGCTGCGTGGCCTGATCCTCCGCGTCAACCCCCGGGATAAGCTCTTGGTTCTGGGGGATTTCAATGCGCGGGTGGGCCGGGACCATCAGCTTTGGGGAGGGACTCTGGGGAAGGAAGGCGTTGGCAACTGCAACGAAAATGGAGAACTACTCCTTGGTCTCTGCGCAGAGACGGAGATGGTAATAACCAACACACTGTTTCGGATGGCCAACAAGCACAAGACCACCTGGCAACATCCAAGATCCGGCCACTGGCACCTGATCGATTACGTCCTT
Source organism: Hippocampus guttulatus (assembly GCF_054856545.1). Taxonomy (NCBI): domain Eukaryota; kingdom Metazoa; phylum Chordata; class Actinopteri; order Syngnathiformes; family Syngnathidae; genus Hippocampus; species Hippocampus guttulatus. The sequence continues at coordinate 23,720,602 of NC_141265.1, forward strand.
ACCCGAATCTGCGACCGATCCGACGTCATGGTCACGAGGGCCATCCGCTCCATGGATGACGGATGGTCCGATCACAGGCTGGTAGCCTCAAGACTTAGGCTGAAGATCGCGCCTGCGAAAAGAAGGAAGAAGATCCCCAAGAGGATACGTTTCAATGTTGGGCTGCTGAGGAATCCCCAAGTCCTCGAACAGTACCAGACGTCCCTCGCGGACAAACTGGACACTCAACCTCGGACCCTTCCTGCCACTGTCCACTCAGACTGGGAGCACTTGAAAACTGCGCTCACCAAATCCGCGGAAGAGGTCCTCGGTGTCCAGAAGAGGAGAAATCCCGACTGGTTTGCCGAAAACCTGGAAGAAATTGAGCCACTGATTTCAAGAAAGAGAGAGGCTCGCATTGCATGGCAGAACTGCGTTTCCTCCAAGAGACTTGAAGAAGCCTACCGGACAGCCAAGAGTGAAGCACAGAGAGAGATCCGGAGGATCCAAAATCAATGGTGGGTCAACTTTGCCCACCAAATGCAGAGTTCCGCTGACCGTCACGATACCAGCTCCTTCTTCGAAGCAACGAGGAAGATCATCGGTCCGGCTCACAGTCCTCCAATGGCTGTGAAGGCAAAGGACGGCACCATCCTGCAGGAAAAGGAGGATACTCACCAGCGATGGAAGGAGCATTTCATGGAGCTCCTGAACCGTCCGACATGCGCAATAGACGGCTTCCTCGATCCTGTCCCCCAGCTCCCCGTGCAACACTGGATGACGGAGCTGCCGACTCTCCGGGAGATCTCCGGAGCCCTGAGGAGGATGAAGAAGAACAAAGCTGCTGGAGTCGACGACATCCCCGTAGAACTTTTACAAGCTGGGGGTGCACATCTCCTCACCCGCCTCCACACCTTCATCCTTCAATGCTGGATCGAGGAGACGGTGCCTGGGGAACTGAAGGACTCCGATATTCAAGAAGGGCGACAAACTCGACTGTGGAAACTATCGTGGAATTTCGCTGCTGTCAACTGCTGGAAAACTCATCTGTCGTATACTGGCCGACCGACTCACCTGTCTCGCTGAGCGGGTTCTTCCGGAGTCCCAGGCGGGCTTCCGTCCAGGAAGGGGAACCGCGGACATGGTGTTCTGCGCCAGACAGCTCCTGGAGAAGTGCCGGGAGCAGCGGAGGGAGTTCCACGCCATCTTTTATGATCTGGCCAAAGCGTTTGATTCTGTGCCCCGAGCAGCACTCTGGAAAGTGCTGGAACGTCAAGGCTGCCCCCCCAAATTCATATCCCTCATCCGGATGTTTCACGACGGCATGAAGGGTTGCGTCCTGACTCAGGGCGAAATGACTCCCCCATTCCCGGTTCGGACCGGAGTCAAACAGGGCTGCACGGTGGCACCGACGTTGTTCTGCCTCTACATCGCCGCGCTCATCCACCACGTCACCCCTGTCCAGGAGCACGGAATCACTCTACGCTACCAAACTGAAGGGTCGCTCTTCAACCTCAGCCGTTTGAGGAGCAGGCGGGGGACCATGGTCACGACCGTCAGCGAACTCCAGTACGCTGATGACAATGCTGCGGTCTCCAACTCCTCCGGGGGCCTCCAGCTCATCGCGGACGGCTTCGCCGCGGCGTACAGGACCTTTGGCCTCTCCGTCAACACCAAAAAGACAAAGACCCTCCACCTGAACCATCGTCCACCCCAAATCTCCATAGACGACGAACCCATCGAGCAGGTCTCGGCGTTCCCTTACCTGGGCAGCATTATCCAGGAGGACGCCGGCCTCACGGAGGACCTCACTTACCGTATCCAGGCAGCCCACACAGCCTTTGGACGCCTCGGTCGTCGGGTCTTCAGGAATCACGCCATTTCCACCAACACGAAGATCATGGTGTATAAGTCTGTCGTCCTCCCGACCCTTCTCTATGGCGCCGAATGTTGGACCCTCTATCGGAGCAGCATCAAGAGGCTCGAGAGGTTCCACCAAGGACGACTCCGATCTCTCCTCAACGTTTCCTGGGAGGAGAGAGTGACTAATAATGAGATCCTCACCCGGGCTGGCCTCACGAGTATCGAGGCCATAATCACCCTGGCCCAACTGCGGTGGGCCGGCCACGTGCAGCGGATGAGCGACGACCGTCTCCCGAAGCAGCTCCTCTACGCAGAGTTGCTGGAGGGCACCCGTCCCCGCGGTGGCCCGAAAAGACGATTCAAAGACCAGCTAAAGGGTCATCTTCAGCGGTGCCGGATTCCCCCGGCACAGTGGGCTGACCTGGCCGCGGATCGGGCGGCCTGGCGTGGGGCTGTGCGGGGCGGGGTCCAGGTCCTCGAGACTCGACGCGTCGCTGCGGAGGAGGACCGGCGAGCGCGGAGGAAGGAGAGGGCCCGGCAACCGCCCGGCCCCCCAACCCACTTCTGTCAATCCTGCGGGCGGGGCTTTCGGGGAAGACTGGGCCTCTACAGTCATCGGAGACACAAGCAGCAGGAGCCGTCGCCTTGTCCTGGGGGCCGCATTCCTCGATAACGAGGGCCTTCACCGACCGATTGATCAGAATAAGTATCTACCTCTTGTAAGGTGGTGTGATTTCTATATTAGTCCCTTGGTAATAGGTCTTATTATAGACACCCACAGCTTTTTTTTTTCTTAAATGTTTCAGAAATTACGAACTCGAACATTTATTCTTTGAAAATAATATCTCTCAATGTTCGCGGTATCCAAGGTAATACAAAAAGAAAATACATATTTTTTTATGATTTGTTGATGGAAGAGTTCACACTTGTTTTTATTTTATTTTATTTTCCTCGAGACTCACTCAGAAAGTTGTGATTTAATATTTCGTAAAACTCAATAGTGAGATCATTGTGACTTCAGTCATGGCTCATCTCAGACAGCAGGGGTCAGTATTTTATTTCATAAATTCTGAAGTGACACTTGAATCTTTTATTTTCTGACGAGGGTGAGTGGATTATTATGGTAATTAAAATGGACAACTCTTTCTTTATAAACTGTAATGTTTGGAGTCAAAACAATATTGCCCAATCAAGAATTCTGTTTGCAAGTATTGGCATGAAACTTACTGGTCATAAAAACTCATAGAATAAAGCACACATAATTTAAATATTGGAAGTGATTTTAATGATGCCCCTGATGAATTAGTGGATAGAATAGCTGCAAGGGCAAATCAATACTCAAAATTCAACAACATTGCATTTATTTATAAGCAATTGTTGACAATAGATGTATGTAGGTGTACCCTGATTCGAAAGCGTTTCCCTGGTGTAGCGCAAACAGATCTGCTCAATTCAGAATTGAACTTTGTCTCATATCTCCATCAGTGTCACGACAACAACTACTACTTCGAAAACTAATAGTACTCAGTACTATTTTCAGATTGCTTGCACAATTATGCCCTTTTTATCTGATCATCAATTTATTTCCATCCAAACAGTAGGCAATAAACAGCACAATAATTTAGGAGGCTACTGGAAATTTAATAACAATTTATTAAAAGACAACATATTCTGAAGAGTATCTTAATGAGCAAAGACAATAATTGAAATGCACGAAAATTGCATAGATTAAAAGAGGTAAAAGGTAATTTATACATTGACTTAGCAAAAGGAGCTTTTGTAAGGTCGAAAGCCAAATGCTTTTGTCCTGGAGAAGCTGAATAACAAAAGAACTATTACTTCCCTCAGAATAAATGACATTGTAACTTTGGACTCGTTCAGTATTTCAAGGAAAATGTTTCCTTTTCCAGTATGTACTGTAGCGGAAGAGATTCTAATTATTTAATGGGGTCAATTAAAGATCGAATTCTCACTATGTCAGCACAATTCAAACTTGGATGTGAAGAGTCCATAAAAAAAACCCCAAAAAACCCTGAGATCTTTGAAGCAGTCCACTCAAAAGGAAGAGGCAGAGCAACAGGAATGCATGGCATTTTTGTGTATTACGATGTTAATTTTGTGGGGAACCATTGAAAGCCCGTTTTTTGAAATGTTTCAAGAATACATAGAAGGAAGACAAATGTACACAAACATGAAACAGGGTTTATTTACTTTCATACCCCAACCAAATTAAGATCATTTGTTAATAGAAAATTGGAGACCCGTTACATTATCAAACACAGATTATAAATGTATTATCTTTGGCTTTGCTAAATGTTAAAAAAAAAATCTTGGTGACATCAGAGGAGAAACTCAAACTGGCTTTATATCTAATCGACATACAGTGCGACCTCTACTTATGAACCTCTCTACATACGAAATTTCAAGTTACGAAACACCTCAATAGGAAAATATTGAATCTTGTTACGAAGAAGTTTCAAGATACAAAAGGTAAAAATACAGTACGGCCCACTACTCACAGCTCCAAGTTTCCTGAACGCAACATACTTATAGCTGCTCTGCCATTGGCTATTACCGAGCATCATCCTGACATCTCATTGGCTAAGAGGGACCTCTACCAATGTGTCGATTCGTGTAGATAGACGAATAGGTAAGTGTCGATGCACCATCCTTCGCCATTCGCCCCTGGGGGACATGAGGCAACACCCAAAAAAAGTGTTCAACAGTACGGCGATCCCTCACTATGCTGATGTTTGCATTGGACATTTTTGAAGGATTGTTAAAAGCCAACAAAAGCAAACATCCTTGGATCAGTTCTTTACAAAACGCCAGACAAAAACCACTTCGGAAAAGACAACATGAACTAAAGAGGGCAAAAAAGGATGAGGATGCAGATAAAAGTTAAATGAACATCATTTTAATTTTTTAATCTTTATTTTTTTTAGTATGCACAACTGTCATTTATTGTGCAATAATGTAATTGTAACATGTATTTGTTACATATTTTGATGATTTTTTATGCTTTAGAAAACATTAATGTCTGAATATTGGGGGGCTTGCAACGAATTAGGGCATTTATATTCAAAACGCGTGTCGCCTTACAAAATTTTCTAGTTAAGAAATTTCTTCCAGAACCAATTAATTTCGAAATTAGAGCTACCACTGTATATAAATCAAATCCTTGAACTGATGGATTACGCTGAATGTCTTGAATCAGAAGCGCCTGTTTTTAGACTTTTATAAAGCACTTGATATTGTCGAACATCACTGTTTTTTGATGCACTTTATCCTTTTGGTTTTGGTCAAAATTTCATGTCAGTTATTCAAATGCTTTATACAAATATTGATAGCTGTGAGATTTTATAGTCTAACACAACTAAAAGATTTACTGCCACTTTTTCAAGGATAACCAATTTCTCCTTTTTTTGTTGTGAATTGTAAACATCTCTTTTGATTCATCCAACTTTTGTCATAATATCTATTTTTGTTTAAGAAATTAAAATGAGGGGCGGCCCAGTGAACCAGTGGTTAGCACGTCAACTTCACAGTGCAGAGGTCGTGGGTTTGATTCCGGCACCAGCCTCCCTGTGTGGAGTTTGCATGTTCTCCCCGGGGCGGCGTGCGTTTTCTCCGAGCACTCTGGTTTCCTCCCACATTCTAAAAAATATGAATGGCAGGCTGATTGAACACTCCAAATTGTGCCTAAGTGTGAGTGTGAGCGCGAATGGTTGTTTGTTTCTGTGTGCCCTGCGATTGGCTGCTTACCGGTTCAAGGTGTCTCCCACCTACCACCCGACGACGGCTGGGATGGGCTCCAGCATGTCTTGTGAGGATGACTCAACTCAGACACTTTGTTTTTGATTCAACCATTTTTCATCGCATCTGGCTTACAAAAAAATAATAATAAATCGACGTGAAATTATGGCTTAAACTCAGACGAAGGAAACAAGTCTAAATAATACACCTATAAAGAAGGAAGTTAGGTATCTTGGTATTTATATTTGTAAGAATGTTAAAGAATGCCCGCATAATAATGTTTCCGCAAAAAGAAAAAAAAAATCTAAAGACTATTAGGGATTTTTGGCTTCAACAGGATCTTTCGATGTTGGGTAGAGCGCTTTTGACCAAAGCTGAAGGGGTGTCAACAGTTTGTTTGTCCTGCTGTCTCTTAATGTGCAAGACTCGACGACTAAAGATATTGATGACATGTTGACAAACGTTGAGTGGAAGAATAAGCATCATCACTTGAAAAAAGGACTTCTTTATAGATCAAGAGCAGAAGGTGGACTTGAATTTCTGTTTTTCATGCATTTGAATCGTATGTTCAAAGTAAAATGGCTGAGAGAATGCTTTAAAGTGGCACCATCATGATGGTATTTTATTTGAGAAAGGTCATTGGGTTGGGATTGGCTGTGAAAATGCGTCTATCATTTTAGAACGTTACCTTTTAAGCTTTCTAATTTTTATCAGCAAACCTTTTTCGTATGGAAATTCTGTTTCTCTCACATTTTCTCGCATCACAAATCTACTATATGGGACAACTAGCATGCTATTAGAAGGAACCTGTCTTTATACTTATAACATTTGATTGACAATTTTTGTTTTTTATTAAAACATTTGTTTAACTCGAATAGGCAGTTAATTACTGATGAAACATTTCAGAAAGAGAAGGAACTCCCTATTAAATCATCGGAATTCAATTTTGGCAAAGCATATCTCCAGGATGCTGCTCAAGGGAGCGGGGCGAGGAGCATCAACAGCATCCTGGAAAGAGGGGGGGGGGGGGGGTGAACGGACAGCAGAGGGCGTGAGTCACCTGTCAGATCTGACAGCTGAGTCACTCCTTCATTGACCATCAGCTGATAAAGATGTGTCAAACACCATCATGTGACACTCTGAAGAAGGCGAAAGACTTCTGCCGGAACATGTCAGGGAAATAACGTTTTTAAAAAACTGTCTGCGATAAAGGAACCAACGAGTTCAATTCAGTTCAAGTGAGCCTATTAGGTTTGTCATTTTTATATGCTTTTTTGCGTTTGAGATTTTATCTTAGAATTTCAAAATTTACACCTAAAAAAATTTGGGTAATTGTGAATCACAATTATTACCAAAGTAAAGGCAATTTGACTACATACTCAAGGGTCAGTAAGTCCATCACCAGATCAGTAATGTATTTATTTACTTATTTAAGCGTTATCCAGCTGACTGAGGTGAGGCAATTGAGAACAGAATCACATCTGCAATATTGACCTGGCAAAGTTGAAGAAGTTTATAACGAATTATTCCAAAATATGCACACTGACAAAAAAGATGAATTTACCGTAATGTATCAGGAGAAGCATTTGGTACAGTCAAGCGTAGGCGTTCTTTGTGGGAATATTGATGTGATGTTGGCAGACAAGTGGGGGGTGAGGATTTACTGATCTCTGCTTGAGAGGTCATTCTGACTACATTTGCCACTTGTTGCTACAAGCTGCTCGGGCTCCTGCATTGAACACAACTATTGGTCAGGTAGCCTGCTTATTGAGATACTTTTACAAACAGGCTTTTTGTTTTCTGGTGATACATCTAACAAAAACAAGCATGGTTGATGACAGAAGGTTAGGAACTAAATCTGCTCTGGTAAGCACTTTCAAAATTACAATGACTTATGATTGATTTATTTCTATGCGTTTTACACTCCAACAAACTTTGCTCACTTACAAAATTCGTATTGATCTTTTTTCCCCTTTGGCGTGTTGTGTTACTGTGTGACAAAGCTTCTCATTTTAAATGCAGACTGGAAGTCTGACCGTGAAAAAGGAACGACAATTTCAGCACTTCTGGTCCTCTTGTCCCCACATAGGAAGGCTGCTTCTCGTCCACCGGCAACTTGCCCCACCTACCACCTCCCGCCTCCCACTCTCCCTTCTCTGGCGTAAAGGCCCACCAACACGGCAGTGGCGGCATGAGGCTCGAGGCTGTCATGGAGAACCTGCAGCGGCAACAGGCAGCGCGGGTGGCTCTGGATGAGAAACTCCGACAAGCAGGGAAAGAGCGAGACCTCCGCTCAGTGGTTGAATCCCAGATACACCAACAAGCTTTGGCTTTCCGGCACTACCAGGCGACGATGAACAGCGCCTTGGCCGCTGGAGTTGCCAGCTGCTCTCCTGGGGCGTCTCTGAGTCAAACGCAGGTCTGCGAAGCCGGCGAGGACAGAAATTCCTCCCGAAACAGGAGCGACAAAAAAGACATTCGAGACTTGCAGGAAGACGCGGAAGAGCAGGAGCTAATTGATGGAGACGTGGAAGACTGCTCGAAGCACGATGAAAATCGGGAGCCTTTGCTCCAGGAAACTTGCCTGCTAGAGAAAAGCGCCGCGGTGCATCTGATGAACAGGGCCCCGGGGGCATTGACCCAGAAATACCACCCTGAGTCACCCCCTCGGCCACCGCAGCCACAGCACCACGAGTGGACCTACGAAGAGCAGTTCAAGCAGGTAAGAAATCACTGATCCGCGGAAGGCTACGCATCTGAGCACAGCAGGATAAAACAACTTTTCCCCTTTGTTCATTCAGTTTCACTTCGGTTTTTATACAAATCGATGTTTGATGCTCCATGAACCAAATTCAAAACAATGTCGTGTCGACCTGAAAATACTTGATAAAGGTCTAAACATATATTATAACAATAGAACTAAGAAAAGTTTACATATTACATATTTAATGCCAAATACAATTACATACTGTAAATAAAAACGTGTTCAGTGAAACAAAATAGCGTGTTGATTTTACTCAAATTTCATTTCATCAAGTACTTGCATAAATAAAATTATCTGGATCCAGATGCATTTTCATAAATAGGCTGTGCTACTTAAAAAATGTATTTTGATCTTGATTATTTTATTCCATGCAAGCATGTGATGGGAAGTAGACGAGTATGGTATTTAATAGAATGTGTATGGATCCAGATTATTTTATTCCATGCAACCATTTGATGAAATTAAATTGTGCAAAATCAAAAATTTGTTTGTCTGTAGGCTGAAATTTTGAAAAAACTAACAAACAAAAATCCTTAAATGACTACACTGCAAAACCTGTTTAAGTAAAAATTACAGTATTTTACTGGGGGCAGCAATGTGGTAAAATACTCCAAGATGATACAGTATGCTGCTCCATTTATAATTTCCACTATAGTACTGTACCGGTAAATTTTTATCAAGTTAATGGTATTTTTGATGACTGGTTACAGTACTGGATCACTGCACCTGTAAAATACTGTAATTTTGAGTGCTGCAGTAAAATACTGTATTTTTAAATCTATTTTTTCAATAAATATCTGAATGTTTGCTATATGTAGAGTGTGTTTTTAAAAATAAAATGTAAAAATGATGTTATTTTAAAATGTATTATTATATTTGTATTATATTGTTATTATTATTGATGATCATTTGAAACTAGTTTTTATTATTCATCCATCCATTTTCGGAACCATTGATTCTCACTACTCAAGCACAGAAAATGAGGACAGGGCAGCGGAGCCACAGATGCTGTTTTGAGAGAAACAACTGAAAAATGAATACTGACTAATTGTTGACGCTTTTGGTCGTCAATGTCGTCATGATTAATCGACTAATCTTTGCAGCCCTAGTGTGTGTGTGTGTGTGTTTATAAAATATAAAATCATATAAAGTTCTATTTGAAATCACCAAGCTCCTTAATAATGTGCGGACGTGCACTTACACAGTGCCCCCTTCACCTACTCATCGGCCCCCTGGGCTAACCATCAAATATTGGCCCCTGTCCCCAACCGTAACCTGACATTCAATAAATTACACTGTTGACCATTGAGAAACTGGATAAATGAACAGTTTTATGTTATGAAATGAGCACCATGCATCCGTCCATCCATCCATTCATTTTCTCATCCGCTTATCCTCACAAGGGTCCCAGGTGTGCTGGAGCCTATCCCTGCTGTCTTCAGACAGTAGGCGGGGTACACCATAAACTGGTTGCCAGCCAATTGCAGGAAATGAGTACCAGATAATGCTAAAGAATGAGTTTACACTGCAATGCATTTACTATTGGATTAAAGTGTGTGCCATTGACTGATTCACCAGCTTACTGAAAAAGTATGAAATACAGCATGCAATATTTTGAATAAAATGCATTAGAGCTGCATTGTGACGACCACACCAGCTGGCTTTAGTACTAGAACTACCAGGGCCATCATTTGGACGGTTCTCAAACATTTATTCCTGGCATTTTGACAAATTTTCCATCATCGAGCATGACTATCAATTTAACAGCTCAATTCATCCATCCATCCATTTATCCATTTTCTGATCCGCGTTATGCTCACAAGGGCCGCAGGGGGTGCTGGAGCCTATCTCACCTGTCTTTGGGCAGTAGGCGGGTGACACCCTGAACCGGTTGCCAGCCAATCGCAGGGCACACAGAGACGAAGGTGGGAGTGTGAAGTGGGAATGTGGGAGGAATCCGGAGTACCCAGAGAAAACCCATGCAGGCACGGGGAGAGCATGCAAACTACACACAGGAAGGCTGGAGCCGGGATCGAACCCGCGACTTCTGCACTGTGAGGTTGACGCGGTAACCAGTCCAACACCTGGCTGTCCCCTCTATTCATTGCAATGTAAATCTTTTGCGGCACTGGGATGATACCCGTGGGTTTCCAAAGCAACCAGCAGCGCATTCACTTTTGAGCAAAGGTGCGGGACATCATGGTCTACAAAAAAAAAAAAAATCAGTAGAGTTCATGAATAAAATATAAAAACGTACTAAACATGAGAGAGCTCTGGGTGTTGATGACATGCATTCCATAATGCCCTGCATGAAATGCAAAAAATGCCATTTTGGCAAGGGAGAAAACTTGCTGCTAATTTGAGAAAGCACCACACTATGGTAAAAAGTGTCAGAAGTAGAGTGGATGAAATAAGGGACGAGCATTCTTCAGCCTACAAAAAGAGAGACAGAACACCAGCATTTGGCTACTCCAGCCCGCTGGTCGCTCTCCAGGGCTAGGGAGGCTGCGAGCGAGCGCCTCCTGTGCCCCCACTCAAAGCAAATGATTGCAAGGACTCACCATTGTCATCCTCCCCATTTCCAGTTGCGATTATCGTTAATAGTCCATTGTAAAACCTTCGTCTGCCACTGCTCCTATCTCACAAGCACGACTGCGTAAACAAATGTTTGCGGAGATCAGTCATGTGATGTTGTCCGATGATGAAGTTCTATCAGGGGAACTTCCTCTACATCGGGATTGGCTGAAAATGGTCATAGTACACAATATCGTACGGGTGTCTGATTGGTCAGCGGATGCCATATTGATATGACTAACAAATAAACTAATGGCAGAATAATGTGGAATTTAATCCCTTATGATAGGCCCCAAGTCGCTGATGGTGTAGTGGTACACTCGCCTGACTTGTCTGCAGGCGGAATGGGATCAGTTCCCACTCAGTGACGGTGTGAATTTGAGGGTTGGTGATTGTCTGTCTCTGTATGTGTCCTGCAACTGACTGGCGACCAGTTCAGAGGGCAGTCTTCCTTGTGAAATCACGTTTATTAACAAGGGTGTGTACTCTGAGCTGCTGTTTGGTGCATAGGCACAAACAACAGCCAGGACCTCTTCCACCCACGTGAAGGCAGAGGGAGGCTACCCATTCATCCACTGGTGTGGACCCCAATGTACAGGCATTGAGCTACGGGTATGCTGTGTATGCCCACACCTACTCTGCGCTTTTCATAGTGGGTAACTCCAGAGTGGAAGAGAGTCCAACCCCTCTCGAGAGAACTGGTACCAGAGCCCAGGCTGTGTGTGGAGGCAGGTTCGCCTATGTCCAGTCGAAACTTCTCTTCCTCGCACACCAGCTCAGGTTCCTTCCTAACAAAAGAGAGGTTACCTTCCATGTCCGTAGAGCTAGCTTCTGTTGTCATGTTCCTGTTTTTGGTTTAACCAGCAGGTGGCAGACTGAGCAAACTTGCTGTGTGCACACCTGCTGCCAATTCTGTCATTAGTGAGCCAGGTTTTAAAGGACCAACTTTCTGCTGGGTGTCGGAGTATTGTTTGACCTTGCTACTGCGGTTGCTGAAGTGATCATTTTTCGAGACCTCTCGCTCTCGTCGTGTTTGCTCTTGTTCTCTGGGTTCTATGTTTTTGTCAGTATAGTTTTTGTTTTCGTTATTTGTTCTTGCTTACGTGAATTGGATTCTTGCCATTTCTTCCTTGCCTTTTTTGCAAGCGCTCGTGATGGGTCCATGAGGGCTCATGAACCGTGTTGACACAATGACACACTGTGTTGATACTGTGTTGGTGACCACTGAAACCTGCTGGACTTTCAAAATCCCTGCAGACTTGACAGACTGAACTGACTGATTTGATGATGAAGTGTATGCAATATCATTCACATCTATGCATTCATATTGTATTATTCAATATGTTTGAATAATGTGAAAATTATGTAAATGAGGATCCTTGTGGGCTTTGTCTTCACAAATTTTTATTCAGGAAAATAAGTTGCTCTAGTGTTTTGAATTTCAGTCTGTTGCGTTTCTTGCATGCTATTTCCCCTGCTGTGGAGAACACACACTCGCATGGCAGTGGTGATGCTGGCGTACAGAGAAACTGCTTTGCGAGGTGGGAGAGGTTGGGAAAAGTAGTGTGTTAGTCCTTCGATTATAACAGCGGGTCTTGACTGCGTGCAATTTTCCCCTCTTCCAGGTATCGCTGGACCTCAGGTATCGCATTTGCTGTTGCACCTCTTCCCAGTCTCCCTACCTCATCATCCAAATGTTGCCACAGGTCATCTAAAAAACCAAACCTGACAAATTTGTCATTTAGAACAGTTTCTGAAAAACAAACTAATACTAATGAGTAACATACCAGATGTAGTTGCAGGGGTGCTTTTGTTGGTATATGATATTTCTGTATGGCAAATTCGACATTTCACCTGCAATAAAATATGTGAAAAGTAAACTAAGAGATAGCTTGAAATTAATTTGAATTAGAATGGAGTAAGACATGTCAAAAATCTGAGAGGCACTTGGTGAGACAAGGAGATTTGAAGAAATACCTTATTCTCCAAAAGGAGATCAAAATGGTGCTACACGGTGGACAAATTGCGTTTCTCCGGGAGCTGCTCCATAATATGCACGTACTGTAACAATGCCACTCAAGTGAAGCCTGAGCAGTCGATAGTCCACTGCTCTCTGCTGTGCGCGCGTGAGCGCGAGCACATACTCACGGTGCCGACGCATCCCACGTCACATATAAAAGAAGCTTTGAACTACGACAACAGCTAAGCTAGCCTAGCCGAGACGACGCTCGACGTCAGACGGACACGTTTTTCTGATAATCTGTGTTTTCCTTTTTGCCCAAATATATATTTTTATTCGAGCAAGGGTGAGGTCTGGCTTGTTTTGGCAGGTGCCATCGCGTCGCTGGACGCACTTCCTTATAAACACAGTTTGGCGGGCTTTTACGGCATCGACGCAGCCTGGACTGAGTTGATGCAGCCTGGGCTGAGTCGATGCAGTTCATGTACTGGTCACGTGATCGTCTTGAAGCAGTACACACACCGACATAAGGGTTGCTCTGTGAGCTCAACACGTGCGTCGATGCATCGGTGTTGCTGGACCCATCACTACCAAGCGCTTTTGGTTATTGTATTGTTTGTCACTTCCTGGTCCTTATTTGACCAGCGCTTTTCGTTCCTACTTGGTTGGTGTATTTTTGTATTAATAAATATTTTGTTACAGAGTTTTGTCTGGCGTCTACTATTCTGGGATCCAAAACCTTTATTCAGTTCATTCGAACCATGACATTTGTAGCCGGGGATCGGACCACCAAGGTCGCCACCTTTGGCGGCCGTCCAACTCACTCACAAATCACGGTAGCCTGGAGTAAAAGTTGCCGTGTGAACACCCCTATTTTAATGGTTGATTGCTTTGAGCAGCAACATTACGAGATCATCTCCATAACCACTCAAACCAAGAATAACGAAACTTGTATGGTACTTGCATTGAGTGTAGATTGATTAATCACGCTTAGAGTAACCCCATGTAAACGACACCAGCTTGCGCTGTGTGAGTGTACGCTCATTAAACCTCACTCAGAGCCTTCAAAACCGCTGACCTTGCGGTCTGTGCTGCCTAAGTCTGTGACACGGTGATGGCATGGCTTCCAATCTCGAGTAGGTGGGTCTGGGATGGCCGAGTTGCCACCACTGTTAAACAAATTTCAATCCCACAGATCAAATAGCAAACTATAAAGTTTTCGTGGTTCGGGATTCGCGATTCAGTTTTCATGGTTCGGGATTCGCGGTTCCGTTTTCACGGTTCGGGGAATCACGGTTCGGGATTCACGGTACAGTTTTCGCGGTAAATGGCATGATAGATGCATTGCATTTTTAAATAATGCTACGTATCATGTCATAATATAATCACAGCTGACACAGCAAGGAGTCACAGGTACCTGTTGCGCACAGTGAAGGAGTCACGTGAAGTGGCTCCCCTCCATTTTTGTACATGTTTGTTTTCAACAAACAATAATTTTATTGGTTGTTATAAACGACATCAGAGAGGTTGAAGGTGCAGTAGTGTTCATGTAACCTTAATCAGGGGTATAGATGAAGAAGATGTGATGGTTAAAGTGGAAGATAATATCCGTAACTGGTAGAAAGCGCCCCTCCGTGAGTCGTCACCTTACCGTGGTGGAGGGGTTTGTGTGTCCCAATGATCCTAGGAGCTAAGTTGTCTGGGGCTTTATGCCCCTGGCAGGGTCACCCATGGCAAACAGGTTCTAGGTGAGGGGCCAGACAAAGCACGGCTCAAAGACCCCTAATGATGATTACAATAAATGGATCTAAGTTTCCCTTGCCCGGACGCGGGTCACTGGGGCCCCCGTCTGGAGCCAGGCCTGGAGGTGGGGCTCGTTGGCAAGCGCCTGGTGGCCGGGCCTACACCCATGGGGCCCGGCCGGGCACAGCCCGAAGAGGCAACGTGGGTCCCCCTTCCCATGGGCTCACCACCCATGAGAGGGGCCAAAGGGGTCGGGTGCAATGTGAGCTGGGCGGCAGCCAAAGGCGGGGACCCTGGCGGTCCGATCCTCGGCTGCAGAAGCTAGCTCTTGGGACATGGAATGTCACCTCTCTGGCAGGGAAGGAGCCCGAGCTGGTGTGTGAGGCAGAGAATTTCCGACTGGATATAGTCGGACTTGCCTCCACACACAGCCTGGGTTCTGGTACCAGTTCTCTCGAGAGGGGTTGGACTCTCTTCCACTCTGGAGTTGCTCACGGTGAGAGGCGCAGAGCAGGTGTGGGCATACTCATTGCCCCCCGGCTCAGTGCCTGTACATTGGGGTTCACACCGGTAGACGAGAGGGTTGCCTCCCTCCGCCTTCGGGTGGGTGGACGGGTCCTGACTGTTGTTTGTGCATATGCACCAAACAGCAGCTCAGCATATCCACCCTTTTTGGAGTCCTTGGAGGGTGTTCTGGAGAGTACTCCTGCTGGGGACTCCCTTGTTCTACTGGGGGACTTCAATGCTCACGTGGGGAATGACAGTGAGACCTGGAGGGGCGTGATTGGGAGGAACGGCCCCTCCGATCAGAACTCGAGTGGTGTCTTGTTATTGGACTTCTGTTTTCGTCACGGATTGTCCATATCGAACACCTTGTTCAAGCATAAGGGTGTCCATATGTGCACTTGGCACCAGGACACCCAAGGCCGCAGTTCGATGATCGACTTTGTAGTTGTATCATCGGATTTGCGGCCGCATGTTCTGGACACTCGGGTGAAGAGAGGGGCGGAGCTGTCAACTGATCACCACCTGGTGGTGAGTAGGCTCCGATGGTGGGGGAAGATGCCAGTCCGTCCTGGCAGACCCAAACGTATTGTGAGGGTTTGTTGGGAGCGTCTGGCGGAATCCCCTGTCAGAAGGAGTTTCAACTCCCACCTCCCACAGAGCTTTTCCCATGTTCCGGGAGAGGCGGGGGACATTGAGCCCGAGTGGACCATGTTCCGTGCCTCTATTGTTGAGGCGGCCAATCTGAGTTGTGGCCGTAAGGTGGTTGGTGCCTGTCGTGGCGGCAACCCCCGTACTCGCTGGTGGACACCAGCAGTAAGGGATGCCGTCAAGCTGAAGAAGGAGTCCTATCGAGCCTTTATGGCCTGTGGGACCCCAGATGCAGCTGACGGGTATCGACTGGCCAAGCGGATCGCAGCTTCGGTGGTCGCCGAGGCAAAAACCCGAGCGTGGGAAGAGTTCGGTGAGGCCATGGAAGCCGACTTCCGGACGGCTTCGAGGAAATTCTGTTCCACCATCCGACGTCTCAGGAGGGGGAAGCAGTGCACCACTAACACTGTGTACAGTGGGGATGGGGCGCTGCTGACTTCGACTCTGGACGTTGTGAACCGGTGGGCAGAGTACTTTGAAGACCTCCTCAACTCCACCAACACGCCTTCCTTGGAGGAAGCAGAGTCTGAGGACCCTGAGGTGGGCTCTCCTGTCTCTGTGGTTGAAGTCACCGATGTGGTTAAAAAGCTCCTCGGTGGCAAGGCCCCAGGGGTGGATGAGATCCGCCCGGAGTTCCTCAAGGCTCTGGATGTTGTGGGGCTGTCCTGGTTGACACGCCTCTGCAACATCGCGTGGTCAACAGGGAGAGTGCCTCTGGATTGGCAGACCGGGGTGGTAGTCCCTCTTTTTAAAAAAGGGGGACCGCAGGGTGTGTTCCAACTACAGAGGGATCACACTCCTCAGCCTCCCTGGTAAGGTCTATTCAGGGGTGCTGGAGAGGAGGGTCCGTCAGGAAGTCGAGCCTCAGATAGAGGAGGAGCAGTGTGGTTTTCGTCCCGGCTGTGGAACAGTGGACCAGCTCTACACCCTTAGCAGGGTCCTCGAGGGTATGTGGGAATTCGCCCAACCAGTCTACATGTGTTTTGTGGACTTGGAGAAGGCGTTTGACCGTGTCCCTCGGGGAGTTCTGTGGGGGGTGCTTCGTGGGTATGGGGTACCAAACCCCCTGATACGGGCTGTTCGGTCACTATACCACCGATGTCAGAGTTTGGTTCGCATTGCCGGCAGTAAGTCGGAATCGTTTCCAGTGGGGGTAGGACTCCGCCAAGGCTGCCCTTTGTCGCCGATTCTGTTCATAACCTTTATGGACAGAATTTCTAGGCGCAGCCGAAGCGTTGAGGGGGTCCGTTTTGGGGGCCTCAGTATTGCATCCCTGTTTTTTGCAGATGATGTGGTGCTGTTGGCTCCTTCAAACAGGGCTCTCCAACTCTCACTGGAGCGTTTCGCAGCC
The DNA here is from genome assembly GCF_054856545.1 of Hippocampus guttulatus. NCBI lineage: Eukaryota > Metazoa > Chordata > Actinopteri > Syngnathiformes > Syngnathidae > Hippocampus > Hippocampus guttulatus. The sequence goes on from NC_141265.1 coordinate 23,737,747, forward strand.
GAGTGTGAAGCGGTTGGGATGAAGATCAGCACTTCCAAATCTGAAACCATGGTCCTCAGTCGGAAAAGGGTGGAGTGCCCCCTCCGGGTCGGGGAGGAGATCCGCAAAGTTTTATCGTCACATAATATTGCCATTTCAACATTTTAATTTTGACACATTTGTGTTAAATGTGTGTCTTACGTGCTAAACTGCACTTACAAATTTGTGTCATACTTTTCTGTATGAAAGTTTTAATGTATGCTGAAAAAAATATCGTTTTTGTCCTTTTTTTGTCTGTTTTGGCTAAAATTGGACTAAAACTAAAATACAGTCAGATGACTAAATTATGACGAAAACTTAAATTTTAGTTTAAAGACTCTTAACTAAAATTAAATTAAAAATTATTGTCAAAATTAATCTATTTTACAGTTAAAAAAAAGAGTCACAGTGCTTGGTACCCATCCCGACTACTGGCAAAGGGAAATAAATGTAAATGTTTTATTCTTTGTTGTTTCCTCCAAGTGTAGAGACATGAATGCTTCCCAATAGAATTGCTCATTGAGAAAAAAACATGAGAGCAAGACGTATCTCCCCACACAAGTTTTGCATTAAAATAACAAGCCCAATTTTCTTGAAAAAAAAAGTTAAATTTTATTTAACTTTAATTGATTGCTTTTTCCCCTTTTGTCTAGTTGTATGAACTGGATGATGATGGAAAGCGTAAAGAATTTCTGGATGATCTCTTCAGTTTCATGCAGAAACGTGGTAAGTTATCATCAACGTTTTGTAAAAGTTGAGATGCCAAAACAATGTCAGACAGAAATCTTGCCTACACTTATGGTTGAATAAATGATTGTTTACAGCATTCCATAACTACTTCGCTGTTTGGTGATTGCAGCTTCAGTCTATCGCAGGCTTTTCATTTGTGCCCATGAATTTATCTTTTGTGGGGTTACCTCGTAATTTTCTAGTTTTTCACAGATATCAAAAGACAGAAGAGCTGCGAGCTCTCATTTGTTGTGCAGGACATCATCATCATCTTCATCTTCATAACTATCTGCTTGCGTTCCGAGTTAATCCAAAATCAGCATTCACTATTCGTGTTCATATCAACAAGTGAATACAGAATGAACTTGAATCAGTTACTTATTGTACTTTCCCCACCCCAAAAATTATTTATCAAAATGGTAAAGGCAATTTTTTTTTGGGGGGGGGGGGGGTTCTCGATGTTCCTTCACCACTGTTCCATCACACTGGGTCGGTCTGGGGGGACAATGCCCTGACTGCCCAGGAATGGACCATGTGGATGGGTAACCCACACAGAGTGCAGGGTTCACATGCATTGTCCATCCAGAAACTGACACATTCTGGTCTGAATACTAAGCCCGGTGAGCTGACAGAATTCTTCTAGCATTACTAGAATACCCTCCTTTGAGCCACTCACCACAAGTGGATCATCGGTGAACACCAGCATGGCGATCTTGCGGTCACCCCAGGTTATGGATAAGAGGGTCCAGAGCAGGGGTGGGCAAACTTTTTGGCTTGGGGGCCACATTGATTTCTAAATTTGACAGGTGGGCCGGGTCAGCACGAGATACGGTACACATAAAAAAGGCATATGTTGACAGCCCATACCAAACATCAACAGAACAAAAGCATTACAGTATTAACAGACTTTTTAAAAATGAGAACAGTGAAACAACTCCGGGATATGTCCTGTATGAACGTCCAAGTATGTTAACAACATACATGTGTGACAACACAAGCAACAAAGTGCAACAATATATTGCCCAAAAACTCTTTATAACACAAAAACTGCAGCATACAGTACATGTATATATAAAAAAAATATATATAAGAAAGTTAGGACGATTTGCTACAAAATGAGATAAGTAACAGACCCTGGTACTTTTCTTTCCACTCACTAATTGCCTCGAACTTTACCCCCCGATCACCACACATGACAGCATTGCTCAGCTGATGTCGTGCAACGAACTTTTGAAGCCAGCCACGGGACGCTTTGAAGCCTTCGATGCTCATAGTTAGTGCTTTGGAACTTGCCTCATCTCTTTTTAGCGCTCCAGTTTGTGGAAAGTTTTTAACACGACAACAGTCAAACCAGTCCAGGAAACGTTCATTGACTCGACCGTCCGTCGAGCCGCAAGCAATTCACTCCGAGCAGGGAAATTGCCAGAATCGGACTGAGAAAGAACCTCTTCCTTGTTTTTCAAAGTCTCGTAGATTTGAGTCTGTCAGACTCCAAGCGTCTCCTGAACATTTCGTACATTGTACCCCGCTTCATTTAATCAATGTCACGATTTTGGGTGAGCCAAATAAGGTTTTGGATCCCAATAATCACAGAGGTCAACAAGATCTCCGTGACAAACAAATAGTTTAATGTATATAATAATAATGGTTAACAAAAAGCGCCCGCATCCAAAAGGCAAGGGAACAAAAATAGAACCGAGTATGCAAAAGTAAAACAACGTATAGAAAAACACACAAGAAAAATCCAATAAATAAAATAAAGGTCTGCCGAGCAGAGTAAATAGTACAGAGAAGCTTAGAGGCCCCAACTTGCGAGATGTCCCAGCCAGTCGCACATCCCTCGTCGACAGCCACACTTTCTGCCCCACCTGGTAGCTAGGCGCAGGGCGACGGCGGCGGTCAGCAATCTGCCGGTTCCTAGTGGCCATGCGTGACAGCACAGCCCTGGTCTCTCTCCACACGCGATGGGCCCGTTTCAGGTGGAGCTGTATGGACGGGAGTTCCACCTGACCCTCCTGGGAAGGAAACAGAGGAGGCTGATAACCATAAGCTGACATAAACGGAGACCGACCGGTGGCAGATGAGACGAGGGTGTTGTGGGCGTATTCCACCCACGGCAGGTGAGTCGCACAGCGCTGCGCTGCTTCCAAGTCCTGATTAGCGCGTTCTGTTTGTCCGTTGGACTGCCGGTGATATCCAGAAAACAAGCTAGCATTGGCCCCCAAGGCCCGACAGAACCGCTTCCATACTTGGGAGACGAACTGAGGACCCCGGTCAGACACAATGTCCACCGGGATCCCATGAAGACGGAAGACGTGATCGATGAGGACGTCGGCGGTCTCCAATGCGGATGGCAGTTTGGACAAGGCGACAAAATGGGCAGATTTAGAGAATCTATCCACAATGGTGAGTATAACGGACTTGCCCCGAGAAAGAGGCAGGCCTGTGACAAAGTCTATGGAGATGTGGGACCACGGCCTAGGCGGAACGGGTAGAGGCTGCAGCAACCCGGCCGGTGGTTGACGGGATGATTTACTGCATGCGCAGTCAGGGCAGGCCTGGACGAAATCCCGTAGATCCTTCCGCAGCTCCGGCCACCAAAACCGCTGGGAGACGAGTTGTAAGGTCCAGTTCACCCCAGTATGGCACGCAACATGAGACAAGTGCCGCCACTGCAATACGTCAGAGCGCAAAGGTAAGGGTACAAAAAGTTGCCCTGCGGGACACCCAGCCGGGACTGGGGTTCCGCTCTGGGCCTCCTGGACCCTCCATTCGATCTCCCATCGTAGGGCCCCCAAAATACAATGGTCGGGAAGAATGTTCTGTGGTTCGCTGCTTCTCTCCGCGGGGTCATGGATCCGGGAGAGAGCATCAGGTCGTATGTTCTTGGAACCAGGACAGTTAGTCAGTGTGAAGTTGAACCGTGTCAGAAGAAGCGCCCACCGGGCTTGATGTGAGTTGAGTCTCTTGGCCAAGCGAATGTATGCGAGGTTCTTGTGGTCGGTGTACACAGTAAACGGTTCAGTCCCCTCAAGGCAGTGCCGCCATTCCTGCACAGCTAGCAGTTCTCGATTCTCCACGTCATAGTTGGCTTCGGCTGGACCTAGATGACGTGAGAAGAGGATGCAAGGGTGGAGTCTCTGGTCAACTGGGGATTGCTGAGACAGTACCGCCCCCACCCCTGAATTCGAAGCGTCCACCTCGACAACAAAAGGAAACGATGGGTTAGGACAGGGGTCGGGAACCTATGGCTCGCGAGCCATATATGGCTCTTCTAATGGCTGCATATGGCTCGCAGAAAAATCTTTAACTCATTGAATAACACCCCTTTTTCCCTGGAGCATTGTTCGGAAGAAAAGAAGGGAAGGAGACGGACAAAGACACACCTGAGTTTGTTGAAAAAATTAGAACTGTGGTTGTGGTTTTATTATTTTTTTTAAACGCAGATTTTATTCATGGTTTTCACAGTCTCAGCAAGTACAGGTACTGTACGTCTTTGTCCGTCTCCGTGCTTTCTTCCGTTCCACTTGAGAGGCGTTCATGGCCGCCTACGAAAAACGTAAATTAATTCTTACTTCAATGAAACTACGAAGGAAATCAAGCGAGGAAATCACCAAATAAGTTCTGTAGGGGGGGATATAGAATTTATTTTGTGATTTCCTCGCTTGATTTTCTGTTTTGATGCATTCTTTTCAATTTTCGGAATTTCATTTAAGTCATTGAATACCACCCCTTTTCACTGGAGCAACCCCCTTAATCCCTCACATTTTACTGAATTTTGACTGATTTGCAAGGCCCACAGAATTTTCTGTTCTATGGCTATATATACATGCAACCTGTCAAAAGAAAGGTGAGACTCTCTTCTTTCAGCAGAAAAAAAGTTTGTTTCTATCTTTCTCCCTTCGTTGGCAATCAGTATTAGAAAACTGCTAAGTTTGATGAAAAAGGCCGCTTTTCTGCAGAAATCCAGAGGAAATGAGCTTTTTGTAAAAGCATACATTTCAAGCATCATTTCAAGTTTTACACTATTTTTTGCTTTTGTGGCAGCTCAAATACCTCAATAATGTGTTCCTCCTACAAAAGAACATTTCAAATAATGTTTTTGTAGCAAAATAATTTATTTGCACACAACAAAACTATTGAACTATGAACAAAAGTGCAAATTGAACAATGAACGAAAGTGTAGCTCTGGAGAGGATGGTTTTTGGCTTCCATCCAGTTTGTCACCACATTAATTCATCCCACCACGTCCAGCTGCACGACCTATAAATTATGGAAACATAAAAAGTTGCAAATATACGTATATTGCTGCAGAGTGAGGTAGAATACTTTTATTTACCTTTCTTTCCACCACCAAAGCAAGGAGCCGTCATCTTTTGGCTTCTGGTTGGACAATCTGTAATTTATAGAGGTATGTACAATTACCACACTTTTATTTTTCTATTTTTTTTATTGTTGCTTTCCACTTACATTTCAACATCTCTCACACGCACATACATGCTCGCACACTGCTATTTACACCATTCATTCCACGTTGCTCAGCATCCAATTTGAAATGAAATGGAATATGAATTTAACACGAGTGGTTTTAGCAGAGCTGAGCGGACCAAATGTGTCCTGTTTTTTTTTTTTTTTTTTTTTTTTAAACCTCTGGCGACACGCAAGTCAGCACATTTACGGCGCATATTTTCATCCACATCTACGAGACGCATCAACCGTACATAAATAATTAGTGTTACTGGCAACTTTATAGTATAGCGGGGAATGTAGCGGTGCATAAAAGTGACTGATGAGGCATAAGAAGTGATGAAGTTTTGAATGGGAACTTGCAAGCTAGTCAGCAGTTACCTCCTTGTTCCAGCGGCTCTGGCGAGAACTCTCAGCTGCTTTCCGTTATGTCCGAAGGCACGTATTCGTCCGACAGATCAGGATCCAAATCGCTCTCCAATTCATCGTCTTCGCCGTCGTCATTACGAGACGATTCCAACGAATCACTGACGTGTGCCCGGCGTCGGCCATTCGAACAATGCAGCCTCTTTGCCGTCATCGCTGGAAGTCGCCGGGGAGATGATTTGTGGGCGATGTGGGGCATCGGGAGGCACAAAATGCTCTGCCAAGCGATGGTCCCTGACGTGGAGCATGTTCATCTTCATCAGATGAACTCGAAACTCGGCGTGAGCTATGCACGCCATGTTTGCGCAGGCTGATGTTCGTTTGACGGGTGCTGCTTTCGATTACGTGACCGAAGCGTCATCTTCTCTTCCACACAAACACCATCTCCTTTGTTGTTTTGTTTCGAGGACGCTTTTATATCGAAAAAAACCAATCCTTTTTAGTTAGTTGTTTCCTTTTCTCCATCGATGCTAGTTGCTAATGTTCCAATCCACGATCCACATATGCCCCTCCTCCACTATACGCCCTTTCTACTACTTCTGCGGCGTGATCCTGGTGGATTTTGGCACCACTGCCACCCGATGGCCATTTTTTTGCTATTTAACATTGCCGTCAAGACTAATCCTTTGGTGAGAAGTTGCATCAGACTCTCTTGCACCCTCCCCCATGAAAAAACTTGATTGACGTATTAATACGGCCATGGCGAGGGAGCGGCTATGCGCTAATTGACGTATTTATACGTCAAAGGGTGTAAATGATTTAATTATGAAAAAAAAATCATGAGACTCCTTTGCGCATGGGCGAACCGACGACTGGAAAGCCGGTTCATGGCGATTTTAGCGGGAAAGTGGCAAACATACATGTCATTGTGTCTAATTATCCATCGATCAATCGCCTTGGCAGCGCAGATGAGGCAGAGACACTGTTCAAGTGCGTTTGCCTAATTTGCTGTCGAAAATAGTGGCCGATGTGCGCATGTGCGTGAGATCAGGAAATAAACTTCCCTCGTTTTAATCGCGCTGTCAGTTCATTTTAGAGACCCTTTTGAGAAGATGGCTAAAAGAAAAAAGACGAGTATCGTACTTTTCAGCAGGAATGGACAGAGGAATTTGCCTTTATGGAGAGAGCAGGTTCCGCAGTGTGCCTAATATGCGGCGATAAAATTGCATCGATGAAAAGGTCCAATATAAATACATTTGCATCGAAATATATTGTGGGGTACAGCAGGAAAAAAGCATGTCAAGAGCTTCTATCAAGAGTGCAAGCTCGTCAGCAGCAACTCCGTGTTTGGACCCAACAAGGTGACTGGAATTCGGCTAGCTTTTGTGAGAAACGGAAAGCCCTTCACGGATGGGGAGTACGCCAAAGCATTCATGCTTGATGTTGCCAATGAACTGTTTGATGACTTTTCGGATAAGGACAAGATAATTAAACGGATAAAAGACATGCCTCTGTCGGCAAGAACTGTTCACGACCACACCGTCATGATGTCAAATCAAATCGAGGCAAGGCAAGTGAAGGACATAAATGCAGCACCTGTTTTTTCTCTTGCCTTGGATGAATCAACGGACGTAAGCAATTTATCCCAGTTCAGCGTGATTGCAAGGTATGTCGTCGGTGACACACTATATGAGGAAAGTCTTGCAGTTTTGACGATGAAAGGGACAACAATAGGGGAGGATTTATTCAAGTCCTTCATTGAGTTCGCTAAAGAAAAAAATCTACCGATGGATAAACTTGTTCCGTGCATGGTGAGGAAACAGTGGATTCGTGGCACTTCTTCGTGAGCATGAAAAGAGACACATCGTAAGTTTTCACTGCATCCTAAATCAGGAGGCGCTTTGTGCTCAGATGTGTGGCGAGCAGCTTGGAGAGGTGATGTCGCTGGTCGTTCGGGTGGTCAATTTTATTGTTGCCCGAGCTTTAAATCATCGCCTGTTTAAAACACTGCTGGATGAAGTTGGGAATAATTATCCTGGTCTGCTTCTGCACAGCAATGTGCGTTGGTTGTCAAGGGGGAAGGTGCTCAGCCGTTTTGCGGCTTGTCTGAGCCAAATCCGGACTTTTCTTGGAATGAAAAATGTCGAGCATCCCAAGTTAGCTGACACTGAGTGGCTCCTGAAATTCTACTGTCTCGTGGATTTGACTGAACATCTAAACCAGCTCAATGTGAAAATGCAAGGCGTTGGAAATACAATTTTATCCCTGCAACAAGCAGTGTTTGCAATTGAAAACAAGCTACAACTTTTCATCGCCGACATTGAATCAGGTCGTTTACTACACTTTGAAAATCTGGGAGAGTTTAAAGAGGCATGCACATCAAGTGACCCTGCTCAACATTTTGATCTTCAGCAGCTAGCAGGATTCACATCTAATCTCCTCCAGTCATTCAAATCGCACTTTGGAGAATTTCGTGAGCGCTGTCGTCTTTTTAAGTTCATCACCCATCTGCACGAGTGTACAGTGGACAGCGCTGACCTGAGTTACATTCCCGGTGTCTCAGTCAGAGATTTTGAGCTACAAGCTGCTGACCTGAAGGCCTCAGACATGTGGGTGAATAAGTTCAAGTCACTGAATGAAGATTTGGAAAGACTTGCACGACAGCAAGCAGAGTTGGCAAGCCAACACAAATGGGCAGAAATGAAAAAACTTCAACCCGCAGACCAGCTGATTGTCAAAACTTGGAACGCGCTTCCCGTCACATACCACACACTGCAGCGTGTGAGTAATGCTGTACTGACAATGTTTGGCTCTACCTATACATGTGAGCAGTCTTTCTCACATCTAAAGAACATTAAGACCAACCTACGATCACGTTTAACGGATGGAAGTCTCAATGCCTGCATAAAGCTTAACCTCACCAAGTATCAACCAGCCTACAAAGCCATCAGCAAAACCATGCAGCACCAGAAGTCACATTAATGGTAAGAAATACTCATCATTGATAAGCATCAGCATAACAATGTTGTTAAAAATCATTCAGAGTCTTATTGTACTTTAAAAGTGTTGAAATTACATAAAATAAGATAAGAAAACCTTTATTAGTCTCGCAATGGAGAAATTCCCAATTCACAGCAGCAAAGTTATGAAAGGAAGAAGTAGAACAACAAAATATAGGAGCTGCTGGAAAGGCAGCCACTCTCGCGGCGCCATTTTGAAGTAAAAAATAACACAACACAACACAACACATAGGACACAGACAGTCGTGCAATCTTCACCACTTTTCTGCATACACTTGTCTGAAGCAGTTATAGATGAAAGAGGAGAGGATCAAAGTGTCCTTTCACCAGTGGGTCAGAGACGTCATGCTGAAAATGTGCACACGTCTGCTACAAGCTAAGTTTTGAAAGCAAACACGAAGCTGTCGCGTCCATTGACGAAAAGAGATTAGTTCACTTCTCCTGTCCCACTTAATCCGCTTCAAATTCCAAGCCGCGACTCCCAGTTCCAAATCCGCATCGGCGCTCCGCGCTAACGCTCCTTTCTTCTCATCGTCGGCTCCTCAAGCCTTACATCCATCCAGCCGCAGACCGTTCAACAGCACCGATCTCTCCGCTGAACAAAGCGGGGCTGTGAAAAATGCTGCCCATTACAGGTGCAAGACACAAGCGCCCCGGGACTGTCCAGCAACGACAGTCAAATGGCGCCGACATTCCTCCCAGTCAAAAACAGTGCTGGTATACCCATGCTGCCGAGAAGGCACAACCACAGAGCACAGGGTCTCCTCCTTGATGAATGTCATGGCCAAAAAATGCTGAAAAAAGTCCACATTGGGTCCACACGACACAACAAACACAGTGACAAAACAAACACAAAAAAAAAAAAAAAGCAAGGCTCATGAGAGCACTTGACTTCAAATGCACACATTACTTGTATTTTTAATTTTAAACATATTGTATGGCTCTCACAGAATTACATTAAAAATTATGTGGTGTTTATGGCTCTCTCAGCCAAAAAGGTTCCCGACCCCTGGGTTAGGATGTTGCAAAACCGGGGGGTTCGTGAAGGCCTTCTTCAGTTCCAAAAACGCATTGTCGGCGTCGGTGTCCCACCTAAAGGGAACCTTGACTGAGGTCAACCGGGTCAGAGGTAGGGCTCTCTGGCTGTAGTTCTGGATAAACCGGCGATAAAAATTAGCGAAACCCAAGAAACGTTGCAACTGCTTCCTAGTGGTAGGCGTAGGCCACTCTACCACCGCCTTAACTTTGGCAGAGTCAGCTCTCAGCCGCCCCTTCTCAAGAACAAAACCTGGCAATGAAATGGGCTCAACATGAAACTCGCATTTCTCAGCCTTGACGAATAGCCGGTTTTCCAACAGTCGCCGTAGAACAAGTCGGACATGGTGTTGGTGCTCTTGAAGAGTACGCGAAAATCTCAAAATGTCGTCCAAATAGACAAAACAAAATACATTCAGAAAGTCTCTCAACACATCATTAATGAGACTCTGGAATACGGCCGGTGCGTTGGTTAACCCGAATGGTATTAAGTATTAAGTATTCAAAATGCCCCAAAGGTGTCTTGAATGTTGTCTTCCATTCATCCCCCTCCCGAATACGGACCAGATGGTAAGCACTGTGTAGATCTAATTTGGAAAATATAGTGGCAGATAGTTGGCAATCTAACAATGGTAGGGGATATTTACTTTTGACGGTAATCTCATTCAGTCCCCGATCGTCGACACAAGGGCAAATGACTTGTCTTTCTTTTCTATGAAGAAAAAAACCCGCCCCTCAAAGGGGATCGAGAAGGCCTGAGAAGGCCAGCTGCGAGAGAGCTGTCAATGTACTCTCTTAACGCGTCTCGTTCCGCGTGAGAAACCTGATAAAGACGTGAACTCAGAAGAGGGGCGTTGTTAATTAATTCGATTGTACAATCATACGGTTGGTGCAGCGGCAAGGACTGAGCGCGGTCTTTGCGAAACACTTGACGCAAATCATGGTAAATACTCGGGACATTATCCAAACATATAGCTTCAGGTGGATTGTTACGTGCCGGCCTTCTGTTGTCGGCTGCCGACTGCAAACAGTGAGCATAACAAAACGGACTCCAATGCTCGATAGTGGGACGTTCCCAGGAGATGACGGGATTATGGGTCTTCAACCACGGCAATCCCAAAACGAACGGTACAGAACGGGACCTCATTAGATAAAACTACCTGTATTCAATGTGGTTGCCTGATACCTTTAACTTTAATGGGCAGGTGATCTGTTTCACCTCCGCCAGGAGTCGGCCATCCAAATCGTGAACCCTTTTTATGTCTTTTAACTCTTCCACCTGACAATCCAGTTCGTTTGCCAACATAGGGTCTAAAAAATAATCATCCGCACCGGAGTCCACCAGTGCCCGAATCGGAAGAGCCCATGAAGAACCGTAAATAGTTCCTTCTAATTCCAGTCTCTTAGGAAGTCCCCAAATGGACTTCTCCCTGCTCGGCTCCCGTGAGATGGTGCTGGATGTAAACTCACATTTGTCAGAGCGCATCGCAAGGCAGCTCGGGGTAATGGGACAGTCGGCCACTTGATGTCCCTGTTGACCGCAGGAGAAGCAGGCCTGGTCCCGAATCCGGCGCCGTCTCTCCTCTAGCCCCAAATGTCCACCTCCCAGCTGCATGGGCTCCTCATCGGTATCGACAGTCTGGGTACTGGAGAGATGCTCTGGTCTGGACGGTCACCAGGACTCGCGGGAAGCCGGCCGACCACCCTCACGACGGGGCTGGGAAAGAGCGTTTTCCCGTACGTCTCCACGTTCCGGCAAGTGATTGTCCAAAACAAGGGCCAGGTTAATAAGGTCCTCTAAAGTGGTGCTGTCGTCACGGATTGCCAGTTCATCCTTCAAAGAAACATTTAATCCGCGCTGAAACAAGCCACATAGAGCGTGGTCATCGTAACCACTCTGGGCGGCCAAGATCCGAAACGAAATTGAGTATTCGGCAACGGATTGTTTCCCTTCCCGAATAGCCAATAGCCGTCCTTCGGCCTCTCTTCCCATGACAGGATGGTGGAACACACGACGAAACTCGGCGACAAAATCCGGGAAGGAAGACCGAATCACGGGTTGAGCATGGCTAATTTCCACTGCCCATGACGCCTGACCACTCAATAGGCTCGTAACGAATGCCACCTTGGTAGAATCTTTCTCATACGCTGAAGGCTGCTGGTCAAATATGAGTGAGCATTGGTCCAAAAATTGGCCGCAGAGCCCTGGTTCGCCACCATATCGTGCGAGATGAGGAAAATTAGGTTCCCGCACCATAATCGGGGGTAATGGTGCAGGAATAGCCTTAGTTGCTCCCGAGGATGGCGTTTCTCAGTAGCTTGCTTGTTCCATCTGGGAACTCAAATCATCAAGTCGATGAGCCAGCATGGTGACTGCCTCCCGGAGCTCCGCGAGCGCTTGTCCCTGCTGGCCCACTAGTTGCCCCTGGCTGGTCAAGGCGGTCATTATCTTATTCACGTCTACGGGATCCATCTTGGTCTGAGTATTTCTGTCACAATTTCGGGCGAGCCGAATAAGGTTTTGGATCCCAATAATCGCAGACGTCAACAAGATCTCCGTGACAAACAAATAGTTTAATGTATATAATAATATTGGTTAACAAAAAGCCCTTGCATCCAAAAGGCAAGGGAACAAAAATAGGACCGAGTATGCAAAAGAAAAACAACGTATAGAAAAACACGTGAGAAAAATCCAAAAAATAAAATAAAGGTCTGCCGAGCAGGGTAGATAGTACCGAGAAGCTTAGAGCGAAAAACACGACGAGAACGATAACAGAAAAAGGTCAATGAGCGTGGAAGTAGCAATGCAATACACAATACTCCGACAACCCTTTGACAGCCGAAGGGCCCTATATACAATGTCCCTTAATTACAAGATTGGCAGCAGGTGTGCAACCAGAAAATAAGCTCGGACTGCCACCTGCTGGCCAGGCCGAACAACAGAACCCTGACAATCAGATGCATATCACTTTCTCTTCCGTGATCATTACTATTCCTCTTCGTTTGGATGCCATGGTCTACAGGGCGTAAATAAATGAATGAAATTAAAATCTTTCGCAATTCCAGTAAAACTTACTGCAATCAAGAGTCACTTGCACATCACTGTTTTGGATCCAATGATAGAAAATAGCAGCGGTGCGGACACACTTATTCCGTCGTATCGAGCGGGAGTTGCTGGAGTTGGCGCTACTGTGGGCTTCCGTATGGCTTCCGGAACTTGCGTTGTTACGAATCGATCGTTAATGTAATAAATAGAGTCATAGAAAGTTTAATGCATCCGATTTTTTTTTGTTTGTTTTTTACCGGGTTCGGGACGTTGTTTATTGAAGAATTGAACAAAAAGAGGTCTGCAGGTGGTATAAGATTTCTCCCTCTATCTCTCTCCCTATCTCTTCGTCTCCCCCTCCCTCCCTGTGCTCTGCAACTTCAAGTAACTGCGCCACCTGGCGTTGAAATACCTGTCATTACAAGTCCAAATGAAATGAATGCAATCATTCACATCGAACCTTAATTGTGTACCAACCTTCGGCGGGCCGGATTAAAAAGACCAACGGGCTGGATCCGACCCGCGCGCCGTAGTTTGCCCACCTCTGAGTTTCAATCTGGATATGAATCAGATTCATTGGCCAAGGATGTAAAAAAAAACACAAACAAATAATTTACTTTTCCAGTTACAACCTGTCCAGAGGAACTAAACAAAACAATGACCAACAGGGGGAGACAGAACGGGAAGCCTTGCGGTGAGCTGTTAAGCACCCCGATATCTTAGATGTGAAAAGAAAATACAGTCAAACCTCGGTTTTCGAACGTCTCTGTTCTCGACCAAATCGGTTTTCGACCAAAAATTTCGAGTTTTTTACGCCTCGGATTATGACCGAAAATCGGTTCTCGAACAAGCCGAGCGCACATGAATTCACCACTTGACTCCTCTCGCCTTACACTTTCTCGTGTAGCATTCTATTGTGAGAAGACGTCTTTAATAATGATGTTTTTTTTTGAAAGAGCGTGGTTTCGGTTTTCGAACAAATCGGTCAGTCTGCAAGGGCCCTTCATTGCTGCTCGCAGCTCGAATTATGTTTTTTTTTTTTTTGTCTTCTGTGTCACTCGTAAAAAGAGAGGGAGGCTTTTGTGTGCTATATGTGTACTGTGTATATGCGTCAGCGGTCTGTAAGATTTTGGATTTGGATAAACTTTATTGTCAAATGTACTGTATGTGAAACATACAGCACAAATGAAATTTCAGACTATTTAATTCTTTTCCATGATCTGTGTGAACTGGATGATTTATTCAAACATCAACTGATGGCAAACGGGGAAATAATCTGTCTGCCTTTTATTTTTCTCAAAATCACAGTGTCTGGGCAGTTTTCCAACTGGCTTTATATCACCAGCCAAATTAACTGATACTCGTGTAAAATAAGTACCTTGCTCAGCCCAACCATCTATCTATCTATCTATCTATCTATCTATCTATCTATCTATCTATCTATCTATCTATCTATCTATCTATCTATCTATCTATCTATCTATCTATCTATCTATCTATCCATCTATCCATCTATCCATCCATCTATCTATCCATCCATCTATCCAGCTATCCATCTATCTATCTATCAGTGTTGTGTCCAAGGACCGGCAACCCGAGGCCAAGGACCGAAGCTGAGGCCTAGCCGAGGACATGTATAAAACAATGCTATCATACCACTTGGCAGGTCTGATGATTTGCAACACCCCTCCATCATAACCCCTTGCACTCCCTAACGCTTGAATGAAGTGTTTTTATTCAAAGAGTAGAACAGTCAGGGTACGTGTTATTTATACTGAGAAAAACTCAAATAAAAGCATATGATATACATTCATGAATTAATGTTTTAGTGCAGTAGTTTCTTAATATGAAGTAAATCAACACTCAACAGGCATGATGTGGCACGGAAGACAAGTTGAGAAATGACTTTGCATAGAAGTCAATCACTGAGTGCAGAAAAAGCGGTAATCTCTGCAGTGATAATTTTACAGTTTACCGGCAGCGAGTCCTAGGGACTCGCTAATCAGAAATGTATGAGTCCCATTATGCATTGAGAGAGTCCCAAATTTCGAATTCTGAAATGGTCTACTTATTCAATTGCATGTGAAAATAACACAAACAACAACATATACATACAATGATAAACAAATGCTGCAAAATTTTAAATAATTCAGTAGCAGGCCTGAGGATTTCGGAAATTCATGGTAACCGTTTTTCGGTTCCGTTGGATTACCCAATGGGAAACCATGGTAACTAATCTTGGGTTCCGTAAACGTTCATCATGGGAACCCATTTTTCTATTTTGACTGATAATTCATAATGAGGAATTCTGACACTCAAAAATATCATGTTTCAAGGGTAAATGTTTGAAAACTATGCATTAACAATGAACATGACATCAGCAGCTGTGTACTCCAGGTTTATTCCAAAAAATAAATGGATCAAAAACTGGTGTACTCATGTGGCATCATCAGAGTATTTTTTCCAATTTCACACTGCAAAGATTAATTTACTGTGAATCATTAATACAGGTAAGTATTGATGTGGCTTGACATCCTCTTCCCAAGACGATGCGTGTGTAATCTACGATCAATTTGACGAAAGAATTTAACACACGTCATCATGAGTTCTACCAACAGTTAACATGAGCATGACAACACCTTGTGACGAATGTTTTATTCATAAAGTTACCATGCTACAACCACTAAATTATAGAATAACCAATACTGTTTCATAATATTTTTCATAACGATTAGCCTACAAATCTAATGACCAACTTGCCTCGTAATCGTGCCTCTCGTCGTATCTCGCTCTCGTGTTCTGTGCATACATTCCAGATGAGTTTAGTGATACGCCCTTTGGACGATTCATACGAAAAATCAGACTGGCATTCCCATTTCTTAAATGTCGTAATTAGTAGACCTTTGTGAGTTTTTTTTCGCCGCCATCTCAAACTGACTAAAATAGCAACCTGCATGCGCACATAAATCTGTTGTATCCCCCCACCCCCAACACTGAAAACAAAACAAAACGAAAGGAAATTAGAAGAAAGACACTCACACACCACACCACAAGCACACATACAGGCACAGTGAAATCGTGTTGTTCACAGTCAACTCGTGTGCGGTGACTTTTATAGTTAAACTATTTTTCGGTACCGTGAAAATGACACCACGGAAACGACACACTACCGGTAACGATTGTTACCGTGAAATCCTCAGGCTTGCCGTAGTTTTTTTTTTGTTTGTTTATTTGTTTTGACTGAGAAATGTCCTTGCGTCCCAAAAACGCACATTATTTGGAACTGTGCGTCCCGTGGGAAAATTATGCGTCAAGGACGCGGGACGCAGAGGTAACGAGATGGCTGAATCTCTAAACATTCTCTGAGTACTACTATTATTACCACTACCACTAATACTACATTAATTAATACCTTCCACTTCACAATAATAATAATAAATAATTAAATCAACCATTATTTTAAACTATGTATTATCAATATTCATTATTCCAAACATGAGAAAGCATTCAGCAAACATAACTAGAATCGAGCAAAAGGACTCCAAATCCTTGACTTGACTCCGAGGTCAAGGCCAAGGACCAAGGACTTGACTCCGAGGCCAAGGCCGAGGACCAAGGACCGCCCTTCGGTCCTCGAGCCGGTCCTTGGCCTCGAGGACCGGCTCGAGGAACACATCACTGATATCTATCTATCTATCTATCTATCTATAATCCAAAATACAGGATTACTGAGATATATATTCATTATGGACGAAATGGGATGGATGTTTTCCATAATTGTCTGAACTCCATGAATATATATTTTTATTTTTTTTAAACAATTAAACATTAAATAACCACTGGTTTGCAGTCCTGTAAGGCTTGTCCTTTGCGTTCTTGATCTAAATGCTTTTGATATGAGGGATTATAGTATATATCCTTACAGGGAGGTGAAACCATGTGATTTTATGAACGTGTTAAACAGGATTAAAAGGCAATAAATAGTCTTACACATTTATAGGATGGCTCTAGTCATAGGCTACTTACTATTTTCAAAGGGTCAGTAGAACTTTCACAGGATCAGTTGTCTTCAACTGGACGCATTTTTTTCACCCCCATTAATTAGGCCAATTCCTTAATCTATGAAAGTTCACTGCTGATGCAAATTTTTGGTCTAACTCATGCCTCTTCTGCTGGTTTCAAGTTCTTTAGCCTGAGACTTATAAATGACATTGTCTATAGAGGAGAGGGGTCATCAATCTTCTGTTTTATTGAGTCTCATTCATTCCCATGTCAGGACCACAAAATGAACCCATCATTCCTGAACTTAATTGATGTGGTTTTATTGCTACCTGATGCGATACTTCAAACTCTCCTCCACTTCACTGTATAGGTCTCACTGCCATTTGCACTTTCTGGAGCTATTGATCCCTATTATGGTAAATCTAACAGGCACAATGGACCTGTAGCAGCAAGATGCAGGTTAATTATCTCAGGGTCAATCACAGTGGAATCTTAAAACGAGTGGAAATTCTGTCTTACTGGCTGATATTTAATTGCAAAGCCAACTTATTGTTTCTTTTGTTTGCGAAAAAGCATCACATCTTTTTTCATTTTCTTTTTTTTCTGTATGATACAATAGTTACATCTATCACAACATATTTGTGAAGTTGTTGGTTTCCACACATTCCATACCATTTAAAGCCGCCATCGCCATTCACTTCACAGAAAATGAAGTGGAACTTTTTCTATGTCATATTTCTTTCTGTGAATAAAGCTATCAGCTCTTTGACTGGCTTAGGATAAATTGTTTTTATCAGGATGCAAACACCTATCGATGGGAGGAACAAAAGTTAATGGGATGAATTGTTGATATTGTGTTGGCTTTCTGCAGGGACCCCAGTGAATCGGATTCCTATCATGGCAAAGCAGGTGTTGGATCTCTACACACTCTACAAGCTTGTCACTGAAAAAGGCGGCTTAGTTGAAGTCATCAATAAGAAAATGTGGCGTGAGATCACCAAAGGCTTGAAGCTTCCTACCTCCATTACCAGTGCAGCTTTTACACTCCGAACACAGTGAGTATGAGCAGAAGTGATCACTTGAGATGCTTGATAACCTGCACTTAAGTCAGGGGATAATCACAAGGGATTCATTTTAATTATAAACTTCTCTTTTGCATAAATCCCACTCAAACTTCGAATGTTCTAAAAACGACTCTCAAATTCTTTAACTGACAATCATAGTTATTTATAGAAACTCAAATTTTTGATGATTTTTTTTTTTAAAAACATGCTGTGACCCGTTGCGACTGGTTGGGTCCTTGATATCGTCAATTGCTATGGTGCTTTATGTCAGGGATTGCCAACCAGTCAGAGACTAAGAGCCAATTTTTTTACTGTGTTACTGCAAAGAGCCACACACGCACGCGCGTGTGCACACACACACACACACACACGCACACCTCTTTGCCCAAAGGTCGACTTTTGGAGCAACCAACCTCCCATGATCGACCAGATCGCGCACGTGCAAGCATATGAACACACACACACACACACGACCATGCACCCGCGCACATACGCATGCACGCCACGATGAGCAACAGCCGGAGCGCCCGAACATAAATGAAACCTAAGGACACAAACACACAAATCTTTTTTTTCCTCCCCCCCATTTCTTCCTTACACTTCTTGCGGTCACTTGAGACCAGTCTGCTGGCTCTGGGTCGATTGCAATCGATGTATTGGGAACCCCTGCCTAACACAGAGGTAATTCGCTGACTAGCTTAGCATTTAGCGCCGTTGTCTGCGCATGAGCAGTGATGCAGTCATCTGATTGGTTGCTTGCCCTCTATGTCAATCAAGTAACGGGATTGATGATAGGCTGACGTAGTACGTTCTGTGTATTTAGTGCCTTTTCGATGCTTGTTGTGTGAAAAGCCCGGGAGCCGCATTGAACCAGCCAAAGAGCTCGCGAGCTGCGGGTTGGCCACCCCTGGTTTTGAGAATTCAGAGCCCGTTGTCCCAATGCATTGAAACGAGACGAGTCATTGGATAAATGCTGGTTTTGTCCCGCCCATCGGACGCTCAGCGTCTCTGGGAGTCTATGGACAGCAGAGATGTGCTCCTCGAGCCGGTCCTTGGTCCTCGGCCTTAGCCTCGGAGTCAAGTCCTTGGTCCTTGGCCTTGGCCTCGGAAGTCAAGTCCTTGGCCTTGGCCTTGGCCTCGGATTGCCGGTCCTCGGACACAATGAGGGATTAGAGCCTCGAATCCCTTGTCAAAAGACCGCTAAAATCACGAATGAATCTAATAAATTCCATCGAAGGAAACCCATATTAATGGATTAATTCTGTCGCTTTAAGAGGGGTGGGTCTGCCACTGACAGGTGACAGTTAGCGCAACGTGTAAAGAGCGGCATCACAGTTAGTTTCAATCACGGTAGTGGTAATAATAGTAGTACAGTACTCAGAGAATGGTTAGAGATTCAGCCATCTCGTTACCTCTGCGTCCCGCGTCCGAGACGCATAATTTTCCCACGGGACGCACAGTTCCAAACAATGTGCGTTTTGGGGACGCAAGGAAATTTCCCAGTCAGAACAAACAAACAAACAAAAAAACTACGGCAAGCCTGAGGATTTCACAGGAACAATCGTTACCGGTAGCGTGTCGTTTCCGTGGCGTCATTTTCACGGTACCGAAAAATAGTTGAATTATAAAAGTCACCGCACTTGAATTGACTTTGTGATCCACGAGATTTCACTGCGCCTGTATGTGTGTTTGTGGTGTGGTGTGGTGTGTGAGTGTGTTTCTTCTAATTTACTTTAGTTTTGTTTTGTTTTCAGTGTTGGGGGGGCACAACAGATGACGTTATGTGCGCATGCGGGTTGTTATTTTAGTTCGCAAACTGAGGAATGGCGCGGATGAAAGTTTGAGATGGCGGCGAAAAAAACTCACCAAGGTCTACTAATTACGATATTTAAGAAATGGGAATGCGTGTCTGATTTTTTGTATGAATCGTCCAAAGGGCGTATCACTAAACTCACCTGTGATGTATGCACAGAACGCGAGAGCGAAATACGACGCGAGGCACGATTACGAGGCAAATTGGTCATTAGATTTGTAGGCTAATCGCTGTGAAAAATATTATGAAACAGTATTGGTTATTCTCTAATTTACTGGTTGTAGCATGGTAACTTCATGAATAAAACATTCGTCACAAGGTGTAGTAATGCTAATGTTAACTGTTGGTAGAACTAATGATGACGTGTGTTAAATTCTTTCGTCAAATTGGTCATAGATTATACATGCATCGTCTTGGGAAGAGGATGTCAAGGCACATCAATACTTACCTGTATTAATGATTACCAGTCAATTAATCTTTGCAGTGTGAAATTGGAAAAAATACTCTGATGATGCCACATGAGTACACCAGTTTTTGATCCATTTATTTTTTGGAATAAACCTGGAGTACACAGCTGCTGATGTCATGTTCATTGTTAATGCATAGTTTTCAAACATTGACCCTTGAAACATTATACTTTTGAGTTTCGGAATTCTTGATTATCAATATCAGTCAAAATAGAAAAATGGGTTCCCATGATGAACGTTTATGGAACCCAACATTTGTTATTGTGGTTTCCCATTGGGTAATCCGACGGAACCGAAAAACGGTTACCATGAATTTTCGAAATCCTCAGGCCTGCTACTGAATTATTTAAATTTTTGCAGCATTTGTTTATCATTGTATGTATATGTTGTTGTTTGTGTTATTATCAATTGAATAAGTAGACCCTTTCAGAATTCGAAAATTGGGACTCTCTCAATCCATAATGGCACTCATACTTTTCTGATCAGCGAGTCCCTGGGACTCGCTGCCGGTAAACTGTAAAATTATCATTGAGAGATTACCGCTTTTTCTGCAGTCAGTGATTGACTTCTATGCAAAGTCATTTCTCAACTTGTCTTCCGTGCCATGTCATGCCTGTTGAGTGTTGATTTACTTCATTTTAAGAAACTACTGCACTAAAACATTAATTCATAAATGTATACCATATTATTTTATTTATTTTTCTCAGTATAAATAACACGTACCCTGACTGTTCTACTCTTAATCAAAACACTTCATTCAAGCGTTAGGGAGTGCAAAGGGTTATGATGGAGGGGTGTTGCAAATCATGAAGACCTGCCAAGTGGTATGATACCATTGTTTTATACATGTCCTTGGCTAGGCCTCAGTTTCAAAATCAGTCCTTGGTCCTTGGCCTTGGCCTCGGAAAATTTCTCAAGTCCTTGGCCTTGGCCTTGCCCCGGAAAATTTTCCAAGTCCTTGGCCTTGGCCTTGGCCTCGGAGTCAAGTCCTTGGCCTTGGCCTCGGGTTGCCGGTCCTTGGACACAACACTGATGGACAGTAGGCGTTTATGGGCTGTCCCCGACGCTCAGCTTTTCTGCATGATGATTGGATGATCTGTCTGAGGCTGAATCTCTTTTTGATGGACAGCGAAATGAGCCAATCACCGATCTTATGGTGACGGCATCCGTGGGAGCATTTTTCAATTCTCATTCTGTTCTGAGTTGAACTGTAGACTTCTTCTAATCACCTTAGCGACACTCTCTTTGTAAAAAACGACTAGCAACAGATTAATCTTTTATACCTGGTGTGTTTTATTGTAGCTGCTTGTGTTCGCAGACTGACTTATATCACCCCAGTTAAGACCCTGGAAAAGACACCTTGTTGGTATGACAGGGTCACAGATCATTTTCTTGAAAAGGAGCAGAGAGTAGAATTCACGTATAAATAAACTGACACATTTTCCGATGTAGCCCGAAATTGAGCTTCCCCTCCTTTGACAGAACAGCATCTGCCCCTGGTGCAGTGAACATTTCAGTGAAGAGGAGTCGTGTACCACAGGGACATGCCATGTACTGTAATTTCCGGACGATAGAGCACACCTGATTGTAAGCCGCACCCACTAGAGTTTTAAATGAAAAAACATTTTGTACACACATAAGCCGCACCTGTCTATAAGCTGCAGGTGCCCACATTTTAATGAGAGATATTTACAAAGAAAGATGGTACACAGAAAGCGTTTTCAAAGTTTTAATAACATACCTTACCTTAACTTTTCTTTTATAATAATGCCTGTAACGTGGCAGCACAACAGCCGTAAAACAGCACTTACAGGGCTGGTTAAACCCCCCCATAAAAGTCACTGTTCGCTGCCAAGTAATGCTTTTATTTTTTCCAATAAAAAAATCCTCACATGCTGAAAGACTCGGTCAACCATTCCTTCATTTGGCTTTCTACCATCTACGCTTTCGTGTCAACTTTCATGACAGTGTCTTTCGGGAGTTTTCTTTTCTTTTTTCAAAGTAATTTTTGGTGGATGCAGTGCAGCCCAAAACACATGTCAAATGCGCCCTCTTATGGCCGGTTGTTTTCAGTGTGAGGGATGATAACATCTTCCTCTACATGTATATATCAACTTGTCTCACTCTTTCCTTTTATGCTCAAGCGCTCCCCGGCCACCAATAGGGAAATCTTAAAATAGGCCGCTTTCATTAAATAAACCGCAGAGTTGAAAGCGTGTGACAAAAGTCGCGGTTTATAGTCCAGAAATTACGGAAGGTAACAATAAATACCAATGCCAGGCCGAGCATTTTTAACCAGCTACGGGTGGAAGATGACCTTAACGGGGCGTACTCTCCAAACCTTCACCATCCTGGCGCAGGCAGAGGCTTTCTGGTCATGAAATATGCAAGTGGAGTCTGTGCTTGTCACTTAAGGTGTTGAGACACTGGTCCAAAGCAGCACTCTGTTCATCATATAAAGTATGTCTGAGGACATACTTTATTTAGTGCAAGCGATTCGGCACCATGTCTGCTGCACTCTCTGATCCACTCATTTGCCAAAGTGTATTTTGTGCGATCAAAAGACCATCCGGCATTGCATTTTTCACATAAAAAGTGGATTCTCACTTGATAGACTAATTTCATAGCATTGGTTATAAACGCCATGGTGTCATACTTCCATTATTAATACAAGATCCACATTCCATTCATTGACACGAACATGACAGTTACCTATTGATGTGTTTAATGAACACAGTGGCCGGCCATCTTAGAAGGTAATTTAAAAATTGTTTTGAAAGTTATTAAATGTATATGATGGGCGGCCCGGTGGTCGACTGGTTAGCGTGTCAACCTCTCAGTGCAGAGGTTGTGGTTTCGATCCTCTGTCCTTCCTGTGTGGAGTTTGCATGTTGTCCCCGTGCCTGCGTGGGTTTTTCCCGGGTACTCTGGTTTCCGCCCACATTACAAAAACATGCATAGCAGGCTGATTGAACACTCTAAATAGTCCCGAGGTGTGAGTGTGAGTGTGTCTCTGTGTGCCCTGCGATTGGCTGGCACTGGTTCAGGGTGTCCCCCGCCTACTTCCCAAAGACAGCTGGGTTAGGCTCCAGCACCCCCCGCGACCCTTGTGATGATCAGTGGATCAGAAAATGGATGCATGGATGGTAATTGGAGTTAGCTGTATTAGCCCAAAATATTTCATCCTCAAGACTCCATATATTTATTTATTTTTCGAAATTTAAATGAATTGATTGAAAGAAGTTATATTATCCATGTGTGTATTTTCTTAACTGCTTAAACTCACAGCGATCAGAGAAGATGTAAACATCACACGCGAAGGCTAAAGGCTACGAGATTAAAAACTTCAATCTTCAGAACTGAAACCTGAAGCCCTGATAATATAATGTGTTTGTAATTATCATTTACAAAAATTCAATTGAAATTTCTACGAAGACTTTTCATCAATGCCAGAGGGTATTTGGACTGTTGGAGCAGGGTAATAATTTTACATGGCTCAACAATTTGGGCAGACAATCATCTTGATCCACCTTGGCAGTGCAAAATTGCCTCTCACGAGCAAACATATCCAAGATCGTTGTCCATCCATCCATCCATCCATCCATCCATTTTCCACCGCTTATCCGGGGTCGCGTCGCGGGGGCAGCAGCTTTAGGAGGGAAGCCCAGACCTCCCTCTCCCCAGCCACTTCTTCGAACTCCTCCTGGCAGATCCCGAGGCGTTCCCATGCCAGCTGGGTGACATAGTCTCTCCAGTGTGTCCTGGGTCGTCCTCGGGGTCTCCTGCCAGTGGGACATGCCCGGAACATCTCACCAGGGAGGCGTCCGGGAGGCATCCTAATTAGATGCCCGAGCCACCTCATCTGGCTTCTCTCAATGTGGAGGAGAAGCAGCTCTACTCTGAGCCCCTCCCGGATGACCGAGCTTCTCACCTTATCTCTAAGGGAGAGCCCGGACACCATGCGGAGAAAACTCATTTCGGCCGCTTGTATCCGGGATCTTGTTCTTTCGGTCACGACCCATAGCTCGTGACCATAGATGAGGGTTGGGACATAGATCAACCGGTAAATTGAGAGCTTCGCCCTTTCGCTCAGCTCCTTCTTTACCACGACAGACCGATACAACGTCTGCATCACAGCAGACGCTGCACCGATCCGCCTGTCGATCTCTCGCTCCCTCCTGCCCTCACTCATGAACAAGACCCCAAGATACTTAAACTCCTCCACTTGGGGCAAGATGTCCTCCCCGACCCGGAGAGGGCACTCCACCCTTTTCCGACTGAGGACCATTGTTTCAGATTTGGAGGTGCTGATCCTCATCCCAACCGCTTCACACTCAGCTGCGAAACGCTCCAGTGAGAGTTGGAGAGCCCTGCTTGAAGGAGCCAACAGTACCACATCATCTGCAAAAAGCAGAGATGCAATACTGAGGCCACCAAAATGGACCCCCGGCTGCGCCTAGGAATTCTGTCCATAAAGGTGATTAACAGAATCGGCGACAAAGGGCAGCCTTGGCGGAGTCCAACTCTCACTGGAAACGATTCCGACTTATTCCCGGCAATGCGAACCAAACTCTGACATCGGCAGTATTGGGACCGAACAGCCCGTATCAGGGGGCTCGGTACCCCATACTCCCGAAGCACCCCCCACAGAACTCGCCGAGGGACACGGTCAAATGCCTTCTCCAAGAACACAAAACACATGTAGACTGGTTAGGCAAGTTCCCACGTACCCTCGAGGACCCTGCTAAGGGTGTAGAGCTGGTTCCACAGTTCCACGGCCAGGACGAAAACCACACTGCTCCTCCTCAATTTGAGGCTCAACTTCCCTACGGATCCTCCTCTCCAGCACCCCTGAATAGACCTTACCAAGGAGGCTGAGGAGTGTGATCCCTCTGTAGTTGGAACACACCCTCCGGTCCCCCTTTTTAAAAAGAGGGACCACCAGCCCGGTCTGCCAATCCAGAGGCACGCTCCCAGATGACCACGCGATGCTGCAGAGGCGTGTCAACCAGGACAGCCCCACAGCATCCAGAGCCTTGAGGAACTCCAGGCGGATCTCATCCACCCTTGGGGCCTTAGCACCGAGGAGCTTTTTAACCACATCGGTGACTTCAACCACAGGGATAGGAGAGCCCCCCTCAGGATCTTCAGACTCTGCTTCCTCCGAGGAAGGCCTGTTGGTGGAGTTGAGGAGGTCTTCGAAGTACTCTGCCCAACGGTTCACAACGTCCCGAGTCGAAGTTAGCAGTGCCCCATCCCCACTGTACACAGTGTTAGTGGTGCACTGTTTCCCCCTCCTGAGACGTCAGATGGTGGACCAGAATTTCCTTGAAGCCGTCCGGAAATCGGCTTCCATGGCCTCACCGAACTCCTCCCACGCCCGGGTTTTTGCCTCGGCGACCACCGAAGCTGCGTTCCGCTTAGTCAGTCGATACCCGTCAGCTGCCTCTGGGGTCCCACAGGCCATAAAGGCCCGATATGACTCCTTCTTCAGCTTGACGGCATCCCTTACTGCTGGTGTCCTCCAGCGAGTATGGGGGTTGCCGCCACGACAGGCACCGACCACCTTACGGCCACAACTCAGATTGGCCGCCTCAACAATAGAGGCACGGAACATGGTCCATTCGGACTCAATGTCCCCTGCATCCCCGGGACATGGGAAAAGCTCTGCCGGAGGTGGGAGTTGAAACTCATTCTGACAGGGGATTCCGCCAGATGCTCCCAACAACCCCTCACAATACGTTTGGGTCTGTCAGGACAGACCGGCATTTTCCCCACCATCGGAGCCTACTCACCACCAGGTGGTGATCAGTTGACAGCTCCGCCCCTCTCTTCACCCGAGTGTCCAAAACATGCGGCCGCCAATCCGATGATACAACCACAAAGTCAATCATCGAACTGCAGCTTCGGGTGTCCTGGTGACAAGTGCACATATGGACACGCTTATGTTTGAACAAGGTGTTTGTTATGGACAATCCGTGACGAGCACAGATGTCCAACAACAAAACACCACTCGAGTTCTGATCGGGGGGGGCCGTTCCTCCCAATCACGCCCTTCCAGGTCTCACTGTCATTGCCCACGTGAGCATTGAAGTCCCTCAGCAGAACAACGGAGTCCCCTGCCGGAATACTTTCAGCACACCCTCCAAGGACTCCAAAAAGGGTGGGTCCGCTGAGGTGCTGTTTGGTGCATATGCACAAACAACGGTCAGGACCCGTCCCCCCACCCGAAGGCGGAGGGAGGCAACCCTCTCGTCTACCGGTGTGAACCCCAATGTACAGGCACTGAGCCAGGGGGCAATG
This sequence comes from Hippocampus guttulatus, assembly GCF_054856545.1. NCBI lineage: Eukaryota > Metazoa > Chordata > Actinopteri > Syngnathiformes > Syngnathidae > Hippocampus > Hippocampus guttulatus. The sequence goes on from NC_141265.1 coordinate 23,764,077, forward strand.
AGTATGCCCACACCTGCTCTGCAGGGTAATCATTTTACATGGCTCAACAATTTGGGTATACAATCATCTTGATCCACCTTGGCAATGCAAAATTGCCTCTCACTAGCAAACATATCCAAGATGGTTGTTATTTTTCAAAATAGACTTTCATAGAAGGGCATTTACATATAGTCTGCTGGTCAGGCAGGATCTCAACCCGAGACAGAGAGAGACTGGACTGACTGGTCAGGAAGGTCAGCTCTGTCCGGGGATGCTCCCTGGACACTCTGGAGGAGGTGGGCAACAGGAGGATGTTTATGATGGACAGACCCTCCCACCCCTCCAGGTCAACCTGACAGCGTTGGGCAGCTCTTTCAGCCAGAGACTGATACACCCGCGCTGCAAGAAGGAGAGGTACTGCCCCTCGTTCCTGCTGACTGCTGTCAGGTTACTGAATAAACGCACCTGGACTCTCCCCCACTCACTCATTGTAAATAGCACAGCCACCTTATGCAGCATATACACAATTGCATAATTGCTTCTGTCTTAAATTTTGTATTTTTATATTGCATTCTGTCCTGTGACCAGTTTATTTTTCAAATTTAGTTTGTGCATGCAAATACTTGTTTTATACTTGTTGCAAATACACCGTTTTTTCTACTTTCTTCCCTCCAAATTTTGCTGCTGTAAATTGCGAATTTCTCCATTGTGAGACAAATAAAGAATTTCTTGTCTTATCTTATCTTGTATCAGAATGAATATATATATATATATATATATATATATATATATATATATATATATATATATATATATAAAATTAAATCCTCGTCTCACCCCCCCTCGGGGGGTGTCCGTCCCTCATTCAGCTCGGGTCCTCTACCAGAGGCCAGGAAGCTTGAGGGTTCTGCGCAGTATCCTTGCTGTTCCCAGCATTGCACATTTCTGGACTGAGATGTCCGATGTTGTTCCCGGGATCTGTTGCAACCACTCATCGAGTTTGGGGGTCACTGCCCCGAGTGCTCCGACCACCACAGGCACGACTGTCACCTTTACCTTCCAGGCTCTCTCCAGCTCCTCTTTGAGCCCTTGGTATTTCTCGAGTTTCTCGTGTTCCTTCTTTCTGATGTTTCCATCACTTGGGACCGCTACATCCACTACAACGGCTTTCCTCTGCCCTTTATCTATGATCACGATATCTGGTTGGTTCGCCATTACCATCTTGTCAGTCTGGATCTGGAAGTCCCACAGGATCTTTGTTCTGTCATTCTCCACCACCTTCGGAGGTGTTTCCCATTTTGACCTTGGGGTTTCCAGTCCATACTCCGCACAGATGTTTCGGTAGACTATGCCAGCCACCTGGTCATGGCGTTCCATTTAGGCTTTCCCTGCCAGCATCTTACACCCTGCATTATGTGTTGGATTGTCTCAGGTGCCTCTTTGCACAACCTCCACCTTGGGTCTTGTCTGGTGTGGTATATCTGGGCCTCAATGGCTCTGGTGCTCAGGGCTTGCTCCTGAGCAGCCAGGATGAGTACCTCTGTGCTATCCTTCAGGCCAGCCCTCTCTAGCCACTGATAGGACTTCTTGAGATCAGCCACTTCAGTTATGGTATGGTGGTACATCCCGTGTAGGGGCTTGTCCTCCCATAATGGTTCCTCTTCCAGCACCTCATCCTCTGTTCCCCATTGTCTGAGACATTCTCTGAGTACGTCATCCATTGGAGCCTTCTCCTTGATGTATTCATGGAGCTTGGATGTTTCATCCTGGACAGTGGCTCTCACACTCACTAGTCCCCGGCCTCCTTCCTTTCGGCTTGCATACAGTCTCAGGGTGCTGGATTTGGGATGGAACCCCCCATGCATGGTTAGGAGCTTTCAGGTCTTAACGTCCGTGGTCTGAATCTCTTCCTTTGGCCATCTTATTATTCCTGCAGGGTATCTGATCACTGGCAGGGCATAGCTGTTTATTGCGCGGGTTTTATTCTTGCCATTGAGCTGGCTTCTTAGGACTTGCCTCACTCGCTGGATGTATTTGGCCGTAGCGGCTTTCCTTGTTGCCAGTTCGAGGTTGCCATTGTCTTGTGGTATACCGAGGTCCTTTTAGCTGTCCTCAATGTCTGCCATTGTTCCTTCAGGGAGTGAGACCCCTTCAGTGCGGACGACCTTACCTCTCTTAGTCACCATCCGACTACATTTCTCAAGCCCGAATGACATCCCTATGTCGCTGCTGTAGATCCTGATTGTGTGGATCAGGGAGTCTATGTCCCTTTCGCTCTTAGCATACAGCTTTGTCATCCATGGAGAGGAGGTGACTGATCGTAGCTCCATTTCTGAGGCGGTATCCATAGCCTGTCTTGGTGATTAGGGGGTTCAGTCCTATGCAGAACAGCAGTGGGGAGAGTGCATCACCTTGGTATATGCCACATTTGATGGACACTTGGGTAAGTGGCTTGCCATTGGCTTCAAGTGTGGTTTTCCACATCCTCATCGAGTTCGCAACGAAGGCTCTTAGGGTCCTGTTCACCTTATACAACTCCAAGCATTCAGTGATCCATGTATGTGGCATCGAGTCATAGGCTTTCTTGTAATCAATCCAGGCTGTGCAAAGGTATGTCGGGATCTGCAGTCTTGTGCGACTGTTCTGTCAACCAGGAGCTGATGTTTGGCTCCTCTGGTATCTCTACCAATGCCCTTCTGTGCTTCGCTCATGTATTGATCCGTGTGTCCATTTATCTTAGCCGCAATGATGCCTGACATGAGCTTCCATGTTGTGGAGAGACAGGTTATTGGCCGATAGTTGGATGGGACTGCACCCATTGAGGGATCCTTCATGATCAGGATCGTTCGCCCTTCGGTTAGCCATCCTGGGTGAGTCCCATCCCTCAGCAGCTGGTTCATTTGTGCTGCGAGGCGCTCATGGAGTGCTGTGAGTTTCTTTAGCCAGTAGGTGTGGACCATGTCCGGGCCTGGTGCTGTCCACTTTTTCATATCTGAGACTCTTTCCTGTGTGTGTGCCACTGTTATGGTAACTGGGTTCTGTTCAGGGAGGTTGCTGTGCTCCTCTCTCAGGGTCACCAGCCATTGTGCATTGCTGTTATGTGCAACCTCCTTCTCCCATATGCCTTTCCAGTACCTTTCAGTTTCCAGTCTTGGTGGTTCAGCTCTTTTGTTAGGACCCTGCCATTGAGCGTACACTTTCGCAGGTTGTGTTGCGAACAGCCTGTTTATTCGTCTGGCCTCTTTCGTATATCGCTTTAGGCGGCTGGACAAGGCTTGGAGCCTTTGTTTGGCAGTTTCGAGTGCTTCAGGCATGGTCATCTGGATGTACCTCTCGGGTATCGGCCTTTTCGTCACACCTCTCTGGGCCTCCGTCAATTGACTCACATCTTTCCGAGCCGCCTTGATCTTAGCCTCCAACCGTCTTTTCCATGGTGGGTAACGTATCTCATGGCTTCCATGGTTGCTCTTATAGCCAAGCATCTCTAGGATCACTGATGCTGAAGCGTATATCACCTCATTGGTTTCTGTGATCGTTACGGTAGGGATCGCCCTCAGTGCTGCATTCACACTTTCATTGAGACTTTCAGGTGGTACTTCACATAGCCGTTGTAATCGGTTTCTAGGTTGCCCAGCTTTCATTCTCGCCATGATCTTTGCTTTCAGGTCAGTTGCTGCCTCGCTCAGCATTTCATTCATTGGGGCTGGCCTCCCAATCTCATCATCTGCATTCATTGGGGCTTGCCTCCCAGTCTCTGGTATGACCTCCTCCTCTGATCTGACAGCCTGGGGCCCTTCACCATGGAACCTGCGTTGTACCTCATCAATCTCAAGTTGTGACAGCAGTTGCCGTTTGTGGATGTTGGAACACTGAGCTTCGAGTTGTTTCGTGGTCAACCGTGACTGTGGGTTTTGAAGTAACCATTTAGCCCATTCGTTTTATTGTCTCTCATCATTGTATGAGGTAGGCATTAGCGTGAAGGATCTTGCCCAAGGACCCACACTGGATGGTGTTATGTGCTCATTTTTTCCCCAAGCGGGATTCGAACCATCGTCTCCCGTACACCAAACCGATGCCTTACCAACTGAGCCATCCAGCCGCGTATATGTGTGGATATATATATATATATATACTCAGAGAATGTCTCAGACAATGGGGAAGAGAGGATGAGGTGCTGGAAGGGGGACCATCATGGGAGGACAAGCCCCTACACGGGAAGTACCACCGGACCATAACTGAAGTAGCTGATCTCAAGAAGTCCTATCAGTGGCTAGAGAGGGCAGGCCTGAAGGACAGCACAGAGGCCCTGAGCACCAGAGCCATTAAGGCCCAGATATACCACACCAGACAAGACCCAAGGTGTAGGTTGTGCAAAGAGGCACCTGAGATGATCCAACACATAACTGCAGGGTGTAAGATGCTGGCAGGGAAAGCCTACATGGAACGCCATAACCAGGTGGCTGGCATAGTCTACTGAAACAGCTGTGCGGAGTATGGACTGGAAACCCCAAGGTCAAAATGGGAAACACCTCCGAAGGTGGTGGAGAATGACCGAGCGAAGATCCTGTGGGACTTCCAGATCCAGACTGACAAGATGGTAATGGCGAACCAACCAGATATCGTGATCATAGATAAAGGGCAGAGGAAAGCCGTTGTCGTGGATGTAGCGGTCCCAAGTGACGGTAACATCAGAAAGAAGGAACACGAGAAACTCGAGAAATACCAAGGGCTCAGAGAAGAGCTGGAGAGAGCCTGGAAGGTAAAGGTGACAGTCGTGCCTGTGGTGGTCAGAGCACTCGGGGCAGTGACCCCCAAACTAGATGAGTGGTTGCAACAGATCGGGAACAACATCGGACATCTCAGTCCAGAAATGTGCAATGCTGGGAACAGCAAGGATACTGCGCAGAACCCTCAAGCTTCCTGGCCTCTGGTAGAGGACCCGAGCTGAATGAGGGACGGACACCACCCGAGGGATGAGACGAGAATTAATTATATATATATGGAGAGAGAGAGAGAGAGAGAAAGAGAGAGAGAGAGAGATAGAGAGTGTGTGTCCAAATTGTTTCTAGATGAATAAAATTCTGTTGTTACCCCTGCAAAAGTTTTTTAATGGCAGTTCTAAAAGAGCTGTTATGAAATGCAATTTATTAAGTTAGAGTGACTAAAATATTTATGACTGAGTGACAAATTCACAGGCTGATGGACTGGAATGGCCTGAAATAAAGTTGGCCTTGCGTGTCCCCTGCTGGCAAATGACCCATCATCTGCATGTAGCGCAAACTTCGACTGAATTTATTTTTTCTCATTTCTCTGTGGACAAGAGGACCACAGGGCCTGATAGAAGGCCATTGTCTGGTGGTTGTGGACCCCTGGGTTAAAAGGTCTTTTAAAATGTCACTGACTCAGAATGTGTTCTTTCTCACAGGTACATGAAGTACCTCTACTCGTATGAATGTGAAAAGCGAGGGCTGAGCTCCCCTGGTGAGCTTCAGGCAGCTATTGACAGCAATCGGCGGGAAGGCCGTCGGCAGAGCTACAGCTCTCCCATCTTCAATTACTCTGCTGTGAGCAACCCCACAATGCTGTCTTTGCCAAGAGTCAAACTTTCTCACTTACCAATATCCACTAAGTCCCAGCTTCCTGTGTTCAAGAAAGGTGAGATATACACTTTTTTTTTAATCTGGTGATTTTTTAAGTCAAACATTAAGATACTTTTTCACTGTGGGTTTCGAAGAAACCATTCAGCCCACATTCTCTGCATGTAACCCCAATGATTAGGGTTGCACTCAACGGAGCCATGTTATCGGATCTCGCCCATCTCCGCTTTGTTCCAGTACTCCATTTTTCATCAAGGTGCTCTGGCTCCCCAGCACATGACGCAGACCTTGTTTGGCCGGGCGACGTCTGAGCCATGTCATTTGTTTTATTGTCTCTCATCATTGTATGAAGTAGGCATTAGCTTGAAGGGTGTTGCCCAAGGACCAACACTGGATGGTGTTATGTGCTCATTTTTTTTGCCCCAAGCGGGATATCTATCTATCTATCTATCTATCTATCTATCTATCTATCTATCTATCTATCTATCTATCTATCTATCTATCTATCTATCTATCTATCTATATATATATATATACATACAGTATACATAGAGCGGCTGCGCACCGGTTTGGCGTACGGGAGACGGGGGTTCGAATCCCGCTTGTGGCAATATGAGCGGATAACACCATCCAGTGTGGGTCCTTGGGCAAGACCCTTCTCGCTAATGCCTACCTCATGCAATGATGAGAGACAATAAAACGAATGACATGCCAGCTCAGACGTCGCCCGGCCAAACAAAGTCTGCGTCAGGTGCTGGGGAACCAGAGCACCTTGATGAAAAATGGGCTACTGGAACAAAGCGGAGATGGGCGAGATGCGATAACATGGCTCTGTTGGAATGCTACTACTCAAGCAACCCTAGTCAGAGGGGTTACATGCAGAAAATGTGGGCTGAATGGTTACTTCGAAACCCACAGTCACGGTTGACCATGAAACAACTAGTAGTTCACTGTTCCAACATCCACAAACAGCAATTGCTATCACAACTTGAGATCGATGAGGTACAACACTGATTCCATGGTGAAGGGCCCCAGGCTGCCAGATCAGAGGCAGAGGTTATACCAGAGATTGGGAGGCAAGCCCCAATGAATGAAATGCTGAGTGAGGCAGCGACTGACCTGAAAGATAAGATCATGGCAAGAATGAAGGCTGGGTAAACTAGAAACCAATTAGAACGGCTATGTGAATTCCCACCTGAAAGTCTCATGGAAACTGTGAATGCGAACGATCACGGAAACCAATGAGCTGATATACGCTCCAGCATCAGTGATCCTTGAGATGCTTGGCTATAAGAGCAACCATGGGAGCCATTAGATACGTTACCCACCATGGAAAAGACGGTTGGAGGCTAAGATCAAGGCAACTCGGAAAGATGTGAGTCAATTGACGGAGGCCCAGAGAGGTGTGATGAAAAGGTACATCCAGATGATATCAGAGATATAAAAAGATATCAGAGAGGTACATCCAGATGACCATACCTGAAGCACTCGGAATTGTGAAAAAAAAAAAGGCTCCAAGCCTTGTCCAGTCGCCTAAAGAGGTACACGAAAGAGAATGAGGCCAGATGAATAAACAGCACAACCTGCGAAAGTACCCTTAGTGGCAGGGTTCTAACAGCAGAGCAGATCCACCAAGACTGGAAACTGAAAGGTACTGGAAAGGCATATGGGAGAAGGAGGTGGCACATAACAGCAGTGCACAATGGCTGGTGACCCTGAGAGAGCACCAGGCCCGGACATGGTCCACACCTACTGGCTAAAGAAACTCACAGCACTCCATGAGCGCCTAAGCAGCACAAATGAACTCATTGCTGAGGGATGGACTCACCCAGGATGGCTAACCGAAGGGCGAACGATCCTGATCATGAAGGATCCCTCAAAGGGTGCAGTCCCATCCAACTATCAGCCAATAACCTGTCTCTCCGCAACATGGAAGCTCATGTCAGGCATCATTGCGGCTAAGATAAGTGGACACATGGATCAAAACATGAATGAAGCAGAGAAGAGCATAGGAAGGGATACCAGAGGAGCCAAACATCAGCTCATGGTTGACAGAACAGTCGCACAAGACCTTTTTGTTTTTTTTTACAAGATAGGCAGCCATTGGCAAGTGCTCTTCAAGAGCCTTGCGTTTTTTGTTGTTTTTTTGTTGTTTTTGTCTTTGTTTTGTCACATGGTGTTGTTGTTACTTTGTGTGGACCTGATGTGGACTGTTTTCAGCATTTTTGGCCATGGCATTCGTCAAAGAAGAAGAAACTGTGATTGGTGGTTGCGCCTTCTCGGCAGCACACGGGTACTAGCACTAATTTCTGATTGGGAGGAATGTCGGTGCCATTTGACTGTCTTTGCTGGACATCCCCGGGGCGCTTGTGTCTTGTGCCTGAAGTAGGCAGCATTTTCACAGCCCCTCTTTGTTCAGCGAAAAGGTCGGTGCTGATGGACAGTCTGCGGCTGGATTGATGCATGGATTGAGGAGCCGACGATGAGAAGAAAGGAGCGTCAGTGCAGAGCGCCGATGCATATATGGAGCTGGGAGTCGCGGCTTGGAATTGAAGCGGACTTACATGGGACAGGAGAAGACAACCAATCTTTCTTTTTCGTAAATGGATGCTACAGCTTCTTGTTGCTTTCAAGTTTAGCTTGTAGCAGACGTGTGCACATTGCATCATGACGTCTTTGATCCACTGGTGAAAAGGACACTTTGATTCGCTCCTCTTTCATCTATAACTGCTTCAGACAACAAAGTGTATGCAGGAAAGTGGTTCAGATTGCACGATTGTCTGTGTCTCATGTGTTGTTTTGTATTATTTTGTCAAAAAATAAATTCTGCTTGGCTCTCGACGAAGGCGGACGCTTTTTTGCTCTGCTCCTGTACCCCCCTCCCCTTGCTCGCCACTCAGTCTATGTGCTGTCTTTGTCTGACTATCCGGGCCTCCTGCCGTATTTTCATCCTAAAAACAAACCATGGAATTGGTTGGCTGGTCTCTCGATGCAATCGAAAAAATTTTCTCGACGAGAAGAGTAGGCAGTGGGGAGCCTGCTTGCCCCTCGAGGACATTGACTGCCGGGTACACCCTAGATCCCTGTAGGAAGTGGAGAATGGTGTGCCTGTCAATACTGTTTCATTGAGGATGTGGAAGACATCTACATTATTGGGATTCTGATAACAGGTATGCTGCTGTTTGGTGTTAGCAGTTTCCTGATCTATTGTAAAATTCAACCGACGGGAGCGGCTTTATTGGAAGTGAAGAAGCTGCCTGTCTTTATGGATGGCTTAGCGCGGATGTGCAACACTCAGACCCAAGCGGTGTCTGAGCTCAACCACAAAATGGATGCAGTTTTGGAGCGTCTTTGCAAGATGGAGAACAACTTGGAGAAGTTGGGATCCGCGCTCACAAAAGAAATCGTGGATTCGGCTGATCGGCGCCATTGAAGAGACACAGACCACGGATTCAAGGCTGTCTGGAATTGTTGACAGCCGTTCCCAAAACATCTGCTATCTCGACCTTTCCCCTGGAAGAACGTACACATGGAAGCTCGTGCCCTACCATCACCCCCTCCTTCTCGGCCATAGACTGGTGAGCCAGGACTGTCTCCATGAGAAGACCTTGACGTAGCAGCTGCGGCCTGACGGACACACAACCAGACAATCACACGCGCATACACACCCATGTCATCACCGCCTTCATTGTACCTGTTTTTTCTCCGCGACGAGAACTGATCTGCTGAGCGCTGAAATGGACTGGCAGCTCTCCGGTTTCCCTCTCCTTCCCTCGTGTTTTACTTTCTCAACGAAGATTTCGGGGCGCTGTATATAGGGAGTACCGACAGGACCTTTGCACTGAATCCCATGTTCGTCATTGTTTTTCATGTTTCTTGTGCAGAGCGTGCCTGTTAAGTGAAATTTTCGTTGCACGAACGTGTAATGACAATAAAGGCCAATCCAATCCAATTAAAATTTTTTGTTAACTTTTCTTTTGATAGCGGTGCAGACACCCGCAGTGGCTCTTCTTGTTTTATGTTGGAGGGAAGAAATTTCATCTGTGCTGCATGTTACATGTTACACATACAGTACATTTGACAATAAAGTTTTATCTAATCCAATCCAAACAAGGCTGCAGGTCCCGAGATACCAACCTGTGCACAGCCTGGATTGATTACAAGAAAGCCTATGACTCGATGCCCCATACATGGATCACTGAATGCTTGGAGTTGTATAAAATGAACAGGACCCTAAGAGCCTTCGTTGCGAACTCGATGAGGATGTGGAAAACCACACTTGAAGCCAATGGCAAGCCACTTACCCAAGTGTCCAATCAAATGTGGCATATACCAAGGTGATGCACTCTCCCCACTGCTGTTCTGCATAGGACTGAACCCCCTAAGCCAAGTAATCACCAAGACAGGCTATGGAGCTACGAAGGTGGTGGAGAATGACTGAGCAAAGATCCTGTGGAACTTCCAGATCCAGACTGACAAGATGGTAATGGCGAACCAACCAGATATCGTGATCATAGATAAAGGACAGAGGAAAGCCGTTGTAGTGGATGTAGCGGTCCCAAGTGACGGTAACATCAGAAAGAAGGAACACGAGAAACTCGAGAAATACCAAGGGCTCAGAGAGGAGCTGGAGAGAGCCTGGAAGGTAAAGGTGACAGTCGTGCCTGTGGTGGTCGGAGCACTCGGGGCAGTGACCCCCAAACTCGATGAGTGGTTGCAACAGATCCCGGGAACAACATTGGACATCTCAGTCCAGAAATGTGCAGTGCTGGGAACAGCAAGGATCCTGCGCAGAACCCTCAAGCTTCATGGCCTCTGGTAGAGGACCCGAGCTGAATGAGGGACGGACACCACCCGAGGGGTGAGACGAGGATTTTTTATTCATATATATATCAATTTCTATGTATTAGAGCTGTCAGTTTAGCGCGTTTTTGTTGGCATTAATTTAAATGAATTTTAACGTGATTCAATTTTTTCTTGCGAGATTAACGCGGCACACGTCACAGCGGATGTTACGTTGCTCTATAAATAAACCAGAAACAAAACAACAAGCGCGCTGCATAGGTTCACGCACGTTTGTTTTGCCAGCCACGGCAGCGCGAAACACCGAAAACGGATACTTAGAGTTTATGAATGGAGAGTTTACTTTTAAAAAGTTGCCAGATCGTTCCACTGACAAGACCAAAGTTACCTGGATGTTTTGCAGTAGTAAACTGAGCTATCATCATAGCACGTCGAGTCTGAAATACCACCTAATGGCCAAGCACACAGCTGACGTGAGTACTCCGCCCCCTGGTCTCAGACAGACAGCTATGGATCATTTCAAAGCGAAGAAAATGAATGACATGATGAAGAACAAATTTGCTGAAGCCAGAGCTAAATGTATAGCTACTGCATGCAAGCCTGTCAACATTGTCCACAGCTCGACTCAAGCTGAAATCATTCGCATTGCGTCTAACGACTCCACTACGGATTGGCAGCGAGAGCCTCCATTACAAGCTGTGTACAGAGATCGTACGTCACGGAGAAGGCTCAGGTACACCAAGCAGGAGAAGACATTGTTTCGGGAGAGAAATAAGAGACTACGTTGATGAGCCTCTGGTGAATAAAGAGCAGGTCGCCTGTCGAATACGATGTATGCCACTGATGGGATTGTTACTTGTTTGCAACGATTTTGTGTGGAAGGTTACAGTGTTCCATGTTCATATAAATAAAGCGGGTGGAGCTTCTCTGTGTTCGTCCGACAGTGACGGGTTCCCTGAGGCATGTCGAGAGTTCAGCGGTGCAGTGGTAGTGACCTAGCGAACACTGAAAATAAAAAGTCTCCAGTGTTGTCATCGAACCAAGTGTAGTATCCGAAATGATGTCTACACAAAACCGGGCTTATCAACCTAGTCTCTTATTTCTCTCCTGAGACTTCCACGCAAGAAGGACCAACAGAATCAACTTAGCTTGACTGCTGTGTTCAAAGCAAATTTGAGAAAAACGAAGGATGCAACCATGGCTTAAATCCACTATCGGCTGAGTACTTGTTTACCCTAGATGTGCACTTTATAATGTTATATTGCTCTGTTTTGATTCCATAAAAAGAGCTGTTAAAGCAGCTGTTGTGTGACAAAATATTTTTTCACTGTTGTTGATGGACAGTAATATTGTGTGAGAGATTATGTGTGAATCACTGCTCCAAGTGAAAAATGTTCATGTAAAATTGAAAATCTAAATTCTTATTTCAGTAAATATTTGCATTTTGCACATAGAAAACTGATTCAGGATTCCATGTTGTAAATTTCCCCAGTGTGGGACAAATAAAGGATATCTTATGTTGATGAGAGCATTAAAATGGGGAAAGTAGGACAAAAATATAAAAGGAAATTCAGAAACGATAAAAAATGCGTGAGTAATCACGATTAATTTTTAGCGAATTTGAGTTAATTATGACAGTTGCATTTTTAATTTGATTAAATATTTTAATCGTTTGACAGCTCTAATATATACTGTGTATATATATACATGGCGGCGACCGGGCGGTATATATATATATATATACATACCAGTGGTTAGCACGTCGGCTTCACAGTGCAGAGGTAGTCTGCACTGTGCACTGCACTGCACTGCTGGTCGATTCCAGCTCCGGCCTCCCTGTGTGGAGTTTGCATGTTCTCCCCGGGCCTGTGTGGGTTTTCTCCGGGTGCTCCGGTTTCCTCCCACATTCCAAAAACATGCATGGCAGGCTGTTTGGACGTTCTAAATCGTCCCTGGGTGTAAGTGTGGGCGTGGATGGTTGTTCGTCTCTGTGTGCCCTGTGATTGGCTGGCAACTGATTCAGGGTGTCCCCCGCCTACTGCCCGAAGACGGCTGGGATAGGCTCCAGCACCCCCCACGACCCTAGTGAGGATCAAGCGGTTCGGAAAATGGATGTATATATATATAGAGAGAGAGAGAGAGAGAGAGAGAGAGAGAGAGACAGAGAGAGAGAGAGAGAGAGAGAGAGAGAGGGGTCGACTGGTTAGTACAGGGGTCCCCAACCGCGGGTCCACGGACCGTTACCGGTCCACAGGGCATTTGGTACCGGGCCGCACAGAAAGAACTTGCCTTAATTCCGTTTTATTTATTTCGTAATACGAAAGATGTTTTATTTTGAAAAATTACCGGATTCTCCGTCACATCTGTCTGTGTCACGCTTGACACGCGTCAAACCACGCTTCTGCGTCACGTGACCGATTACGCTAAAAAAAAAGAAGAAAAAATTAGTAAAAAAACTGCTGGAGATCGCAAATGACGGCGGCCTTAATAGGACGTTCGAGACAACTGGATTAATGTTATGGCTGAATATTCTGAGATCGCCACAATAGACAACACACCCCAAGGTTTGTACATCCACCTCACAGTGCAGAGGTTGTGAGTTTGAATCCGGCCTCAGCCTTCCTATGTGGGGTTTGCATTCTCCCCGTGCCAACATAGGTTTTCTCTGGGTACTGTACTCTGGTTTCCTCCTAAATTACAAAAACATGCATGCTAGGTTGACTGAACGCTCTAAATCTTCCCCAGGTGTGATTGTGAGTGTAAATGATTTTTTTCTCTGTGTGTACTGCAATTGGCTGGCAATCAATTCAGGTTGTACCGCGCCTACTGCTGCGATGGCTCCAGCACGCCTGCAACTGTAGTGAGAATAAGAGGATTAGAAAAAAGGCTGCTTCAAAAAGAACATAACTAGACAAAGGGCCCTATTTTTGTTATAAATTAAATTGAACCCAAAAATGTTGTCAAATGTACCTTCAGGGGATGGCATGCCACATTGTTTGAAAATCGCTAATTGAGAGGATTAATGCCACGTACAGTATGTGTTGAAATTTTTTTTGCTCCCACAGAACACCAATGATGGCAAATTAACAAGATTCAGTAATTCCCAACCACTGTGCTGTGGCCATGCGCCATAAACTGCTGGGCCATGGGAAATAATCCAATTGTACTGAATTTGATAAAAGTCAAGTCAAGTCAACTGTATTTATAGAGCACTTTCAAACAGCCATCGCTGCATACAAAGTGCTGTACATGGAGCAATTTAACATGCACAATAAAGAGTAAGACAAATCAGTAATAAAGGCGGTAGAAAGCACCAAACAGAAAAACCAAGAACAAATCTAAGTCATGCTGAGTCGAATGCCAAAGAATACAAGTGAGTTTTGAGGAGGGTTTTGAAGATGGGCAGCGAGGAGGCTTGCCGAATGTTCAGTGGGAGGTCATTCCAGAGAGAGGGACCAGCAACAGAAAAGGCTCGATCCCCTCTGAGCCTCAGTTTAGTTCTTGGTACTTCTAATAATGTCTGGTCCACAGACCTGAGGCGCCGGGCAGGTGTGTAGGGGCGGATGAGCTCAGAGAGGTAAGGTGGGGCTAGATTATTCAGAGATTTGAAAACAAATAAGAAGATCTTGAAAATAACTCTAAAATGAATGGGGAGCCAGTGAAGGGATGCCAGAGTAGGAGTTATGTGCTCCCTCTTATGAGTACCAGTCAAGAGGCGAGCAGCGGCATTCTGGACCAGCTGAAGGCGCTTAATGGAGGACTGGCGGACTCCAAAGTAAAGGGCATTGCAGTAATCAAGCCGGGATGTGACAAAAGCATGAATTACTGTCTCAAAGTGTTCATGTGAGAGGAGAGGTTTTATTTTGGCCAGCTGTCTAAGGTGAAAGAAGCTGGATTTAACAACGCCACCAATTTGCCGATCAAGTTTAAAATCACTGTCCAGTTTAAGGCCCAAGTTTGAGACTGTAGACTTAAGATAAGGAGACAGGGGGCCCAAGTCTACAGGATGGGATGTACAAGGGCCACTGGGACCAAACAATATCACCTCTGTCTTCTTTTCATTGAATTTCAAGAAATTTTGTGCCATCCAGGTTTTGATTTCTTCCAGACAGGATAGGAGTGGCCTTAATGAGAAGGCGTCTTTCTTGCTCAGTGGGACATAGATCTGGCAGTCATCTGCATAGCAGTGGAAGGGAATACCATGTTTCCTTAAGATGGAACCCAATGGGAGCAGATACAACGAAAACAGCAGAGGCCCCAGTATTGAGCCCTGTGAAACACCACATGACAGGGGAGCAGTGCGTGACTCAGAGCAGCCAAGGCTGACACAAAAGGTTCTGTCAGCTAAATAGGACCTAAACCACTCAAGAGCACTGCCGCCAATGCCCACCAAGTGCTGCAAACGAGTCAGTAGAATACTGTGATCCACTGTATCAAATGCTGCAGTTAAGTCCAATAAAACTAGACACACGTGGTCTCCAGCGTCATTTGCCAGGAGGATGTCATTAGAAACGCGTAACAGGGCTGACTCCGTGCTATGCATCGTCTTGAAACCTGACTGGAAGACCTCCAAGATGTTATGTTCATCCAAGAAAATTTTCAACTGCATGTGCACCACTTTTTCCAGAATTTTGGAAATGAAAGGCAGTTTGGAAATGGGCCTGAAACTTGACAGCACATCTGGATCAAGACCAGGTTTCTTGATCAAGGGTTGGACCAAAGCATGTTTAAACTGTTGGGGAACTATACCAGAAGAGAGGCTGCTGTAATGATATCCAAGACCGATGCGCCAATACTCGGGAGAACCTCCCGAAAGAAGTGCGGGGGAAGAGAGTCGCAAGGGGAGCCAGATGGCTTCGTCTGGCGAACTACCTCCTCCAAAAGCGTCAAGGACACAGTTTCAAAAGAATTTAGCACAGCTGAACATGGAACATGGACAGAGGGGTCAGATGCGGTATTTGAGACCGGAGTCCTCGCTGTAGAGACCTTATCAATGAAAAACTGAAGGAATCTGTTGCACATCTCGGGTGAAGAATCCGAGCAAGTAGGCAGAGGGGGTTTGAGTACAGAATCTATCGTTTTAAATAGTGCGCGTGGGTTGTGACGGTTAGCTTGAATAAGGTCCGACAGATATTCTCTTTTGGCCTCTTTTACTGTGAGCTGGTAGTTACGCCAGCAGTCTTTCCAAATTTGATAAGAGACATGCAATTTGTCTTTTTTCCACTTGCGTTCGGCTTTGCGACACCCCTGCCTAGCTGCTCGGGTAATGTCGTGAAACCATGGCTCGGGTTTAGGTTTTGGGAGCACAGTTTTTGAAGGAGCCACCAAATCCAGGATGGCACGGCATGATGAGTTGCACCAAGAGGTGAGTTCTTCCGTGTTAGACGAGGGTACGCAAAGGTTATTAAAGGCATCAGAGAAACGACTAGCAGTGCGAGGGTTAAAAATTCTGCGTTTACAACTAATAGCGGCAGATTTCACAGCAGCATGCGATAAGACTATGTCAAATAAAACTGCCATGTAATAATAATAATAATAATAATAATAATAATAATACATTTTATTTATAAGCGCCTTTCAAGACACCCAAGGACACTTTACAATAACAAAAGACATCAGGCACAAAGACACAAAACAATACGAGTTGAGCAGCGGCAGCCAAAACGCGCCAGCGTTCACTCAACCCGAAAGTCAGAAAGAAACCACAAGGGAGGGAGAGGGGGAGAAAAAAACCCCACGCTCGAACTACCCTCATTTGAGGATAATTTGAGTGAGGCAAAAAACTCCTGCACAAGCATATGACAGTTACAACAGGTCACAAGACATAAACAATGAAGACGGTGAAACAAGGGAATGTATGAGGGAGGGGGTGATGGTGGGGGACTAGCTTCCGTGCGTACTTTCATCAGGGGAAGGTCGAGATAGCAGATGTTGTTTTGGTAGCAGGCTGCCCAAGAATTTAAGACAGCCTTGAGTCCGTGTCTTATGTCTCTTTAGTGGCGTCGATCAGCCAAATCCGTGTTTTCAGTCAATATTTGAGCACGGATTCCAGTTTCTCCAAGTTCTTGACCATCTTGCAGAGACGCTCCAAAACCGCAACAGTTTGTGGTTGAGCACAGTCTGAGTCTGAGTGTTGGACATCCGCGTTATGCCATCCTTAGACCGGCAGCCTCTTCACTTCCAATAGAGCCGCTCCCGTCGGTTGAATTTTGCGATAGATCAGGAAACTGCTAACACCAAACAGCACCATACCTGTTATCGGAAGGCCGAAAATGTAGATGTCATCCACATCCTCAACGGACAGTGTTGACAGGCACACCATTCTCCGCTTCCTCCAAGGATCTAGGGTGTACCCAGCAGCAAAAGTCCCCGAGGGGCAAGTAGGCTCCCCACTGCCTGCTCTTCTCATCGAGAAAATGTTGTCGATGGCATCGAGAGACCAGCCAACCAATTCCATGTTTGTTTTTAGGATGAAAATACGACAGGAGGCTAGGAAAAGTCAGACAAAGACAGCACATGGACTGAGTGGCGAGCAGGGAAGGGTGGGGTGGGGGTGGGGGACAGGAGCAGAAAGCAAAAGCGTCCGCCTTCGTCGAGAGCCAAGCAAGAAGATACTTGGCTCCCGACGTAGATGTGATCAGAAATCCCATTTTCAAGGACTTCCAGATTTGACACCGGTAGACCATAAGCAAGGACAAGGTCTAAAATATGACATTGTTCATTGTTCGGGCTGGTCACATACTGCACAAAATTAAAAGAGTCGATAAGTCTTAAGAAGTCCTTTGCTAGTGGTTTCTCCGGACAGCACACATGGATATTAACTCATTGAATACCACCCCTTTTCACTGGAGCAACCCCCCTCAATCCCTCACATTTTACTGAATTTTGACTGATTTGCAAGGCCCACAGAATTTTCTGTTCTATGGCTATATATACATGCAACCTGTCAAATGAAAGGTGAGACTCTCTTCCTTCAGCAGAAAAAAAGTTTGTTTCTATCTTTCTCCGTTCGTTGGCAATCAGCATTAGAAAACTGCTAAGTTTTATGGAAAAGGCCGATTTTCTGCAGAAATCCAGAGAAAATGAGCTTTTTGTAAAAGCATGCATTTCAAGCATCATTTCAAGTTTTACACTATTTTTTGCTTTTGTGACAGCTCAAATACCTCAATAATGTGTTCCTCCTACAAAAGAACATTACAAATAATGTTTTTGTAGCAAAATAATTTATTTGCACACAACAAAACTAGTGAACTATGAACAAAAGTGCAGCTGTGGAGAAGATGGTTTTTGGCTTGCATCCAGTTTGTCACCACATCGATTCATCCCACCACGTCCAGATGCACGACCTATAAATTATAGAAACATAAGAAGTTGCAAATATATCTTGCTGCAGAGTGAGGTACAATACTTTTATTTACCTTTCTTTCCACCACCAAAGCGAGGAGTCGTCATCTTTTGGCTTCTGGTTGGACAATCTGTAATTTATAGAAGTATGTACAATTACCACACTTTTATTTTTCTATTTTTCTTATTGTTGCTTTCCACTTACATTTCAACATCTCACACACACACACACACATACATGCTCACACACTGCTATTTACACCATCCATTCCACATTGCTCAGCATCCAATTTGAAATGAAATGGAATATGAATTTAACACTAGTGGTTTTAGCATAGCTGAGCGGACCAAATGTGTCCTGTTTTTTTTGTTTAGTTTTTTTAAAACCTAGTCAGCACATATACGGCGCATATTTTCATCCACATCTACGAGACGCATCAACCGTAACCATAAATGATTAGTGTTACTGGCAACTTCATAGTATAGCGGGGAATGTAGTACATAAAAGTGACTGATGAGGCATAAGAAGTGATGAAGTTTTGAATGGGAACTTGCAAGCTAGTCAGCAGTTACCTCCTCGTTCCAGCGGCTCTGGCGAGGACTCTCAGCTGCTTTCCGTTATGTCCGAAGGCACGTATTCGTCCGACATATCGGGATCCAAATCGCTCTCCAATTCATCGTTTTCGCCGTCGTCATTACGAGACGATTCCAACGAATCGCTGACGTGTGCCCGGCGTCGGCCATGCGAAGCAATGCAGCCTCTTTGCCGTCATCGCTGGAAGTCGCCGGGGAGACGATTTGTGGGCGATGTGGGGCATCGCGAGTCACAAAATGCTCTGCCAAGCGATGATCGCTGACGTGGAGCAAGTTCATCTTCATCAGATGAACTCGAAACTCGGCGTGAGCTATGCGGGCTGTGTGTAGCACGCCATGTTTGTGCAGGCCGACGTTCGTTTGACGGGTGCCGCTTTCGATTAGTGACCGAAGCGTCATTTTCTCTTCCACACAAACACCATCTCCTTTGTTGTTTTGTTTCGAGGACGCTTTTATACCGAAAAAAAATCATTTTTAGTTAGTTGTTTCTTTTTCTCCATCGTTGCTAGTTGCTAATGTTCCAATCCACTATCCACATACGCCCCTCCTACTACTTCGATGTTTGTTTTTGTTTGCAACGGCCTTCACGGCCTTTGCAACGGCCTTCACCCTGCAACGGCTTCTTCCTTGGCGCGCACGACATCTCTGATCATGGCGGCCCAAGCGCGGCGATCCTGTGCCAGGTCAACCGACAGCTTCAGCCAGTCCTGGTTCCACCGTCTCAGACCCACCACCTGGGGGCCGGAAAGGTACGCGAGGTCTTCTTTCATCGTGGTGGCCCAGGTCTTGACTTGTCCACCACGCCGCTTGCGCCAGGCTGGCATAGGAGCAGGAAGGAGAACGTCCCTGATCAACTCGCCCTCCTGGTGGCATGCCGCATGCCCGAACCAACGGAGTCGGCGTTGCAGGAGACACGCTGGTAAGGGGCGAAGGTACAGGCAGCGACGAAGGTCAGCAGTGGGGACCCGGTCCGATCGGCGGCGGCGGAGAATACGGCGGACGCAATCGTTATCAAAGACTTCCAGCTCGCGCTGGTCAGCCACTCTCATAGGCCAGGTCTCACAGCCATAAAGCAGGATGGTCCGCACGATTGCCTGGTAGACACGCCCCTTTGTCACCGCCGAGATCTTGCGCCGACCCCACAGATGGCGTTGTTGGCGCATAAAGGCGGATCTGGCGGCCCCGATGCGGTTCACGACTTCTGCTTCTCCTTGCCCCGACGGAACCACAGAGCAGCCGAGATATGTGAAGGAATCAACGTTTTCCAGGGTCACGCCCTCCAGTGACAGTGACCGTTGGTCAGCTGGGTTGGTGAGGGAGGACATGATCTTGGTCTTCGAGGCATTGATGCATGCGCATTCCAACGGTCAGGGCCGTTCGATGGATTTTCATCAGCGCGTTTTCAACTTCCTCGAACGTGTTTCCAAGTAGAGCGATGTCATCTGCGTATGCCAGGTCCGACACTGCGACATCTCGGCCGACCCTCACGCCCTCAAAGCCATGGAGAGCAGTGTTGAGGATGTGATCGATGGCAGAGTTGAATAAGGTTGGCGAGAGCGCGCAGCCTTGTCGGACGCCGACCGCACCTCGAAGGTTTCTGATTCGCTGCCGTAGGCCCGCACTCGGACTCGGGTTGACCGGTAGTATCCCTGGATGAGCCGAAGCAGTTTCACAGGGATCCCGTCAGCCTTCATGATCATCCACAACAAACCCCGGTCAACTGAATCAAATGCTGCGGCAAAGTCGATGAAGCACACGACTGTTGGTTGTTGGTAGGCCCATCGTTGCTCCAGGGTGCGACGCAGGCTAAAGATCTGGTCTACACATCCCGTTCCAGGGCGAAAGCCACCCTGAGTTGGGCGAGTCCGGTGGTCACGGGCCATCTGGAAGCGTCTCAGCAGAAGGAAAACGAATGCTTTTGCAGCCACATCGAGAAGGCTAATGCCTCTGTAGTTGGCGCACAGCTTCTTGTCTCCCTTCTTGAAAAGGGGTATTAACACTGCTTCGCTCCAGTCATCCGGGATGGTCTCGGACGTCCACACGGCGTTGTAGACGCGATGAAGCCACGCTGCGAAGACGTCAATGTCGCTTTTGTAAACTTCCGCCGGGATGCCGTCTTTACCTGGGGCTTTATTATTCCTGAGCTGACGCAGGACGCCTCGAATTTCGTCTACTTCGATGGCGTGATCCTGGTTGATTTTTGCACCACTGCGACCCGATGGCCATTTTTTTGCTATTTAACATTGCCGTCAAGCCTAATCCTGTGGTGAGAAGTTGCATCAGACTCTCTTGCACCCTCCCCCATGAAAACACGTGATTGACGTATTAATACGTCATGGGGAGGGAGCGGCTATGCGCTAATTGAAGTATTTATACGTCACAGGGTGTAAATGAGTTAAAATCCCCCATTAGGAGGATATGATCATATCTCAGCCTGATCTCCGCAAGAAAGGTTGAAAAGTCGCTTAAAAAGTCTTTGTTGTATTTAGAAGGAAACGGTAAATGACAGCACAGAGCACCGGGACAACACGACCGACTTCAAAGAAGGTTGCTTCAAAGCTGGCGGCCGATGTGGCGAATGTGCACCGTTTACCTTTGAAATTGTTCTTAAAGACACTCACCGTTCCTCCACCACGGCCTGATGTCCTCGGGGTATCAAGGAAACCACAGTCAGGTGGCAAGAATTCAAGCAAAGCGTTGTA
The DNA here is from genome assembly GCF_054856545.1 of Hippocampus guttulatus. NCBI lineage: Eukaryota > Metazoa > Chordata > Actinopteri > Syngnathiformes > Syngnathidae > Hippocampus > Hippocampus guttulatus. The sequence continues at coordinate 23,785,096 of NC_141265.1, forward strand.
CTCACCAGTACCTGCCCAAGTCTCCGTCAGACACAGGAAATCCAAGTCATTGGAAAGGAAATACTCCCTCAGAATATGGGTCTTGTTCGTCAGCGATATTATAAAAATATAAATACTGTTCTTTTGCATAATAACCTATGTTTTTTACTCTTAAAAATTTCGACCAACATAAATCATTTCAAAATATTCTCCACCATGAATATGATCTATTGCAAATTTAACTTAAAAAAAATAGCAATTGTAAAAATAAATAAATAAACAATATGGTAGAGCATGAGTAAATCTTAAACTGAGATGTATTTGCACACATGTTCACACCCGCTTACAAGTGAGGATATGCCAGTGTTCAGAATTAAACAATCACATTCAAACTCAGGTTAAATGGGAGTCATCATACAACTGCCACCATATAAAGTGCTTCTGATTGACCCCAAATATCTTTTTGTCTTCTTCAGGAGTAAGTTTCTCCTGTCATTTTTGTGATTGCATCTTATGCTACAGTCAGAGTGAACGGCTGCTCAGTTTCCCATAGAGAGGCAATGCAGTTATCGTGGTCAGGCGTGGTTGCATGCCAGGCAGTTAGTTAGAATGGTTTGAAGCAAAGATTTTGCTCCTTCGCCCATTGCGCTGTGATAAGCTGAATTGAACCTTCGGTGGCATCTGTTGGTGACAGCCAATCGGCATCAAGAGCATACCACCTCATACACATGCGCAGCACAAGCACACAAGTTGGAAAAAGAACACTTCCCAAGGGCTACTTTTCACCAGTCCAGTGTCAACATCGGACCCCGCCCCCAACCACCACCAACACCACACACACACGCACACACGCACAAAAATAATCGGGATCTCTGAGCAGTCGCTGCTCATGCCCCTGTAATAATTTCGTCAGAAGCAATCGATACCTCACAGCACCCGCTGCCCTAAAAATAAAAATTGCATTAATTATAATCTACAGGAAGTCAAACATAGACTGTCTTCTCTTTTCCAGATGATTCCGTGGTGGCCAGCTCTCTGTCCAGTCGGGTTGTCCTCCCTTTGTCTCCTAGTGGCCATCACATTACATCTGTGACTACCGAGGCAGCAGCTGTGGCTCAGCCGATGGCAGTGACTCAAGCTGCAGCTGCTATTCAGGCTTCTACTCTGGAGCAGCGAAGAGACAAACTGGAAAGCAGCGAACCCCCAGAGAAGAAGATGATGGGAGAAGAAGAACAGCAAAGGGTCATTCAGCAAACATCAAAACATGATATGCTGGCTTCAATGATTCAACTACCCCTGAGCATCAAATTCAACAACAGCAGAGGTGACAGTCTCCGATCTCAGTCTCAGTCATTGTGTTCATTAGACCATTGATAGACAAACTTCTACAGCACAGATTAGTGATGAGTATTTCGGGGCTGTTTCCACCATTTTTCAAGATGTGTGAGTCATAGGCTTTCTTGTAATCAATCCAGCCTGTGCACAGGTTGGTATGTATTGTGCGACTGTTCTGGAGGTGGTTTTGGAGGTGTTTGGCTCCTCTGGTATCTCGACCAATGCCCTTCTGTGCTTCGCTCATGTATTGATCCATGTGTCCACTTAGCTTAGCCACAATGATGCCTGACATGAGCTTCCATGTTGTGGAGGGACAGGTTATTGGCCGATAGTTGGATGGGACTGAAGCCTTTGAGGGATCCTTCATGATCAGGTTAGTTCGCCCTTCGGTTAGCCATCCTGGGTGAGTCCCATTCCTAAGCAACTGTGCTGCTAGGCGCTCATGGATTGCTGTGAGTTTCTTTAGCCAGTAGGTGTGGACCATGTCCGGGCCTGGTGCTGTTAAAATATTTAATCGTGATAAAAAAACGCAACTGTCAAAATTAACTCAAAATTAATCTGGATTAGTCACACATTTTTTATCGTTTCTAAATTTCCTTTTTTTTGTCCTATTTTTCCCCGTTTTAATGCTCTCATCAACATGGATCATGGATCAGTTTTCTATGTGCAAAATACAAATATTTACTGAAACAACAATTTCGATTTTCAATTTTACATGAACATTTTTCACTTGGAGCAGTTATTCACACATAATCTCTCACACAATATGACTGTCCATCAACAACAGTGAAAAAAATATTTTGTCACACAACAGCTCCTTTAACAGCTCTTTTTAGGGAATCAAAACAGAGCAATATAACATTATAAAGTGCACATCTAAGGTAAACTAGTACTCAGCCGATAGTGGATTTAAGCCATGGTTGCATACTTCGTTTTTCTCAAGTTTGCTTTGAACATAGCAGTCAGGCTATGTTGATTCTGTTGGTCCTTCTTGCGCGGAAGTCTCTCTATGGTTTTGTGTAGACATCATTTCTGATGACTACACTTGGTTCGAGGCACAACACTGGAGACGTTTTATTTTCAGTATGGTCGCTACCACTGCACCGCTGAACTCTCAACGTGCCTCAGCACCGTCACTGTCAGACGAACACAGAAAAGCTCCACCCCCTTTATTTATATGGACACGGAACATGGTAACCTTCCACACAAAATAGTTCCAAACAAGTAACAATCGTGTCAGTGGCATACATCGTACTCAACAGGCTACCTGCTCTTTATTCACCAGAGGCTCACCAACCTAGTCTCTTATTTCTCTCCAGAAACAATGTCTTCTCCCGCTTCATACAATTTCTGTACATAGCTTGGAATGGAGACTCTCGCTGGCAATCCGTAGTGGAGTCTTCGTCGTGTCGGGTTCGTATGTCATACAGTTCATAAAAATCAATTAAAAAAAGAAGTTGTAAAATTATGTTCTTAATTGTCCATAATTTTCAGGGAAATCTTCTAAAATCCATAAAAATCCATAAAAATTAACCTGTGGTGTTCACTTCTTTTGTGTATGTCATTTTCCCCACCCTTCCAATTCATAGTTTTGTCGGAACATGCAGGACCTGGTACCCGCTCTGCTTTTTTGCCGTCTCCGATTCGTGATCACTTCGGGTCATTTCGGGAAACAACAATATATTGAGGCCATCCTGGGGCAGTAAATGGATGGTTTGGTTGCCGGCTCGGCAAACAATTACCGTATTTTCTGGAAAAATCTATTCATCGAATTTATCGACCTCAACAAGTGAAAGACAAATATGTAGCGACGCCACTCGAGCGAAGCGCGCCTCAGCAGTCGATAGTCCGCTGCTCTCTGCTGTGTGTGTGTCAGCTAAGCTTAGCTGTTGTTTCGGCTAGGCTAGCTTTTTGTTGTCGTAGATCAAAGCGTATTTGATTTGTGACGTCGGTTGCTTGGTTGAAACCAAAAGACGTGTGCGTGCGCACATGTTGGCGCGGACGCACACACAGCAGAGAGCAGCGGACTTTCGACTGCTGAGGAGTGCTTCGCTCGAGTGGCGTCGCTACAAATATTCCGGGACAATGCTATTTTGAAGTGGCGTGGCTGGAGAAGCCGGAGTTCCGTGATTGGGTCAGAAAAATTGCTGGCCTACTGCCGAGTGTGCAACAAGGGCATCTCCGTGAGAGGTAAAACTTGTCATAGCCTCCAGGTCAAGTCAAATGCATTGAGGCACACAGCAAAACAGAAGAAAATTGATCGCCAAGAACTTGCAAAAGAGATTGAGGAGAAAACTAAGTCACTGTCTGCTATTCCCTAATTGTCATATCAGTTTCATATTTGTCATGATAAAACATGTCTGATCATTGAAGGTGATATGGGGGAAAATAATAGGGTTGGACCATTTGGGATTTAGACTTGTGACATGCATTTCAGCTGTTCAGGTATACTGGATACTGCTAAGATGGGCAATCAATACGACTGTTAGTGAAACCAGATGTTTCGAAACTGTTCAGGTGACCCATATGACCATTAGCTCTGTTCTTAGAGGTAAGTTTATTCGAAAATAAATTGAAGTTTTATATTTTCTCAATTAAAATTTTTCTTTGTGTGTTTTATTTGAGAATTCATTAAAAAGGTTTTTTTCATACAGGTAGCAAAGTGAAAATTTGACATACAGTATGTCAAATAAAGGATTAAGTGATTGCCCCTAAAAGTAAAGATATGCCCTTCCTTTGGCAGCAATGATTTGAACACCAGCTCAGTGATATGTGGCTTTCTGTTCAGTCCGTGTATTGCTGAGCGGGCATTAAATCCACTGTGAATCCCCCGCTGAATGGAGAAAAAGTCCTTAAAAAATGGCTAAACTGGTCCACAAAAATAACGCACTAAACTGACAGCACAAATATATATAATTTTTTTAAAAATCCTCGTCTCACCCCCCTTCGGGTGGTGTCCGTCCCTCATTCAGCTCGGGTCCTCTACCAGAGGCCAGGAAGCTTGACGGTTCTGCTCAGTATCCTTGCTGTTCCCAGCATTGCAGATTTCTGGACTGAGATGTCCGATGTTGTTCCCGGGATCTGTTGCAACCACTCATCGAGTTTGGGGGTCACTGCCCCGAGTGCTCCGACCATCACAGGCACGACTGTCACCTTTACCTTCCAGGCTCTCTCCAGCTCCTCTCTGAGCCCTTGGTATTTCTCGAGTTTCTCGTGTTCCTTCTTTCTGATGTTTCCATCACTTGGGACCGCTACATCCACTACAACGGCTTTCCTCTGCCCTTTATCTATGATCACGATATCTGGTTGGTTCGCCATGACCATCTTTTCAGTCTGGATCTGGAAGTCCCACAGGATCTTTGTTCTGTCATTCTCCACCACCTTCGGAGGTGTTTCCCATTTTGACCTTGGGGTTTCCAGTCCATACTCCGCACAGATGTTTCGGTAGACCATGCCAGCCACCTGGTTATGGCGTTCCATGTCGGCTTTCCCTGCCAGCATCTTACACCCTGCAGTTATGTGTTGGATCGTCTCAGGTGCCTCTTTGCACAACCTACACCTTGGGTCTTGTCTGGTGTGGTATATCTGGGCCTCAATGGCTCTGGTGCTCAGGGCCTGCTCCTGAGCAGCCAGGATGAGTGGCTCTGTGCTGTCCTTCAGGCCAGCCCTCTCTAGCCACTGATAGGACTTCTTGAGATCAGCCACTTCAGTTATGGTCCGGTTATGGTACATCCCGTGTCGGGGCTTGTCCCCCCATGATGGTCCCTCTTCCAGCGCCTCATCCTCTGTTCCCCATTGTCTGAGACATTCTCTGAGTACGTCATCCGTTGGAGCCTTCTCCTTGATGTATTCATGGAGCTTGGATGTTTCATCCTGGACAGTGGCTCTCACACTCACTAGTCCCCGGCCTCCTTACTTTCGGCTTGCGTACAGTCTCAGGGTGCTGGATTTGGGATGCAACCCTCCATGCATGGTTAGGAGCTTTCGGGTCTTAACTTCCGTGGTATGAATCTCTTCCTTTGGCCACCTTATTATTCCTGCAGGGTATCTGATCACTGGCAGGGCAGAGCTGTTTATTGCCCGGGTCTTATTCTTGCCATTGAGCTGGCTTCTTAGGACTTGCCTCACTCGCTGGAGGTATTTGGCCGTAGCCGCTTTCCTTGTTGCCAGTTCGAGATTGCCATTGGCTTGTGGTATACCGAGGTACTTGTAGCTGTCCTCAATGTCTGCTATTGTTCCTTCAGGGAGTGAGACCCCTTCAGTGCGGACTACCTTTCCTCTCTTAGTCACCATCCGACTACATTTCTCAAGCCTGAATGACATCCCGATGTCGCTGCTGTAGATCCTGGGTGTGTGGATCAGGGAGTCTATGTCCCCTTCGCTCTTAGCATACAGCTTTATGTCATCCATGTAGAGGAGGTGACTGATCGTAGCTCCATTTCTGAGGCGGTATCCATAGCCTGTCTTGGTGATTACTTGGCTTAGGGGGTTCAGTCCTATGCAGAACAGCAGTGGGGAGAGTGCATCACCTTGGTATATGCCACATTTGATGGACACTTGGGTAAGTGGCTTGCCATTGGCTTCAAGTGTGGTTTTCCACATCCTCATCGAGTTTGCAACGAAGGCTCTTAGGGTCCTGTTCACCTTATACAACTCCAATCATTCAGTCATCCATCTATGTGGCATCGAGTCATAGGGTTTCTTGTAATCAATCCAGGCTGTGCATAGGTTGGTATGTCGGGACCTGCAGTCTTGTGCGACTGTTCTGTCAACCAGGAGTTGATGTTTGGCTCCTCTGGTATCTCTACCAATGCCCTTCTGTGCTTCGCTCATGTATTGATCCATGTGTACACTTATCTTAGCCGCAATGATGCCTGACATGAGCTTCCATGTTGTGGAGAGACAGGTTATTGGCCGATAGTTGGATGGGACTGCACCCTTTGAGGGATCCTTAATGATCAGGATCGTTCGCCCATCAGTTAGCCATCCTGGGTGAGTCCCATCCCTCAGCAGCTGGTTCATTTGTGCTGCTAGGCGCTCATGGAGTGCTGTGAGTTTCTTTAGCCAGTAGGTGTGGACCATGTCCGGGCCTGGTGCTGTCCAGTTCTTCATATCTGAGACTCTTTCCTGTATGTCTGCCACTGTTATGGTAACTGGCTTCTGTTCAGGGAGGTTGCTGTGCTCCTCTCTCAGGGTCACCAGCCATTGTGCATTGCTGTTATGTGCAACCTCCTTCTCCCATATGCCTTTCCAGTACCTTTCAGTTTCCAGTCTTGGTGGGTCAGCTCTGTTGTTAGGACCCTGCCACTGAGCGTACACTTTCGCAGGTTGTGTTGCGAACAGCCTGTTTATTCGTCTGGCCTCATTCTCTTTCGTGTACCGCTTTAGGCGGCTGGACAAGGCTTGGAGAGCCTTTGTTTGGCAGTTTCGAGTGCTTCAGGTATGGTCATCTGGATGTACCTCTCGGTTATCGGCCTTTTCATCACACCTCTCTGGGCCTCTGTCAATTGACTCACATCTTTCCGAGGCGCCTTGATCTTAGCCTCCAACCGTATTTTCCATGGTGAAAAACGTATCTCATGGCTTCCATGGTTGGTCTTATAGCCAAGCATCTCTAGGATCACTGATGCTGAAGCGTATATCAGCTCATTGGTTTCCGTGATCGTTACGGTAGGGATCGTCCTCAGTGCTGCATTCACACTTTCCATGAGACTTTCAGGTGGTACTTCACATAGCCGTTGTATTCGGTTTCTAGGTTGCCCAGCTTTCATTCTCGCCATGATCTTAGCTTTCAGGTCAGTTGCTGCCTCGCTCAGCATTTCATTCATTGGGGCTGGCCTCCCAATCTCATCATCTGCATTCATTGGGGCTTGCCTCCCAATCTCTGGTATGACCTCCTCCTCTGATCTGGCAGCCTGGGGCCCTTCACCATGGAACCTGCGTTGTACCTCATCAATCTCAAGTTGTGACAGCAGTTGCCGTTTGTGGATGTTGGAACACTGAGCTACTAGTTGTTTCGTGGTCAACCGTGACTGTGGGTTTCGAAGTAACCATTTAGCCCACATTCTCTGCATGTAACCCCTCTGACTAGGGTTGCTTGAGTAGTAGCATTCCAACAGAGCCATGTTATCGCATCTCGCCCATCTCCGCTTTGTTCCAGTAGCCCATTTTTTATCAAGGTGCTCTGGTTTCCCAGCACCTAATGCAGACCTTGTTTGGCCGGGCGACGTCTGAGGCATGTCATTCATTTTATTGTCTCTCATCATTGTATGAGGTAGGCATTCGCGTGAAGGATCTTGCCCAAGGACCCACACTGTTATGTGCTCATTTTTTGCCCCAAGCGGGATTCGAACCACCGTCTCCCGTACGCCAAACCGATGCCTTACCAACTGAGCTATCCAGCCGCTATCCTACAGAGAGAGAGAGAGAGTGAGAGAGAGAGAGAAAGCAGAACCACAAACGACCATTAAAACAGGGTAATATTTTGTGTTTCGTTGAACTATTGTAGGCGCAGTGAAATTTCGAGTCGACACATGTTCATGAGGAGCTCAGACTTCCCTCTCCCTTCCCATTGTTCATCTCCTCATGGGTGATCCCGAGGCATTCCGAAGTGAGCTAGGAGAGTCGTCTCTCCAGCCTGTCCTTGGCCTCCTCTCAGTGAGGCATGCCCGGAACACTTCTCCAGGGAGGCATCTAGGTCGCATCCTCACAAGATGCCTTGAGCAGCGGCTCAACTTTGAGAAGCTTCTCACCTCATTTCTAATGGAGAGCCCAAACACCCTGCGGAGGAAATTCATGCCAGCCGCTTCTATCCAGATCTTATTATTTTGGTCACGACCCACAGCTCGTGACCATGGGTGAGGGTAGCAACGTAGATTGAACAGTAAATCAGGAATTTTGCCTTTTGGCTCAGCTCCTTCTTTACCACAACAGACCGATACAAAGTCGGCATCACTGCAGACACTACAGCAATCTGCCTGTAGATCTCCCGCTCAATCCTTCTCCCACTCATGAACAAGCCTCGAAGATACTTGAACTCCTCCACTTGAGTCAGGGTCTCATCTACGACCTGGAGAAGGCACTCCACCTTTTTCCGACCGAGTAGCATGGTCTCAGAATTGGAGGTGCTGATTCTCATCATAACCACTTTACACTCGGCTGTGAACCGCTCCAGTGAGAGTTGAGGATGGCAGATCGATGAGGCCAACAGAACCACATCATCTGCAAAACCAAGAGGTGTCATACTGTGGTTACCAAATCTGATTCCCTCAATGCCTTGACTGGTCCTACAAATTCTCTCCGTAAAGGTTTTGAACAGAATCAGCCACGAGACATACGGCCAGCAATGCGGACCAAACTCTGACACCGGTAATACAGAGATCGAGCAGCCCATGCTATGTCCGGTAGCCCATATTTCCAGAAAACCCTGACAAGATCCCCTGGTGTACTCAGTCAAATACTTTCTTCAAATCCACAAGGCACATCTTGACTGGTTTGGCGAACTACCATGTACCTCGCCTGGAGCACCCTGCAAGAGGGTGTTGAGCTGGTCCACTGTTCCACGGCAAGGACAAAAACCGCACTGCTCTTCTTGAATCTGAGATTCAACTCTCTGATGGACCCTCTTCTCCAGCGCCTCCAAATAGATCTTATCAGGAAGGCTCAGTAGTTTGACCCCATTGAAGTTGGATCAGACCCTCTGGTCTACTTCTTAAAAAGGAGAACCATCCCTGTCTGGCAGTCTAGAGGCACTGTCCCCGATGTCCATGCGGCTCCACGGTATCAAGAGCCTGAGGAAATCTTATCCACCTCATCACCGAGTTGCATTTTAACCACATCAATGTCCTCAACTGCAGAGATCGAACAAAAAAAGCCTGCCTCAGAGACCCCAGACTCTGGAACAAGAGGCTTGGGAGAGGGAAGTCTGAGCTTCCCTGCTAAAGTTGTTGTCCCTGCGACACTACCAGATGATGTCACTCCTCGGAGCTGGGCCTATCGAGCCATGCTTGATAAGAGTTGCCGTGTGTGTTACGGCCCGCCTGCTTTTCTCACTTAATTGAGCTGGAAATACAGTGGGGAGGACAACTTTTTGAAACACTGCAGATTTTTTAATTTCCCCACTTCCAAAGCAGGAAGAGGTCTGTAATTTGTATCAAAGATACTCTTCAACTATGAGGAACAGAATCTAACACAAAAATCCAGAAAATCACAGTCCATGATTTTTAAATAATTCATTTGCATTTTATTGCAGGAAATAAGTATTTGATCCCCAATCAAGCATTCAAAATTTAGGCTCCCACAGACCTGTAAGTTCTTCTTTAAGAAGCCCTCCAGTTCTCCATGCATTACCGGTATTAACTTAATCTCTTTGAACTCTTATAACTGTGTAAAAGACACCTGTCCCCACACAATCAAACAAACTCCAACATCTCCACAATGGCCAAGACCAGAGAGCGATGCAAGGATATCAGGGATAAAATTGTAGACCTGCAAAAGGCTGGGATGGACTACAGGACAATAGGCAAGCAGCTTGGTGTGAAGGCAACAACTGTTCGTGCAATTATCAGAAAACGGAAGAAGTTCAAGACGACGATCAATCTCCCTCGGTCTGCAGTGCCATGCAAGATCTCCTCGTGGGGCATCAATGATCCAGAGGACAGGGAGGACTGAGCCCAGAACTACGGGGCAGGACCTGGTGAATGACCTACATAGAGCTGAGACCACAGTGTCAAAGAAAACCATCAGTAACACACTCCGCCGTCATGGATTAAAATCCTGCAGTGCACACAAGGTCCTCCTGCCCAAGCCAACGCATGTCAAGGCCCGTCTGAAGTTTGCCAATGACCATATGGATGATCCAGAGGAGGAATGGGAGAAGGTCATGTGGTCTGATGAGACAAAAGTGGGACTTTTTGGTCCAAATTCCACTCACCGTGTTTGGAGGAAGAGGAAGGATGAGAAAACCCCAACAACATCATCCTAACTGTGAAGCATGGACATAGAAACATCATTCTTTGGGGATACTTTTCTGCAAAGAGGACGGGACTACTGCACCGTGTTGAGGGGAGGACGGATGGGGTCATGTATCATGAGATCTTGGCCAACAACCTCCTTCCCTCAGAAAGAGCAATGAAGATGGGTCGCGGCGTTCCCGCATGGCAACAACCCGAAACGCACAGCCAAGGCAACTCAGGAGTGGCTCCATAGGAAGCATCTCGAGTATGTCGTGGTGAAGAATTTACCGGTCAATCTTTCGTTCACGAGCTATGAATGAGATCCCGGAGACAAGCAGCCAAAATTACTTTCCTATGCAGGGTGTCTGGGGTCTCCCTTAGAGATAAGGTGAGAAGCTTAGTCTTCCAGGAGGGACTCAGAGTCGAGCCACTTCTCCTCCATGTCGAGAGGAGCCAGATGAGGTGGCTCAGGCATCTGATTAGGTCCCTCTAGGACGCCACCTTGATGAGGCGTTACGGGCATGTCTCACTGGCAGGAGGCCCCGGCCGGGGACAACCCAGGAAACGCTGGAGAGACTATGTCTCTCAGCTGGCCTGGGAACGCCTCGGGATACCCCGGGAAGAGCTGGAACAAGTGGCTGGGGAAAGGGAAGTCTGGGCTTCCTTGCTAAAGCTATTGCTCCTCCGACCCGACCCCGGATAAGCAGTAGAAAATAGATGAATGAATGGATATTGTCCCCAAAGACAAATGTGTCATGGACACTCAGCTAGTTCTGTCGTTTTCAGTTGGCAGCATCATATACACACCAGGTGACACACACCACACAAGAAACAGGTTACACCCACGTCAAGGGTGATCAAAAATCCCAGTCCTGGAATAAATAAACAATTTCAGTACAGCACACACTAACCTACATATTTGCATTCATGATCATAATAGATAAAAAAATGACCGGAACAGTTCAGCCTGCTCAAAGGAACTCCAAATCTCCTGCCAGAAGGAAGAAGCTGGGACTCTGGGTAAAGAATGGGAGACTGTTCAGACAGTATTTTTTGAGCCTGTCTCATTTGGATTGCTCATAAATAGTGTTGACATGGTTGACATGAACCATTTCAGAATAAAGGCTTTAACATACAGTGGTACCTCAACTTGCGAACGTCTGTTCATACGAAATTTTCAAGTTATGGATATAAACGCCTAAACAGGAAAATATTGCCTCTTGTTACCAAAGAAATTTAAAAATACGAAAGGTAAAAATTCAGTATGGGCTGTTAGTCGCAGCTCCAAGTTTCCTAAATGCAACATATTTATAGCTGCTCTGCCATTGGCTATTGCCAGGCATCTTCCTGGCATCCCATTGGCTAAGAGGGACCTCTACCGTATGTGTCTCTGTGTGTAGAAATGTAGATATGTGTCGATAGTTTTACGTAAATGTGAATCGCACAGAAAAAGTGTTCACCAGTCCGGCGATCGCTCATTATACTGTTGTTTGCCTTGGACATTTTCAAAAGATTATTCAAAGCCAACAAGAGCAAATGTTCTTGGATCAATTATTTGCAAAAGGTCAGGCAAAAACCACTTCTGAGAGAGAACATGAACTAAAAAGGGCAAAACAAAGATGAAAAGTTGTTTTTTCATTTTTTATTCTTTGAATTTTACATTATGCACAACTCTCATATATTGTGCAATAATCAAATTCTAACATGTATTTGTTACATATATTGATGCATTTTTATGCTTTATAAAACATTTATGTCAGAATTTTGGTGGGGGGGGGTTGTGGGGGCTTGGCACGGATTAGGGCATTTATGTGCAAAACGCGTCTGTACTTACAAGATATTCTCGTTAAGAAATTTATTCCAGAACCAATTAATTTCGAAAGTTCATGTACCAGTGTACATATTCTTCAGTTTCTCAATCAGTAAATGTGGCTGCAATCATTATTTTCCTCTGGACAATTCCTTTTTGGTACCGGTATTATAACTGATTTCTTCCAGCAAGTGGGGATGGGTGTGCTGATCTACAGAATTTTGAAAACAGGACACAATGCAGGTGTCAACTCCTCTGCACAAAGAAGGCAGAAATGCCATCTGGCCTTGTGGCTTTCTTAGGACATTTATGTTTGAAAAATGACTGGCCCTCATCAGAGTCAATTCAGCACTCTGGGTCCTGACACATATACTGTAGATTTCAAGCTATTATCACATTCAGAAGAAAAATCGTGGGTCTTAAATCTCAGAACTCAGTCATTTAATTTATTAGCTTTTTTCTAGTCAGAAGTACGAAGACATTTCTTGGCTGTGGTCATTTTGGTGATGACCTTCATAGTATTGTTGGAGGATGATCAAGCAGGGGGAAGCGTGTTGTTGTCGACACGGTGGGATCCCTTCACCGTTCTCCACTTCCCCAGGTCCTCCGCGTGTTCGTTTGATTCGGGCTGAGTTGATGTGCGCAAGTCAGAGGCTGGAAATGGAGAAGTTCTTGCAAGATGTTTTACTGAACATTCAGGGCACAAGTGTGAAACAACACGAATCGATTCGGGCTCCTGTGAGTCTCAGATTTCATCAGGAAGCCCCGAGCAACTACAGTCACACGTATACTTAGGCATAGTATGTTAATTATATTAATTAGGGGCGGGCAGTCCTTCCCCTTATGTAAAAATCAGAAACAAAGAAAGGTCAATGTAGTTCGATCTTGGCATTTTGACAAAGTACAGACCATGTCTGCTGGTCCACAAATCTTGAGATTAGGGTTCCTCTTCGAAGGCACTTGACAGCCTTCAGGGACTTTTACGAGGTGGAGGAGGCAAGAAAACCCTCGGGGGGCTGTTAATTAATCAAGTGAAAATAGAATCTAAACTTCACACTACATTCTTTGTTTTAAGTACTTCAGCAGATGTTCAGGACAGAGACTAGTGTCAAAGTCGACCTGTCTATGATACAAAGTTTTAAGCTAAACATATAACATATATAGGTGATATCTTCAATCCCTCTCTCGGACTCGAAAGAGTCCGAAACCCTTAAATGCATCTGAAAACAATATGTAAAGACGATGTTTCAACAGCAAATACATCGGTGAGATAAATTCAAAACGATATGAAATGTGATAATAATAACATAACTAGTAACTGGTGTCACAAAAGGAACAGAGTGAACGCTGGCGAATTTTTGGACGCCGCTACTCCCCGTGATTTTTTTGATTTTAAAGTCAATTTTTAAGTCAATTTTTTGATCTTTTAAAGTCGACATATTTTTGTCGACCTGCTTTTATGGTCACTGAGTGAACAACGATCAATCCACACTCGATCGGTCGAACTGTCATTGCCTGTCATCGAGTGTTGAGTTGCCGTCGAGTTGCGGCTAGCGGCTAACTTACCTGCTACCTGTCGCTGCTTCCCGACTTTATTACTCCAGTCCAGCTATGTCGATCAGCTGTGAGTGGCTTGCTTTCTGCTGGTTCGTCCTGTCTGTTCTCCACCACCCATTGGAAGCGCTTCACCAGTATGCTGCCACTGAGCTCAAACCCTATTTTAATCCACACGGTCCACCACCGCCTGCTCTGCTCCAACACCCGGACATCCTTTACGTGCCCCGGCGAAGGTGCACTCACCGGGGCTCACGTCGAAACTATCAATACGACAACTCCAGCTCCATCAGGTCGTTCTGGTCCACCGCTCGCCGCCCACGGAAGAACACCGGACGCCGTGCGGATGCCTCTGTGTTAACACGCGTCCCGAGGTCGGATAGCATCGCGGTCGCTCGCAGCTGCACTGCTGTCAACGTCGGCCTACTGAACATCCGTTCCCTTACGAGCAAGGGCCAGTTCGTCCACGACCTCCTGACAGATCGTGAGTTTGACATTCTGTGTCTGACTGAGACCTGGCAGCAACCATATGATTATGGTACTCTTAATGAAGCTACTCCACCGGGCTTTGTTTATCACACTGTGCCTCGCACGACTGGGAGGGGAGGTGGCCTCGCGATGATTCTGCGCGAGGAGTGGAAATTTTCACCCGTAAATGTGCCTGCTTTTTTATCTTTTGAAGCTACAGTTATACAGTTCTCTGGATCAACTCCCACACTGATTGCCACTATTTACCGTCCACCAAAACCAAACAAGCATTTTATCACTGACATTACTACACTCCTCACTCATCTGTATACACTATCACCAAATGTGATTCTCTTAGGAGATTTTAATATACACATGGACAATATCAATAACTCACTCACCAAAGACCTTACCTCCTGTCTGGACAGTTTTGGTTTTCAACAGTTTGTCAACTTTCCCACACACATCCATCCATCCATCCATTTTCCGAACCGCTTGATCCTCATTAGGGTCGCGGTTCCCACACACAGTAAAGGACATATTCTGGACTTGATCTGCTGTCTAGGATTATCACCAACAAACTGTAAAACCGATCTCCTCCCATACACAGATCATCTATTGCTTTCATTCAATGTTAACCTGTCCTTTGTCAAATCCAACCCACAACGCATTATACATTTCCGTAAAATCAAGGACATTAACCCGGACAATTTAGAATCACTTATCAACAACCTCCCCAGTACTGATTGTCTTTCTACAACAGATGAGTTTTTGACACACTACAATACAAACCTCCATAACATTCTCAATACCCTGGCCCCACTCAAAACCCGAACTGTCTCCTTCAACCAAACAGCACCCTGGTTTACCCCTACCCTCAGACAACTTAAATCAAAAGGCCGTCAACTTGAAAGATTATACAGAAAAACTGGTCTCACTATTCATAAAGAAATGTACACTACCCACTTCCTCCATTACAAGGACTCAATATCCAAAGCCAAATCAATCTTCTACTCTGGTTTAATCAGTTCCAATGAAGGTAACCCCAGATCACTCTTTTCACTCATTTCTAAACTCACCAAACCTGCTGACACTCTTCCCTCACATCTCTATTCCACTGATTTTTGTAATACTCTGGCCTCATTTTTTACATCCAAAATCCAATTTATCCACCAGCAGCTCACCCCTTCATCTGCTCCCAACCCTCCTTCTCCATTCTCCCCGGTTCCTACACACCTGTTCTCTGCATTCACCTCCCCATCTGTCCACCAAATCTCCATCTTAATCCAGAAGTCCAAATCCTCTACTTGTCAACTTGACCCTCTCCCTACTGTTCTAGTCAAAGCTTCTATCCCGGCCCTCTCCCCTCTCATCACTAACATTATTCAAACTTCCCTCTCTACTGGCATTGTACCCTCCCATCTCAAAACTGCTGCTGTCACTCCCATACTGAAGAAACCTGGCTCTGATCCCTCCGACTTGAATAACTTTCGTCCCATATCAAACCTCCCGTTCATCTCCAAACCTCTAGAAAAAACAGTAGCTGCTCAACTTCACACCCATCTTTCCTCCAATAACCTCTACGAACAATTTCAATCTGGCTTCCGTCCCCTCCATAGTACCGAAACTGCCCTCCTCAAAATATGCAATGACCTTCTTCTCTCTGTCGACTCTGGTTCACTCGCCATCCTCCTCCTGCTTGACCTCAGTGCAGCCTTTGACACCATCTCTCACTCCATCCTCCTCGACAGACTCTCCTCCATTGGCATCACCAGCATCCCCCTCTCCTGGTTCTGCTCCTATCTTTCTGACCGCACCCAGTTTATCCAGCTCAAATGTTTTAGATCTCACCCCTTTCCCCTCACTTCAGGTGTTCCTCAGGGTTCTGTCCTTGGCCCCTTGCTGTTTCTAATCTATCTTCTCCCCCTTGGTAATATCTTCAGGAAACATCACATTCACTTTCACTGCTACGCGGATGACACCCAGCTCTACATCTCTACCAAACCTAATACCATACTCCCACCATCCTCCCTAACCAACTGCCTGCAGGAATTAAAATCTTGGTTCACCTCAAACTTCCTCAAATTGAATAGCAATAAAACTGAACTCCTCCTCATTGGCACCAAATCCACCCTAAACAAAATAAACAATTTCTCCATTCCCTTTGACAGCTCTTCCATCTCCCCCTCTCCTCAGGTCAAGAGTCTGGGTGTCATCCTTGATAGCACCCTCTCCTTCACCTCACATATCAACCACATCACTCGTTCTGCATATTATCATCTTAGAAACATCCACCGGCTCCGCTCTTCTCTCACTCCTCAGTCCACTGCTATACTTGTTCATACCCTCGTCACGTCGCGACTCGATTACTGTAATTCCCTCCTGCTCGGTCTCCCTCAAAAAACCCTCCATAAGCTTCAGCTGGTCCAAAATTCAGCCGCCCGCATTATCACACTCACACCATACATAAACCATATTACACCTGTCCTCCAACATCTCCACTGGCTCCCCATTTTACACCGCATTCAATATAAAATCCTGCTCCTCACATTCAAATCCATCCATAACCTAGCCCCTCCATACCTATCTGACCTCATCCATATTCCTACACCTGTCCGCTCTCTTCGTTCTTCCTCCTCTCTCCTCCTCTCTGTCCCCCCTGCTCGCCTCGTCACCATGGGAAACAGAGCCTTCAGTCGCTCTGCTCCCCAACTCTGGAACACACTCCCCGCTGACCTTCGTAATACGGACTCATTAACACATTTCAAATCCAGCCTCAAAACACATCTGTTTAGACAAGCCTACTCACTCGGACCATAAAGCCATTATTTTTATTTATTTATTTTTTTGTTGTATTTTTTCTTATTTTATTTGATGCTGTTTTTAACATTGTGTTTGTGATTTTAACTGCTTGTTGTAAGGTGTCCTTGAGTTTCTAGAAAGGCACCCACAAATAAAATGTATTATTATTATTATTATAAACGCAAACGTCAAAAATACTAATGTGTAATTCCAGCATGCAAAAATGGCAGTGATATAAAAATTCAAAAAACAATGTAATGCAAACTTAATCGATTATAAAATATGTTGCATAGCAGATCCCAACACTCTATATAATACTTAGGAATAAAGAGAGGAGTCAGTGGGTTGATGACCCGTTTTTAGCGCAAAATCAACTTGAGCGCGATCAATAAATACTGCTGCATTCTCATCGGACTTTGGAGCAAACACCAAGTCAGAGATAACGACCTCGGGTATGGGGAACAAAGCGTCTAATGCTGTCAGTATTTTCATAAACTGTGTGCTAGTAAGTGCGATGTTGTCCATAATGTCTGTAAGTCCCGATTGTTTCAAAAGAGTCTCTAACTGAGACAGCGGGCACGATTGCGTCATCAATGCTCTTACGTCACCTGCTGTGAGAATTTAACCTGTTGTGGCGCGCTGGACGGCTTTCAGCCAGCTCTCTCCACCATTCTGCAAGTTTCTGCAACATCAGACTGAGGTCAGAGGGGGTGAATGGTTTATAATACATTGCTTGACATCCCGACACAGGGTCCACCTTGGATATCATGGGAGCTTGGAAAGCAATCCCTCCCATAGAACGAGTGTACATGCCTCGCGGGCTCTGTGAAGCATCCGCATGTAACGAGGTGTCGATTTCAGTGTGTCGCGATGTACTCAGTGGTGAGTCTGGATGTGTATCTTTAAGGCTCTGTAACTCGCTTTTCATGTCAGTCATCTCCTTCTGCAGCTGGGACATGTATAGGTGTGTATTCACAGTCGCCATATCCTTTCGTCGTTCCCCCTCCTCTATCTCCTTCTGTCTCTCTTCAAAAATAACATCTCTAGCCTCACGGCTGCGTTTCATCTCTTCCTCTTCCTGTCTATGTGCTTTCTCCTCTGCTTCTTTTAAGAGTGTGAGTAGCTTGTCACTAACATTCCTCGGCACTTCCTGATGTCTTGTCAACAAACTTTTAAATTTTATAGCTCTGTCTAGCAATTGTATTTCATTAGTTCGTCAAATTCTTTTTGTATCATGTCGATTGAAGCAGTGACTCCTGCAGCCAGCGAGTCCGCAGCTGTCTGTCTCTTGGCATCAGAAGGTGGTCGACCCGCAGCGCCAACTCCATCCCAGTGCACTTGTAGGCTGCCTCCATAAACTGACAAAATAGGACAAACTGGTACAGATGTATCGTTAAGCATTTGTTTCACGTTTGCATAAGGTGAGTCGGTGAAAGGGTTAATAGGCACGCTCTGTCGCCCCATGGCAGACTCACAATAGGGTGGCGGCGCAGAGGGCAGCTGCTTGACTTCCACACTTTCTGTCTGAGCTTCTTTTCTTGACTGTTTTACAGCATAGCCCATTGCCAACAGTCTGGCATTTTTCGTCCATTTTCAACTTTCTTTAGACTTCCTCTCACCTTCCTGCCTCTCGGAGACAACTTGTTTGTTCTTTTCACATCTTCCTCCAATTTTTCCTTTTTATTCAAACATGCTTTTTCTACTTCTTTCATCAGAGTCACCAAGCACGCAGCCGAAGACATCGGCGGGAACCAGCCCTTGTCACAACATTCTCTCACCCACTCTCTCAGTTCATCCCTTTCTTCTTCTCTACTTTTCTCTGGCAAAGCGCCCACACACACACTACATGCACTTCTCACTTGATCACTTAGCAGCACATTACGGCCATAGTTTGGAATAACACGGGTATCGAACCACTCCAACTCCCTATCGAATTCCCCATCCATCTTTATACTTTAACAACACAAAACAAATTACAAACAAGGACACGACACACAGATTACAAATAAAGACACGACACACAGATTACAAACTCCTCTTCTCCCCTCCTCTTTTTATTTTCTTAGCGGCCTTATTTATTTAATTAACGTCACACAAATGGAGGTCAATTCTTTCCCTATCAATCTCGCCCTTCCTTTTTCTGTAACTTGAAATGTGTGACTCCCTTTATTCTTTTTCCCGGGAACCCCTTTTATTCGCGAACTGCAGTATTTAATATCCGTGAACTTCGTTGTCCACAAACTTCTGACTCACGAACCTCTTTATTCGCGAACCTCTGTATTTGCAAATCTTTATACTTGTGAATTCTCCTGTATTCTCTATATGATCTTATTAAATTTGAGGAATTCCTGTTTCTAAGATTCTTGACAGAACGAAACAACCCCTCCTAAAATAAGATCATAGTATGCGCAT
The DNA here is from genome assembly GCF_054856545.1 of Hippocampus guttulatus. Classification (NCBI taxonomy): domain Eukaryota; kingdom Metazoa; phylum Chordata; class Actinopteri; order Syngnathiformes; family Syngnathidae; genus Hippocampus; species Hippocampus guttulatus. The sequence goes on from NC_141265.1 coordinate 23,804,410, forward strand.
CTCTTGTTCCTTGTTCCTATTTTCTCTTAAAATGAACTCATCTTCCTCGAGGAATTCTAGTCTCTAGGATTCTTAACAGAACGAGACAACCTCCCTGAAAACGAGTTCACTGTGTGCGCATTCCTCTTATTCACTTGTATTTCCTTATTCTCTTATTCTCTTGTACTTCACTTGTATTTCTCTTATTCTCTTATTCTCTTGTACTTCTCTTCTTTACCGGTTATTTTAGGCCTTTGGTTTAAGCCGCAAAACGAGGAATTATTACTCCTATAACTCGATAATTCGAGCAGAGTACACCCAGTAATACGTTTAAACGGGTTTAAACCGTAAAACGAGGAATTATTATTTCTAGAACTCAGAATTAGAGCGAAATACACAGTAATATGTTTAAACAGGTTTTCTCCATTACCAGCCCCAAACTAATTTGGTCTCAAATCAAACGTGAAGCATCACATCATATCAGTCAACAGGGCAGAAAATCAATCGAGAGGATAAATGTCCTCTTACCTTATCAATTATGGCGCGCCGAAATTCTGCCTGTTGACCGACAATCAGCTCGAATCACGTCGGGGTCACCAATTGTTGGAGGATGATCAAGCAGGGGGAAGCGTGTTGTTGTCGACACGGCGGGATCCCTTCACCGTTCTCCACTTCCCCAGGTCCTCCGCGTGTTCGTTTGATTCGGGCTGAGTTGATGTGCGAAAGTCAGAGGCTGAAAATGGAGAAGTTAATTAATTAATCAAGTGAAAATAGAATCTAAACTTCACACTACATTCTTTGTTTTAAGTACTTCAGCAGATGTTCAGGACAGAGACTAGTGTCAAAGTCGACCTGTCTATGATACAAAGTTTTAAGCTAAACATATAACATATATAGGTGATATCTTCAGTATCCAAACAGCTTCTTAGAGTTCATAGTATGACAGTTTTGTTCGATTGTATCCTTATGTCCCTTCCTTGCTTCTCTGAGCATGTAGTTAAATTGTTTTTGTGCCGTTTTAGTTGGCAGAAATGGGGTGCCTTGTGGGTTTTTAGTCAAGCTTTATATTCTGTGTCCATGTGCTAATTTTCAGATGTTTCTTTACAAACCGCAGATACATGAAAACTTTTATAAACTTTAACCTGAGCCTTTACTAGGCTAACTTCATTATCTGCTCATGGCTCTTGTAGTTTGATTTATTTCTTTTCCAATTTAACTAATTCCACTTCATCCACCTTCTATGTTAATTATTCCAATGCCCGTACAGTATTTCTCTTTTCTATTCACTTTTCAAGTGATCAAGTTTGGCTCATTGAGCAAGTACTGTTTGCCCTCTAAGTTCGGCGTTGATAGAGAGTTAAAACCAGCAGATGGCAATCATATTGCGGAGGCTTAGAAGGGGGATGGACATCAGCACAGTGAGCAAGCGACACACGCAGCTGCTGCTGCCTAGAGAGCACACGCACAAGAAATCCACTTGTGCGTACACAGTTGCAGTACAATGTGAATTTGATTATTTTTAATTGATTGCTGACTTTGTTAATGTTGATGCTAAGTAATTTCCAAAAACAACACTATCCACATCCCTTTGGGTTGATAGTTAGTTTTTTATTTGAAAAAATGCAGTTTTCACTGAACCCATACTACTATCGTGAGCGTTTCGTTATTGAAATATCTGGAAAAATATCAAGATATTAAATTTTAGCCATATCGCACAGCCTCTTCAAACCTTTGCGTGTCCTCTTCAAACAGAGGAACTCTTCACCTCTTGGTTCAACTCATCCTGCCCTGACTTCCTGGATTCCGTGGCTCCTTTAAAAGCTGTGGTGTCAAAACCTAGACCTGAGGCTTGGTTTAATAACAGAACTCGCACAGATAAGCAGGAGTGCCGTAAAGCCGAACTTAAGTGGAAAAAAGATAAGCTGCAGGTCTCTTATTAAATCTGGAAAGACTGCTGATGTAACTACCAGATCACAGTCAAAGAAGCCAAAAGAGAACATTTATCAAACCTAATTCAGGCTAATCGTCAAAACCAACGTGTACTATTTAAAACTATTGATTCTGTACCCCCTCAGCCTATTTGCTCAGACTCTTCACCCGAAATGTGCAACAAATTCCTTCACTTTTTCATTTATAAGGTTTCTACAGCAAGACTCTTGTTTCAAATACAGTACAGTACCACATTTCACCCCTGTGCCATGTTCCATATTCAGCTGTGTTAAATTCTTTTGAAGCTGTGTCCTTGACGTTTTTAGAGGATGTGGTTTTCCAGACATAGCCATCTGGCGCCCCTTGTGACTCTGTTCCTCTGCATTTCTTTAAGGAGGTTCTCCCGAGTATTGGTACATCGGTCTTGGTCATTATCAACAGCATTCTGTCTTCTGGTGTGGTTCCCCAGCAGTTTAAATATGCTGTGGTGCAACCCTGGCTCAAGAACTCTGGCCTTGATCAAGATGTACTGTCAAATTTTAGACCCATTTCCAAGCTGCCTTTCATTTAAAAAAAATCTGGGAAAAGTGGTACACATGCAGTTAAAATCATTCTTGGATGAACATAAAGTCTTGGGAGTTCTTCCAGTCCGGTTTCAAGATGATGCATAGCACAGAGTTAGCACACTTATGAGTTCTTGGTGACATCCTCTGGTAAACTGCAGACTATGTGCACAATTTTTTAAATTTTATTTATTATTTTTATTTTTTTAATATGACTGCAGCATTTGATAGAGTGGATCACATAACTCGTTTAGCTCATTTGCAGCACCTGCTGGGCATTGTTGGTAGTGCACATAAGTGGTTTAGGTTCTATTTAGCTGACAGAACCTTTTGTGTTAGCCTTGGCTACTCTGAGTCACATACTTCCCCACTATTGTGTGGTGTTCCACAGGGCTCAATTCTGGGGCCTCTGCCGTTCTCTCTGTATCTGTTCCCCTTGTTTTCCATCGCAATGAAACATGGCATTTCCTTCCACTGCTATGCAGATGACGGTCAGATCTAAGTCCCACTGAGCAAAAAAGATGCTGTCTCATTGAGGCCACTTTAAACCTGTCTGGAGGATATCAAGACCTGAATGGCACTATATGTCTTGAATTTCAATGAAAAGAAGACAGAAGTGATGTTCTTTGAATCCAGTAGCCTTTATACATCCCATCATGCGGACCTGGGCCCCCTAGCTCCTTCTCTTAAGCCAACAGTCTCAAACTTGGGTCTTAAACTTGACAGTGCTTTTAAATTGGACCGGCAAATTTGTGCCATTGTGAAATACAGCTTCGCTCATCTTAGCCAGCTGGCTGAAGTCAAGGCTCTCCTTTCTCAAGAACACTCTGAAACAGTCATTAATGCCTTCGTCACATCTTGGCTGGATTGCTGTCATGCAGTTTACTTTCGAATAAGCCAATCCTCCATTACATGTTTTCAGTTGGTCCAGAGTGCTGCTGCTCGGCTCTTGACTGGTATTTGTAAGAGGAAGCACATAACTCCTACTCTGGCATCCCTTCACTGACTCCCAAGACATTTTAGAGTTCTATTATTTGCTTTCAAATCCTTAAATGGCCTCGCCCCACCTTACCCCTCTGCCCCAACGCAGCTGCCAGTTGCCTCAGGTATGCGAACCAGACATTATTAGAGGTACCAAGAACTAAGCGTAGGCTCAGAGTGGATCGAGCCTTTTCCACTGCTGACCTTCCATTGAACGTTTGGCAAGCCCCCTCACTGCCCATCCCTAAAATCAGAATCAGAATCAGAATCATCTTTATTGGCCAAGTATGTAGAACACACAAGGAATTTGTCTCCGGTATAACACGCTGCATTAGTATCATCATAAACAAGGACATGACAAATAGGTATGGAAGGACATTTCGTAATGTAAGTGAACCGTAGTGCGGTGGTACCACTCAGTGACAACTGTGAGACAATGTGCAAAGTATCAAGCAGAGTTTGTACAGTTGGTGCAGAAAATCATTGAACCATTTTAGAGTGACCAGTAGCAGTATTTGTTGTACAAGAACAGTGACTGTTGAGGGAGTTAATGGCTAGAGGAAAGAAGCTGTTTAAGTGTCTGCTGGATTTGGTGCGCATGGATCTCTAGTGCCTGCCTGAGGGGAGTAGCTGGAAAAGGTGGTGGGCAGCTTGCGGGGGATCCAGGAGGATTTTCCGTGCCCTTGTCTTGATTATTGCAGTGTGCACGTCCTCAAGAGTGGGTAGGGCGGTGCCAATAATTTTTTCCGCCGTCCTAACTGTCCGTTGAAGTCGGATTTTGTCCTTTTTTGTGTCGGCCCCAAACCAAACCGTGATGGAAGAACACAGGATTGATTCGATGACTGCCGTGTAGAACAGATGTAGCACCTCCTGTGGCAGGCCATGCGTCCTCAGCAGCCTCAGGAAGTACATCCTCTGCTGGGTCCTTTTCAGGATGGAGATGGTGTTGACTTCCCACTTCATGTCCTGGGAGACTGTGATTCCCAGGAACTTGAAGGTCTCGACGGTTGACACAGGGCAGTTGGATACTGTGAGGGGCAACTGTGGAGAAGGATGTTTCCTGAAGTCCACGACTCATCTTAAAACTCTTTTTTTTTCTGCTTGGCTCTCGACGAAGGTGGATGCTTTTTTGCTCTGCTCCTGTGCCCCCCCCCCCCGACCCCCTTGCTCGCCACTCAGTCTATGTGCTGTCTTTGTGCTGTTTCCTGCCGTATTTTTATCCTAAAAAACAAACCATGGAATTGGTTGGCTGGTCTCTCGACGCAATCGACAAAATTTTCTCGACGAGAAGAGCAGGCAGCGGGGAGCCTGCTTGCCCCTCAGGGACATTTGCTGCCGGGTACACCCTAGATCCCTGGAGGAAGTGGAGAATGGTATGCCTGTCAATACTGTCCGTTTAGGATGTGGAAGACATCTACATTATCGGCCCTCTGATAGCAGGTATGCTGCTGTTTGGTGTTAGCAGTTTCCTGATCTATCGTAAAATTCAACCGATGGGAGCGGCTTTATTGGAAGTGAAGAAGCTGCCGGTCTCTTTTTGGACGGCACAGCGCAGATGTCCAACACTCAGACTCAAGCAGTGACTGAGCTCAACCGCAAAATGGATGCGGTTTTGGGGCGTCTTTGCAAGATGGAGAACAACTTGGAGAAGTTGGAATCCGCGCTTCGAAAAAGAAATTGTGGATTTGGCTGATCGGCGCCAGTGAAGAGATCCAGGCCACGGACTCAAGGCTGTCTGGAATTGTTGGCGGCCGTCCCCAAAACAGCGCTATTGGACCCCTTATCCCTGGAAGGAAGTACGCATGGAAGCTAGTGCCCCACCATCACCCCCTCCTCTCAGCCATGGATTGATAAGCCAGGACTGTCTCCATGAGCAGACCTTGACAAAGCAGCTGCGGCCAGATACGCACACATAGTGATGGGTCCATGAGGCCTCATGAGGCGTGTCGACACAATGACACACTGTGTTGATACTGTGATGATACTGTGTCGCTGACCACTGCCACCTGCTGGACCTTCAAAATCCCTGCAGCCAACCCACTTGACAGACTGAACAGACTGATTTGATGATGAAGTGTATCCAATGCACTACCTCACTCTACCCACAATAGCCACAAGCGCCATTTTTATGTTGTTGTTTATGCTGTTTATATTGTCTATACTGTTCAGATTACATGCCTTTTTTTATACAGTGTAGGTGCTATCCTTTCTTAGCTGTGTGTGTTAATGCATATATGCACTGAGGATTGAGAGGAAGAAATTTCATCTATGCTGCATGTCACACATAAAGCATATTTGACAATAAAGATGACCTTGACCCTTGACAATATCATTCACATCCATGCATTCATATTGTATCATTCAATGTGTTTCAATAATGTGAAAATCATGTGAATGAGGATGCTTGTGGGCTTTGTCTTCACAAATTTTGATTTAGAAAAATAAGATGCTCCAGTGTTTTAAATTTTAGTCTGCTGCGTTTAATGCATGCTATTTCCCCTGTTGTGGAGAACACACACACAATGGAATAAGACATGTCAAAAATCAGAGAGGCACTTGGTGAGACAAGGAGATTTTAATAAATACCTTATTCTCCAAAAGGAGATCAAAATGGCTCTACACGGCGGACAATTTGTGTTTGTCCGGAAGCTGCTCCATAATATGCACATACTGTAACAATGTCACTCGAGTGAAGCGCGTCTCAACAGTCGATAGTCCGCTGCTTTATGCTGTGCGCATGTGAGCGCGAGCACGTACTCGCGGCACCGACCCAACCCACGCCACATATTAAGCTTTGAACTACGACAACAGCTAAGCTAGCCTAGCCGATGTAATGATGGTCAGCAGACAAGGTTTACCTTTTATGTGACTTTTAAAAGCAGCGTGGCAGAGTCATCAAACATGCGGTGTGCTCACTCGCAGTCACTTTCTGGAACTCCCCCTTATAGGCGGGACCTCTCAATCAACTGGAGTATGACGTACAGTACAAACGTTCATAAAGCACTTCTCATATAATAATAGCCTATTATATGACAGCCGACACGACGCTCGAAGTCAGACAGACAAATTTTTTCTGATAATCAGTGTGTTTTCCGTATTGCCCAAACATATATTTTTATTCGAGCGAGGGTGAGGTCTGGCATGTTTCGGCAGTCGGCATCGTGTCGCCAGACACACTTCCTTATAAACACTGTGCGGGCTTTTGCTGCGTCAACGCCCCCTGCACTGAGTCGACGCCCCCTGGACTGAGTGGCGCAGCCTGGAATGTGCCAAGCAGCCTGGACTGTGTCGACGCAGCCGATGCAGTCTAGATTGCGCCGGTGCAGTTCACGTGTCAATCACGTGATGTAATGAAGCAGCACATGCACCGACACGTGGATTGCTCTGTGAGCCCGACGCATGCGTCAACGCATCGGTGTCGCTGGACCCATCACTACGCACACACAACCAGACAATCACACGCACATACACACCCTTGAAATCACCGCCTTTATTGTTCCTGTTTTTTTTCCCCCCGTGATGTGATCCGATCTGCGGAGCGCACGGGGACCGTGCAGCTGGTCGGATGGGCCGCGTCGCGTGTTCTCCCCCCCCCCCCCCCCCCCCCCCGCTCCCTTCCCATCCATCCACCCCCTCATTACATGTTATGTCTTGTGATTTGTTTTAACTGTCATATGCTTCTAATGTGCAGGGCTTTTTTTTTTATCCCGTACTCAAATTATCCTAATATGAGTATAGTTAGAGCGTGTTTTTTTCCCCCCTCTCCCTCCCTAGTGGTTTCCTTTCTGAACTCTGACTTTAAATTTCCCCAGTGTGAGACAAATAAAGAATATCTTAATCTTAATTTTTGTTCTTTAGCATTTGACTCAGCATGAGGCTTGAGTTTTAGTATTACCGTTTTTGTGTTTTCTAAAGTCTTATACCAAGGGTGGCCAACCCACGGCTCACGAGCCGCATGAGGCTCTTTGGCTGGTTCAATGCGGCTCCCGGGCTTTAACACGAAAACGCCTCTGCGATGGCACTGCCATTCAAACAACGGTGCTTAATACATAGAATGTACGACGTCAGCCTATCACCAATCCCGTTACTTGATTGACATAGAGGGCAACCAATCAGATGACTGAATCACTGCCCATGTACAGACAACGGCGCTAAGTGCTAAGCTAGTAAGCGAATTACCTCGGTTTTAAGGCAGGGGTGCCCAATACGTCGATCGCAATCGACCAAGAACCAGCAGACGGGTCCCAGGTCGACCGCGAGCGGTGGGAGGAGGAAATGGGGGGGGAAAAAAAGATTTGTGTGTTTGTGTCTTTAGGTTTCATTTATGTTCGGGTGCTCAGGCTGTTGCTCATCGTAGCGTGCATGTCCAGTATATGTGCGCGGGTGCATGGTCGTGTGTGTGTGTGTGTGTGTGTGTGTGTGTGTGTTCATATGCTTGCACATGCGGGATCGGGTCGATCGTGGGAGGTTGGTCGCTCCAAAAGTTGATCTTTGGGGAAAAGTGTGTGTGTGTGTGTGTGTGTGAGTGCGTGCATCTGTGTGCGCATGTGTGTGTGTGTGTGTGTGGCTCTTTGCAGTAACACAGTAAAAAAATTGGCTCTTAGTCTCTGACTGGTTGGCCACCCCTGTCTTATACATTTGTTTTATTGTTTGTTGTTGTTTGTATTAATTATGCTCCATGTACAACACTTTGTATACAGTGGTGGTTGTTTTAAAGTGAACTATAAATACAGTTGAGTTGAGTTTACCTATGGTCTACACTCCACGGTTAGGAGGTGTACAACTGGAAATCGGAGGTGGAGTTGGTTAAGTACCTCGGTGTTTCTTTGCCGAAATACTGAATTGTTTGATCTTAAGTTTGGCTGATTGAACTTGAAATCAGATCTACAGAGATGGAATATCATTCCCCTCTTGAGTTTGAGCACCCAGATATGGTCAATTGGGATGAGTTTGTGGTTGCTCTATCCTTTTCATTGTCTCCATTTCAAAGTCTAAATACCACATAAACAATTTAGCGAATGGGACAAGGTATTTATGGCAGGGTCATAGGGGCCAGAATTAAATGTAAAACATTGCATTTAAGTAAAGAAAAGCATGGAATGGAACTCCAATGCATGCAAGATTACAATTAAGATTGCCATCTTAAACCTTTTACTTTGCCTCTGCTCAATGAATTACAATGCCGTTTGGCAAGAAATAGAAAGTGTGTTGGTACGCCAATAGCTGTTCTCCTGACATACAAGGCATTTGTGACAGAAATGGAAATTGCTGATGATTGTATGACAACCTGTCTTCTAAAAATATAAATAATAAAAATAATACATTTAATTTATAAGCGCCTTTCACTCAAGGACACTTTACAATCAAAACAAGAACAATAAAACCACAGATAAAATTATAAATAATAAAAGGAGAGATTAATTTAAACTGAATATGCAATTTTATGAATATGCGACAGGACGGTCCACAGCAGCATAGCCCAGACACAGGTCCCGTCGGCCCTCATCACGGAGCGCAGAGGAGTGGAGAAGGCACAGGGCCCCGTCTGACAGCCGAACAGGCAGGACGCCGGGACAGCGCGACCGAGGACAACTGTGCGACGACCGACGGTCCAAAACCACAACGAATTGCGACAGGAGTGTAGGGTTTCTCCCATGACGAGAGTAAACTGTAGAAACGACAGTAAACCGTAAAAAAACGCTAAAAAAAAGAATAATTGCAGGTGAGCAGCGGCAGGCAGACGCGGCAGGCAGACGCGGCAGGCAGACGTGCCAGCGTTCACTCAACCCGGAAGTTAAATATGACATGTTCAAAACACTTCCAGTAAAAGTATTTGCACATGCAAACTAGAGCGACATGACAAAGGTAAAGAGTGAATGAAAATATTTTGCCACTTTCTAATACAAAAATGTAAATAACAACAACAACAAAAAAACTGCAAAGAACTACCAATCTCAGGCCGCCCACAATTGTTAATCCATGACCTGCTACAATATTCGTAAAAAAATCATATCTGCACATGAATTAGTTTTCTGAGGACAACTCTGTTTTCTCAGAAGAACCAAATTATTCAAGGTCTTCCAAATGTGTGTCGTTATTGGCTTCAGCTAGGTTGCATCTTTATCTGACATGAATGAAAAGCGCCTTTCCTAAAATCAAAATTTTAAAGAATTGCTTTCACGATCGGCGGCACGGTGGTCGACTGGTTAGCACGTCGGTCAACTAGTTAGCGCATCGACCTCACAGTGCAGAGGTCATGGGTTCGATCCCGGCTCTGGCCTTCCTGTGTGGAGTTTGCATGTTCTCTCCGTGCCTGCGTGAGTTTTCTCCTCCCACATTCCAAAAACATGCATGGCAGGTTCATGGAACACTAAATTGTCCCTAGGTGAGAGTGTGAGCGTGAATGGTTGTCTATGTGTGCTGGCAAACAGTTCAGGGTGTACCCTAACTACTGCCCGAAGATAGCTGGCATAGACTCCAGCACGCCCGCGACCCTCTTGATGGTAAGCGGATTAGAAAATGAATGGATGGATGCATGTTTTTTACAATGCCAATAAAAAATTATTTCTAATGTTGAAGAAAATAGCTTTTCAAATGTCAGTAAATTTTCATTCCCATTGTTTCCCTCCAGAAGTCATTACTAAAGTTCTCCCCCTACTGTCACTCTTTTATTATCTACGCTACAGTGCTCCTCTCGCTTCTTCTGTGCTCTTTCTAAATCTTTATATTGAGTTTTCCTCTGCCTCCTCTCTTGACAGATGATAGACAAGAGACTGCATTGAACCTGTCTACCAATGGCATTAGCAGCATCAACATGTCAATAGAAATAAATGGAGTTGTCTACACAGGTAAATAGAGGGGCCGTTTGCTGATGTAATTGCAGGCAGGAAATTCAATAAGTTATAGCAGCATCCTGGTGCTTAGTTCTCAGCACAATTTGATGTCTTTGCGATAAAATCCAAGCGTAATGAAGTGGCAGTCCAATAGAATTAAAAAGGTTAAATATCTCAAAACTTTGCCTGTAGATTCAAGGTCGATGGGACTTATTGTCAAAGTGTGTGTTTAGTGTGTTTGCCTGCTTGCATGTGTGTGTGTGTGTGTGTGTGTTATTGTTCATCCACGTGTGTGTTATCGTGCATCTACAAATGTGTTCATGAATGTGTGTGTGTGTGTGTGTGTGTGTGTGTGTGTGTGCGCGCGCGCACGTGCGGGTCTAAGACAACTTGGTGTAATTATCGCCTCTCTGCTTTGAAAAAGATAACGTACTATATGCCTGATGGTTGTCACTTCATAAATGAGCTCACTCTTGGGAAGCCAATGTTCAGCAGCAATAGATTGAATTCATCCAGTTCAGAGTGCTACAGCAGGCAGGCAGACACTCTTTTATGGTAATTGTCCCCAATATAGAAGTGTAGTGGTGAACATGCAGAAATGTGATGTAAAGAGGCAAATGTCATCCAAAATCCTAGAATGCACAAGAGAAAACATGCCTTGTACTGTGTACTATGTGAAGATATCGTGTACTGTGACGCCACTGCAATTCTCTACAATGGCTTGCAAGCATTTATACCACTTGAAGTTTTCTAATGGTGTCATAATATAACCACAAACATCAATATATTTTACTAGGATTTTGTGGGCTTGACTGACAGAGTTGTGCATAATGACCTGATCGGACAATTAATTGAAATATTTTTATAAATAAAAAAATGAAAAACATATTTTCCTTTCAGCTTTTCGCTTCAGGGGTCGCCACAGTGAATCAGTTACCTCCATCTAACCCTGTTTTGTGCATCTTCTTCTCTCACACCAGCTACCTTCATGTCCTCTTTCACTACATCCATAAACCTCCTCTTTGGTCTTCCTCTCAGCCTCCTAATTGGCAGTTCAAAACTCAGCATCCATCTCCCAATATATTCACTCTCTCACCTCTGGACATGTCCAAACCATTTCAGTCTGGCCTTTCTGACTTTCTCTCCAAAACCTCTGACATGAATTGTCCCTCTGATGTACTCATTCCTATCCAACCTGGTCATTCCCAAAGAGAACCTCAACATCTTCATCTCTGCTACCTCCAGCTCTGCCTCCTGCCTTTTCTTCAGTGGCACTGTCTCCAGTCCAACAGTGTGGCTGGTCTCACCGCAGTTTTATACACCTTTCCTTTCATCTTAGCTGAAATTCTTCTATTACACATCACACCTGACACTTTTCTTCATCCGTTCACACTTCTTCACCTCTTTTCCACACTCTCCATTTCTGTGGACAGTTGCCCCCAAGTTCTTAAAATCCTCCACCTTCTTTATCTCTTCTACCTGCACTACTCTAATACTTCTCTGCCACCCCAGACGTCCTTGACGAAAAAATGAAAAATGTGGCATGTAAAAGATTCAGCCCAGACCCATCCCAAGACCTGATTCTTACGGGTGTCACAATAAATGCACAGTGAGAGGTCGGGTGTAATTGGCCCGGTCATTGGTATTAATACCTGACAGAGAGTACATACTTTGCTCCATATTTCTGATGCTACTGTACTTAATTCACACAGCACTGCCGCTCCCTAGTCAGTAGTCTTGAATGCGCCCTTAGCGCCACTGGCAAGTATTACCATAGACAAAATTTACAGTACATATGCATGTTGTTCATATATATATATATATGAGTCCATAGACGCCACAGCTGGATTGGATGCAGCAGAGTGAAACAAATTGTGAATATGCCTAGTTCACTTGCACCTTTAAAATACATCATTAAGTAAGAAACCACAGAATTAATACAAAATAATTGCCTCTAATTGTGTGAGGTTATTCTTACCCGATTTTACAAATCCAATCTTCCAATTTTATGGCTAATACAACGGCTGTTTTGAACATAGCCGACACACTGACATATGCCTCGCATTGGCCTACCGGCTGAAGGCGCTGTCTGCAGCAGAAACAGAAAGAAAGAAAAGAAAAGAAAATCAATCTTCATCTTAGATGTCAAAAAGATTTGTGGCTCCCGTTGTTTCTTTTTTGAAACAGGTTCAAATGGCTCTTCAGTTGCTGATTCCAACTTAATATGTCCCCCCTTCACTTAACATAGTGAGACTGTGTCAGGGAAAGTCCTAAATGTGTCATTGTAGAAAAGCTTAAGATGGCTGACTGTTCAAAAACTGTTTGTTCATGGTCACTTCTATCTCTGAAAGCAGAACATTCCCCAGTACTTCTGATTTTTTTGGACAATAAGCATTTTCCTCTCAATAGAGCTGCTCACTAAATAAGCTTTTGTCACTTGATATAGACAACTCTTCATCCATAAAATTTGAAATAATTGCTCTGATATTTTCAGAGGTTGAAGTGGGCACAAGTAGAGATGAATACATCTATTTGGTGACAGCTGATTGCAGTTTTGTGACATGAAGTTACCGAAGCTTTTTTATTTCACATTTACTTTTGGAGAGGACTGTAAATAATATCATATGCAACTGGCAGCGATCAGCCTGGGATGGGAACGATAAAATGCCCTTTACTATTTTTCCTTAAATTTGTGGTGTCGTAGGAAACAATCATTTTCTTCAAAAGGGAGAGTCGGTGACTGAGTCAATTCAAAACTGCTGATTAAAACTTGCCACTCACTATGGATACAATATAAGGAACAATTATCATAAAATGTTGAATTTGATGTTGATAAATTCATTGCCAGCAGTAAGAGTGGTTAACTGAGGGGGCAAGGCATTTGGTGGAGGTGGACAAGGTAATAAGGTAGACCTACCAGACTCGAAAATCACAGGTAGTCTGATATAATTCACTGTACTATGACTACTGTCCTTTTAAAAGATTCAACATTATTTGCCGTCTGGCCCTGAATGACACGTGAATGCAAAAATAGATTGGGGTCAAACAATTTTCCATAGAAAAACATTGGCCTGAAAACTAGTAACTATGTGGTCTTAATCACAACAACAAATAACTAAACATGTTACAGCATATCAAAAACTGCAACATCAAATTACTAAACACGGGAGTAAATTGTCGTGTTTTTGTTATGCTGTTGTGTTCAGTTATTTGTTGCTGCGATTCATTTGTTGCTGTAGTGTTTTTTTATTTACTCTGTTCCGTTATTTGTTGTTTTTTAAAATCTGTTTTCACATTTTTTGTTTGTTTGTTGTTATGATTTTAATTTGGCTGTCTTCAAATTTTATGATGCTATCTGGTCGCCCAAAGAATGTAATTTCCCAACGACAAACTAAAACCAGTTACATATTCATTTTATCTTTTAAGATGATCTCTTCAGAAACAATAATTCCTGTTATTGTCTCTAAAAAAAGATTATGACAAATAAAATGCTGATTTTAATTTGGTTTGCTTTCTAGGGGTCCTATTTGCTAGGCAGGCATCTATACCAGGGATCATAGGACATCATGGGAGACAAAGCCAATGTACAACTCAGCAAAAGTTCCAGCCGTCTTGCTCTTCCTCTTCTTCACCATTTGCTTCTGCAGTTTATAAGCACAGGAATTCGATGTCCTTGCCTTAAGTTTCCTGTTGTTCTCTATTCTATTCTTCCCACTCTTTCGAGATGATCTGTACATGCAACAGACTGTCACAATGAGGTAAATAGTTTCATTCAGTTATTTCTGAGGATTGAATAATTTTGCACTGCAAGATGATCTTTACACTCAGTGAGGACACATCATTTTCAAGTGATGAGAGTTGTTGCGTCAGCAATCAGTTATTTAGTGAGTAGTAGGATGTTCCCTCATTAATGCGTATCTGGATTTATTTCCTTTTTATAGATGTACAGTAATCCCTCATTTATCGCGGTTAATGGGGACCAAAGCCACCCACGGTAAACGAAAATCCGCTAAGTAGCGATCAATTACCATAGACATTTAAAAAAAATGCCCCACGTGGGGCTTTGCGCTTCACCAGAGCGCAGTAACACGCGCGCACATACACACACACACACACACACACACACACACACACACACACACAAAGACCAGCGATCCCACTGCGTGCAGCAGACGTGTTTATGATGAGTTAAATAAGGATGATTGGACAATTAAGGATGGAAGAGACGTGCTTTTGTTCATATAAGCCTCCTCTCTCTCTCTCTCTCTCTCTCAGCCATACACACACACACATACACGCACACACACAGACACGCGGGCACACCCATAAACAACACTTAGACACTGATTAAAGATCAAAGAGTAACCCAGTGATAAGACAGAAAGAAGATATACAGCCACTCAACATGGCTTTCCATCTTCTCACCCCCCCCCCTCACCCCACATGTACTGTATGTTGCTCGATGTGACTCGCTGTTGTTTTGCTGATGTCCACTGCTTCTCGCGGACCGTTTGCGGACTTTTTGCGGACTTAAAAAAAAAAAAAAAATATATATATATATATATATATATATACATCCATCCATCCATCCATTTTCCGAACCGCTGAATCCTCACTAGGGTCGCGGGGAGTGCCGGAGCCTATCCCAGCCGTCGTCGGGCAGTAGGCGGGGGACACCCTGAACCGGTTGCCAGCCAAACGCAGGGCACACAGAGACGAACAACCATGCGCGCTCACAATCACACCTAGGGACAATTTAGTGTGTTCAATAAGCCTGCCATGCATGTTTTTGGAACGTGGGAGGAAACCGGAGCACCCGGAGAAAACCCACGCAGGCCCGGGGAGAACATGCAAACTCCACACAGGGAGGCCGGAGCTGGAATCTCTGCACTGTGAAGTCGATGTGCTAACCACTGGACTACCGGGCCGCCCGCTATATATATATACAGTATATATACAGTATATATATATGTCGCTCATATATATATGAGCGGCTGGATAGCTCAGTTGGTAGGACATCGGTTTGGCGTACGGGAGACGGTGGTTCGAATCCCGCCTGGGGCAAAAAAAAATGAGCACATAACACAGTGTGGGTCCTTGGGCAAGATCCTTGACGCGAATGCCTACCTCATACAATGATGAGAGACAATACAAGGAATGACATGCCGGCTCAGACGTCGCCCGGCCAAACAAGGTGCTGGGGAACCAGAGCATCTTGATGAAAAATGGGCTACTGGAACAAAGCGGAGATGGGCGAGATGCGATAACATGGCTCTGTTGGAATGCTACTACTCAAGCAACCCTAGTCAGAGGGGTTACATGCAGAGAATGTGGGCTAAATGGTTACTTCGAAACCCACAGTCACGGTTGACCACGAAACAACTAGTAGCTCAGTGTTCCAACATCCACAAACGGCAACTGCTGTCACAACTTGAGATTGATGAGGTACAACGCAGGTTCCATGGTGAAGGGCCCCAGGCTGCCAGATCAGAGGAGGAGGTCATACCAGAGATTGGGAGGCAAGCCCCAATGAATGCAGATGATGAGATTGGGAGGCCAGCCCCAATGAATGAAATGCTGAGCGAGGCAGCAACTGACCTCTGCAGCAACTGAGCTAAGAATGAAAAGCTGGGCAACCTAGAAACCGATTACAACGGCTATGTGAAGTACCACCTGAAAGTCTCATGGAAAGTGTGAATGCAGCACTGAGGACGATCTCGACCGTAACGATCACGGAAACCAATGAGCTGATATACGCTTCAGCATCAGTAGTCATGCCAGGCTATAAGAGAGATAACATGAGATATGTTATCCACCATGGAAAAGACGGTTGGAGGCTAAGATCAAGGCGGCTCGGAAATATGTGAGTCAATTGACGGAGGCCCAGAGAGGTGTGATGAAAAGGCCGACACCCGAGAGGTACATCCAGATGACTATACCTGAAGCACTCGAAACTGCCAAACAAAGGCTCCAAGCCGCCTAAAGCGGTACACGAAAGAGAATGAGGCCAGATGAATAAACAGGCTGTTCACAACACAACCTGCGAAAGTGTAGACACCTCCCTGAACAGAAGCCAGTTACCATAACAGTGGCAGACATACAGGAAAGAGTCTCAGATATGAAGAACTGGCCAGCACCAGGCCGGACATGGTCACAGCACTCCATGAGCGCCTAGCAGCACAAATGAACCAGCTGTTGAGGGATCGGATTCACCCAGGATGGCTAACCGAAGGGCGAACGATCCTGATCATGAAGGATCCCTCAAAGGGTGCAGTCCCATCCAACTATCGGCCAATAACCTGTCTCTTCACAACATGGAAGCTCATGTCATCATTGCGACTAAAATAAGTGGACAACCGTGACTGTGGGTTTCGAAGTAACCATTTAGTAACATGAGCGAAGCACAGAAGGGCATTGGTAGAGATACCAGAGGAGCCAAACATCCGCTCCTGGTTGACAGAACAGTCGCACAAGACTGCAGGTCCCGACATACCAACCTGTGCACAGCCTGGATTGATTACAAGAAAGCATATGACTCGATGCCACATACATGGATCACTGAATGCTTGGAGTTGTATAAGGTGAACAGGACCCTAAGAGCCTTCGTTGCGAACTCGATGAGGATGTGGAAAACCACACTTGAAGCCAATGGCAAGCCACTTACCCAAGTGTCCATCAAATGTGGCATATACCAAGGTATGCACTCTCCCCACTGCTGTTCTGCATAGGACTGAACCCCGTAAGCCATGTAATCACCAAGACAGGCTATGGATACCGCCTCAGAAATGGAGCTACAATCAGTCACCTACTCTACATGGATGACATAAAGCTGAAAGGGACATAGACTCCCTGATCCACACAACCAGGATCTACAGCAGCGACATCGGGATGTCATTCGGGCTTGAGAAATGTAGTCGGATGGTGACTAAGAGAGGAAAGGTAGTCCGCACTGAAGGGGTCTCACTCCCTGAAGGAACAATAGCAGACATTGAGGACAGCTACAAGTACCTCGGTATACCACAAGCCAATGGCAACCTCGAACTGGCAACAAGGAAAGCGGCTATGGCCAAATACCTCCAGCGAGTGAGGCAAGTCCTAAGAAGCCAGCTCAATGGCAAGAATAAAACCCGGGCAATAAACATGCCCTGCCAGTGATCAGATACCCTGCAGGAAAAATCAGGTGGCCAAAGTAAGAGATTCAGACCACGGACGTTAAGGCCCGAAAGCTCCTAACCATGCATGGAGGGTTCCATCCCAAATCCAGCACCCTGAGAATAAAGGAAGGAGGCCGGGGACTAGTGAGTGTGAGAGCCACTGTCCAGGATGAAACATCCATGAATACATCAAGGAGAAGGCTCCAACAGATGACGTACTCAGAGAATGTCTCAGACAATGGGGAACAGAGGATGAGGTGCTGGAAGAGGGACCATCATGGGAAGACAAGCCCCTACATGGGATGTACCACCGGACCATAACTGAAGTGGCTGATCTCAAGAAGTCCTATCAGTGGCTAGAGAGGGCTGGCCTGAAGGACAGCACAGAGGCACTCATCCTGGCTGCTCAGGAGCAGGCCCTGAGCACCAGAGCCATTGAGGCCCAGATATACCACACCAGACAAGGCCCAAGGTGTAGGTTCTGCAAAGAGGCACCTGAGACGATCCAACACACAAGGATACTGCGCAGAACCCTCAAGCTTCCTGGCCTCTGGTAGAGGACCCGAGCTGAATGAGGGACGGACCCCACCCGAGGGGTGAGACGAGGATATATACAGTATATATGAGAAATCGCGGTTTGGATGATTGATATATGCCACATTTTCTTTTATCTTTTGATCTGCTTCAATAATGTAATGAATTTAACATGAAAATAGGGTTTTCTCAGTCATTTTTCGATGAGATTAAAACATAGATTCATTAGATCAATTAATTACAGACCCTAATTAATGTCACAAACCACTATTCCTCACTAGGGGGCATTTTATTTAAAATAATCATAAAAATAGATAGGTCAACAAAACTAATCCTGTGAGGGGAAATCAAGGTACTTTAATCTGCAAATCACTCAGCACAAATCATTTTCAAACAACTGCGTAATATATTCAATGCCTTATAAGGACAGGATACTTATTGTTCAAACTGATTGAGATTCTTTTTCTTTTGCAAATATTCACTCAGCTTGAATATGATGCCTGAAAGACAACTTTTGTGAACCACAGTGTTACTTAAATTTTTAATAACCTTCGGTCAGCGTTTGGAAACTGAACAAAATATTCACTGAAGTTTTGGCGGTGCAATTCTTCCGCATTCGTTCTCAATGTATAACTTGAGTTGCTGAACAGTCCTGGGTCCCCGTTGCCATATTTTGCCCTTCATCATTCGATACACATTTTTAACAGGACACAGGCTTGGACTGCTGGCAGTTTTGAGCCACTCTTGTATTACAGCAACAAGCAACTAAAACGGGTAAATTCACATTGGTAGACATTTGATTCCGCAAATGACGCACTCAGCTCCAATATTTGAGGACAAAAAAAATCTTGAATTTTTTTTTCTACTTTCTTCCCTCCAAATTTTGCTGCTGTAGAATGCGAATTTCTCCATTGTGAGACAAGTAAAGGTTTTCTTATCTTACCTCAGTGATATACAGTTTGTGTAAATCCATACGTGTAAATCATAGTAGTCTGCATTGTTAACACATTTACACTTGTTTGAAAAATGTTTTGTTTTTTTCTTGGACTGGTCACTGGATTCCATTTCATTCAATTTTGTATGATTATGCCAAAGACGGAAATACTTTCTGACACATCTACCTCATTTGCTATAGACTGCCCACATACAGTACACCAGCTTACTTGGTGTTTCATAACTATGTATTTGTGTGAACTGACAAAGCATTTCATTGAGAGTTGAATGTAACAATAGTGAGTCGAAGGTTTTTTTTTGTTTGTTTTTGTTTTTTTGCATTGGGACGCACAGCAGAGTGTAATTTGTCAATGCAATCAGGACAAGTCCTCATTAATGTACATGAAAGCAAACTATCCAGATATTTGTATCCTGTCCTGAAGATAGACCATGTTTGAAGCACTGAAAAAGGCTTTATATCACTCTTACCAGAAATTATACTTAAACTGTCACGAATGTGATATATTTGATATTTGCTTTTGTGTACCAAATGCAATTGTGAGAACATAAATATGCAAATCTGTGAGTTGAGTCAGCAATGCCTTTAGCTGATTACTTTGTGTAAGTATTCTCAAACCAAGCTGGCTGGAAATGGGCACATGCAACGACTTATTCAGCCTGACAATTCAAGCACTGTTACCTCATGCTTCAGGAGTTCACCTGCACTTTTCGTCACCTCTGCTTTGTATTTTATTCACTCATTATCTTGGGTGTGTAGGATCGTGTTCGGCTGTCCATTTGAATGCATAACACACTTCTCAGCGCTCTTAAAGTGGTGCACTTCTGCTTCATCATTGGGTGTGATAGCAATTTCAAGAGAGATGAAGATCAATGTATTTATTTGCATTTCAAAGAAAATTATGCAGCAGGGCCCACAGAGAGAAGAAATGTATCAACATGGAAAGTGAACATCTCCTGTGAAGCCCCCCATGGCCAATCCATCGTTTGGGCTTGTGTGTGCAGCGGTCAGTTTGTCAGCAGACTAAGTCTGTTTACCTTTATAATCGTAGTGATATTAGGGATGTTTTTTTTTTTTTTACCCCCCCCCCCCCCCCAACCCCCAAAAAAAGGCCTGGCACAGTGAGCGGCTGGTTAGCACATCGGCCTCACAGTGCAGAGGTGCAGCGTTCAATTCCGGCTCCAGCCATGCTGTGTGGAGTTTGCATGTTCTCCCCGTACCTGCGTGGGTTTTCTCCAGGTACTCTGGTTTCTTCCCACATTCCAAAAACATGCATGGTAGGTTGATTGAAAACTCTGAATTCTCCCGAGATGTGATTGTGAGCGTGAATGGTTGTTTGTCTCTGTCTACCCTGCAATTGGCTGGCAACCAGTTCAGGGTGTTCCCTACTTACTGCCCGAAAACAGCTGGGACAGGCTCCAGCACACCCGCGACCCTCATGAGGATAAGCCGATTAGCAAATGGAGGTATGGATGGATGGACAAAATGGCCTATTAAATCACACTCAACTCCAAGTCACTTATGTTTTGAATTCATGCAAAAGCGAGCGAGGGAGTACAACTTAGCCAATGGATGATTCCAACATTAGCGAAAACAAATGTCTTGAGGCAAACCCAGATCGCTGCTATACATATCAGTGCATAACAGCTAATTGTTTTCTACTGAAGAAGAATAGGGTGGCCCGGTGGTCCAGTGTTTAGCGCGTCGACCTCACAGTGCAGAGGTACCGGGTTCAATTCCAGCTCCGGCCTCCCTGTGTGGAGTTTGCATGTTCTCCCCGGGTCTGCATGGGTTTTCTCTGGGTGCTCCGGTTTCCTCCCACGTTCCAAAAACATGCATGGCAGGCTAATTGAACACTCCAGATTGTCCCTAGGTGTGAGTGTGAGCGGAAATGGTTGTTTGTTTCTGTGTGCCCTGAGATTGGCTGCCAACCGGTTCAGGGTGTCCCTCGCCTACTGCCCGGAGACAACTGGGATGGGCTCCAGCACCCCCCACGACCCTAGTGAGGATAAAGCGTTTCAGAAAATGAATGAAGAAGAATGAAATAAGGCACGAGTTGAATAAGCACTCCGACATCTGTTGATTCATCTGTCTCTCGCTGTCACTGTTAAATCACTGGAGCGAGGGGTGCATTACAGGCACAATGACTGAGCCAAATTCAGCAGTCATGTTGACAACAAGTCACTGATGGTGTAATGGTAAACTTAGCTGACTTGTGTGCGGGTAGCATGGGATCGGTTCCCACTGTGATGGTGTGAATGTGGGTGTGTATGGTTGTTCGTCTGTGTGTGTGCTCTGTGACTGACTGGCGACCAGTTGAAGGGTTACTCTGCCTTTCACCCGAAGTCAGCTGGGATAGGCTACAGCATTTCCTGCAACCCTCTTCAACGCTTCAGGATGAACAGTGTTGAAAATGGATGGATGGATGTTGACAACACCTGATAAACATAACAAACGTGAAGCATCATTGCCACATTATTATGTTCAATAATGCACAGATGAAGTGCTGATGACAACTTTATATAATGGAGAATAACAAATGCTCGCTGCACTGTGTGATGACTGTATGTGCAGAAGAGCATACCATTACCGGTAGATGTACAACATTAACAACACTTGTCTGTTTACTTGTCCATGTAACGGCTTCTTCGGATACGATTTTTAAGTTTACAGTCTGTATTCATAGGCTTCCAGAATAGTTATAATCCTCTAGTGATTTCTAAACTTTCATTTGGGGGTGCGTCATACAACATGTCATTAAGACTCCACCATCCATTTTCCACCGCTAATCCGGGGTCGGGACGCGGGGGCAGCAGCTTTAGGAGGAAAGCCCAGACTTCTCTCTCCCCAGCCACTTCTTCGAGCTCTTCCTGGTGGATCCCGAGGCGTTCCCAGGCCAGCTGGGTGACATAGTCTTTCCAGCGTGTCCTGGGTCGTCCCCGGGGTCTCCTGCCAGTGAGACATGCCCGGAACACCTCACCAGGGAGGCATCCAGGAGGCATCCTAATTAGATGCCCGAGCCACCTCATCTGGCTCCTCTCGATGTGGAAGAGAAGCGGCTCGACTCTGAGCCCTTCCCGGATGACCAAGCTTCTCATCTTATCTCTAAGGGAGAGCCCGGTCACCCTGCGCAGAAAACTTATTTCGGCTGCTTGTATCTGGGATCTCATTCTTTCGGTCACGACCCATAGCTCGTGACCATAGGTGAGGGTTGGGACGTAGATCGACCGGTAAATTGAAAGTTTACGACAGACCGATACAACGTCTGCATCACAGCAGACACTGCACCGATCCGCCTGTCAATCTCTCGTTCCCTCCTGCCCTCACTTGTGAACAAGACCCCAAGATACTTAAACTCCTCCACTTGGGGCAAGATCTCCTCCCCGACCCGGAGAGGGCACTCCACCCTTTTCCGACTGAGGACCATGGTTTCAAATTTGGAGGTGCTGATCTTCATCCCAACCGCTTCACACTCAGCTGCGAAACGCTCCAGTGAGAGTTGGAGAGCCCTGCTTGAAGGAACCAACAGTACCACATCATCTGCAAAAAGCTGAGATGCAACACTGAGGCCACCAAAACGGACCCCCTCAATGCTTTGGCTGCACCTAGAAATTCTGTCCATAAAGGTGATGAACAGAATCGGCGACAAAGGGCAGCCTTGGCGGAGTCCAACCCGCACTGGAAACGATTCCGACTTATTGCCGGGAATGCGAACCAAACTATGACATTGGCAGTATAGGGACCGAACAGCCCGTATCAGGGGGCTCAGTACCCCATACTCCCGAAGTGCCCCCCACAGAACTCCCCGAGGGACACGGTCAAACGCCTTCTCCAAGTCCACAAAACACATGGAGACTGGTTGGACGAATTCCCACGTACGCTCGAGGACCCTGCTAAGGGCGTAGAGCTGGTCCACAGTTCCAGGGCCGGGACGAAAACCACACTGCTCCTCCTCAATCTGAGGCTCGACTTCCTGACGGACCCTCCTCTCCAGCAACCCTGAATAGACCTGACCAGGGAGGCTGTGGAGTGTGATCCCTCTGTAGTTGGAACACACCCCCCGGTCCCCCTTTTTAAAAAGAGGGACCACCACCCCGGTCTGCCAATCCAGAGGCACTCTCCCTGCTGACCACGCGATGTTGCAGAGGCGTGTCAACCAGGATAGCCCCACAACATCCAGAGCCTTGATCTCATCCACCCCTCGTGCCTTGACACCGAGGAGCTTTTTAGCCACATTGGTGACTTCAACCACAGAGATAGGAGAGCCCACCTCAGGGTCCTCAGACTCTGCTTCCTCCAAGGAAGCCATGTTGTTGGAGTTGAGGAGGTCTTCAAAGTATTCTGCCCACCGGTTCACAATGTCCCGAGTCGAAGTCAGCAGCGCCCCATCCTCACTGTACACAGTGTTAGTGGTGCACTGCTTCCCCCTACCGAGACGTCGGATGGTGGACCAGAATTTCCTCGAAGCCGTCCGGAAGTCGGCTTCTGTGGCCTAAGGTGTTCGTTATGGACAATCCGTGACAAGCACAGAAGTCCAATAACAAAACAGCACTCGAGTTCTGATCAGGGGGGCTGTTCCTCCCAATCACGCCCCTCCAGGTCTCACTGTCATTGCCCACGTGGGCATTGAAGTCCCCCAGCAGAACAAGAGAGTCCCCAGCAGGAGTACTCTCCAGCACACCATCCAAGGACTCCAAAAACGGTGGGTACGCTGAGCTGCTATTTGGTGCATATGCACAAACAACGGTCAGGACCCATCCCCCCACCCAAAGGCGGAGGGAGGCAACCCTTTCGTCTACCGGTGTGAACCCCAATGTACAGGCACTAAGCCGGGGGGCAATGAGTATGCCCACACCTGCTCTGCGCCTCTCACCGTGAGCAACTCCAGAGTGGAAGAGAGTCCACCCCTCTCGAGAGAACTGGTACCAGAACCCAGGCTGTGTGTGGAGGCAAGTCCGACTATATCCAGTCGGAACCTCTCTACCTTGCACACCAACTCGGGCTCCTTCCCTGCAAGAGAGGTGACATTCCACGTCCCTAGAGCTCGCTTCTGCAGCCGAGGATTGGACCGCCAGGGCCCCCGCCTTTGGCTGCTGCCCAGCTCACATTGCACCCGACCCCTTTGGCCCCTTCCATGGGTGGTGAGCCCATGAGAAGGTCATTAAGACTCATTTGGGATAAACCTCGCCAGTGTAAGCCAGGCTTTTGTATCTAACATTCGTGACCTCTGAAATCAAATATGTTCTTGTCAATAGACATAAAAAAACTAGCACAATGAACTAGGAAGATGTCCTCATACTTATATTTGATTGTACTGTCGTGGTTTAGCAAAATCCTGTGATTGTCTTCTGTTATATTGTAGTGTAATGGTGTGATCAGTGGTTATAAAGTTAAATGACACCGTATGTTGCTTTGTTAGTATACAAATTATATAAAGAGAATCAGTGCTGCAGGGGACAATCTTCCGCCTCTAAACCAGGGATCGGGAACCTATGGCTCGCGAGCCATATATGGCTCTCTTTGATGGCAGCATATGGCTCGCAGAAAAATCTTTAATTTTGAAAAAAAAAAAATCGTGAGAGTCCTTTGCGCATGCGCGAACCGGCGTCTAGAAAGCCGGTTTGGGCCGATTTTCGCGGGAAAGTGGCAAACGTACATGTCATTGTGTCTAATTATTCATCTATCAATCGCCTTGGCAAAGCAGATGAGGCAGAGACACTGTTCAAGTGGGGTTGCCTAATTTGCTGTCGAAAATAGTGGCCGATGTGCGCATGTGCGTGAGATCGAGGAGTATCACACTTTTCAGCAGGAATGGACAGAGGAATTTGCCTTTATGGAGAGAGCAGCTTCCGCAGTGTGCCTAATATGCGGCGATAAAATTGCATCGATGAAAAGGTCCAATATAAAGCGGCACTTCGACACCCGCCACACGACATTTGCATCGAAATATACTGCGGGGGACAGCAGGAAGAAAGCATGTCAAGAGCTTCTATCAAGAGTGCAAGCTAGTCAGCAGCAACTCCGTGTTTGGACCCAACAAGGTGACTGGAATTCGACTAGCTTTGCTGCCACGTTCGCAATTGTGAGAAACAGAAAGCCCTTCACGGATGGGGAGTACGCCAAAGCATTCATGCCTGATGTTGCCAATGAACTGTTTGATGACTTTTCGGATAAGGACAAGATAATCAAACAGATAAAAGACATGCCTCTGTCGGCAAGAACTGTTCACGACCGCACCGTCATGATGTCAAATCAAATCGAGGCAAGGCAAGTGAAGGACATAAATGCAGCACCTGTTTTTTCTCTCGCCTTGGATGAATCAACGGACGTAAGCAATTTATCCCAGTTCAGCGTGATTGCAAGGTATGTCATCGGTGACACACTATATGAGGAAAGTCTTGCAGCTTTGACGATGAAAGGAACAAAACGGAAGGATTTATTCAAGTCTTTCACTGAGTTCGCTAAAGAAAAAAAAATCTACCGATGGATAAACTTGTCTCGGTGTGCACTGACGGTGCTCCGTGCATGGTGGGGAAACACAGAGGATTCGTGGCACTTCTTCGTGAGCATGAAAAGAGACACATCCTAAGTTTTCACTGCATCCTACATCAGGAGGCGCTTTGTGCTCAGATGTGTGGCGAGCAGCTTGGAGAGGTGATGTTGCTGGTCGTTTGGGTGGTCAATTTTATTGTTGCCCGAGCTTTAAATGATCGCCAGTTTAAAGCACTGCTGGATGAAGTTGGGAATAATTATCCTGGTCTGCTTCTGCACAGCAACGTGCGTTGGTTGTCAAGGGGGAAGGTGCTCAGATGTTTTGCGGCTTGTCTGAGCGAAATCCGGACTTTTCTTGGAATGAAAAGCGAGTTAGCTGACACTGAGTGGCTCCTGAAATTCTACTACCGCGTGGATATGACTGAACATCTAAACCAGCTCAATGTGAAAATGCAAGGCGACATATAATTTTGTCCCTGCAACAAGCAGTGTTTGCATTTGAAAACAAGCTACAACTTTTCATCGCCGACATTGAAACAGGTCGTTTACTACACTTTGAAAAACTGGGAGAGTTTAAAGAGGCATGCACAGCAAGTGACCCTGCTCAACATTTTGATCTTCAGCAGCTAGCAGGATTCACATCTAATCTCCTGCAGTCATTCAAATCGCGCTTTGGAGAATTTCTCGAGCGCAGTCATCTTTTTAAGTTCATCACCCATCCGCAGGAGTGTACAGTGGACAGCGCTGACCTGAGTTACATTCGCGGTGTCTCAGTCAAAGATTTTGAGCTACAAGCTGCTTACCTGAAGGCCTCAGACATGTGGGTGAATAAGTTCAAGTCATTGAATGAAGATTTGGAAAGACTTGAACGACAGCAAGCAGAGTTGGCAAGCCAACACAAGTGGGCAGAAATGAAAAAACTTCAATCCGCAGACCAGCTGATTGTCAAATCTTGGAACGCGCTTCCCGTCACATACCACACACTGCAGCGTGTGAGTATTGCTGTACTGACAATGTTTGGCTCTACCTATACATGTGAGCAGTCTTTCTCACATCTAAAGAACATTAAGACCAACCTACGATCACGTTTAACGGATGGAAGTCTCAATGCCTGCATGAAGCTTAACCTCACCAAGTATCAACCAGACTACAAAGCCATCAGCAAAACCATGCAGCACCAGAAGTCACATTAATGGTAAGAAATACTCATCATTGATGAGCATCAGCATAACAACGTTGTTAAAAATCATTCAGTCTTATTGTACTTTAAAAGTGTTGAAATTACATAAAATGCACACATTACTTGTAGTTTTTAGTTTTTCAACATATTGTATGGCTCTCACAGAATTAATAAAATATGTGGTGTTTATGGCTCTCTCAGCCAAAAAGGTTCCCGACCCCTGCTCTAACTGTCATTTAATCGTTGAAGGTGGAAGCTGTCGTAAATTATAACTCCAATATGTAGGTAATTTTTTTTTCTCCAGTCTGTTTTGCTGGTGTTGAGGGATCAAGTCCAGGTGTAGCACATCTTCTAAAATGCAAACATGAGCTCAGTGTGGAAACAGGTTGCTCAAACCTACACAATTGTTCAAATTTTGTGAATCTGTACTTTTTTCTGTAAGACACAAAGCTGCAGGTTTAGCATAATTTATTAAGTTGTGAAGTGTGGTGAAGAAATTTTAATGTGTCCATGCAATCCTCTTTGTTGTCACCATCCTAACATGAAGGGTGCAACAATTAAAAAAGAATAAAAGGTTGAATTCATTCATGTCATGTTCAATATCTTTTCAAATGCAAAAAAAGTAGATAAATAAATAAAATTGCAATCTTTTGATGTGATTTTTTTTCTTTTAATTTGTTTTTGATTTACCTTTAACACTGTACAGAATGTCCCGGGGGAGGCGGCGGACATTGAGTCCGAGGGGACCATGTTCCGCGCCTCTATTGTTGAGGTGGCCAATCTGAGTTGTGGCCGGAAAGGTGGTCAGTGCCTGTCGTGGTGGCAACCCCCGAACTCGCTGGTGGACACCAGCAGTAAGGAATGCCGTCAAGGTGAAGAAGGAGTCCGATCGGGCCTTTAGATCCTGTGGGACTCCAAAGGCAGCTGATGGGTATCACCTGGCGAAGCAGAAGGCAGCTTCAGCGGTCGCCGAGGCAAAAACTCGGGCGTGGGAAGAGTTCGGGGAGGCCATTGAAGCTGACTTCTGGACAGCTTCAAAGAAATTCTGGTCCACCATCTGACGTCTCAGGAGGATGAGGCAGTGCATCATCAACACTGCAAAGCTCCGGGGGTGGATGTGATCCGCCCGAAGTTCCTCAAGGCTCTGGATGTTGTGGGGCCGTCCTGGTTGACATTGTTATGGGAATTTGACATATAACAGCGCTAAACGGAAATAACTGTTCGTACGACTGAATGCTGACCAATTATTTTGCGGATAAGCAAAGTTGCCTGCACATGCACGAATCTGTACTCTGTGCAGCTGCTGAAAATGCTGATTGCGCTGACCTTTACCAGTGGGTCTACGTTCCATCCCTCACCCATGGTCAGGAGCTATGGGTCGTGACCGAAAGAACGAGATCCCGGATACAAGCTCCCGAAATGAGTTCTCTCCGCAGGGTGTCCGAGCTCTCTCTTAGAGATAAGGTGAGAACCTCAGCCATCCGGGAGGGGCTCAGAGTCGAGCCGCTTCTCCTTCACGTCAAGAGGAGCCAGATGAGGCGGCTCGGGCATCTGATTAGGATGCCTCCTGGACGCCTCTCTTGTGAGGTATTCCGGGCATGTCCCACTGGCAGGAGACCCCAGGGACTACCCAGGACACGCTGGAGAGACTGTGTCTCCCAGCTGGCCTGGGAATGCCTCGGGATACCCCGGTAAGAGCTGGAACAAGTGGCTGGGGAGAGGGAGTCTCGGCTTCCCTGCTAAAGCTGTTGCCCCCGCGACCCGATCTGTAGCAGAACAAATTGTGCATCCTTGCTCACTTTTAGAATAAACGCTCTGACTATGTTGACATGCAAGCAATATTCAGATCAAGGTTTCAAAAATTTCAAAATTCCGGTTTTTGAAACATTCGGAATAAGCCATTTACATGCGTGAGCAGACAGTTACTCTTGTGTACATGGGTATTGTGATCCATTGGAATATCCCTATCTAAACTGAGATGATTACCGTATTTTCACGACCATTCGGCGCACCGTGTTGTCGGGCGCAGTCTCAGTAAGGGGTGCTATTTCTGTATTTGACACATACACAAAACGCACTGTATTATTGGGCGCAGCCAGGCATGGTAAAACATATGCCAGCTTAAACATACGGCATGCATGCACGCTGTCTTACACGCCCACCCTTCACTCATTGGCGGACTTCCGCATGCCTGTCGTCACTCACTCCGCCTTTTCTCTATATAAACAGCGTGTCGGCCAGAGGTGCTCTCAGTCAGGCTTTAGAACTCGGCGCATACACTAGACGCTCCGCATTATAAGGCGCCCTGTCCATTTTGGAGAAAATTTAAGACTTTAATGGCGCCTTATAGTCATGAAAATACGGTAGTCAAAGTCATGACGCAGAATGACATCATTTCTACAGTCAATGAAAGACGTGAAGAATCAGAATCAGATTTATTCGCCATGTATGCAAGAAACACACAAGGAATTCAGTTCCCGCTTTCAAGCCGTTCAGAGGAACATAGACAAGACTAACATGAGTGAGACAGAACAAGGAACCTGGCAGGTCGCTGTTAAGCACCACGATATCCTATATAAGGAAAGAGAAATATATATAAAAGTGGAGAAAGACATCGGTTTACAAATTATAGACCAATATCACTACTACCACAATTTTCAAAAATATTAGAAAAACTATTTTCTCGCAGACTTGATAGCTTTATACAAAAGCATGCGCTGTTAATGGAGAATCAATATGGCTTCAGGGAAAAACGGACCACCTCAATGGCAGTTATGGAGTTTGTGGAAGCAATAGCCACTAATATAGACAACAAAGAATTCACTGTTGGGGTTTTCCTAGATCTAAAAAAAGGTTTTGACACAATAGATCACAGTATATTATTGAAAAAACTAGAAAGATATGGCATTAGAGGTGTAGCTTATAAATGGATAAAAAGTTATTTAGAAAACAGATATCAGTACGTGCAACTCAACAATAAAAAAACGAATCAACTGAAAATCACTCACGGAGTTCCTCAGGGGTCAGTGCTTGGTCCAAAACTATTCATCTTATATATAAATGATATCTGCAAGGTCTCAAAACAATTTAAATGTGTCCTATTTGCTGATGATACAACTTTCTACTGTTCTGGAACAAATCTGAAACAGCTCCTGACAACCGTAGAAAACGAATTAAACAAATTAAA
This sequence comes from Hippocampus guttulatus, assembly GCF_054856545.1. Classification (NCBI taxonomy): domain Eukaryota; kingdom Metazoa; phylum Chordata; class Actinopteri; order Syngnathiformes; family Syngnathidae; genus Hippocampus; species Hippocampus guttulatus. The sequence goes on from NC_141265.1 coordinate 23,834,194, forward strand.
AAACCGGTTCGACAGAAATAAATTGTCACTTAACCTGAAAAAATCGAAGTTCATTGTTTTTGGCACAAGACCAATCAAACACCAAGCTAAAATTATGGTAAACTCAATTGAGATAGAAAGAGCGTATGAAACCAAGTTTCTCGGATTAGTAATAGACTCAAAACTATGTTGGAAGCCACATATCGATAACGTAAAAAGAAAAATAGCCAAAAACGTAGGGATCCTCTACAAAACCAAGGAAGTGCTAAATAAGAGATCTTTGTACACATTATACACTTCATTATTATTACCATATATGACCTACTGTGTGGAAATATGGGGAAATGCCTGCAAAACAAACACACTCCCTATTCTCAACCTACAAAAAAAAGCAATTCGAATTATTAATAGATCAAAATATACGGAACCCACAAATCCACTAATTATCAAATTAAATACGATGAAATTTTATGACCTGGTTGACTTTAAAATCGCCCAATTAATGTACAAAGCACACAATAACCTGCTCTGCCAAAACATTCAGAAGTTTTTCGAAATTCGAGAAAGCAGCTATGATTTAAGAGGTACCAATTTATTCAAAAAACTCAAAACAAGAACAAACATCAAGCAAAGAAGTGTATCTATCAAAGGTGTTAATCTGTGGAATAATCTCAAAACGGACCTGAAAATGAGTAAATCGCTTGCTGAGTTCAAAAACAAATTCAAAAAAATAGTACAAATAACCTACATCAATCAGAGTTAAAATGATAAATTCAAAACATTAAATATAATGATAAATCAGAACTAAGTTGATAAATAGAGAAAGGTATCTAAATATCCATTATGAATACAAGAGAAAATTGACACAAGAGTGTCAGGGTGTGGAAGTATATAATCCCGATACAAACCAAAAGTTGTAAAAATATCACGGTTAAGGGTAAAGTATGAGCCTTAATGGAGACTTCTTTCTTCTTACTTTTTTCTTTTCTGATTGATATAAAAATGATTTATTAGATACAATCACATAACGGGGTAGGACTAGATAAGTTGTTTACTTCTTCCTACTCCCTTGAACATAATAACTGTGTTGAATGAAGATTGATTTCTTTCCTTTTACTTTTTTTATCTACCTTATTTTCTGTCAAATTATTACTGTATATATGTTTTATGTTCAATAAACAAAAAAAAACAAAACAAAAAAAAAAAAGAACAATTGGGAATGCAATCGAGTCCTCTTAATGGGAGGATGGTTTGAGCCAGAGGAAAAATAACCTCAGCACATGTAGCGTACATTTATAAACAGTACAATTCTCAAGACATAACATGAATACAGCGAAGATTTTGACATTGCACCTGCAGCTGTAAAGCCAAGACCTTTTCAGTCACAGGCTCGGGGGAGTGAGACGACAATAGGGATATAGGACTCACGTCCGTATGTTTTTCCCATCCAAAGGAAGTCCAGATAACAATTGTTTTGGATACAGGCCTCAGCAATTTCAGACAGCCTTGAATATCTTTTAGCATGTGACTCTCCATGGTGTCAATCTGCCGAATTCTTGATCAATCAGTCAATCAATTTTCCAGGACGGTCCAACTGCTCCCGATCTTTTCCATTTTGCAAAAGGACTCCAACACCACATCCACTTTGCGGTTGAGTTCCGTCAACGCACGAGTCTGAGTGTTGATCGCCCGCCCCACACCTTCCATGTTGTGATCTTCCAATGAAGCTGAAGCAACCAGTTGAATTTTTGTGATGGATCAGGAAACTGCAAAAAGTGTCCACCTTTGCCGAGAGCCAGAGCAGAAATAACTATACTTAAGTAAGTAGTAGCGGAATAAGGACCCAGAAGCAGAATTGACACGGAACTTGAAAAGTAAAAGTGTTTACCTCTGATAATACCAAGTAACTACAGAGAGCAGAGCTGGATGCAGAAGACATGGAAAATAGCTGACACTGGTCGAAAGCTTGATGCACTGACAACATATCAATCCAAGTTAGTATAGACTGGAAGACATCAGGCCTGTATGCCATTATCACGGTAACATTATAAAGTCGCACAGCAACTGCAAAGCAACTGTGCAACAATTGATCCATCAAGCAACAACCAGTTACAATATAAAAGTTGGACTCATGGTACCACATGCTACTGAAGAGGAAAAGAAAGAGTGAGCAGCGAGAGCGAGCGAGCTCCAGCGACGGTCGACCCATTGGTCCGGCACATGCGGCTGAATCTACCCCTGGGGAACCGGCGGCGGTCGATCCATTGATCCGGCACGAGCAGCTGAGTCCACCCCTGGAAGGCCAACCGGCTGATCAGCGAGCACGGCAGCAGCAGCGGCGGCAGAACTAGCTCGACCACCGAGGCGGCGTAAGCGAGCGAGAGCCAACCAGCGTGGGCGAGTGAAAGGATTTGTTCCGAACTCCGGCGGCGGTCGACCCTTTCGTGCCCGGCACAAGCATCTGGAGCCACCACTTGAAGCCAACTAGCCGAACAGTGAACCCGGCAGCAGCAGCCAAAGAATTCACTCGACTACTGCGGCCCAGGGAAGCTAAAAAACCCACTGCCACGTCATCAACATCCTGATTGGCAGCAAGCTCACTGTACACGTCAACAACTAGCTGACAGCCGGCTAGCAACAAAGTCCGTAAGATGCCTCCCAAACAGAAACAAGATGCAAAGCAGGACGAAGAATTGATGACCCTCACGCAAGTCAATGAATTACTCCTGCAACAAAAAGAGCTTTTTACAGCGCTCATGGAGCAACAACAGGATCACTTTAAAGGATTTGCCAAGATGATATTTGACACAACAAACACACGACTTGATAGTTTTTCTAGGGAAGTACAAGAACTTAAAACCAGGATCAACTTCACCCAAAAGGACATAGATGACATTAAAAAACAGCAAATGAATGAAACTGACCACGGTAAAAACATGCAGACTGAAATATATAAAATATGTGACAGTCTGTTAATATTAACTGATAAAATGGACCACTTAGAGGGACAATCAAAAAGAAACAACTTAATAATTGATGTAATTGAGGAAACACAAGGAGAAACGTGGACCGAAACAGAGCAGAAAGTGCAAAAAATCCTCAAGGTTCAACAGCAGATAAAGGAGACAATCGAGGTGGAAAGAGCTCACCGAACAGGAAGGCATGAATCGGGAAGACCTCGACCGAGGCCAGTGGTGGTAAAATTTGAAAAATATGAGAACAAAACAATGATTCTACAGAGAGCAAAATATTTAAAAGGCACGAAAATCGACATTAATGAAGACTGTACAGATGTCGTGCATCACAAAAGAACTGCTCCCAAAACTAAAAGCTTCACGTGAAAGAGGGGAAATTGCCTACGTGAGGCACAACAAACTCATTGTCCAACACCGCACCAGGACTCCAATACAACAGGCTCGAGTTCAACACACATGCTGAGAACTGATCACCACCAAACAAAAAACTTTGACTCTACTGATATAGGAAATACACAACAAAAACTTGGACTTCAAAACCTTTGATTATGCTGACCACAAGACATTCAACCCTGAGAAAAACTTGGACCCGGACAATAATTTCTTCAATCATAATCACAGCATCATAAACTCCAAGTATTATACAGATGAAGAATTCAACACAAATGTAGAACTGAAAAATACACTTTCAGTGATTCACTTAAACAGTAGAAGTCTCTTTAAAAACTTCACAAAAATCCAAGAATACTTGACTAAATTCAATAAATTTAAAATAATTGCCATATCAGAAACTTGGCTTGACGATGAAAAAACAAGTGAAATGAAAATTGAAGGATATGAAATGTTTGCAACTAAATGGGAAAACAAAAAAGGAGGGGAGGGGTCGCAATATATGTAGACAACGCTCTACGATGCACTAAAATCGAGAGCCTCACAAACACAACAGAGAATTTAATGGAATGCCTAACAATTGAAATACATATTAAAAATGCATCAAATGTCATCATAAGCTGCATTTATAGGACACCAGGATCTTGTCTTAGTTAGTTAGTTCCACCCGTTCCTATTTGGAACATTGGGCGACGAGTCTCCTCCATTTGTTCCGGTCACTGGTGACCCTTCTTGCTCTATGCCAGCTGACACCCATCTCACTGAGGTCTTCTTTGGCAGTCTGTCTCCACGTCTTCTTTGGCCTACCTCTCTTCCTCTTTCCACCCTCTGGCATCCAGTCCATGGCCACACTTGCCGGTCTCTCTCCTTCTCCTTTCAGAGACAATGTCTGACAGTTCAGCTACTCCTGCCCTCCTCATCACCTCCTCGTTGGTGATGTGGTCTCTCCATGAGATCCTCAGGATGGATCTCAGGCAACGCCGATGGAAGACATCTAACTTGTTGGTAATATTGGCTGTCTTCATCCATGTCTCGCAGGGGTAAATCGCTGTTGGGATGACCACTGACATATAGAGGCATAGCTTGGTGGTCGTAGTGATGGCTTTCGATGACGAGATGTTGCGGAGGCGTTGGAACACTCCAGTAGACTTTACCAAGTCTACTGTTGACGTCTTTCTCCACACCACCTGTATTTGAGATGTTACTCCCAAGATATGTGAAGCTGTCAATGTACTCTATGTCATGTTGGTGTAGTGAGTGGTTGAAGGTGTTGGTTTATTCGTAAACAGACCTTAACTCCGTGCTCATGCAGATTGTTGGTCAACTCCTGGAGTGCGGGCTGGGTGTGACTTAACAGAGCCAAATCATCCGCAAATTCCAGGTCAGCGAGTCTGCTCCCTCCCCACTTGATACCAACTTTTGCCCCTGTGATGGACTTCCTCATCACAAAGTCAATTATGATGATGAAGAGTAGAGGTGACAGAATGCAACCCTGTCTTACACCAGTGACAATGTCAAAATCATCAGTTGTGCCACTGTTGGGTTTGACACGACAAGTTGAGTTGTGGTACAATGACCTGAAGATGTTAATGTACTTGAGGGGTACACCATACAGCTGGACGATCTGCCACAGTGATTCCTGGTGGATGCTTGAAATCGATATAGTTGATCATGAGTGGTATCTGAAGTTCTTGGCACTGCTCTATGATGTTTCGAAGAGTAAAGATCTGTTCGGCACAAGAACGTCGCCTTGCTCTTCCCTCAAGATTGTATCCACTTCGTCTTTAAGGCGCTGTAGCAGAACACTGCAGAATACCTTGCTGGGGATTGACCGCAGTGTAAATCTTAATTGATTTGTATTGGACAGGTGCCGCTTCCGGGTTGAGTGAACGCTGGCGCATTTTGGCTGCCGCTGCTCTCCCACAAACTTTTGTGTTTTACGGTGTTTTTACGGTGTTTTTACGCTCGATTGTTTTACTGTTTTCGCACGGAATCACTATCATCATCTCACAGTCATTCCACTACAGCCCCCATCCACGCCTGCTTCACACTCTCAACCATCTTCGACTGTTTTCGTCCCGGCGTCTCAGCGTCCTACCTGCTCGGCTCTTGGACCAGGCCCCGTGCCATCTCTGCTCTGTTGTTCCCCGTGATGGGGGTCGGCAGGGCCTGTGTCTGGGTTCTACTGTTGTGGATCATCCTGTCGCTCCTCCATCGACCTGTCGAGGGTCTGCTCCAGTACTCGGTGGCTGAGCTCCTCAGGCTCCGCTTCCAATGGCTGGGCCCTACTCCTGCTCTACACCTGCTCCCGGACATCGTTCGCTTTCCTTCCCGGAAATACATTTACCATGGGTCTCGTCGGGGCTTCTGCCTCAACCGATCCAACAGCGTCACCTCCTTCTGGTCATCCTCCCGTTGGCCATCCAGAAACGCCGGCCGGTCCATCGACCATCATGCGTTAGCCGGCTTGGCTAGGTCGGCTAACGGTCCCCGCAGCAGCGAGACTGCCGCCGTCAACTTACATACTACTTACTTACTTACTACTACATGCTACTTAACATCCGTTCGCTTACTGGGAAGGGTAATCTCATTCAAGATATCCTCACTGACCGTAAGCTTGACATTCTCTGTTTAAATTAAACCTGGCAAACTCCCGGGGACTTCTCACAGCTGAACGATGCCACTCCCCCGGGATTTGTTTACATTTCCAAGCCCCGCGATTCCGGTCATGATTATTGTCATGATTCGGTTTAGGGACCAACAGGTGGCACTGTAGGGCTCCCCTGGCAGCTGCACACCTGTTGGTCATAACTAATTAAGGCTTTAAAAGGACTCCCAGCCCGAACACTCAGTGTCGGGTCATTGTTTGCTTTTTGCTACTGTCATGTGTGTTGCTGTTTGCTCTTGGCTTCTGTTATGTTTAGTTCATTGTTATATTTTAGCTTTAGTCATGGGTTTTGTTTGATACTTTGGACTTTGTTTGTTTTGGATTTAGTTTTCTTTGTTTTAAATACAATTCTTCAAATACACCCTGCTCCTCCCTCCTGCCTGCTTTTTGGGGTCCACCACCACCCCGCAACGTGACAGAATGACCCGACCACCTGGACCCCGCAGGTACTAAGGATTGGTCCCTGTTCCACCATGTGCCTGGCGGAGCACGTCTGCGGCCGACACCCCTTTCCCCTTTCAGGCAGCGCTGGTGATGCGGCTGTCCTGTTTCGTCTCGTCAAGCCGCGTCTACGTTGAGCCGAGGCTCGTCACGTGTCTGATGGAGTTGAGTCACATTCACGTCGACGACGAGCCGTGCCACGTCCACGCCCCTGTTCACGTCCGGCTGTTCCATGTCCCCCGTTACGTCGAGCTCCGTCCATGTCTGGCCACGCCCAGCCAAAAGGATTGCCGTCGCTTTTGTTCCTGTTCCCTGGCGAGGTGAAGGTCACCGTCGCTTATCGTTCCTGTATTTCGGCGAGGCGAAGGTCGCCGTCGCGTTTGTTCCTGTTTTGCGGCGAGGCAAGGATTGCCGTCGCTTTTAGTTCCTGTTCCCCGGCGAGGCAAGCTTTTGGGCAACTTTGGGACGTCTGGGATCCGTCCCTTGAGGGAGGGGTACTGTCATGATTCGGTTTAGGGACCAACAGGTGGCACTGTAGGGCTCCCCTGGCAGCTGCACACATGTTGGTCATAACTAATTAAGGCTTTAAAAGGACTCCCAGCCCGAACACTCAGTGTCGGGTCATTGTTTGCTTTTTACTACTGTCATGTGTGTTGCTGTTTGCTCTTGGCTTCTGTTATGTTTAGTTCATTGTTATATTTTAGCTTTAGTCATGGGTTTTGTTTGATACTTTGGACTTTGTTTGTTTTGGATTTAGTTTTCTTTGTTTTAAATACAATTCTTCAAATACACCCTGCTCCTCCCTCCTGCCTGCTTTTTGGGGTCCACCACCACCCCGCAACGTGACAATTATTGCCACAGTGTACCGCTCCCCCAAACCCCACCGTGACTTCTTAAATGAACTGTCTGCTGTCCTCACCCATCTCTCCTCTCTGTCACCAAATATAATAATTCTGGGAGATTTTAATATACATATGGACAACACTGCTCTTCCTCTCACCATTGACTTCACTTCTTCACTTAACAGTTTTGGTTTTGATCAATTTGTAGATTTTCCCACACACATCAAAGGTCACACCCTGGATCTGATCTGCTGCTCTGGTCTTTCCCCCTCCAACTGTACTGCTGACGACTTTCCAATAACGGACCACTTCCTTATCTCATTCAACATTACGCTCCAGCTCTCAATTGCCAAATCACCCCGGACCATCGTTTACCGTAGTATTAAAGATATTAACATTGAGTCTCTCACTGCATGGCTGACCACCCTGACTCCGGACATTGATTCCACTCCTGATGATTTGGTTAACTCTGGTCTCATCAGCATCCTCAATACGCTCACCCCTGTCAAGTCCCGCTCTGTCCTTTTTACTCGGTCTGCCCCTTAGTTCACCCCTCATCTCCGTTCCTTGAAATCCCAAACAGCTTGAGAGACTTTATAGGAAAACCGGTCTCACTGCTCACAAGGACATCTATGCAGCTCAACTATCCTTCTACAAGGATTCCATCTCTCAAGCAAAATCACATTACTACTCTGGACTCATCTGCTCCAATGCTGGAAATACAAAGACTCTCTTTTCCCTTTGGAACAGAATCACTCAACCCCCTCACTCCCTACCACCTCACTTTTATTCTCTTGACACCTGCAACGCACTTCTCCTCTTTTTCAACGAAAAAATCAACAAAATCCACCAGCATCTGGGCTCCTCTGTACCTTTCCCCTCCTCTGACCTTCTCACCCCTTGCAAACTGTTCTCTTCTTTTGAACTCCCCCATCTCTCATTAATTTCAGACCTCATCATTAAATCCAAGACTTCCTCCTGTCAGCTTGATCCCCTCCCCACAGTTCTGGTCAAATCCTGCCTACCCTCTCTGCTTCCCTTCATCTCAGCCATTATCCATTCCTCTCTGTCAACTGGAATTGTTCCTATGCTCTTCAAAACTGCAGCTGTCACCCCAATCCTGAAAAAACCCTGTTCAGATCCCAATGATTTCAATAACCTATTCCCCATTTCCCATCTTCCCTACATTTCTAAAATTCTTGAGAAAACTGTGGCCTCTCAGCTCCATTCCCACCTCACCGACAATATCTTTATGAACAATTCCAGTCCGGCTTCCGTCCCCGTCACAGTACTGAAACAGCCCTCATAAAAATCACAAACGATCTTCTCATGGCAGCAGACTCTGGCCTAATCCCCATCCTCATCCTCCTTGACCTGAGTGCAGCCTTCGACACAATCTCTCACCCCATCCTCCTCAACAGACTTTCTACCATAGGCATCACCAACACCCCTCTACGTTGGTTCCACTCATATCTCACTGGCCGCTCTCAGTTCATTCAACTTAATTCTTTTATTTCACAATCCCTCCCCGTCTCTTCTGGTGTTTCCCAGGGTTCTGTCCTAGGTCCGCTCCTTTTCATTATCTACCTCCTTCCGCTCTGAAACATTTTTCGCAAATTTGGCTTACACTTTCACTGCTTTGCGGATGACACCCAGCTCTACCTCTCCAGCAAACCCGACGCTTCTCTCCCACCCTCATCCCTCTCTCACTGTCTCTCAGAAATCAAATCTTGGTTCACCCATAATTTCCTCAAGCTAAACAGCAATAAAACAGAACTCCTATTCGTCTGTACCAAATCTACTCTAAACAAAGCCGACAGTTTTTCCCGCAAAATTGATAATGCCATTATATCTCCTTCCCCCCAGGGTGTCATCCTTGACAGTTCACTATCCTTTCACTCCCACATCAATAACATTACCCGGTCCGCTCATTTCCACCTTTGCAATATAAACCGCCTCAGTCCCTCACTCACTCCTCACACCACTGCTATCCTTGTTCACAGTCTCGTCACTTCCCGTATCAACTACTGCAACTCACTTCTCTTCGGTGTCCATCAAAAATTCCTCCATAAACTTCAACTTGTTCAGAATTCAGCAGCCCGGATCATCACGAGAACCCCCTCCTTCCATCATATCACCCCCATCCTCCGACAGCTCCACTGGCTTCCTGTCAAATTTAGAATCAACTTCAAATTACTTCTCTATACATTCAAAGCCATCCATAACCTTGATCTGACAGATAGGGATCCCCCCTATCTGTCAGATCTTCTTCAAATTTCCATTCCCTCTCGCTCACTCAGGTCCTCATCCTCCCTCCACCTTTTTCTACCCTCTGCCCATCTCAGTACAATGGGGTGCAGAGCCTTCAGTCGCTCTGCCCCCAAACTCTGGAACTCACTTCCTTCCAACATTCGTAATATTGACTCTCTTTCCATATTCAAAACCCAGCTCAAAACCCACCTATTCAGACTTGCTTATCCACCTTAAATCTTTCTTTGTTTATTTTATCTGTGGTTTTATAATTGCTCTTGGTTGTAAAGTGCCCTTCAGTGTTGTGAAAGGCGCTTGCAAATGTAATGTATTATTATAATGCGCCGCCAGTTATTGCAGTTTGCGAGGTTTCCCTTCTTAGACAGCGTGACAATGACCCCACGTCTCCAGTCGGCAGGAACCTCTTCAGCATGGCAAATCAGGTTGAACAGGTGGGTACGGTTCTCCACAACATGGCCATGTTTCAAAAGCTCGGCAGCTACCTCATCGAGTCCCGGTGCCTTGTTGTTCTTAAGGCCCTTGATTGCTCTGGCAACCTCAGTCTCGGATATCTCTTCCTATGTAATGTTTAGAGCTGGAGGTGGTGTCTCTTGATCGAAATTGAAGAGCACGGGAGGCATTGGTTGGTTGCTTTTTGCTCCTCGTCGCGTAGGAGTGTCCTGCAATCCTTGTTCCTGATTGGCATGCTAGAGCTGCTCCTGGAGTTGGTTAGCTCCTGCACGATCTTGTATAGGGTCGTTATGTTGTTGTTCTCTGCTGCTTCCTGTGCCTCTCTTGCTTTCTCTTCTAGCCACTGTCTTTTGTCCTTCCTGCAACTCTTCTTCACTGCCTTGTCCAAGCGCCTGTACTCCTCGTCTTCCATCCTCCAGCTCCGGAGCCTCCTCTTTTGTTCTCTTTTTATCTTGGCCACTTTCCTTTCATCAATCAACTTCCAGGTGTTGTCTGTTATCCATCTCTCTTTGTTGGTACCCCTCTTTCTGCCTATAACTGCTTCTGCAGTTTTAGCAATGGCACAAGAGAACATACTCCACTGCTCCTCAATGTTTGCAAGGTGTTGTGGTACCTTGAGCTTTCTACTCACCTCCTCGCAGAAGCTTTCTGAGATGTTATTCGTTAGCTTGTCCACTGCGTAAGGTCTCTTGGGCTGCACCTTTTTCACCTTCAGCTTGATTTTATTCACCACAAGGAAGTGGTCTGAACCCACATCTGCACCTCTGTGGGAGCGAACGTCGAGCAATGACGAGCGCCACCTTGTGTTGATGCAGATGTAGTCCAGTTCGTTCCAGGTCCCGCCACCAGGTGAAACCCAGGTTACTTTGTGGATCCGTTTGTGCTCAAAAAAGATGTTGCCAATGCTGAGGCCATTGGTACTGGTTAGCATCAACAGTCTCTCCCCATTGTCGTTAGTGGAGCTTGCAGACCCATGTGGTCCAACTGTGGTATTCAGGCCCCTTCTGTCATTATCCAGTTTTGCGTTGAAGTCTCCAATCAGTATCTTGATGTCATGACTGGGGATCTCCTCAAGCACGGTCTGGAGCTGGTTGTAGGTGTCTTTATCGTCCTCTTAGGCAGCTTCGGTTGGGGCATAGACTTGTACGATGGTTACTTTGGCATATCTGGTGTAGAGCCTTGCTGTAATGATCCGTTCATTCACCGGCTTCCATCCAATCAATGCTTTTGCTGCACTGCTGGAGAGGATGATACCGAATTCATGGGAATGGTGGTCTTGCTTCCCAAAGTACAGAAAAGTTGCTCCATCAACCATGAGGGGCCCTTGCCCCGTCCACCTCATTTCACAAACGCCTTAGAGGTCTAGGCGATAGTCCCTCATATTCTTCAGCACCTGGTCCATGCGACCAGACTGGAACATTGTGCGCACATTCCAGGTCTGGTGTTGGTGTTGGTTTTGGTTCCAAAGATCGGGGTCATCAGGGGTCGGGCTTCCTGCTGGATTTCACCCGGCCCCGTCATAGATACATCCAAGGATGTGCCGTCTCTTCTTCGCCGTGGTTTTCCGGAATGGCTTCCTCTCGTCGTTTCTGTAACAGGTTTTTGTTTTACAGGGTGAGGTTGTTAACCTCACGCCCAACCCCCAACCTGGAGGACCAGTTGGATGCAGTTTAACGTCGTACCCAGGATCTTGGCTAGACACATTTAATAAAAAACTGACAGATATGCTAAGTTATTCCAATGATAAGAAAACACGAATAAGATGTGGCGACTTTAACATCGACTTATTAAACCCAAATAGACATAAAAAAAAACAATAGACTTCATAAATACTATGTATAGCAACAGTCTTTTCCCAGTAATCCTGAAACCCAGTAGAATAACAGTGGATACGGCCACATTCATAGATAATATATTTACAAATAAGATTGACCATAAAATGGAAAGTGGACTTCTTATAACTGATATAAGTGACCATCTACCGGTCTTTGCAGTCTTTTATAATTATTTTGAAAGAAAAACTAAATCACTAACTCACATATCAGAAATAAGACTCAGAACCCAGAGCAGAAGAAAAAGCAATACTCAAGAAAAATGGAAAATATTAAATTATGTAATTAAAAATAGCTCTAAAAAGCAGATTATGCAGAATACTTTATGAAAGATGAAAATATAATTTTTGAGAGAACTGCAGAAATAGCAAATGAATTTAATGAGTATTTTGTTAATATCGGTAGTAACCTAGCAAAACAAATTCCTGATCCAATAAATTCTTTTGAAATAGATAAATACATGGAAAAAATTTTAAAATAAAAAGTCAACTGATTGCTTTAATGTTGATATGACAATATTAAAACAGATTATAGAACTCGTAGTGCGACCTTTTAGATACATTTGCAACCTCTCATTTAAAGCTGGTATTTTTCCATCAAAAATGAAAACAGCAAAACTCATTCCAATTTTTAAAAGTGGAGAAAGACACTTTATATACAAATTATATACCAATATCACTGCTAACACAATTCTCAAAAATATTAGGAAAAAATATTTTGTTGCAGATTTGATAACTATACAAAAATATGTGTTATTAAGTGCAAATCAAGATGGCTTCAGAGAAAAACGGACTCCCTCAATGGCGGTAATGGAGCTTGTGGAAGCAATAGCCACTAATATAGATAAAGAATTTACTGTTGGGATTTTTCTAGATCTAAAAAAAGCTTTTGATACAATAGATCATAGTATATTATTGAAGAAATTAGAGAAATATGGTCTTAGAGGCATAGCATATAAATGGATTGAAAGTTATTTCGAACAGATATCCGTATGTGCAGTTCAACAATAAAAAATCGAACCTACTGAAGACTACCCATGGAGTTCCTCAGGGATCTGTGCTTGGACCAAAACTATTCATCTTATATATAAATGATATCTGTAGTGTCTCAAAACAATTCAAATGTGTCCTATTTGCTGATGATACAACTTTCTACTGCTCTGGAGAAAATATGAAACAACTTCTGAAAACTGTAGAAAATGAATTTAAAAAAATTTAAAAACTGGTTCGACAGGAATAAATTATCACTAAATTTGAAAAAATCTAAGTTCATTGTTTTTGGCACGAGACCAATCAAACACCAAGCTAAAATAAAGGTAAACTCAATTGAAATAGAACGAGTTTATGAAAATAAGTTTATTGGATTAGTAATAGATACTAAACTATCCTGGAAGCCACACAGACAACGTTAAAAGAAAAACATCCAAAACGATAGGGATCCTCCACAAAACTAAGGATGTGTTAAATAAAAGATCTTTGTACACATTATACTACTCATTATTACTTCCATATATGACCTACTGTGTGGAAATGCTTGCAAAACAAACACACTCCCCGTTTTAAAACTACAAAAAAAAAACCAATCAGAATAATCAATAGATGTAAATATACAGAACCCACTATTCATCAAATCAAACAATGAAATTCTGTCACGTAGCGAGGTGATGGTGCACCCCAAAAAGCAGGCAGGAGGGAGGAGCAGGGTGTATTTGAAGAATTGTATTTAAAACAAAGAAAACTAAATCCCAAACACACAAAGTCCAAAGTATCAAACAAAAACCATGACTAAAGCTAAAACATAACAATGAACTAAACATGACAGAAACTAAGAGCAAACAGCAACACACAAACATGACAGTAGCAAGAAGCAACAATGACCCGACACCGAGTGTTCGGGCAGGAGTCCTTTTATACGACTAATTACCAAATGGCCAACAGGTGTGCAGCTGCCGGGCGAGCCCTACAGTGCCACCTGTTGGTCCCTAAACCGAATCATGACAGTACCCCTCCCTCAAGGGACGGATCCCAGACGTCCCAAAGTTGTCCAAAAGCTTGCCTCGCCGGGGAACAGGAACTAAAAGCGACGGCAATCCTTGCCTCGCCGCAAAACAGGAACACACGCGACGGCGACCTTCGCCTCACCGAAATACAGGAACTATAAGCGACGGTGACCTTCACCTCGCCAGGGAACAGGAACAAAAGCGACGGCAATCCTTTTGGCTGGGCGTGGCCTGACGTGGACGGAGCTCGACGTAACGGGGGACATGGAACAGCCGGACGTGAACAGGGGCTCGGCCTGACGTGGGCGTGGACGTGGCACGGCTCGTCGTCGACGTGAATGCGACTGAGCTCCAAGAGACACGTGACGAGCCTCGGCTCAACGTAGACGCGGATGGGGCTCGGCCCACCGTAGACGCGGCTTGACGAGACGAAAACAGGACAGCCGCATCCCCAGCGCTGCCTGAAAGGGGAAAGGGGTGTCGGCCGCAGACGCGCTCCGCCAGGCACATGGTGGAACAGGGACCAGTCCTTAGTACCTGCAGGGTCCAGGTGGTCGGGTCATTCTGTCACGTAGCAGGTTGCTGGTCGAATATAAGAGCACACTGGTGTAAAAACTGTTTGCAGAGTGCCTGCTCCCCTCCGTAACGAGGGGGGTGGGGGAGATTGGGCTCTCGCCCTACGATCGGGGAAGAGGGAGTCTCGGTCGTAACCGCAGGGACCCTTGGGGGTGGCGATTCTTGGGGGTTTGTGGGTTCCATTCGGGAACACAACATTTCAAGCCGCTGGGCCAAGACGGCGACTACCTCTCGGAGCTCCGTGAGCTCTTGTCTCTGCTGGCCCACTAATTGCCCTTGGCTGGTCAAGGCGGTCATGATCTTGTTTATGTCTACAGGATCCATATGGTGGGAGTATTCTGTTACGCCTAGGATAAACCGAGTTTGGGAGGATCCAAAAAGTGTAGACAAAGACAAGGTCTCCGTAGGGAAAAAGACAATTTAATGTCTCAATCGCACCGAAAATAAGGCGAGAACATAAAGCGCTGGTCCCCAATAAGGACCAGGAGGCAAATCCAAACGAGTAACAAAAAGCGCTTGCACAAAAAAGCAAGGACGAAAAATAAAGATCGCAAAATACGAACGAAAAACAATGTAACACCAGTACACGCACAAAAGCCAGATCATCTAAACAAAAACAGTACTTACTCAAAAATGGGTACTGAGAACTATAACGCGAAATCACGACGAGGTCAAAAGCCAATAAGTCAAAGAACAGCGAAGACAGCAATGCCATAGAACAATACTCCCACAACAGGTGAATGGCGGAGGAGTCCTTAAATGCTGAGTCTAATGATTACAGATTGGCAGCAGGTGTGCAGAAAGTCCGCTCATGCCACCTGCTGGCCAGACCGCAAAACCGAAACGTGACAAATTCTATGACCTGGTTGACTTTAAAATCGCCCAATTAATGTACAAAGTACATAATAACCTCCTTTGCCAAAACGTCCAGAAGTTTTTTGAAATTAGAGAAAGTTGTTATAATTTAAGGGGTACTGTTGGAGGAGATCAAGCAGGGGAAGCATGTTGTTGTCGACACGGCGGGATCCCTTCACCGTTCTCCACTTCCCCAGGTCCTCCGCGTGTTCGTTTGATTCGGGCTGAGTTGATGTGCGAAAGTCAGAGGCTGGTAATGGAGAAGTTCTTGCAAGATGTTTTACTGAACGTTCAGGGCACAACACGAATCGATTCGGGCTCCTGTGAATCTCAGATTTCATCAGGAAGCCCCGAGCAACTACAGTCAAAGGTGTATATAGGCATAGTATGTTAATTATATTAATTAGGGGCGGGCAGCCTTCCCCTTATGTAAAAATCCGAAACAAAGAAAGTTCGATCTTGGCATTTTGACAAAGTACAGACCACATCTGCTGTGCACAAATCTCGAGATAAGAGTTCCTCCTCAAGGGAGCTTGACAGCCTTCAGGAACTTTCCCGAGGTGGGAGACGCAAAAGAAAACACTTGGGGCTGTTAATCACTCAAGGGGAAATAGGGCCCCAACTTCACACTACATTCTTTGTTTTAAGTACTTCAGCAGATGTTCAGGACAGAGACTAGTGTCAAAGTCGACCTGTCTATGATACAAAGTTTTAAGCTAAACATATAACATATATAGGTGATATCTTCAGTACTAACCAATACAAAAAATCCAAAACAAGAACAAACGTCAAGCAAAGGAGTGTATCAGTAATAGGTGTCAATCTGTGGAATAATTTCGAAACGGACCTGAAAATGAGTAAATCGCTTGTCGAGTTCAAAAACAAATTCAAAAGATTAGTACAAAAAAAACTACACAAATTAGTTAAGCTGATAAATTTGATATATCATTAACATACAGTAATACATCCGAATTACATTGATCAACTTATTAAATGTATTAATGAAATGTAGTATTTATTCTGAATATGAGAAAATTGATGAAAAAAAAATATGCAAGAGTGAGTATGTATATACAATCCGAGAGCTGTATAGATAGATAAGTACAGTACACAAAAGGATAAAAGCATTGATGATATGTTGATTTTTCCTTTATTTTTGGTTTGAAAATGGATCAACTCATATGGTGCTACATAATAAGGGGTAGGACGAGATAAGTTTCTTACTTCTTCCTTTGAACTCCTTTGAACATAGAATTGTGATGATGTCTGTTTTTTTTCTTTTCCTTTTTATAATATTTGCTTATCTTCACTTTTGTCAATTTGTTGTTGTATTGTGTTTTATATGTTCAATAAATAAGCAAACAAAACAAAACAAACAAACAAAGACTACCTCCAATGGTACATTATTGATCGCAACTCATCTGTAATTGACAGGTAATATATCGTTGAAGTGTTTTCTTGTATTGCATTTTAAAAAATGAGCCTCATGAACCAGATCTTCAAGACATGCAAAAATATCCATTATTGAGTTGCAGGTGACGTAAGTGTAATACAAGTGATGTGATGTCTCTTCACTCTTACCTTTGTGCTTATCAATCAAGACACAGCCCATTTAACCCAAAGGTGGATTTTGGTCGGAAAGAAGCAATTTTTTATTTTTAATACAATTAAATGCAACTGTTGAACCTTCTGCTGCGGAAGTCTCTCGCTGTTCATGTGTAGGCATCATTGCTGGTGACTACACTCGGTTCGAGGCACAAGACTGGAGACGTTTCTTATTTTTCTGTGGTCGCTACCACTGAGTCGCTGAACACCCGACGTGCCTCAGTGCATCGTCACTGCCAGAAGCGAACTGCAGGGAAGCTCCACCCCCTTTATTTATATACACCCCATAATACGGTATCCCTCCACACAAAATAGTACCAAACATTTAGTCATATTGCCAGTGGCATACATCGTCACTCAACAGCAACCGAGCCTAAATAGCAGTGACAAATTGTTTGTGACCTTTGAAAGATTCACAGATGGTCTTTCAGGTCTTCAGTTTTTGAGTGCACAACAACAACCTCCAACTTTACTGGTCTCTGCCCTGTGCCAGTCTGAAAAGAAATTCACCAGCTTTGAACTTGAGTGACTCTTCAAATCTGACCTCAGTCCAACATGGAGTAACGGAACTGAAAAGAGTCAAACCTTTGGCCTACTGGGCAGACTACCTTCTTGATGGTGAAGGTTTGTAAATTTTGTAACAAGTTGGGAGAGATGACATCACCACAGTGTGTCTGGATATTTTTTTCCATTGCAGAAGTTCAAGCATCAGCATCTTTGGAGGATGGCTTGACTGACTACACTTCGCCCATCTGGCTTGGAACTGTAATGGGAAATTGACATATAACAGCGCTAAATGGAAGTAACTGTTCATACCTTTGAATGCTAACCAGTTATTCTGTGGGGAAGCAAAGATGCCTGCTCATGCACAAGTCTGCACTCTGTGTTGCTGCCCAAAATGCTGACCTTCACCACCTCCCAACAAGATAAAAGATAAATGCTCTCATTTGATGCGAAGAGGGAGAGGTTCCCTTGACAGATCTGTGAACGGTGTCCCTCCATGTTTTTTTTCATCATTTTTTAAACTATTTTTTCGTAATTATTTTAATTTTAAGGTAGAAATTATAGTGAGGACTTAGGTCAAGGAATATGTAGATTCAAGGAAATGCTGACAGACAATGGAAGGAGAAAAAATATGAAGGCAATGGCAGATGATGAATGTTGGTCATGTGAAAAGAAAGGGCATTTTACAAGCGATTGCAGGAATAAAAAGACAACATGACTCACCGATAAAGAGACGGAACAAGGTTGTCTAGAAAGAGATGAGAAGGTTGATTTAGATGGTGAAGTTAAGTTAAATTTGAAAGAAATTGTATACAGAAAAAAAGAGGCCAATGATCACATTTTTGGTAAATGACACCAGTGGCATTCTTATGTGACAGGGGCAAATGCAGAACGACCATGAGAGAAGATTTACCTGATGTAAAAGAAAAGTAGTCAGAAAGATGTTATCAGATCGTCATCATAGCACCTGACTGGTGTCTCGGTCTCACAATCTGTAATTTTCTACATGTTGATGAAATATTGATTGCCCCCCCCCCCCAAAAAAAACAGTCAGACTCCAGAGAAGGCACAATAGCTCTGTTGATGCATTTAGCTGAAGAGGGCCACCGAGTCAACAAAGACAAATGACAGTTTTGCAAAACAGGCAAGATCTTCAAGACAACTCTAAATCAAGGGGAAAGAACAATTTTATCCAACAGAAAAGAAGCCATTCTACAGGGACCCCAATGTTAAGGAATTATTCCGCTAGAAATAGTAGTAGAACATTGTTGAGGAATTTCACCTTGCTATGAGAACTATTGATACTAGTCTCTGTCCTGAACATCTGCTGAAGTACTTAAAACAAAGAATGTAGTGTGAAGTTTAGATCCTATTTCCCCTTGGTTAATTAACAGCCCCCCGGGGGTTATCTTGCCTCCACCACCTCGTAAAAGTCTCTGAAGGCTGTCGAGTGCCCTCGAAGAGGAACCCTAATCTCAAAATTTGTGGCCAGCAGATATGGCCTGTACTTTGTCATCATGTCAAGATCGAACTTTGCTTGACTTTCTTTGTTTCTGATTTTTACATAAGGGGAAGGACTGCCCACCCCTAATTAGCATAATTAACATACTATGCCTATATGTACGTGTGACTGTGGTTGTTCGGGGCTTCCTGATGAAATCTGAGACTCACAGGAGCCCGAATCGATTCGTGTTGCATTGTGATAAACTGAAGAAAAGACGACGTGGTGTTGGGTCTTCTTCCACATTATAGAGAGATAAAAGAACCTGTGTCCAAGGAGGGCCAAAAAGCAGAAAGCAAATTGACAGCTCCCATTCCTCAACACCAACCAATTACAAAGAAACAAATGATATCCTTTTGTAGAGCATCGGTACCTAATTATGCAGAAATTATGCAGCCGTTAATGGATTTAATGTACCAAGAACAAATTAACATCAATATCTTGCTACAGTGGACAAATGAGTTAGAAGATGCGTTTTGTAAATGAAAAATGTGCGAATTTGTTCTTCTACATTGGCATTACCCGATGATAATAAGCCATTCATCGAAATGGTAGATTGCAAATATAACAAGATGACTTCGGTAGTCATACAAGAACATGAGAATAAACTAAAACCAATAGTTTATTACTCCTCAAAATTAGACAGTGTGGCAGCTTCAATGCCACACAGGGTCAGAGCGGTTATAGTTCGTCACCAGCAAGACATTTAACATGTATGGTGACACTATTATCACACCCTCCTTTGTAAGGACTCTTGGAGATAATAGGACCAGAGAACTCATTTAACATCAAAAAGGAACTGTTATCTCGAGTATTTATGTTATTGGCACCACATAAAAAGTCAGGCTGAAAACAGCAAAGGGGACTGCTCTGTCTCAACCTCTCCAACTTTTACAACTACCAAAACAAATAGCTATTCGTGCAGCACTTACGAGGAAATCAGGTGGCATTTTAAAAGGAAATGCCTTTGCAGACAAAAGAGTCAAAGCTGCAGCACAAAATGAAGAATACACTTACGACACCTTAAAATAATGCACAAGCAAGCTGCAGACGCTGAGGAAAAAAAAAATTGGAACAACAGCGCAGCTAAGCTCACAAACAACATTTATCTATGACCAGTAGGCAAACCTATACTACCTGAAAGCTTGTACAAAGGTGATGTACAATTGACAAATGGAAAGTCACATGTATCAACACAACTTCTGTGCTTCGCTCCTGTATTGATCCATGTGTACACTTATCTTAGCCGCAATGATGCCTGACATGAGCTTCCATGTTGTGGAGAGACAGGTTATTGGCCGATAGTTGGATGGGACTGCACCCTTTGAGGGATCCTTCATGATCAGGATCGTCCGCCCTTCGGTTAGCCATCCTGGGTGAGTCCCATCCCTCAGCAGCTGGTTCATTTGTGCTGCTAGGCGCTCATGGAGTGCTGTGAGTTTCTTTAGCCAGTAGGTGTGGACCATGTCCGGGCCTGGTGCTGTCCAGTTCTTCATATCTGAGACTCTTTCCTGTAGGTCTGCCACTGTTATGGTAACTGGCTTCTGTTCAGGGAGGTTGATGTGCTCCTCTCTCAGGGTCACCAGCCATTGTGTACTGCTGTTATGTGCAACCTCCTTCTCCCATATGCCTTTCCAGTACCTTTCAGTTTCCAGTCTTGGTGGGCCAGCTCTGTTGTTAGGACCCTGCCACTGAGCGTACACTTTCGCAGGTTGTGTTGCGAACAGCCTGTTTATTCGTCTGGCCTCATTCTCTTTCGTGTACCGCTTTAGGCGGCTGGACAAGGCTTGGAGCCTTTGTTTGGCAGTTTCGAGTGCTTCAGGTATGGTCATCTGGATGCACCTCTCGGGTATCGGCCTTTTCATCACACCTCTCTGGGCCTCCGTCAATTGACTCACATCTTTCCGAGCCGCCTTGATCTTAGCCTCCAACCGTCTTTTCCATGGTGGGTAACGTATCTCATGGCTTCCATGGTTGCTCTTATAGCCAAGCATCTCAAGGATCACTGATGCTGAAGCGTATATCAGCTCATTGGTTTCCGTGATCGTTACGGTAGGGATCGCCCTCAGTGCTGCATTCACACTTTCATTGAGACTTTCAGGTGGTACTTCACATAGCCGTTGTAATCGGTTTCTAGGTTGCCCAGCTTTCATTCTCGCCATGATCTTAGCTTTCAGGTCAGTTGCTGCCTCGCTCAGCATTTCATTCATTGGGGCTGGCCTCCCAATCTCATCATCTGCATTCATTGGGGCTTGCCTCCCAATCTCTGGTATGACCTCCTCCTCTGATCTGGCAGCCTGGGGCCCTTCACCATGGAACCTGCGTTGTACCTCATCAATCTCAAGTTGTGACAGCAGTTGCCGTTTGTGGATGTTGGAACACTGAGCTAGTAGTTGTTTCGTGGTCAACTGTGACTGTGGGTTTCGAAGTAACCATTTAGCCCACATTCTCTGCATGTAACCCCTCTGACTAGGGTTGCTTGAGTAGTAGCATTCCAACAGAGCCATGTTATCGCATCTCACCCATCTCCGCTTTGTTCCAGTAGCACATATATATATATATATATATATATATATATATATACGGCTCATATATGGACTTTGTTTTTTAGCACATTTGTGTCTTGACCATAACACTTTGTTTGTTTCACACTTGTGCCCTGACCGTTCAATAAAACCTCTTGCAAGAACTTCTCCATTTCCAGCCTCTGATTTTCGCACATCAACTCAGCCCGAATCAAACGAACACGTGGAGGACCTGGGGGAAGCGGAGGACAGTGAAGGGATCCCGCCGTGTCCACAGCAGCACACTCTCCCCCACCCCTCCACTGCTTGATCGCCTCCAACACTACCCACAATCTTGCTGCTGTAGACTGTAAATTTCCCAGTTTGGGACAAATAAAAGATATCTTATCTTATCTTATCAAAGAAGCGTGTAAAGGCAGGTTGGAACAGCTGTAGAAAAGTGTAATGTGTGATGTGTCATACAGGGTGACCCAAAAAAAACGGGCCCCGTGTACACTTTATGTGATATCTCCTTTATTTATTCACCGATTGCCCTTATTTTACAGGACATGGCAGAATCAATGACCGTGAGTACACCAAGACCCCAGTGGGAGCTGGGACAAAGAATACACTGCGTTAAATTTTACTACAAGACAGGCTCGTTTAAGAAAACCCAGGACAGTTTCATGTGTCAGTTCAAATGTGAAAAGGCTCCATCCAAAAACAGAATTCAGAACTGGGTGGACCACTTCGAGAAGTATGGGACCGTGGAGAACCTCAACGCTGCCAGTGAGAACCGTCCAAGCCACTCAGGACGTCCCAAGAAGCGAACAGCCGAGCTGGTTGAAAGAGTGAGAGAGTCTCTCCAGCAGAGTCCGAAACGCTCTGTGCACAAGCGATGTCAGTCCCTCGGTATGTCCCGTGAGACTTGCAGGAGAGTGCTGGTGAATGATATCAGGGTTTACCCATACAGAATACAGATGCTGCAGACCCTTACAGCCTCAGACAAGAAGCAGAGGAGGGCTATGGCAGTCAAGATGCTGTAGAACGGAGAAAAAAAGGCCAAAGACCCGAATGTTTTGATGTGATGTTTTGAATATAATAAACTAGTTATGGCCAAAGTTTCATTTCATTCGGACAAAACACTAAGAAACGGGGCCTAATTAGAGTTGGGGCCCGTTTTTTTTGGGTCACCCTGTAGAAGAGTTTCAGCTAAGATGTAAGGAAAGGTGTCTAAAACTGCGGTGAGACCAGCCATGCTGTTGGACTGGAGACAGTGCCACTGAAGTAAAGACAGGAGGCAGAGATGGAGGTAGCAGAGATGAAGATGTTGAGGTTCTCTTTGGGAGTGACCAGGTTGGATCGGGTCAGGAATGAGTATATCAGAGGGACAACTCATTTTCAAAGGTTTTGGAGAGAAAGTCAGAGAGGCCAGATTGAGATGGTTTGGAGGGGAGAGAGTGAATATATTGGGAGAAGGATGCTGTGTCTTGAACTGCCAGGCAGAAGGACAGGAGGAAGACCAAAGGAGGTTTATGGATGTGTAGCGACGCCACTCGAGCGAAGAGCGACTCGGCAGTCGATAGTCCGCTGTTCTCTGCAGTACGTGCGTGTGTCAGCGCGAACACGTACGCACACACGCGTCTTTTGGCTTCAACCAATCAGCGCTGACGCAACGGACATTACAGATCAAAGAGCTTTGATCTACAGACAACAGCTAAACTAGCCTAGTCGAGACGACAGCTAAGCTAGTACAGACAACACGGTGCTCGAGATCGGACAGACACGCTCTCATTGGTAATCTGTGTTTTTCCTATTTTTTCTGTCCAAGTATATATTTTTCTCCTTCATTAGCTCTCTGGTCCACGGCGTCTTTTTTTCATTCCACCAGGGTTTAGCTAAAGTGTTTATAAAGAGACGAAAATCTCTTTAGATGTAATGAATGAGGACATGAAGGTAGCTGGTGTGAGAGAGGAGGATGCACAAAACAGGGTTAGATGGAGTTAACTAATTCTCTGTGGTGACCTCTGAAGGGAAAAGCGGAAAGGAAAAGAAGAAGTTGATTCGTGGCATTACAGCTGTGGATCCCGTGGATATAAATGAAGCATTCAGAGATTATGATGCTAAATTGTATCGGTCTCAAAGTAAAGCCACATTGGAGGATCAATCTCATCCTTGACACAGGCCTCCATTCACTTGCTGAGAAGGCCTTTGATCAGGTACAATGGGGCTATCTCTTGATGTTATTAGTAGATTTCAATTTGGCAAATTTTTCTTGCAATGAATTAAAATATTATACTCCAACCCAGGGTTCTCAAACTTGCGGCCGCGGACCAAATGCGGCCAGTAGGACGCTAGTTTGAGGCCCCCACCTTGATATGCAAGTTTAATGTTAGTGTGGCCCGTGAGAGTTTGATATACAGTAGATGCTGTATGTGTTAGCACTACCTCAATGGTAAATAATTAGGTCTGTCTCATTTGAAGCCCGACAGCTTCAGAGTATCCCCACGATAGCGGCAACGTGACCATGCCCATGGTGCCCCGCACCAGCTTGAATACATGTGTAAACCACGGATGTAAACAACTGTTGGGGGAAGAGCGGCCTCCTCTTTCCCGCGTGTTCGTTGAATTTCGGACGAGGAGAATGTTGGTAATCCAAATAAAGGCTGGAGTCGATGAACAGTTCCTTCGACGCTTTTAATAACGGAATATTCTGGGCACCCGCGAATTACATACAATGGCTGCGCGTCACGAGTGCGAAGCAGGAAAAGACTCACATCATTTTTATACCATCAGAAGGGCGGTAAGGTAAGGTAAGGGCGGCGCAAAGTGTGATATCATAACTTTCGTTTCTCCTAAACCGATTCTCAGCTTGGCGCATTCCAAACTTTGTGTGTCTTCAGGAGGGAGTATTGCAATTCTAGGTGATGATTGTTACAAGAACGCCAAGCTACACTGCAGGCATGGGAAAGTTATACAGCATGACTGAATATGAGCAGAATACAGACTTCACAACCCACTGCTGATGCTGAATACACATTTAAACAGATAAACGACACGCCAGTGTGGCTGTCAATCGAGCCGGGTATTAGAAGCATGAGACCTTTCGTTACACATGTGCAAGAATGGATAAAATGAGTGCTAAGACACTAACACGGAGCTAGCAGTATTATATACACAAAGTTTTATGTGTATGTGTCCGTGTTGGCGTTAGCTCCATGCTAACCACTAGCCGAACTTTTCAAACTAACTTTTTATTTAATAATTTCAGAAATTGATGGATGGATGGATATTTCTGATGATTAGTGTAAGCTGTTAAATGCCCAGAGACAGCCAGCAAATGCCAGTTCAAAATTATTTCAATACAATTGTTTATTGCAGACCTAAGAAACTCCACTGAAACTCAATACGTAAAATGATACTCCATACTTGCTTCAAATGTAGGCAAGCCCAAAGGACCTTTGGAACTGTGCATGGCAATGTGCTATGTTGAAGACATTCTGTCAGGATGAACTGAGTATTTCTTTTTTCTTCATGACAGTCCGTCTGAATGTAAAGTTGGAAATAATGCTTTTATATCCCAAAACTTTTACACCAAGGTAATGAAGTCTGTGTATTCTGCTCATATTTAGTCATGCTGTATAACTTTCCCATGCCCGCAGCCTACCTTGACGTCCTTGTAACAATCATCACCTAGAATTGGAATACTTCCTGCTGGAGATGCAAAAACTTTGGAATGCGGTAGTTGGTACAAGCTGAGAATCGGTTTAGGACAGGGGTGTCCAAAGTCGGTCCTGGAGGGCCGCTGTCCTGCCTGTTTTCCAGCTCTCCCAGGAGCAACACACCTGATTCACATCATCAGGATTGTTCTAATGGTTGCTCCAGAGCTGGTTGATGAGCTGATCATTTGAATCAGGTGTGTTACAGCTGGGAGAGCTGGAAAACAGACAGGACAGCGGCCCTCCAGGACAGACTTTGGACACCCCTGGTTCAGGAGAACCGAAAGTTATGATGTCACACCCTATGTCTCGGTACCGCCCTTCTGATGATATAAAAATGATGTGAATCTCTTCCTCCCCTCCGTGAGCCGTCACCTTACCGTGGTGGAGGGGTTTGTGTGTCCCAATGATCCTGGAGCTAAGTTGTCTGGGGCTTTATGCCCCTGGCAGGGTCACCCATGGCAAACAGGTCCTAGGTGAGGGACCAGACAAAACATGGCTCAAAAGCCCTTATGATAAATAAAATCAATGGCACTCAGTTTCCCTTGCCCGGACGCGGGTCACTGGGGCCCCGCTCTGGAGCCAGGCCTGGAGGTGGGGCTCGTTGGCGAGCAAATGGTCGCCAACGATGGCCTACACCCATGGGGCCCGGCCGGGCTCAGCCCGAAGAGGCAACGTGGGTCCCCCTTCTCATGGTCTCACCACCCGTGGGAGGGGTCAAAGGGGTCGGGTGCAATGCGAGCTGGGCGACAGCCAAAGGCTCGCATTGGACCCTCGCATCGGACCGCCAGGATCGGACCCTGGCGGTCCGATCCTCGGCTGCAGAAGCTAGCTCTTGGGACATGGAATGTCACCTCTCTGGCAGGGAAGGAGCCCGAGCTGGTGTGTGAGGCAGAGAGGTTCCGACTGGATCTAATCGGACTTGCCTCCACACACAGCCTGGGTTCTGGTACCAGTTCTCTCGAGAGGGGTTGGACTCTCTTCCACTCTGGAGTTGCTCACGGTGAGAGGCGCAGAGCAGGTGTGGGCATGCTCATTGCCCCCCGGCTCAGTGCCTGTACATTGGGGTTCACACCGGTAGACGAGAGGGTTGCCTCCCTCCGCCTTCGGGTGGGGGGACGGGTCCTGACTGTTGTTTGTGCATGTGCACCAAACAGCAGCTCAGCATACCCACCCTTTTTGGAGTCCTTGGAGGGTGTTCTGGAGAGTACTCCTGCTGGGGACTCCCTTGTTCTGCTGGGGGACTTCAATGCTCACGTGGGCAATGACAGTGAGACCTGGAGGGGCGTGATTGGGAGTAACGGCCCCCCTGATCAGAACTCGAGTGGTGTTTTGTTATTGGACTTCTGTGCTCGTCACGGATTGTCTATAACGAACACCTTGTTCAAACAGAAGGGTGTCCATATTGGCACCAGGACACCCTAGGCCGTAGTTCGATGATCGACTTTGTGGTTGTATCATCGGATTTGCGGCCGCATGTTTTGGACACTCGGGTGAAGAGAGGGGCGGAGCTGTCAACTGATCACCACCTGGTGGTGAGTAGGCTCCGATGGTGGGGGAAGATGCCGATCCGTCCTGGCAGACCCAAACGTATTGTGTGAGTTTGTTGGGAGCGTCTGGCGGAATCCCCTGTCAGAAGGAGTTTCAACTCCCACCTCCGACAGAGCTTTTCCAATGTTCCGGGGGAGGCGGGGGACATTGAGTCCGAGTGGACCATGTTCCGTGCCTCTATTGTTGAGGCGGCCAATCTGAGTTGTGGCCGTAAGGTGGTTGGTGCCTGTCGTGGCGGCAACCCCCGTACTCGCTGGTGAACACCAGCAGTAAGGGATGTCGTCAAGCTGAAGAAGGAGTACTATCGAGCCTTTATGGCCTGTGGGACCCCAAGGCAGCTGACGGGTATCGACTGGCCAAGCGGAACGCAGCTTCGGTGGTCACCGAGGCAAAAATCCGAGCATGGGAAGAGTTTGGTGAGGCCATGGAAGCCGACTTCCGGACGGCTTTGAGGAAATTCTGGTCCACCATCCGACGTCTCAGGAGGGGGAAGCAGTGCACCACTAACACTGTGTACAGTGGGGATGGGGCGCTGCTGACTTCGACTCGGGACATTGTGAACCGGTGGGCAGAGTACTTCGAAGACCTCCTCAACTCCACCAACACGTCTTCCTTGGAGGAAGCAGAGTCTGAGAACCCTGAGGTGGGCTCTCCTATCTCTGTGGTTGAAGTCACCGATGTGGTTAAAAAGCTCCTCGGTGGGAAGGCCCCAGGGGTGGATGAGATCCGCCCGGAGTTCCTCAAGGCTCTGGATGTTGTGGGGCTGTCCTGGTTGACACGCCTCTGCAACATCGCCTGGTCAATGGGGAGAGTGCCTCTGGATTGGCAGACCGGGGTGGTAGTCCCTCTTTTTAAAAAGGGGGACCGGAGGGTGTGTTCCAACTACAGAGGGATCACACTCCTCAGCCTCCTTGGTAAGGTCTATTCAGGGGTGCTGGAGAGGAGGGTCCGTCAGGAAGTCAAGCCTCAGATTGAGGAGGAGCAGTGTGGTTTTCGTCTCGGCCGTGGAACAGTGGACCAGCTCTACACCCTTAGCAGGGTCCTCGAGGGTATGTGGGAATTCGCCCAACCAGTCTACATGTGTTTTGTGGACTTGGAGAAGGCGTTTGACCGTGTCCCTCGGGGAGTTCTGTGGGGGGTGCTTCGTGGGTATGGGGTACCGAACCCCCTGATACGGGCTGTTCGGTCACTATACCACCGATGTCAGACTTTGGTTCGCATTGCCGGCAGTAAGTCGGAATCGTTTCCAGTGAGGGTAGGACTCTGCCAAGGCTGCCCTTTGTCGCCGATTCTGTTCATAACCTTTATGGACAGAATTTCTAGGCGCAGCCGAAGCGTTGAGGGGGTCCGTTTTGGTGGCCTCAGTATTGCATCCCTGCTTTTTGCAGATGATGTGGTACTGTTGGCTCCTTCAAGCAGGGCTCTCCAACTCTCACTGGAGCGTTTCGCAGCAGAGTGTGAAGCGGTTGGGATGAAAATCAGCACCTCCAAATCTGAAACCATGGTCCTCAGTCGGAATAGGGTGGAGTGCCTCCTCCAGGTCGGGGCGGGGGGGGGGGGGGGGGGGGGGGGGGGTTGGGGGGGGGGGATCTTGCCCCAAGTGGAGGAGTTTAAGTATCTTGGGGTCTTGTTCACGAGTGAGGGCAGGAGGGAGCGAGAGATCGACAGGCGGATCTGTGCAGCGTCTGCTGTGATGCGGACGTTGTATCGGTCTGTCGTGGTGAAGAAGGAGCTGAGCCAAAGGGCAGAGCTCTCAATTTACCGGTCAATCTACGTTCCAACCCTCATCTATGGTCACGAGCTATGGATCATGACCGAAAGAACGAGATCCCGGATACAAGCGGCCGAAATGAGTTTTCTCCGCAGGGTGTCCGG
Source organism: Hippocampus guttulatus (assembly GCF_054856545.1). Classification (NCBI taxonomy): domain Eukaryota; kingdom Metazoa; phylum Chordata; class Actinopteri; order Syngnathiformes; family Syngnathidae; genus Hippocampus; species Hippocampus guttulatus. Next base: position 23,862,731 of record NC_141265.1, read on the forward strand.
GTTCTCCCTTAGAGATAAGGTGAGAAGCTCGGTCATCCGGGAGGGGCTCAGAGTCAAGCCGCTTTTCCTCCACTTCGAGAGGAGCCAGATGAGGTGGCTTGGGCATCTGATTCGGATGCCTCCTGAACGCCTCCCTGGTGAGGTGTTCCGGGCATCTCCCACCGGGAGGAGACCCCGAGGAAGACCCAGGACACGCTGGAGAGACTATGTCACCCAGCTGGCCTGGGAACGCCTCGGGATCCCCCGGGGAGAGCTGGAAGAAGTAGCTAGGGAGAGGGAAGTCTGGGCTTCCCTGCTAAAGCTGTTGCCCCCGCGACCCAGCCCCGGATAAGCGGTAGAAGATGGATGGATGGATGGATGGATCTCTTCCTGCTTCGCACTCATGACACGCAGCCATTGTCTGTAAACTGCGTGTCCCCGGAATATTTTGTTATTAAAAGCTTTGAAGAAACTCTTCATCGATTCCAGCCTTTATTTGAAGAATCAACACTCTCCTCATCTATAATTCAATGAACATGCGGGGGAAAGAAGTCCACTTTCCACCCAAACAGTATCCGGGTCGTAAATTTATCGACTAAAATGAATATAGCTCAAAATAGGAACACATTTAAACCATCCACGACTCGTGCATGAATCCAATCTTTGGAACATTGCATAGCAGCGGAGAGAATCACTTATTTTCTTCAGAAGAAACTGGATGAATATGATAATATTTGGAAACCTTTTCGATAATGTATTGAAAAAAGCATTATTATTACTATTATACTATTATATATATATAAGTTTCCACATAAGGTAAGTAATGTATTCATCAAAGCTGGATGTTGAAAATTGTAGATTTATTTGTATAGGATGTTTACATGGATGTTTTGGCATGCGCTTTGTAATTTTCATGAAATGATGATGTCATGTTTTGTTTGTGTAGGGTTGTGAAATGGTTTTCGCATTGTCAGGTTTTTCTTCCCTTTAATTCCATTGATCCCAAAAAAAGTCTTATGGAGTCGTATGCTAAACTCAATAGGAAGTGATTTTGACTTTATTTTGGAATTGGGTGTCATTTTTGGCCTTTTATAGCAAGCATATTTTATTATTAACTGACTTCTCCTTTGTTTACTGATTGTCTTCAAACTTTGGGTGTTTCCTCTGAACTTGCTTAATGGGACTATGTGTAGAATTGCCCTGTGATTGGATGGCAACCAGTTCAGTTCACTGCCTACTGCCCGAAGGCAGCTGGGATAGCTGGGATAGGCTCCAGCGCGCCCTGCAACCCTTGTGAGAATAAGTGGGTGTGTAGAATTTTTGGATTTTTCACTGTTATCTAGTGGTGAACAAATAGAATGCAACGACCTAAGTTTGAGACATTTTGCATTTTGAAGCATTCGCACGGCGGTGCTACAGAAAGACCACATGCAAGCGTACACACATTTCTTCAGCAGAGGTTTTAGCAAATTGTCATTAAAAATAAGACTTAGTATTTCCTTAAGTGATGAAGTAAGCCCATTACAATTGTTCCACATATGCTGTGGTCATTCATCCAAAAATTTTGTCATCTATTTGTTCCCCGGTATCCACAGCAGAAGGATGGTGGCGAAACATGTTTGCCTCCTGTAAGGTGACCTAATATGTAATATTCGCGACTACTCGACCTACGTTTATATTTCCAAAATGTACATTGATGTGATAGACTCTATCAGATAGAGCATATTTGTTTTGGGATATTATTGAAATTAATCATGTTTTTTAAATTAATGAATATTTAAAAATCCCCAAATTTCTACATGCTGTCCCATTAAGATGAAAAGTTAGTGAAAACTGTTTTCTTCATAGAACGCAATTGCAGTGTCGATGCATTTTTCTTTTTACTTATATAAAGAAAAATAATGCTGTTTTTCAGGCTGTAAACCTGGGCGACAGACACAGCAGAACCTCCCCCCACCCCGCCAATATTTTTTTGTGCGGCTTTCAAAAAAATGGCTCCGTACAAATTTAAGTGTATGTCTTCGTTTTTTTGTTTGCATCATTCATGTGTTTTCATCTTTTGGTCATTTGCAGCGCGCTTGCCCCTGTTTGACGCCATATGACTGAGTAAAAGAGAACAAAAAACGCTGGCGTGTTTCATTCCAGAGTTTCTCAATGGCCACCGTGCCCCCTGGAGAAACCATTTTCTTTGCTACTGTTCTACCCTCTGGTCCGGTAGGTGGTGTAAATGTACCTAAACGCGTGCCAATTGCCGAATAACTACCGAAGAAAAAGAAGAAGAAGAAGAAGAAGAAGAAGAAGAAGATGAAGAAGAAGAAGAAGAAGAAGAAGAAGAAGAAGAAGAAGAAGACGACGAAGAAGAGAGGAAAAAAAGAAAGAAGAAGTAGAAATTGACGACGTACGTGTGTGTGTGTGTGTGTTTGGGGGGGGGGGGGCGTGTATTTCACGCACACGCACACTGCTGTCGACCTGGAAGTAATCACTCGAGGGATGAACGTGAGCAAGATGGCGTACGACGAGGAGTATCCGGTAGGAGAAAAGAAAAATGTTTACGTTGACTCCATTATGTTTACCTTTCAACTGTTCCAAAAACGAATTTAATTCTCTCTCAGTTCGTACTATTTTAGTTGGATACCATAATGAAATAAGCCTTTTACTCCATGTAGGCAAGCGTTTTGTTGTCAGTCTGACTGCTTACAGTTTATGATTAGCAAGCCGTCTCTTGATTGTCTCATCGTACTGGTTCACATTGCCCTGATGCTTAGTCGTTATGGAAGATTTTCAACAGTACAGTATTGGCTTGGCCATAACATGTCACAGATCCCAGCCTATGATCTAAGTGTACCAAGCTAAACAATATGTAACACTTGGGCGCTCTATTTTGAAAACACCCATCCATCCATCCATCCATCCATCATCTGATGCTCGAGCGTATTCCAGCAAGGGGCACATTGAACTTGTTGGAAGCCAACGCAGGGGTAACATTAAATCGAATAATTGAACTACAGTATTCATTGTCTGTGTAGATATGTATTTGTGGTACATACCTCAATTATACATGCATTGCCTTCCATCAGGCCCGTTTTGAATAAATGCACTCTTTAAATTCAACTGAAACCTCTCATACCATAGAAAATTACACACACACACACACACACACACACACACACACACACACACAAATAATAATAAAATATTTGACGAAATATGTACATGACGTCTTTTACTACCCACACTGCTTTTCTCACTAATAATTGTGTGAATTTGACCGAAAAGGGGTTTCCCTGAGTAGAAGTTGAAACGAAAGAAGCGAGGAGAACGCTGAGAAATAATGAAGTTAGACCAATTTCCTGAAATTTGAAGGTTTATTTTAAAAAACCAAACTTTCTAAAGGCGATATCAAACAAAAACATTCCTCATAAAGAACCCCCCCCCCCCCCCCCCACACACACACACGCACAAAAATGGAATTTTCTTCGCAACGCTTCATCCGATTTTCCGAAGTCTAGCTGCCTTCTACTCAGGTACAAATGTGTGTCTCTCTTGCTCCATTTATCTGATAACCATGATCAAGTTCAAAAAGGGTGTGGTATTGACCTAATGCGGGTGTCCACCACTTTTACTTCTTCTTTTTCTTCTTCTCCTTCTTCTTTTTCAATTTAGATTGAACAGTCTGCAGACTTTTAACCCATTTAATCCCAAATTTCTCCCAGACATCAAAAAGTCAAAATCAGGTGTCATTCTTAGCCCTTTTAAGTAATGAGTAATAACATTTTTTAGAGCCCTGTAAATCAAATCATTGTTGTCCTTCACAAATGTGACCGGTGGGATTAAATGGGTTAATGATGTAAAAGAAAACAGTACAAAACACCTTACAACAGACTTTGCTTGTCCGACGCAGACCATCCCCATAGTTTGCAAATTCTTGTAGGTGTACGGTCTGTAACGTGTGGGCTTATCAATGTAGAGCGTGCCTATTTTTTGAAATGATGATGTATTTCACCGCATGGAGCCTTGCTGACCTTGCAGACTCATCAAGCATAAACCAAACTTCAATCGTCAGCGATGGAGTCCTTCCGTCAATATTGATGGAATGCCCACCTCTGCTTGCTGCTTCTACAACTCTCATTCTGTATCAAGTCGCATACATAGTTGTCACCACAAATACGATAATAGGCATAATAAATGGTTACTAACCCCCCCCCCCCCCCCCGTATTGCCTGGTGGACCATTGGGCTTGCAAGGGGAGGGCAAGTTTGGGCCTTGTGTGGCTGTGATTGGTCATCTGCTACATTCTGTGTGTCTGGTGGAGGACAGGTCCCTTTCAAAACAATTGCACATCTCCAGTGTTTGCCTTGCTGTGCAGTCTGAAATGCCACATACATATGCTGCATTTGGGGAAGGTGGGAATTCTGACATTTATGACTTCCGACGAGGCAAAATGCACAAGACCAGTGGTCCTCAATCATTGGGCCGCACAGAGACAGACCTGCGAGCTGTGAGCATATTTACTTCATCAGGCGTGGCGGAAATATGTGTGATTCTCACCAAACGGACCCCTAATTCCAACATTGGTTTGCAAGTCGAAATAAACAGAATCCACCAATAAATGAAACAAGAAGCAGTAAACAGAAAGTCATTGTAATTAATTGACCAAACGTACAGCAAAATGTGCAGCTGATGGGCACCCAACCATGATTTGGGAAGATGATGCAATTTTGACATATCCAGAGCGATGTGGAGGAGGAAGCTGTTGTGCAGGGAATGCCATCAAAAACAAGGCAACTGAGTGTCGGCCCCTAGCCAGACCCACGCCTCCTCCCGGAGACAAGGGGCGCGCGAAGGCGTCTCGCCTTCTCCCGGGGGTCAGCAGAGTGCAGGAGGGCCGACACTGAAGTTCCTTCGTTGAGCCGCAGACCAGGGGACGCACCAGATGTTTCTCTGAGTTTGAGGCCGGAGTTGATCAAAAACTAAGTATAAACTTAGTCAAGAGTCCAAGGTGCAGGTTGGTCACAAGCGAATTTTATTCAATCAAAACCCGGAGAGGTACAGATGTGCACATCAGAGCTCTGAAGTCTCCAGAGATAAGACAGGTTTTATAGAGCTTGGTGGGGCCAACCCATTTCATTTCATTGGCTGATACCAAGGGACGCCCTTCGCTCTTTATCAATTCTAATGGTATCATGATGCGTTGTGTAATCCTGATTGGCTGTGACGTTCTTTGTCAGCTAGATTTTAATGGTATCTATAAACGGCTTCATATCTTGGGTCTGATTTATAATGGTATCACAATGGGCTTTATTTTTAAAATATAATAGAGGCCTCTACTGGGCCTTTGTGTGATTGCATGTGAGTGTAGTTTTAACCTGATGATAATTATTGCAAAGCAGACAGCAGTCCACATGTGTATGTACTTTGCCCCGCACATGCATTTTGCTAGTTTAATGATTGACATTCTTGCTGGTTGAAGCAAAACAGACAGCAGTCATCTACGTGTATGTTCTTTGCTCATTTCCACCTTCGCAATATCAACCGTCTCCGTCCCTCACTCACTCCTCACACCACTGCTATCCTTGTTCACAGTCTCGTCACTTCCTGTATCGACGCAACTCACTTCTCTTCGGTGTCCATCAAAAATTCCTCCATAAACTTCAACTTGTTCAGAATTCAGCAGCCCGGATCATCATGAGAACCCCCTCCTTTCATCATATCACCCCCATCCTCCGACAGCTCCAATGGCTTCCTGTCAAATTTAGAATTAACTTCAAATTACTTCTCTATACATTCAAAGCCATACATAACCTTGCGCCCCCCTATCTGTCAGATCTTCTTCAAATTTCCATTCCCTCTCGCTCACTCAGGTCCTCATTCTCCCTCCACCTTTCTCTACCCTCTGCCTGTCTCTGTACTGTACAGTTGGGTGCAGAGCCTTCAGTCGTGTGAGCTGTCGTGTTGGTTCTTTTTAAAACTTTTACACAACTTAAGCAACTACTTTCCAGGCATGTCCTTCTCCTTCTCGGTCTCCGTGCCTTCAGCTCGAGAGTGACCGCCCCCGAAAATGTAAATCAACGATGACTTCAGTGACACTCAGAAAAGCAAAAATGGAATGCGCCAAACAGAAAATCAAGAGAGGAAATCACAAAATACATTCTATGTGGGGCGGGGGGTTGTGAACACGCAACAAAGGAACAAACTACACAAACAACTCCGAGACGGTCCAGTCTCCTACAAATGGAAATATGACGTTTGGGGACTATTCCTCCCTGTTCTAGTTGAGATGGTATAACCAGAGATGAAAGTCCTCCGGATTTTCCCGGAATTCCGGGTTTTTCAAATTTTGATGAAAATCTCTCCGGAGAATTGAGCAAAATTTGCCTAAAATTAATCCGGATATGAGTTGACAACATTGAACGAAGACGCGTTTGAGTTCGTTGTTTTGCTTTCACGAGTGTAGCCATGTTGAGACACGAACACTAGTAACGGTAAAGAGATTTTCGTCTCTTTATAAACACACTTGCTCAACCCCAGTGAAACGAATAAAAGACACCGTGGACAAGACAGTTGTCGTAAAAAATATATTTGGACAAAAAGGGAAAGATTGGCAGAAAAACGTGTCCGTCCAACTTGGAGTGTCGTCTCGGCTCGTTTAGCTTAGCTGTTGTTGTGTGTGACGTCGTTGCGTCGGCGCTGATTGGTTGAAATCAAAAGACGCGCTTGCGTACATGTTCACGCTGAAGCATGCACAGCAGGGAGCAGCGGACTATCTACCCCAGAGGCTCGCTGAGCTTGAGTGGCGTCGCCACAACAGTAATACCCTCGCCTCGCATTCTCATGGCCTCGCCATTTGTCAGAGATTTCGAAATTTCGTCGAGAACGGAAGCCACAAAGGGTGCACGTGTGCACACAAAATTTGAATTTGAATGGCGTTTTGTGTAAACTGATTCATGCGTGATTGGCCAGGTGTGTGTGTGTGTGTATTTATTCATGTATTTATTTTTCCGGGATTTTCAGAAAAGTCCACTTTCATCTCTGTATAACCGAAGAGGTGCTTTGCTACTGTTACCAGCAAAGTCTTGTGTCGTTATTAAACAAACACATGACGGAAGTCCGACAGAGCACGAAAGCAACACATTCTCGCCGTACGTAATCAACTCTTCTCGAGCATTTGCTCCAGACCAAATTTTTAAACCACCTCGCTGAGGTGGATCAAATTTGCTCTGGTGTAAGGTGTTTTCCAGGGCTACCCCGGAGTAAATTTGCACGTGTGACCACTCCACTGGCGCAGCGCCGGCGTAGCACACTACAAGGCACACCAAAGTCTTCTATTTTCCTAAAAGCTCACAGCGCGCCTTAAAATCCGATCTGCCTTGTGTATGGTCATTACGGTAATATGGCGACCCAAAATGGCTCCTTGCTAGAGACATGCTTACAATGTTATAACTTGCTGTTGGTTCAGTGAACTGTGTCGCTGCTTTATTCACCCATTTAATCCCAAATTTTCCCCAGACATCAAGTCAAAATCAGGTGTCATTTGTCGCCCTTTTAAGTAATCAGTAGTAAAAAAAATTTAAGCCTTGTAAATGAAATCATTGTTGTTCTTCTTCACAAATGTGACCGGTGGGATTAAATGGGTTAAAGACGTTTTTGTTGCACCTCCTAAAAAAGGAGAGCTTTGGTGTTTTATTTATTTATTTATTTAATGCATACTTTATTAACTCATTTACACCCTTTGACGTATAAATACGTCAATTAGCGCATAGCCGTTCCCTCCCCATGACGTATTAATACGTCAATCACGTGTTTTCATGGGGAAGGGTGCAAGAGAGTCCGATGCAACTTCTCACCACAGGATTAGGCTTGACGGCAATGTTAAATAGCAAAAAAATGGCCATTGGGTGGCAGTGGTGCAAAAATCAACCAGGATCACGCCGCAGAAGTAGTAGAAAGGGCGTACAGTGGAGGAGGGGCGTATGTGGACAGTGGATTGGAACATTAGCAACGAGCAACGATGGAGAAAAGGAAATAACTAACTAAAAATGATTTTTTTTTCGGTATAAAAGAGTCCTCGAAACAAAACAACAAAGGAGATGGTGTTTGTGTGGAAGAGAAAATGACGCTTCGGTTGCTTCGGCCCGCATAGCTCACGCCGAGTTTTGAGTTCATCTGATGAAGATGAACTTGCTCCACGTCAGCGATCATCGCTTGGCAGAGCATTTTGTGCCTCCCGATGCCCCACATCGCCCACAAATCGTCTCCCCGGCGACTTCCAGCGATAACGGCAAAGAGGCTGCATTGCTTCGCATGGCCGACGCCGGGCACACGTCAGCGATTCGTTGGAATCGTCTCGTAATGACGACGGCGAAAACGATGAATTGGAGAGCGATTTGGATCCCGATATGTCGGACGAATACGTGCCTTCGGACATAACGGAAAGCAGCTGAGAGTCCTCGCCAGAGCCGCTGGAACGAGGAGGTAACTGCTAACTAGCTTGCAAGTTCCCATTCAAAACTTCATCACTTCTTATGCCTCATCAGTCACTTTTATGTACCGCTACATTCCCCGCTATACTATGAAGTTGCCAGTAACACTAATCATTTATGGTTACGGTTGATGCGTCTCGTAGATGTGGATGAAAATATGTGCCGTAAATGTGCTGACTAGGTTTTAAAAAAACAAAACAAAAAAAACAGGACACATTTGGTCCGCTCAGCTCTGCTAAAACCACTAGTGTTAAATTCATATTCCATTTCATTTCAAATTGGATGCTGAGCAATGTGGAATGGATGGTGTAAATAGCAGTGTGTGAGCATGTATGTGTGTGTGTGTGTGTGTGAGATGTTGAAATGTAAGTGGAAAGCAACAATAAGAAAACTAGAAAAATTAAAGTGTGGTAATTGTATATACTTCTATAAATTACAGATTGTCCAACCAGAAGCAAAAGATGACGACTCCTTGCTTTGGTGGTGGAAAGAAAGGTAAATAAAAGTATTGTACCTCACTCTGCAGCAAGATATATTTGCAACTTTTTATGTTTCTATAATTTATAGGTCGTGCATCTGGACGTGGTGGGATGAATCGATGTGGTGACAAACTGGATGGAATCCAAAAACCATCTTCTCCACAGCTGCACTTTTGTTCATAGTTCAATAGTTTTGTTGTGTGCAAATAAATTATTTTGCTACAAAAACATTATTTGTAATGTTCTTTTGTAGGAGGAACACATTATTGAGATATTTGAGCTGTCACAAAAGCAAAAAATAGTGTAAAACTTGAAATGATGCTTGAAATGCATGCTTTTACAAAAAGCTCATTTTCTCTGGATTTCTGCAGAAAATCGGCCTTTTCCATCAAACTTAGCAGTTTTCTAATGCTGATTGTCAACGAACGGAGAAAGATAGAAACAAACTTTTTTTCTGCTGAAAGAAGAGAGTCTCACCTTTCTTTTGACAGATATATATAGCCATAGATCAGAAAATTCTGTGGGCCTTGCAAATCAGTCGAAATTCAGTAAAATGTGAGGGATTGAGGGGGTTGCTCCAGTGAAAAGGGGTGGTATTCAATGAGTAAATCAGAGATGAAAGTCCTCTGGATTTTCCCGGAATTCCGGGTTTTTAAAATTGTCCGCAATTTTCCTCCGGGAAATTAAATTGCCTAAAATTAATCCGGGTATTCGTTGACAACATTGACGTGCGTCCGCGCCAACATTTACGCATGCGAGCGTCATTTTGGTTTCAACCAATCGGCGCCGACGCAACTGACGTCAGATATCGAAGAAGCTCCGACAACAGCAAACGCAAGCGACGACGACTACCATTCCCCTACCTTGGACTTTCGAAATTTTGGCGACAGCGGAAGCCTCAAAGTCCAGATAAATAATTGAATATTGAGTATTTGAGCACGATATGTAAAGTTATTCGTGCGTAATGTTCAAGCAGGTAGACAGACAAGCAGACTTACGTGCGATAGATGCGAGTGTGAGGAACACGTTCAAGTGGTCATGGCTCGAAGAAAAGGACGTGAACGGAGATTTTTTGCCTGACTACATTCGGAAGGTCGACAAACCCGGTAAGTCATTTTGATTCTCTCCCCTTTTCACCTCAAAAGGCTTTAAACAACAAAGTGTACGAGGGAGAAGACTGTCCGTGTTTTGTAATGTGCTGTGTTCATTATTTTACTCTGTTGTCATGTTCCGGTTTCGGCAGCAGGTGGCGGGCTGAGCATTCTTGCTGACTGCCAGTGTTGTGTCCAAGGACCGGCAACCCGAGGCCAAGGCCAAGGACTTGGAAAATTTTCCAGGGCAAGGCCAAGGCCAAGACTTGAGAAATTTTCCGAGGCCAAGGCCAAGGACCAAGGACTGATTTTGAAACTGAGGCCTAGCCGAGGACATGTATAAAACAATGCTATCATACCACTTGGCAGGTCTTCATGATTTGCAACACCCCTCCATCATAACCCTTTGCACTCCCTAACGCTTGAATGAAGTGTTTTTATTCAAAGAGTAGAACAGTCAGGGTACGTGTTATTTATACTGAGAAAAAAAAATCATATGGTATACATTTATGAATTAATGTTTTAGTGCAGTAGTTTCTTAATATGAAGTAAATCAACACTCAACAGGCATGACATGGCAAGGAAGACAAGTTGAGAAATGACTGCATAGAAGTCAATCACTGACTGCAGAAAAAGCGGTAATCTCTCAATGATAATTTTACAGTTTACCGGCAGCGAGTCCCAGGGACTCGCTGATCAGAAAAGTATGAGTGCCATTATGGTTTGAGAGAGTCCCAATTTTCGAATTCTGAAAGGGTCTACTTATTCAATTGCATATGATAATAACACAAACAACAACATATACATACAATAATAAACAAATGCTGCAAAAATTTAAATAATTCAGGAGCAGGCCTGAGGATTTCGGAAATTCATGGTAACTGTTTTTCGGTTCCGTCGGATTACCCAATGGGAAACCACGATAACAAATGTTGGGTTCTGTAAACGTTCATCATGGGAACCCATTTTTCTATTTTGACTGATATTGATAATCAAGAATTCCGAAACTCAAAAGTATAATGTTTCAAGGGTCAATGTTTGAAAACTATGCATTAACAATGAACATTACATTAGCAGCTGTGTACTCCAGGTTTATTCCAAAAAATAAATGGATCAAAAACTGGTGTACTCATGTGGCATCATCAGAGTATTTTTTCCAATCTCACACTGCAAAGATTAATTGACTGGTAATCATTAATACAGGTAAGTATTGATGTGGCTTGACATCCTCTTCCCAAGACGATGCATGTATAATCTATGACCAATTTGACGAAAGAATTTAACACACGTCATCATGAGTTCTACCAACAGTGAACATTAGCATTACTACACGTTGTGACGAATGTTTTATTCATAAAGTTACCATGCTACAACCAGTAAATTATAGAATAACCAATACTGTTTCATAATATTTTTCACAGCGATTAGCCTACAAATCTAATGACCAATTTGCCTCGTAATCGTGCCTCGCGTCGTATCTCACTCTCGCGTTCTGTGCATACGTCACAGGTGAGTTTAGTGATACGCCCTTTGGACGATTCATACGAAAAATCAGACTAGCATTCCCATTTCTTAAATATCGTAATCAGTAGATCTTGGTGAGTTTTTTTCGCCGCCATCTCAAACTTTCATCCGCGCGATTTCTCAGTTTGCGGACTAAAATAACAACCCGCATGCGCACATAACGTTATCTGTTGTGTCCCCCCAACACTGAAAACAAAACAAAACGAAAGTAAATTAGAAGAAACACACTCACACACCACACCACATCACAAACACACATACAGGCGCAGTGAAATCGCGTTGATCACACAGTCAACTCAAGTGCGGTGACTTTTATAGTTAAACTATTTTTCGGCACCGTGAAAATGATGCCATGGAAACGACACGCTACCGGTAACGATTTTTTCCTGTGAAATCATCAGGCTACCCTAGTTTTTTTGTTTGTTTGTTTGTTTTGACTGAGAAATTTCCTTGCGTCCCAAACTATGGCCTCGAGGCCAAGGACCGGCTCGAGGAACACATCTCTGCTGACTGCACACCTGCTGCCAATCTGTCTTGATTATGCACCTGGTTTATTAGGACTGTTTTTATGGCTCTTTCTTGCCAGAGAATTGGATGCCGTGCCACTGCTTTTGCCCATGTCATTTATATGTGTGTGTATATATATACTGTATATATTAAAGGCAACTCATTATACTATTCGTATTTCTAGATCTAACAAGTTACAATGAATGACATGGTGCAGACGTATCTCTATCTTACTGTAGTCTTAAAACTTATTGTAGTTATATTTAATTTTATGTGTCTGTGTGCTTTCATTTCCGAAATAAAACATGCATTAATTTTTCATTCCTTCTTATCATATTCTTTCAGGGCTTGCTATCTGCATTTGGTGCAACGATACCCTTAGGTACGGATCATCAGGGAAGAAGGATTTAAAAACCCACTCAAAGAAAGCGAAGCACAATGCTGTGAGGAAATCCATGCAAACAAACCAGTCCCTTCCTGCAATGTTCAGTGCAGCCAAAGCCCTGAATGAAGGAACAACTTCCAAGGCTTCATCCAGTCTGCCATACGGAGCTGCACCTAATATACTTGACAGTAGCAGCTGCTCTGAGCTGGTTCAGCCACCACGCCCCTACGTCAGTATGCTGGACAGAAAAGCTCACTTAGAAGCGATGACACTGTCATTCATCGCAGAACACTCACTGCCACTGAGTTTAACACCTCGACCCATTGATTTTGCACAGGAGTTTGGTAGAGATACCAAAGCAGGCAAAGGAATACAAACGGAAAGGACCACAGCCGAGTCTGACTGCAGTGGATCTTCAAAGAAAAATGCAAAAAAATCAGAACATGTTTAAATCACAGAACTGAAAGAAGTGATTTATTTTTTAGGTATTAGTTTCCATTCTTATCAGGAGTAAGAAATAAAAGGTGGAAAATCTACTTTCAATTTTTGTGTGAATTTTGTTCAGATATCACCAGAATGCACCACAGCCATCCAGAAATTAAATTAAAAAAAATAAAAAATCCTCGTCTCACCCCTCGGGTGGTGTCCGTCCCTCATTCAGCTCTCGTCCTCTACCAGAGGCCAGGAAGCTTGAGGGTTCTGCGCAGTATCCTTGCTGTTCCCAGCACTGCACATTTCTGGACTGAGATGTCCGATGTTGTTCCCGGGATCTGTTGCAACCACTCATCTAGTTTGGGGGCCACTGCCCCGAGTGCTCCGACCACCACAGGCACGACTGTCACCTTTACCTTCCAGGCTCTCTCCAGCTCTTCTCTGAGCCCTTGGTATTTCTCGAGTTTCTCGTGTTCCTTCTTTCTGATGTTTCCATCACTTGGGACCGCTACATCCACTACAACGGCTTTCCTCTGCCCTTTATCTATGATCACGATATCTGGTTGGTTCGCCATTACCATCTTGTCAGTCTGGATCTGGAAGTCCCACAGGATCTTGGCTCTGTCATTCTCCACCACCTTCGGAGGTGTTTCCCATTTTGACCTTGGGGTTTCCAGTCCATACTCCGCACAGATGTTTCGGTAGACTATGCCAGCCACCTGGTTATGGCGTTCCATGTAGGCTTTCCCTGCCAGCATCTTACACCCTGCAGTTATGTGTTGGATTGTCTCAGGTGCCTCTTTGCACAACCGACACCTTGGGTCTTGTCTGGTGTGGTATATCTGGGCCTGCTCCTGAGCAGCCAGAATGAGTGCCTCTGTGCTGTCCTTCAGGCCAGCCCTCTCTAGCCACTGATAGGACTTCTTGAGATCAGCCACTTCAGTTATGGTCCGGTGGTACATCCCGTGTAGTGGCTTGTCCTCCCATGATGGTCCCTCTTCCAGCATCTCATCCTCTGTTCCCCATTGTCCTAGACATTCTCTGAGTACGTCATCCGTTGGAGCCTTCTCCTTGATGTATTCATGGAGCTTGGATGTTTCATCCTGGACAGTGGCTCTCACACTCACTAGTCCCCGGCCTCATTTCTTTCGGCTTGCATACAGTCTCAGGGTGCTGGATTTGGGATGGAACCCTCCATGCATGGTTAGGAGCTTTCGGGTCTTCACGTCCGTGGTCTGAATCTCTTCCTTTGGCCACCTTAGATCAGATACCCTGCAGGAAATTATATATATATATATATATATATATATATATATATGTGACGAGGTCACAACTATGATGGTCTCGAGCTCCCCGTCGCTGCCGCCTCAAGAACACCAGACACTAGGATGTGGCTTTTCTCTCTTTTTTTATTGCCTGCAACACAGTATGGTGGGAGGGATAGGTGAAGTCACGGGGCTTTTCAGTCTCAAAAATAACTGCGCAACAAAAAAAAACACCTGTTAACTCAATGAATAAAAACTTTCATTCGACAAAACTTAAATTAAATGACGACACAAAAAGCAATGTGGACTCCGAACAAATCAGGGGAACTAATTAAATACACAGCACCGTAGAAAAAGGAAAAACAAAGTGACATATTGTAATTAAACTACAAATGAATCCGGACCATCAATGAAACCTGACTTACCCTGTGACTTCCCTGGTAGCTCTGCCTGAACTACGGCGGGAAGCTGGTGCCATACTGTGCGCTGTTGCGTCACTTCCGTCATAATTTAATAAACGCAATATATCACTCCGTTACATATATATATATATATATATATATACATACATATACTGTATATAAATATATACAGTATATTGTATATATATATATATATATATATATATACACACAGTATATAATTCTTTTTAAAAAAATCCAGGGATATTCGGCAAAGTCCACTTTCATCTCTGATTAATGGTTTTCACAGTCTCAACAAATACATGTACGTCTGTCCGTCTCAGTGCCTTCTCTGCTTCCGTTCGACTCAAGAGGCTGATTCATGACCACCTCGGAAAAACGTAAATTAACAATTCCTTCAATGAAACTACGAAAATTGAAAATAATGCATCAAAATAGAAAATCAAGCGAGGCAATCACAAAATAAATTCTATAGCGCCACTACAGAATTTATTTTGTGAATTCTTCGTTTGTGAATACAGTACACAACAAAGGAATAAATAAACACTTCTGAGACAGTCAAGTATCCCCGAATTTACTGACATCTGATCGTTCAGTTTTTTTTTTACGCTCAAGGAAATGCCAAAATAAATTCTGTCGGGGGGGGGCTACAGAACTTATTTTGTGATTTTCTGTTTTGATGCATTACAGTAAATATTCTCCATTACAGACTCATGTTTGCGCTGTCCAATCCTTCCTTTTAAAATTATTTCCTTTTGTGGGAAATGAGCATGGTACATTGTCCTTTATGAACATGCAAGTATGAACAAAATACATGTGTAAAAACACAAGCAATGAAATGCAAAAATTTATGTTCTCAACACTGTTTATAACACAAAAGCTGCAAACATTTGCATATGAACAAAATACAGTGTAACAAACTCAGGACTATTTGCTCAAAAAATGACACGAGTAACAGACAGCTTTTCTTTCCACTATCTCGCTGTCTCTAATTCGACCTCCCCTCGATCGCCACCCAAGACAGCGTTGCTGATGTCATGCAATGAACTTTTAAAGCCAGCCACGGGACGCTTCGTAGTTCTCGATGGCCATAGTTAGCGCGATGGAACTCGCCTTCTCTCTAATTAGCGCTCCAGTTAGCGTACGTTTTTTAGCGTGATAACAAGTAAAGCTGTCCATCGAGCCACAAGCAATTTATTCTGAGCAGCTAATCGGATGCATTCCACTCTATCTTCCACGTATCTAGCTGCAGTATCTACACACATAGAGGTCCCTCTTGGCCAATCAGAGGCCAGGATGATGCTCGGTAAGCAAATGGCAGAGCAGCTATTAGAATGGTGCATTCACGAAACTCGGAGCTGTGAACGAAATAGAAATTGTTCACTATTCCAGTAAAACTCATGCTAATAGAGTCACTTACATGTCACCGTTTTGTTTCCAATGAGAGTAAATAGTGGTGCGGACAGAGTTATTCAGTCGTATTGGGTGGGACTTGCTTGTGTTTGCGCCACTGCATGCTTCTGTATGGCTTCCGGGGAATGGAAATTCCGTTGTTGTGAATTGATCGTGAATGTAACATCATAGTCGAAATTTTAATGCAAAGGTTTTTTGTCCAGGTGAAGGAATTTCCTTTTGAAAGAACTCCATAGATGGGAATATTTATTGTACTGTATTTTAAATTTTATCGTTAATTTACGTTTTTTGAAGGCGGTCATGAACGCCTCTCGAGTCTCACTGAAGAAGAGAAGGCACGGAGACGGACAAAGACGTACCTGTAGCTCCATCTAGTGGATGCATTGTAGATTGTGCCTTATAGTCCAGTGCGTGCAATATACGAAACACAATACAAAATAGGCCATTCATTGAACGTGCGTCTCATAGTCCAGTGCGCCCTTTAGTGCAGAAAATACGGTAATTCTTACTTGAAGCAAAATATGGTTTGCCTTCTTCACAATGGGAGCCATTTTATATTCCACCAGATCTTTAAATTTCAATGCTCTAGATTTAAAATACAAAACAAAACAATGCTTTGGTGTGTTAATCATACAGTGGTGTCAAATATACGGCGTGAAAAAAGTGAAAAAATGCATAAAAGACACAGAATGAATATTTTTTAAATGAAGATGCAATTCATGGATTATCCGCTAGGGGATCACTGTTTTCCCTTTAGTTTGTAAAGTGTAGGCAGGGATTACATTTAGATTTGATGTGCACGTGTAAGTGGTTTAAAATTTCCGTTCTTTATAAATTTTGTTTCATCTTAAAATGCATTACCATATTTTCCGGACTATAAATCAGTTTTTTTCATAGTTTGGCCGGGGGTGCAATTTATACTCTGGAGCGATTTATGTGTGAAATTATTAACACATGATTATGTCATTTCACATGTTATTTTCACATTAAACCACAAGAGGGCGCTCTTGGCCTGTGTTGATAAATCGCCGATGAGTCTGACGTAAGCGACGTAGAAGAGGAAGCAGCGCTCGTCTACCTCCCGAGTTGGGGGAGTTGTTTAAAAGGGCTTTGTCACCAAGGAGCTTATTGACCACCTTGGTTACTTCCGCGCAAGAGATAAGAGAGCTACCTCAGTCTCCAGGCTCTGTTTCTTCAATGGAAAGTGTTCCAGTGGAATTGAGGTCTTTGAAGTATTCTCCCCACGACTCATAATGTCCTGAGTTGAGCCTGTAGTTGTTTTCCATGGCCTCTCCAAACTCCTCCTACGCCTCCCAGTTTTTGCCTAAGGGACTGCATTCCGCTTGGCCAGCCAGTGCCTGTCAATGGGCCTCCAGAATCCTACTGGTGAAAAAAGGCCTGACAGGACTCTTTCTTCAGTTTGACAGCATCCCTTTCTGCCAGTGTCCACCAGTGGGTTCGGGAATTGCCGCCAAGGCAGGCACCGACCACCTTGAACAGGGTCAATGTCAGGCTTCCACAGAGCTTGCTGATGAGCTGATCATTTGAATCAGGTGTGTTGCAATAGGGAGACTTGGAAAACATGCAGGACAGCGGCCCTCCAGGACCTGAGTTTGACACCTATGGCACCTATAACAATGGAAGCACGAAATATGGTAAACTCAGATTCAATGTGTCCAACCTCTCTCTTGAGAGAACTGGCGGCGAGCCATCCTACTATCCTATGTATCCTACTATCCTCCTATGTTGGATATTCTCTGCCTTGCACACCAGCACAGGCTCCTTCCCTGTCAAGTGGTGGCATCCCATTTTCCTTCCGCTAGTTTCTGTAGATGGGACTGCCAAGGTCTCTGACTTTTTCCACCGTCCAGCTCACAGGTCACCTGACCCCTTTTGCTCCTCCCACAGGTGATGATGAGCCCATGGAAAATGGGATCCACGTTGCCTTTTCAGGCTGAACCCGGCCGAGCCCCGTGGGTGTAGGCTTGGCTAATAGGTGCTCGCCAGCGAGTCCCAACTCCAGGCCTGGCTCAGAGGGGGGCTTCGATGACCCATGTCCGGGCAAGAGAAAACAAGATCCAACTTTCTTAATCGTCATAAGGGTCCCCCCCCAAGGACCTGTTTTCCATGGGTGACCCTGCCAGGGCCCTCGAGCCCCAGACAACTTCGTTCTTAGCATCATTGGGATATGCAAACCCTGTCACCACGGTAAGGTGACGGCTCATGGATGGAGGGAGTATGTTATCTATTTATTTAAAGTTTGCGTATTGATGTTATTTTCAAGTACAAGAGAGGTTTCAATTTTTTTCAGAAAAGAGAATACTTAGAAAGGAGATGATACAGATAATCATCTGTGAATCTACAAAGGTGTTTTTAGTCAGGTGAGAGCCGGAGAGCAGGTGTGGACATACTCCATTCGGAGGTGTGGTTGTAAAGTTCGCAGCCTCGATCGGTTCAGGGAGCCTTATTTTGAAGGTTTCCCAACCCAATCAGGTGTTTTTTAGACACGTCACAAGAAAGCAGTGACAGCACAGACGGAGGCTGAAGTGACAGCTGAAACTGTCAGCTTGGTAAGAGGTTTATTTCTTCATGAAAAAAAGGACCATCATCTGATCAAAAAATGAATGCCACAGCACGACCCATCACCATGTTTTTCTCTGATTTAAAATAACCAGCTACACCGTCAGCGCCTCCAGCAGAAGAGTCTCAGCATGAACCTACAGCCTGTACGAGTGAAGGGAGAGCCGTCTTCTTCGCCACCAACCCAGGCCTCTTTGCCTCTCTCGGAAGGCAATGTTGATGAATATTAACTACTGTATCAGCTTTTATAATTAAATATTGAAGTAAATCCGTGTACTGTTGTAATCTTTGTCTCAAATATTTAAACATTTAAAAATTTAAACATGCTGGTTTCCCACATACGCATACACGAAAATTCCTTCAGGGGAAAAATTCTTGTTTTCACATTTCGGAGGGGTTTCGCGGGGGGGGGTTCTTGTTCCCATTACCCAAGAAAAACAAGGGATTATTGTATTTGCATCTTTTTATGGTTTAATAAATCCCCTTCCTCCTGTTCCCTGCGTTTGAATAAAAAAAGAAATGGTCCACAAAGTTAAAATTGCTACTTAAATTAAGTAATTAATTCGCAAAAGTGCTCTGCGGAAAATCTTTTTGAGCCCTGCTTTTGTTTGATTAGTGCCGATGTCGATTGTACTATATTTATTTTCAACCACACACAAGTTACAAAAATAAATAAAAGATAAACAAATTAAATCATAAAAGGTGAATCCATTTTGCGGGCTGGAGCGGATTAATTGCATTTCTTTTCATTTCAATGGGTAAACCTTGATCTACCAACTTTTTCATTTATCAAAGGGGTCAAGTTTGTAACTTGACCTGTCATTGTATTTGGAAGCAGTAACCAAAATCAGGCATTATTTTAGCCACGGTATCATAGACATGTACACAAACCTTTAAACCTGCTTCCATTACTATCACCGTTTCCACATAACTTTGTGACTGTACTTGATGGAAATTTGGCCTTTTTTTTTTTTACAAGTTTATTTGTAAAATATTACTGCCAATTTAATCATAGCAATTGACAACCTTTTTACTGTTCCTCTTGTTTGAGCGATGTATGACCACTGATATTTCTGCAGGAATCATTGCTGTAACAGACTTCAGCTGCTGACGGATAAAGAAACCCTTCAACAAGAACCAACATGAATCTCCCGCACCCTGCACCCCAAATACCACCTGTTCACCCTGACGTGCAGATGAAATCTCTGGCCTTCTATGATGTACTGGATATACTCATCAAGCCCTCCAGCTTAGGTCTGTCTCTTTGTGTGTTTATTAAACATGTTTGCTATTCTCTGTTGGATAATAATCAATTTAGGGTTTCTTGATGAGAGAATTTGCTATTACTGTACCTAATTCACCAAACCAAGTTCTTTAGTGTTATGTGAACCCACCCAAGTCAAATTCTGTTGAAACAGTTTGCAGATTAACCAAAATTCTTCATGAGAAACTTGCACAAAAACTTTGGGGTAAACAGTTAATTTTAACATTTTTAAAAGTTTATTCATTGCTTTTTGCCTAAATTGTTTTATTTGCTTTTTAATTTAAAAAAGTCAGATTTTCTTTTTTAGTCCAGTGGTAATTAACCTGGGTTTGATCGAACGCTTGGGGTTGGTTAATCGGTCTCGGGGGGGTTCGACGGCACCTCTACCATGGAGGTTAAGACACACCCGACTCAACATGTCAATTAGTTACGACACGCCTGCTTGGCCATCACTGGCTGCAGATGATCACATTACATTGCTTGTCCAATCAGTGCTGCAGGAAATTTAGTAGTCACCATGTGACTGTCGTGATAGTAAGTCATACAATTTAAAAAAAAAAACTATACTTAGGGCATGTAATTTTATTGACTTTTTTCAGTTTTTAATAAATTGTTTTTTTTCTTTTTTTAAATTTCTTGAGTTTCTAAAAAAATCAAAATTTTATTTTTCACTAATGAAGAGTTCGGTGAACATGCATATGAATGGTTGGGGTCGGTACCTCTAACAAGGTTAAGAACCTCTGTTTTAGTCTAAAGTTAGTCGAGTGAAATATAAAGTGTCAGACATAAATCTTTCATGAAATCAGATTATAGACAGGGGTGCACATAGCAATTTTGGTCCGAAAGGAGTCAAAAGGGAGTTGAATGGTTGCTGCTTAGTGCTCAGTTTTTTTTCTGCCAATCCACCGACCATGCTGAATTAACTTAAACACATAACCTATGGGACTGCACAATCAGCTGATTTGACGTAGGTCTTTACTGCTGCAGCCCACAATCTTTTTTGCACCACTGGATGGACGGTCATAGACAATGTGCAGCAGGGCTGAGACACCCACAAAGCCAGCTGCACTTTTAACACGATTCCCACAGGTTCTTAAAAAGTCTTAAAAGCATTTTAATTATGAATTTGGAAATAATATGTAAAAAAGTCTTGAGTTTTAATATCTGGGTCTTAAATTCTATGCTCTTTCTGTAGGGCTGTTATGATCATTATTTACTAATTTCTTGATGAGCAAATATGGACATGGTCGTTCTTTTGGGACTCCATAAATTGTGTGTTTGTTTGCACAAGTCATCAACATCCACTTGAACTGCTAGGTTACCTCTTTCTACACCTACATATACCGTACGGTTGTAACGGCGTTTGAATTCCATTTCAAAGAGTTGCTTCAACGGTTCGCATGTGTCCCGTCTCTTCAAAGGCATATGCAATGATTTTTCTCACCGCTAACAATAGCCAAGTAGCAGCAAGACTATCTTTTCAATGCTGGTGCATCGAGGGAGTTTACATATCACTTAAAATCGTAATGCATCAAACATATCATTCTATGTACATTGAATGGGGCTTATTTCATAACTTAGACTTTTATTTTGGAGAGTATTGATTCGATCGAGATGTCATCAGGCGCCGACAGGTCTGGCAGCCTCGGTTACACGCTCCCTAGTATTATTCCTGTTTTTGTCATTTTCGTTAGTTTTTGGCGACCCTGAGCGGCTTACTTACACGAGGGAAAAGTTGCTTAGCATTGGGGAGTCTACGCTCGGTCTTTTTTTACCAGCACACGAAAATCCACAAGGTTTTTCGGAGCTAATCGCGAGCAGAGCAGCTGCGCTGTACGGAGCATGGAAACGCCGCTGGAGGAGGGGGAAGCGAGCCGGCGTGCTCGTCGAGCTCCGGCAGTGTGGATTTCGAACCCCGCTCTCATCGATCCATCTTGCTAATCTACGATCTCTGCCAAACAAGATGGATGAACTTCTTCTCCTCACAAAGACCAAAAAAACCTTTGCACGTTCTGCTGCGCTCTGCTTCACTGAAACCTGGCTCAGTGCCCGCCACCCGGATTCCGCGCTACATCTACCCGGCTTCCGCCTTCTCCGAGCCGACCGCGACACGGAGCTATCAGGGAAATCGAAAGGTGGTGGGATTTGCTTCTATATCAACGAAGAATGGTGCACTGATGTCACGAAGCTCGACGCACACTGCAGCCCGGACCTGGAGTCGCTGTCTTTAAACTGCAAGCCATTCTACTCGCCACGTAAGTTCAACTCCTTTTTACGAGTCGGTGTTTACATTGCGCCACAAGCTAACGCTAACACGGCAATACAAACGCTAGCTGAACAAGTAAACAAACTCGAACCAAAATACCTAGAGTCACCCCTGATCATTTTGGGCGATTTTAATAGAGCACATCTTATCCGTGAACTTCCCAGATATAAGCAGCACATCGACTGTTTCACTAGAGAAGGCAACATTCGAGACCACTACGATACAACAATCAAAAATTCATACCGATCGATTGCCCGTGCAGCATTGGATCTTTCTGACCACAATTTAATCCACTTGATACCTACAAACAGACAGAAACTCAAATGTGTTAAACCGGTTGTTAAGACTGTGAAAAAATGTACAGATGACGCAAAGCTAGCTCTACAAGAATGCTTCGACTGCACTGATTGGGGCGTCTTTGAAACTTCAACGGGCACACTGGATGAATACACAGACACTGCAACATCATACATCAGTTTCTGTGAGGACATGTGTGTACCAATGAAGTCCTTCCGCTCCTTCAACAATAACAAGCCATGGTTTACTCCCAAACTCAGGCAACTCAGGAAAGAGAAAGAGGCCGCATTTAGAAGTGGAGATCGGGCACTGTACAAACACGCCCGAAACCAATTGACATAGGAAATTAACATCGCGAAGAGAAGCTAATCAGAGAGGCTGAAAAACCAGTTCTCTGCTAACAACTCTGCATCTGTATGGAATGGCCTGAAAGCAATCTCAAACTATAGAATGCCCCCAAACAGTGAACAATAAGGGTCTTGCTGATGAACTCAACATGTTTTTCTGCCGATTTGAAAAGGACACCCCCATTTCCCACACACACACACCTCTACCAGAAACTACTCTATCTACCCCCCCACCCTCTTTTTCTCCACGAACAGGACGTGAGACGGCTCTTCAAGCAACACAAGATCAAGAAAGCTGCGGGGCCCGACAAAGTGTCCCCCTCCTGCCTGAAAGTCTGCGCTGACCAGCTGGCTCCGGTCTTCACACAAATCTTCAACAGATCCCTGGAGCTGTTTGAGGTCATCCCAGTTCCCAAGAAATCGGCAACATCCGAACTGAACGACTATAGGCCTGTCGCTCTGACGTCTGTGGTCATGAAGTCCTTTGAACGCCTTCTGCTGAACCACCTAAAGAACGTCACCGGACCCCTGCTGGACCCTCTTCAGTTTGCCTACCGGGCACAGGTCTGTGGAGGACGCAGTCAACATAGGTCTGCACTACATCCTCGAGCACCTCGACAGCACAGGGACCTACGCAAGGATCCTGTTTGTGGATTTCAGCTCTGCGTTCAACACCATCATCCCAGAACTCCTCACCCCCAAACTTCTCCACCTCGGTGTGTCCCCTACGATCTGCCAGTGGATCCTCAGCTTCCTGACGGGATGGACACAACCGGTAAGGCTGGGAGCAACAACATCATCAACACGCACCACTAGCACTGGAGCCCCACAGGGATATGTCCTCTCTCCACTGCTCTTCTCCCTCTACACAAACGATTGCACCTCAACAAGTCCAGCTGTCAAACTCATAAAGTTCGCAGACGACACCACGGTCATCGGTCTCATCAAAGACGGCGACGAGTCTGCGTACCGACAACAAGTGGAGCAGCTGGAGCTCTGGTGCAGCCGACACAACCTTAGGCTGAACACGCTCAAGACTGTAGAGATGATTGTGGACTTCAGGAAACATCCTTCTCCACAGTTGCCCTTCCTCACATTATCTAACTGCCCTGTGTCAACCGTCGAGACCTTCAAGTTCCTGGGAATCACAGTCTCGCAGGACATGAAGTGGGAAGTCAACACCATCTCCATCCTGAAAAGGGCCCAGCAGAGGATGTACTTCCAGAGGCTGCTGAGGAAGCATGGAGCAGGAGGTGCTACGTCAGTTCTACACGGCAGTCATCGAATCAATCCTGTGTTCTTCCATCACGGTTTGGTTTGGGGCCGCCACAAAAAAGGACAAAATCCGACTTCAACGGACAGTTAGGACGGCGGAAAAAATCATTGGCACTGCCCTACCCACTCTTGAGGACTTGCACACTGCAAGAATCAAGACAAGGGCACGGAAAATCCTCCTGGATCCCCCGCACCCTGCCCACCACCTTTCCCAGCTACTCCCCTCAGGCAGGCGCTACAGATCCATGCGCACCAAATCCAGCAGACACTTAAACAGCTTCTTCCCTCTAGCCATTAACTCCCTAAACAGTCACTGATGTAGTCACTCATCTTGTACAACAAATCCTGCTACTGGTCACTCTAAAATGGTTCAATGATTTTCTGCACCAACTGTACAAACTGTCATAGTATTGTATTCTACCACTGATCACTTAAGCTCTGCTTGATACTTTGCACATTGTCTCACAGTTGTCACTGGGTGGTACCGCCGCACTACGGTTCACTTACATTACGAAATGTCCTTCCATACCTATTTGTCATGTCCTTGTTCATGATGATACTAATGCAGCGTGTTATACCGGAGACAAATTCCTTGTGTGTCCTACATACTTGGCCAATAAAGATGATTCTGATTCTGATGAGTTGGAAAACAACTTTGTTGAACCTGGGAACATTAAGTATTTGACATGAGAGATTGTCACAAAAAGTATAAAAAAAAATAAAGCAGGTAAATCTTTAACCTACAGTGGTGCGTGACCTGCATCACCGTTCGTTGTTAGCGCTCAGCAGTTTGCATTCGCAGCTTGTGATCAGAGCTGTTGCGCTGTATCTTTTATCATTATCATTATTCTCATTCAGAGTTTGTTTCGTGTATAATTCACCGAAGGCAGGGGCAAAGAATAGGAATCTAGAGGGCCGAGGGAAGCACTTTAAAACGGTATGTCTGAGCTCTGGGTTAACAGGCTGCAAAAGTGTGTCATATGCATCCGCGTCAGGCTGTTGCTCATCATGACATCCGTGTCTAAGTGTGTGCGTATGATAGCTGTCTTCATATTCCTCGTCCTGTGCACTAAAATCTCCCAAAGCCGAAGAATTTCATTCCGTTGTTTGTGGGTTTTTTTTTTTTTTTTGCTATTGGTTTTTTTTTTATACTACATCACACTGTCAGAATCCAAAAGGCCAGCAGTTTACTCCAAAAGAGGGTTCCTGAGTAGATGGGGAAAAAAAAGGGGGCATTATTTAAAATGCAAGGCATAAATCCCATTTCCTCCACAAATGTAGGTTGTCTTGTGTGTGTGGGGCATTCATAAACACTCCTTGATGGGCGGTAAGCACATCCACTCCACAGTGCAGAGGTGCAGGAATAGATTCTGGCTCCGGCCTTCCTGTGTGGAGTGTGCATGTTATACTGCATGGCAGGTTAATGTAACACTCTCAATCAGGGGTTGCCCAACCTTTTTTGTCCCAAGGGCTACTTTTCAAGGAGCCAACCTCCGGAGATCTACCGGTCCAGTGTCAACATCGGACCCCCCACCACCACTTACACACACACACACACACACACTAATCTGCATGATGAGCAATAACCTTAATGTGAACCAAACCAAAAAAAAAATCCCAGCTATGAAACAGGTAGATCTCTTTTTGAAAAAAAAGATATCACTTCTTACCTTAGTGGGAGACCTGGCACTCAGAGGAGGAGGCTAGCTTTTTATAGTTAGGAGTACAATACAATACAATACATGCTGATTTATATAGCACTTTCACAACAGCTGCAGCTGTAACAAAGCGCTTAACAAAACAGTTAACACAAAGTAAAATAATAAACACAACACATAACATAAAACACAGACAGTCATGCAATCCTAACCACTTTTCCCTCATGCGCTTTGTTCTTTAAAGCAATTTGAGATGAAACTGGAGAGAATCAGTGTCCTTTCACCAGTGGATAAGAGACGTCATGCTCAAAATGTGCACAAGGAGTGTAGGAGCTGGTTTCAAGATGTAGGCAGGCTGCAAGGTGACCATCAGTCAGTGTTGATCTGTACTTGGACTTGATGATGTTCATGTGTGAGAAAGCAGACTCACACAGATAGGTTGATCCAAAGAGAGCTGTCACTTGCAAAGCACATCGTCTGATATTGGGATACTTCTCTGCCACCAGTAGTTTCCAGAACACTACATGCTCTCCAGGTTGAGCGGATGTTGATCTGGCTTTGATCTCAATGTCATTTTGCAATTTAATAATCTCATCCTGAAGAGTGGAGCTTTCAAAGTTGAAAGGTAATTTGACTTTGGCGGCAATGTCACCGTCAATACTTGCACCAAATGGAGAACACATTTACAGTAACACCTCGTTTATCATGGTTAATGGGGACAGAAACCACCTGCGATAAACGAAAATAGATCTGTATGAGTATAAATAAAATTTATAAGGCCAAATTTAATGATATACATGCATGTTTGTAGTAATTAACATTACTTAATGCTATATACTCATATATTTAAATGTGTATAAGTTAGGTGAAGTTAGTGTATTAATAACGAAATACAGTAAACACATACAGTACTGTATATGTTGCTCTATGTGACTTGCTGTTGTTTTGCTGACTTTCACTGCATCTCACTGAGCTTTTGCGGACTTTTCGCTGCGTTTTCACTTTTTTTATTTTTATGAATGTTTGAAAAAATCCACAATGCACCGATAAATGAACCGCGAAATAATGAGGGATCACTGTAGCTGACTTTAGGCTTGATGGATGCAAAGTCAGTAAAACGCCTCTCAAACTTTGACGAGATGGATTGTTTTTCAGCATTTTTTGGCCATGACATTCATCAAGGACGAGACTCGGTGCTTGGTGGTTGCGCCTTCTCGGCAGCACGGGTACACCAGCACTGTTCTTTGATTGGGAGGAATGTCGGTGCCATTTGACTGTCATTGCTGCACAGCTCCGCGACGCTTGTGTTTTTTTTTTGCGCCTGGAATGGGCACCATTTTTCACAGCCCCGCTTTGTTTAGCAGAGAAGTCAGTGCTATTGGACAGTCTGTGGCAAGATGGATGCATGGCTTGAGGAGCCTACGATGAGAAGAAAGAAGCGTCAGCGCAGAGCGCCAATGCATATGTGGAACTGGGAGTCGCAGCTTGGAATTGAAGCGGATTACGTGAGACAGGCGATGTGAGCAAATCTCTTTTCGTCAATGGATGCTACAGCTTCGTGTGTACTTTCAAAACTTTGCTTGGAGCAGACGTGTGCACATTTTCAGCATGACGTCCCTGATCCACTGGTGAAAGGACCGTTTGATCCTCTCCTCTTTCATCTATAACTGCTTCATACAACAAAGAAAAGTGGTTAGAATGCACGACGGTCTGTCTTGTGTTGTGTTGTATTATTTTCTTATTTTGACTTCAAGCTGGCGCCGCGAGAGTGTCTGTCTTTCCAGCAGCTCCGATATTTTGTTCTACTTATTCCTTTCATAACTTTGCTGCTGTGAATTGGGAATTTCTCCATTGTGAGACTAGCAGCCATCTCGTTACCTCTGCGTCCCGCGTCCTAGACCCATAATTTTCCCGCGGGACGCACAGTTCCAAATAATGTGCGTTTTTGGGACACAAGGAAAAACAAAAAAAAAACTACTGCAGGCCTGAGGATTTCACAGTAACTATCGTTACCGTTAGCGTGTCATTTCCATGGCGTCATTTTGACGGGACCGAAAAATTGTTAAACCATAAAAGTTACCCTACATTAGTTGACTGTACGCGATCAAATCTCTCCTGTGTGATCAACGCGATTTCACTGTGCCTGTATGTGTGTTTGTGGTGTGGTGTGTGAGTGTGTTTCTTCTAATTTACTTTCGTTTTGTTTTGTTTTCAGTGTTGGGGGCGGGGGGGGGGGGGCCGAACAGATAACGTTATTTGCGCATGCGGCTTGCTATTTTAGTCCGCAAACTGATGAATCGCGCGGATGAACTTTTTCGATGGCGGCTAAAAAAACTCACAAAGGTCTACTAATTACGACATTTAAGAAATGGGAATGCCAGTCTGATTTTTCGTATGAATCGTCCAAAGGGCGTATCACTAAATTCACCTGTGATGTATGCACAGAACACGAGAGCAAGATATGGTGGGAGGCACGATTACGAGGCAAGTTGGTCATTAGATCTATAGGCTATTCGCTATGAAATATATTATGAAACAGTTTTGGTTATTCTACAATTTACTGGTTGTAGCATGGTAATTTTAGGAATAAAACATTCGTCACAAGGTGTAATAATGCTAATGTTAACTGTTGGTAGAACTAATGATGACATGTGTTAGATTCATCCATCCATCCATCCATCTTCTACCGCTTATCCGGGCCTGGGTCGCGGGGGCAACAGCTTTAGCAGGGAAGCCCAGACTTCCCTCTCCCTAGCTACTTCTTCCAGCTCTCCCCGGGGGATCCCGAGGCGTTCCCAGGCCAGCTGTGACATAGTCTCTCCAGCGTGTCCTGGGTCTTCCTCGGGGTCTCTTCCCAGTGGGACATGCCATCACCAGGGAGGCGTTCAGGAGGCATCCGAATCAGATGCCCAAGCCACCTCATCTGGCTCCTCGATGTGGAGGAGAAGCGGCTCGACTCTGAGCCTTTCCCGGATGACCGAGCTTCTCACCTTATCTCTAAGGGAGAGCCCGGACACCCTGCGGAGAAAACTCATTTCGGCCGCTTGTATCCGGGATCTCGTTCTTTCGGTCACGACCCATAGCTCGTGACCATAGATGAGGGTTGGAACGTAGATCGACCGGTAAATTGAGAGCTTCGCGCTTTGGCTCAGCTCCTTCTTCACCAAGACAGACCAATACAACGTCCGCATCACAGCAGATGCTGCACCGATCCGCCTGTCAATCTCTCGCTCCCTCCTGCCCTCACTCGTGAACAAGACCCCAAGATACTTAAACTCCTCCACTTGGGGCAAGATCTCCCCCCCGACCCGGAGGGGGCACTCCACCCTTTTCCGACTGAGGACCATGGTTTCAGATTTGGAGGTGCTGATTTTCATCCAAACCGCTTCGCACTCGGCTGCGAAACGCTCCAGTGAGAGTTGGAGAGCCCTGTTTGAAGGAGCCAACAGCACCACATCATCTGCAAAAAGCAGGGATGCAATACTGAGGCCACCAAAACGGACCCCCTCAACGCTTCGGATGCACCAAGAAATTCTGTCCATAAAGGTTATGAACAGAATCAGCGACAAAGGGCAGCCTTGGCAGAGTCCTACCCTCCCTGGAAACGATTCCGACTTACTGCCGGCAATGCGAACCAAACTCTGACATCGGTGGTATAGTGACCGAACAGCCCGTATCAGGGGGTTCGGTACCCCATACTCACGAAGCACCCCCCACAGAACTCCCCGAGGGACATGGTCAAATGCCTTCTCCAAGTCCACAAAACACATGTAGACTGGTTGGGCGAATTCCCACGTACCCTCGAGGACCCTGCTAAGGGTGTAGAGCTGGTCCACTGTTCCACGGCCGGGACGAAAACCACACTGCTCCTCCTCAATCTGAGGCTCGACTTCCTGACGGACCCTCCTCTCCAGCACCCCTGAATAGACCTTACCAGGGAGGCTGAGGAGTGTGATCCCTCTGTTGTTGAAACACACCCTCCGGTCACCCTTTTTAAAAAGAGGGACCACCACCCCGGTCTGCCAATCCAGAGGCACTCTCCCCGCTGACCATGTTGCAGAGGCGTGTCAACCAGGACAGCCCCACAACATCCAGAGCCTTGAGGAACTCCGGGCGGATCTCATCCACCCCTGGGGCCTTGCCACCTAGGAGCTTTTTAACCACATCTGAGATACAACATCTTGGAGGTCTTCTAGTCAGGTTTCAAGATGATGCATAGCACGGAGTCAGCCCTGTTACGCGTTTCTAATGACATCCTCCTGGCAAATGACTCTGGAGACCACGTGTGTCTAGTTTTATTGGACTTAACTGCAGCATTTATTGGACTTAACTGCAGTATTCTGCTGTCTCGTTTGCAGCACTTGGTGGTCATTGGCGGCAGTGCTCTTGAGTGGTTTAGGTCCTATTTAGCTGACAGAACCTTTTGTGTCAGCCTTGGCTGCTCTGAGTCACGCACTGCTCCCCTGTCATGTGGTGTTCCACAGGGCTCAATTCTGGGGCCTCTGCTGTTCTCGCTGTATCTGCTCCCATTGGGTTCCATCTTAAGGAAACATGGTATTCCCTTCCACTGCTATGCAGATGACTGCCAGATCTATGTCCCACTGAGCAAGAAAGACGCCTTCTCATTAAGGCCACTCCTATCCTGTCTGGAAGAAATCAAAACCTGCATGGCACAAAATTTCTTGAGATTCAATGAAAAGAAGACAGAGGTGATATTGTTTGGTCCCAGTGGCCCTTGTACATTCCATCCTGTAGACTTGGGCCCCCTGTCTCCTTATCTTAAATCAACAGTCTCAAACTTGGGCCTTAAACTGGACAGTGATTTCAAACTCGATCGGCAAATTGGTGCCGTTGTTAAATCCTGCTTCTTTCACCTTAGACAGCTGGCCAAAATAAAACCTCTCCTCTCACATGAACACTTTGAGACAGTAATTCATGCCTTTGTCACATCCCGGCTCGATTACTGCAATGCCCTTTACTTTGGAGTCAGCCAGTCCTCCATTAAGCACCTTCAGCTGGTCCAGAATGCCGCTGCTCGCCTCTTGACTGGTACTCATAAGAGGGAGCACATAACTCCTACTCTGGCATCCCTTCACTGGCTCCCCATTCATTTTAGAGTTATTTTCAAGATCCTCTTATTTGTTTTCAAATCTCTGAATAATCTAGCGCCACCTTACCTCTCTGAGCTCATCCGCCCCTACACACCTGCCCGGCGCCTCAGGTCTGTGGACCAGACTTTATTAGAAGTACCAAGAACTAAACTGAGGCTCAGAGGGGATCGAGCCTTTTCTGTTGCTGGTCCCTCTCTCTGGAATGACCTCCCACTGAACATTCGGCAAGCCTCCTCGCTGCCCATCTTCAAAACCCTCCTCAAAACTCACTTGTATTCTTTGGCATTCGACTCAGCATGACTTAGATTTGTTCTTGGTTTTACTGTTTGGTGGTTTCTACCGCCTTTATTACTGATTTGTCTTACTTTTTATTGTGCATGTTAAATTGCTCCATGTACAGCACTTTGTATGCAGCGATGGCTGTTTGAAAGTGCTCTATAAATACTGTTGACTTGACTTGACAGATCGGTGACTTCGACCACAGAGATACGAGAGCCCACCTCAGAGTCCCCAGACTCTGCTTCCTCCAAGGAAGGTGTGCTGGTGGAGTTGAGGAAGTCTTTGAAGTACTCTGCCCACCGGCTCACAACGTCCCGAGTCGAGGTCAACCGCGTCCCATCCCCACTGTACACAGTGTTAGTGGTGCACTGTTTCCCCCTCCTGAGACGTTGGATGGTGGACCAGAATTTCCTCGAAGCCGTCCGGAAGTCGTCTGATATGGCCTCACCGAACTCCTCCCACGCCCGAGATTTTGCCTCGGTGACCACCAAAGCTGCATTCCGCTTGGCCAGTCGATACCCGTCAGCTGCCTCTGGGGTCCCACAGGCCATAAAGGCCCGATAGGACTCCTTCTTCAGCTTGACGGCATCCCTTCCTGCTGGTGTCCACCGGCGAGTACGGGGGTTGCCGCCACGACAGGCACCAACCACCTTACGGCCATAACTCAGATTGGCCGCCTCAACAAAAGAGACACGGAACATGGTCCACTCGGACTCAATGTCCCCCGCCTCCCCCGGGACATGGGAAAAGGTGGGAGTTGAAACTCCTTCTGACAGGGGATTCCGCCAGACGCTCCCAACAAACCCTCACAATACGTTTGGGTCTGCCAGGACGGACCGGCATCTTCCCCCACCATCGGAGCCTACTCACCACCAGGTAGTGATCAGTTGACAGCTCCGCCCCTCTCTTCACCCGAGTGTTCAAAACATACGGCCGCAAATCCGATGATACAACCACAAAGTCAATCATCGAACTGCGGCCAAGGGTGTCCTGGTGCCAAGTGCACATATGGACACCCTTATGTTTGAACAAGGTGTTCGTTTTGGACAATCTGTGACGAGCACAGAAGTCCAATAACGAAACACCACTCGAGTTCTAATCGGGGGGGCTGTTCCTCCCAATCACGCCCCTCCAGGTCTCACTGTCATTGCCCACGTGAGCATTGAAGTCGCCCAGCAGAACAAGGGAGTCTCCAGCACACCCTCCAAGGACTCCAAAAAGGGTGGGTATGCTGAGCTGCTGTTGGGTGCATATGCAGAAACAACAGTCAGGACCCGTCCACCCACCTGAAGGCGGAGGGAGGCAACCCTCTCGTCTACCGATGTGAACCCCAATGTGCAGGCACTGAGCCGGGGGGCAATGAGTATGCTCACACCTGCTCTGCGCCTCTCACCGTGGGCAACTTCAGAGTGGAATCGAGTCCAACCCCTCTCGAGAGAACTGGTACCAGAACCCAGGCTGTGTGTGGAGGTAAGTTAGACTATATCCAGTCTGAACTTTTCTACCTCGCACACCAGCTCGGGCTCCTTCCCTGCAAGAGAGGTGACATTCCATGTCCCTAGAGCTAGCTTCTGCAGCCGAGGATCGGACCGCCAGGGTCCCCGCCTTTGGGTGCCGCCCACCTCACACTGCACCCGACTCCTTTGGCCCCTCCCATGGGTGGTGAGCCCATGAGAAGTAAATAAAACATACATGTATAATAATTAAAACTCACCAATCTCCAGTTAATATCATCTCATTTGCTGACAAGTAGGAAAGGTAAGATAAAGTTTGCTTATCATGCAACATCTTCTAAGAACATCTAACTACCAGCAGGCATTCCAATTTTTGGGCATCTCATCCATTAAATGTGGAGTAACATCTGTTCAATAGTCTTTGGGTCCATTCATGCAACATACGTCAAAAATTGTTTTCTTAGTCCCGTAATTTCCGGACTATAGAGCGCACCTAATTAGAAGGCGAATCCACTACATTTTTAAAGGAAGAAAACATCTTGAACACATAAAAACCACACCTGTCTATAAGTCACAGGTGTCCATATTGTAACTAACATGAGATATTTACAAAGAAAGACGGTACACAGAAAGAGGTTTCAACGCTTAATAACTTAACCTTAACTTTTCTTTCCAAGTACAGTCAAACCTCGGTTTTCGAACGTCTCGGTTCTCGACCAATTCGGTTTTCGACCAAAAATTTCGAGTTTTTTATGCCTCAGATGACAAACAAATTTCGGTTCTCGATCAAACTGAGCGCACTTGAGTGCACCATTTGACTCCTCTCGCCTTCCTTACACGAGGAAATGACGCTTCCTCGGGTAGACGAGGAAGTGACGCTTCCTCGTGTCGCTTTCCATTGTGAGCAGACGTGTTCAATAAACATTTCTTTTTTAAAAGAGCGTGGTTTCAGTTTTCGAACAATTTCAGTTTTCGAACAGTCTTCTGGAACGGATTATGGACGAAAACCGAGGTTCGACTGTCGTGCCTCATAACGCAGCAGCACGGCGGCAGTAAAACAACACTCACATGGCCGGTTTAAAAAAAAAAAGAAAAAGGAAAAAAAAGGCACTGTTCCGTGTCGAGTAATGCTTTGTTTTAAAATGAAACAATCCTCGCTTGCCGTAACACTCAGTCAACCATTCCTTCTTTTCTTTCTACTATCTACACTTTTGTGTCAACTTTTACAACGTCTTTTGGAAGGTTTACTTTTAGCATATGTAACCAGGTGAACAATAAGATGACTCTTGTCGTGAATGCTGCCTCATTTAATAAATGGAGCACTGTCACTTTAAAAAGGGCGCTGGATAATGTCGTGGGAAATCTCATAAGACTTGGACCACGAAGTGAAGTGAGACGAACGTTAAGCTGTGCTTTTTCATACCTGATGTGTCTGCAATCACCATTGCAACCCGGCTGATATTAAGAGTAAAATATTGTCGTTTGGGAATTTGAAAGGTGTCACATCGTGGGTCCTGTGGACAGCCATGTCGCAGGGGAGATGAGTTGTTTTCCACATGTTTCAGGCACATACAACATGCCTGAAAGTGGTCACAAGCTGCTACTGTTGTCTATTTTTGTATACTTTTCTATTTGTCAGTCCCATTTTACATATCTCAGTCTTTTATTAATGCTCTACATTTTCAAAGTTCAGTTGTAAATAAAACCTTCATAAAAATTATTTTGTGTTCGGTCAAGTCTGTCATAGACCCAGCCACACAGCTTTCAGACTGCAGTCCAGCAAAAAACACAGGTAAATGCGCCCTCTCCTGGCTGGTTATTTTTACTGTGAAACATGACAGTTGCTCACTGTGACCTTTTCTGCTTGAGTTCTCCCTGGCGGCCGTTGGAAAAATGTTTAAACAGGCCGCATCATTCAATAAGCCGCAGGGTTGAAAGCGTGTCACTAAAGTAGCGGTTTATCGGCCGAAAATTATGGTATATGAACTCGTGACTACATGGCATGAATTCGTTTTAATTTCTCATGGCTCAAGTCGGCGCACACACTGGTTTGTGTCAATAAGTCCAACATTAGAAACCGGTATATAGAAGTCCACATATTTCTTGTTCATTGTTTGCACATATCCGACAGCCATCAGACAGACACTTCCCCACACACCCACTCACGGTCAAGGTCATCTTTATTGTCAAATATGCTTTATGTATGACATGCAGCATAGATGAAATTTCTTCCTCTCAATCCTCTGTGCAAACATGCATGCAAACATGCTGTACATTAAACACACACAGCTAAAGAAAAAATTGCAGCTACACTGTATAAAAAAGACATGTCATCTGAACAGTACAAACAGTATAGATGATATAAACAATATAAACAGTATAAACAATGGCACTTGTGGGTAAAGTGAGACAGTGCATTGTGCAAGACGCAGATGTCAGATAATGAGGGGAGGGTCATAGTCTGTGACAGGAGGCAGGGATCGGGCAGAGGCAGAGGGCGGGGAGTGCGGGCAGAGCAGGGAGGGAGTTGAGTCTCCTGACCGCCTGGTGGAAGAAACTGTTTTTGAGCCTGCTGGTTCTGGCACGGAGACTTTGGTAATCACCTTCCCGATGGCAGCAGGCCGAAGAGGCTGTTGGATGGGTGGGTGGGGTCACCTGCGATCCGGATGGCTTGGCGGGTCAGATGGTAGTAAATGTCCACGAGTGGGGGGGAGAGAGACCAATGATCTTCTCAGCTGCTCTCATGGTGCGCTGCAGAGTCTTTTGGCAGGACACAGCGCAAGCACCATACCACACAGTGATGCAGCTGGACAGGATGCTCTCAATGGTGCCTGTATAAAATGTCTGCATGATGGGGGGCAGGGCTCTTACTCTCCTCAGTTTGTGAAGGAAGTACAGGCGCTGGTTGGCTTTTTTGGCCAGTGATGAGTTATTGTGGCTCCAGGACAGGTCTTCAGAGATGTGCACTCCCAGGAACTTGGTGTTGCTCACACTCTCCACTGTGGCACCATTAATGGTCAGTGGAGCAAGCTGGGGGTGCGTCTTTCTGAAGTCCACAACAATCTCCTTTGTCTTCTCCACATTCAGGTGGAGATTGTTGTCTTTACACCACAAGGCTAGCCTGCTCACCTCACTCCTGTAGATTGTCTCATCGTCGTTGTTGATGAGACCCACTACGGTCGTTTCATCCGCAAACTTAACGAAGAGATTGGAGCTGGATGAAGGAGTGCAGTTGTGGGTCAGCAGTGTGAAGAGGAGGGAGCTCAGCACACATCCTTGTGGGGCACCTGTGTTCATCATGATGGTGCTGGAGGTGTTCCTGCTGACCCGAACTGCCTGTGGTCTCTCTGTCAGGAAGTCCAACAGCCAGTTGCACAGGGAGGTGTTGAGCCCCAGGTGGTCCAGTTTGTGGATGAGCTGCTGCGGGATGATGGTGTTGAATGCTGAGCTGAAGTCGATGAACGGCATTCTGACGTGTGAGTTCTTGGTCTCCAGGTGGGTGAGGGCTGAGTGGAGGGTGGTGGAGATGGCGTCTGCAGTCGGTCTGTTCTGCCGATATGCAAACTGGTAGGGGTCCAGGGTGGGGGGGGGAGGGCAGACTTTATGTGCTGCATGACTAACCACTCAAAGCACTTCATGAGGATGGGGGTGAGTGTGACCGGGCGGTAGTCATTGTAGCTGGAGGGGGACAACTTCTTCGGGACCGGGATGATGGTGGTGGCCTTGAGACAAGTGGGGACAACAGCCTGGCTCAGTGAGGTGTTAAAGATGTCTGTGAATACATCTTTGAGCTCCTCAGCACAGTCTCTCAGGACGCGACCAGGAATATTGTCAGGACCTGCCGCTTTCCTTACGTTTGTTCTCCTGAGGGAACGCCTCACACTATCATGGGAAAGCGGCGGCACCTGGTCGCCAGGAAGGGGTGGGGTGTTCTGTGCTTGGGTGTTGTTGTCTGTCTGAAAACGGGCGAATAAGTCGTTCAGGTTGTTCAGCAGAGAGATGGAGCTGTCGCAGGTGTGCGGAGGGGGCTTGTCGTCCGTGATGGTCTATAGCCCCGGCCACAGGTTCCTGGAGTCTCTGCTGTCCTTGAACTGGTCTGCAATCCTCCTTGAATATTGTCTCTTGGCCAGTCTGATGCCTCGTGACAGGTTGGCCCTGGCAGTCCTGCCCTGGCAGTGTTCCTGGCCCTCAGGAGCCTGTGGACCTCACCTGTCAGCCATGGCTTCTGATTGGCCCCGATGGTGATGGTTCTGGTGACCGTGACATCATCCGTGCACTTCCTTATGTAGGACGTGACGGTCTCCGCGTACTCGTTGAGGTGAGTGGTTGCTGTTTGAACACACTCCAGTCTGTGGTGAAGAAACAGTCTTGGAGTGCTTCTATGGAACCCTAGGCCACACTTGTACTTGCTTCCTCACTGTTTGCTGGCATTAGCATCACAGTGGTGTGATCTGAGGCACCAAGGTGGGGGAGGGGGAGGGCTTTGTAGGATCCTCTGACTGTAGTGTAGAAGCACGCTCTTGGGGTTTGCATGATTGAAATCTCCAGCCAAGATGAGAAAGGCATCGGGGTGGGCTGTCTGCTGCTCACTGATGTGCTGATGGAGTTCAGACAGGGCCATACTCCTGCTGTTGGTTGAGCCAGGGGGAATGTATATTGCTACCAGCAATATGGCACTAAATTCCCTCGGCAGGTAGAATGGCCGGCATTTGATGATCGTAAACTCCAAGGTTGGTGAGCAGTGCTTGCAAACCACAACGGCATCTCGGCACCAGGCAACATTGATGTAAACACAGAGTCCCCCACCGCGAGTCCCCCCCCTTCGACGAGCTCTCTGTCTGCTCGGCAGCACGTTAACCCGGCTAGCCGAACAGCCCGGTTCGGGACACTGTCGTTGAGCCATGTCTCCACGAAAACAAAAAACGCAGCAGCCACTCACGGTTTTGCAAGATGTCCGAAGTAAGCTGGTATCGTCCAGTTTGTTGTCCAGCGAGTTTATGTTGGCTAGCGTGATGGTCGGGATAGCCGGTCGATGAGGGCTAGCTGCTAGCCTAGCCCGGATACCTCCGCGCTTCCCCCTCTTCTGCTTCCTTAGATTCCGTCCGTGGTGCTTCCACTGCGGGCTGGTTGCAGAAGTGGGGGTTGGTGATTGAGCTGGCCTCCGCAGCAGACCGCAGTCATGCAGCAGATCGCAGTCAAGCAGTTTGTTCGCCTTTGTTGGATTATTGTCCGTTTTTGTAGTTCTGCCGATGGCGAGCAGAAACTCACGAGGGTATGCGCGCCTTTGTGTGCAACACAGTGAAAACAAGGAACATAAAGAACACGAAGAACACTTATTTGCAGGGGGAAAGAGAGAAGCCGCTGCGGGTAACCACTCCAATTTAGGATGGCAGGCATAACCTCACAAAAGACACAATGCGCGTACTTAGTGAGTTTTTTTTTTTTTTTTTTAGGGAAAACAATTGTTGGTCAAAACTATGCAGAAAATTGTTCAACAACAAACCACGAGAGGTCCAACCGTCATCATGCATGGCAAAAATCGTGGCAGGACATGGCTGTGTCTGAATTACCCATGCACATATCACTTGGGCTAGGACTCATTAAGATAATAGAATGTCGGGTAACATCTGTGCATCAGCCAAAATTGCTTTCAACAGAAACGTGTGTAGACAGTCTTGCATGTTAAATTTCACACTGTTTGTGGCTGACAGCGTTGTGCCTCCCACATAAACTCGACCAATTTGTTTTGATATTGTTTCATTTATGGAGATTTTGGTCCCCTTTATATTTTATCATTGCATTCAGTTGTATTCTTGTTAAAGTGCAAAAATAATTGAAGTTTTGCCATAAATGGTTTCATGGAACATTGGTCACAGTTTGCCTTCTTATATACGAGGGCATACGTACTTAATCTCAGGTCAGATAATGTGGATCTTTGTCACATTTGGCCGAGACGTGTGCCTAATGTTAAGAAATAGAGGCTGTATATAGTATGACAATGGAATTCCTCAAATACACAGTTTTACTTGACAAGCATCATTTGTTTTCAGGAGCAAGTACTGCACAAAGATACCATCAAGAAAAGTATTTTATCTTTGCCTTGACGCCACAGCAAGTTCGAGAAGTATGCATATCCAGGTGAACCTTTTTTCAAGACCTTAGTGGAAAAAAAATCCCTCTGTAATTGAAAAAGTAAAATAATTGTATTTGTTTACAGGGATTTTCTTCCTGGTGGCAGAAGGGACTATATGGTTCAAATCCAATTAAGGTAAGGTTGTTTTTTTACATATACAGTATATATTTATATATAAAATGTATGTATATATGTACTGTATGTACTGTATGTATGTATGTATATGTTTTTGATTGTAAGGTGTCCTTGAGTGTTTTGAAAGGTGCTTATGAATAAAATTTATTATTGTGTGTGTGTGTGTGTGTGTGTGTGTGTGTGTGTGTGTGTGTGTGTGTGTCAGATGAGTGGTTAGTGTGTCGACCTCAAAGTGCAGAGGTGCTCGGTTCGATTCCAGCTCTGTCCTTCCTGTGTGGAAATTGGCATGTTCTTGCCTTGTCTGCGTGGGTTTTCTCTGGATACAGTGATCCCTCGCTATTTCGCAGTTCCTTTATCTCGGCTTTGATGCATCGCAGATTTTTTCAAACAATCATAAAATGTTTGTTATTTATTATTATTATTTTTTTGAAGTCCGCAAAAATCAGTGTCTAAGTGTTGTTTACTATGCGTGCTAGTGTGTGGCACTCTGCTCAAGCGCGGAAGGTCCACGTGGGGCACGTGTGTGTGCCTGCACGCATGGGCTCGCAGGTGAGTGTATGTGTGTTGCTGAGAGAAAGAGATAGAGAGAGAGACTTATCAGAACAAAAGTAGGTCTCTTCATCCTGAATTGTCTAAACAACCTTAATTGACCAATCATAAACACGCCTGCTGCGCACGGGATCGCTGGCCTGTGTGCGTGTGTGTGCGTGCGTGTGTGTGCGTGTGTGTGTGTGTGCGCTCTGCTCAAGCGCAAAGGCCCACGTGGGGCAATTTATTTTTAATATACTTGTATATGTTAATTGGTGGGCGGCCCGGTAGTCCAGTGGTTAGCACGTCGGCTTCACAGTGCAGAGGTACCGGGTTCAATTCCAGCTCCGGCCTCCCTGTGTGGAGTTTGCATGTTCTCCCCGGGCCTGCGTGGGTTTTCTCCGGGTGCTCCGGTCTCCTCCCACATTCCAAAAACATGCATGGCAGGCTGATTGGACGCTCTACATTGTCCCTAGGTGTGATTGTGGGCGTGAATGGTTGTTCGTCTCTGTGTGCCCTGCGATTGGCTGGCAACTGATTCAGGGTGTCCCCGCCTACTGCCCGAAGACGGCTGGGATAGGCTCCAGCACCCCCCGCGACCCTAGTGAGGATCAAGCGGTTTGGTAAATGGATGGATGGATGGATGTTAATTGGTCGCTATTTCCCGGATTTTACGATATCCTTTATTTGTCCCGCAATGGGGAAATTTACAGTCAGAGTTCAGAAAGGAAAACACTGGGTAGGGAGAGGGAAAAAAACCCCCGCTCGAACTATCCTCTTCTGAGGATAATTTAAGTCCAGGATAAAAAAAAAAGACCCTAGCACATAGATAAGCATATGACAGTTACAACAAGTCACAAGACATAACATGTAATGAGAGGGCGGATGAATGGGAAGGGGGTTGGGGGGGGCGACCGCGACGCGGCTCATCCGACCAGCTGCACGGTCACTCTACAGATCATTCCACGTCGCAGAGGGAAAAGAATGGAGCGATGAAGACGGTGATGATAAGGATGTGTATGCGCGTGTGATTGTCTGGTTGTGTATGTGTATGCGTGAACAGGCCGCAGCTGCTTCGTCAAGGTCCAACAGTCCTGGCTTATCAGTCCATGGCTGTGATGGTGGGGGCACTAGCTTCCGTGCATACCTTCCATCCAGGGGAAAGGGGTCCAAATAGCGTTGTTTGTTTTGGAGGGACGGCCGCCAACAATTTCAGGTGGCCTTGAGTCCATGGCTGTGTGTTGGACATTCGCGCTAGACCATCGAGAATGACCGGCAGCTTCTTCACTTCCAATAAAGCTGCTCCCATCGGTTGGATTTTGCGATAGAACAGGAAACTGCTAACACCAAACTGCAGCATACCTGCTATCAGAAGGCCGATAATGTAGATGTCTTCCTCCTCCTCAACGGACAGTATTGACAGGCGCACCATTCTCCGCTTCCTCCATGGATCTAGGGTGTACCCGGCAGCAAGTGTCCCGAGGGGCAAGCAGGCTCCCCACTGCCTGCTCTTGTCGTCAAGAAAATTTTGTCGTTTGCATCAAGAGACCAGCCAACCAATTCCATGGTTTGTTTTTAGGATGAAAACGGCGGAGGCTAGGAAAAGACAGCACAAGGACAGCACATAGACTGAGTGGCAAGCAAGGGGGGGGGGGGGGGGACAGGAGCAGGAGCAGGGCAAAAAAGCGTCCGCCTTCGTCGAGAGCCAAGCAGAAAAAAATAAAATAAATAAATAAAATAATTTTGTAATGTATATTGAGGTATTTGAGCTGTCACAAAAGCAAAAAATAGTGTAAAACTTGAAATGATGCTTGAAATGCATGCTTTTACAAAAAGCTCATTTTCTCTGGATTTCTGCAGAAAAGCGGCCTTTTTCATCAAACTTAGCAGTTTTCTCATGCAGATTGCCAACGAACGGAGAAAGATATAAACAAACTTTTTTTCTGCTGAAAGAATAGAGTCTCACCTTTCTTTTGACAGGTTGCATGTTTATATAGCCATAGACAGAAAATTCTGTTGGGCCTTGCAAATCAGTCAAAATTCAGTAAAATGTGAGGGATTGAGAGGGTTGCTCCAGTGAAAAGGGGTGGTATTCAATGAGTTAATGGTTTTCACAGTCTCAACAAACACAGGTACTGTACGTCTCTTCTCTTCCGTTCCACTCGAGAGGCGTTCATGGCCGCCTCCGAAAAACGTAAATTGATTATTCCTTCAATGAAGCCACGAAGAAAATCAAGCGAGGAAATCACAAAATAAATTCTGTATGGGGGATATAGAATTTATTTTGTGATTTCCTCGCTTGATTTTCTGCTTTGATGCTTTATTTTCAATTTTCGTAGTGTCATTTAAGTACAGTAATAGTTAATTTATGTTTTTCAGAGGCGGTCATGAACGACTCTCAAGTTGAACGGACACCTCTCGAGTTGAATGGAAGCAGCGTAGCACCTTCTAATGGACACATTGTAGATTGCGCCTTATAATGCGAATGTATGAAAAAAAATTATAAAATTCATTGTAGCTGCGCCTCATAATCCAGTGTGTCTTTTAGTGCGGAAAATACGGTGTGTGTGTGTATAATATATATATATACTGTATATATATAAATATATAATGTAAGGTAGGTAGGTAGGAACCCAATTCAAATTAATTTGGTACATTGTGTAAAACAAAACAAAAACAGAATGCAATGATTTACAATTCAACTAACGAAATGACATAAGGGGTGTTCACACGGCAACATTTGCTCCGGTGCTGCGCCAGTGGAGCGGTCACATGTGCAAATTTGCTCCCCACTGCCTAGCCCCGGAAAACAGCTTACACCGGAGCAAATTTGATCCACCTCAGGTGCTCCAGAGCAAATGCTTGTTTGCGGAGCAGCACCGATGTAAATTTGCACGTGTGAACTCTACAATTTGCTCTGGAGCAAATGCTCGAGAAGAGTTGATTACGTACAGCGAGAATGCGTTGCTTTCGTGCTCTGTCGGACTTCCGTCATGTGTTTGTTTAATAACGACACAAGACATGGCTGGTAACAGTAGCAAAGCACCTTTTGGGTTATACCATCTCAACTAGAACAATCGCTAACTTAGTAATTTATGGCTGCGAAATGTTGCAGAAAAACTTGGACAGGGTCTTATTTGATTGTAAAGTGTCCTTGAGTGTTTTGAAAGGCGCTTATAAATGAAATGTATTATTTTTATTATTATTATTTCACATGTTCATATGTTAATTTACCTTTTCTTTTAACAACATTCATTTGAGAATTGATGACCCTTATTGTTGAAGCTTTTTAGGTTGAATTCTTTCCCATGTTTGTGTGATGCACAAACTCAGCTGTTCAACAGTGATATCTACTATGTCTGTGTAGCTGTAGACACCTGTATTAATTTTCACAAAATCTACTGCCTATTTTTTCCATTCATCCATCTATTTTCTAATCTGCTTATCCTCACAAGGGTCGCAACCTATGCCAGCTGTCATCGGGCAATAGGTGGGGTGCATCCGGAGTAGGTTGCCAGCTACAGGGCACACAACCACTCACGCTCACAATCACACCTCGGGACAATTTAGACTGTTCCATTAACCTATCATGCATGTTTTTTTGGGAATGTGGGAGGAAACTGGAGTGCCCGGAGAAAACCCACACAGGCAA
The DNA here is from genome assembly GCF_054856545.1 of Hippocampus guttulatus. Lineage (NCBI taxonomy): Eukaryota > Metazoa > Chordata > Actinopteri > Syngnathiformes > Syngnathidae > Hippocampus > Hippocampus guttulatus. Next base: position 23,905,687 of record NC_141265.1, read on the forward strand.
GTGACCCCCACACAGGAAGGCTGGAGGAGAGGGAAGAGTGACATATGAAGTGAGCGAGGGACGCACACAGATGCTGCTGACATCGCACACAGAGATGAAATACATTTCTGTGTTGTATCCGGAGGGTACACATATATTGTCTTTGAGAACATTCCATGACCATATTTATAATTTCAAAATTACCAGTGGATAAAATAGCCGAGCTAATTCTAAGAATGTCCGAATGGAGCAGTGAGGTGTGGGCTGCATCATGTTTCGGTCGCAACTCGCATCTTCATTGACTGCCTGTATTTCCATCTTTTTATGGATCCATAAAAAGTCATACAATATAACATCATATGTAGACCTTCAAAACACGATCTAGGCACATCGTTGGGACATCAATGTAAAGGTCAAGGTCATCTTTATTGTCAAATATGCTCTATGTACAACATACAGCACAGATGAAATTTCTTTCCTCTAAATCGTCTGTGCAAACATGCGTCCATCCATATTCTGAACCACTTATCCTTACTACGGTAATATAAAAATATTATTACATAAGTCACACGTTCGTGCAGTTAACACATGCATGCAAACAAACACTTTTGTTGCAGCATGAAAATTAGCATTAAATCACAGTTGCCATACAATGTGAACTGAATTACTGTATATTTATCTTTTTTTTTGATAGCTGGTTAAAAAAGTACCTACACTTTCCACATCCTTTTTGATGTAGTTTTTTTTTCACTGCACTCAGAATAATATTATGGTATACTTATTAGGATATCAGGCCAAAATATTTATTGAATTGTAGCCATATCGCACAGCCATAGTCATGCTATATCTCAGCAAATCAGTTCAAATATTCTTTCTTTGCACAATTTCAGGACTTATCTTCATATTTCATTTGAAAAAAAAACATGAAACTGACATAACTGGTTCTTCAACAGTGCTTTTTCTGCTTTCAAGTGCTTTTTTTTGTTTGGTTTATGGCTCAATCAAACTTATTTGACTAAAATGACAAATAATGTTCATTTGATTTTGTCTTTTTTCAGGTTTTGCTTGTCAGAGACAAGTTGCCCACAAGAAGACAATTATCCAAACAGTCTCTGTATAAAGGTCAATGGAAAACTTTTTCCTTTACCAGTAAGTTGAGTCACTATCTTGAGCGTCATGTTGACTTCTTTCATTTTATTTGAACCTATTTTCTGTTGTTCTTACTAAGGCTTGTAACTGGGAAATCTTTCAACCCAATGCTTTTATGCTATTTGTTTTAAAAATACAGTACATTATATAAAATTGGATTACTGGACCATTAAGCAAGATGGTGGCACACTAGGAGTGATTCTGACATCCACATCTTTTAATTTCTTACATTTTCTTTACTACTTATCCTGCTCAGGATTGAGGGGAGCTAGAGCGTATCAAGCGAATTTCAGGTGAAAGGTAGATTGGATTGGTGGTTAGTCAATCACAAGACACATGCAGACAGACACATACTCACACTGAAATTCACAACCCATACAGCCTGCATGGAAGTCACGCAAATGTACCACTAAACCATGAGTGACTGATTTAATTTCAAAAGATTCTTAATAATTTGAATTTCACATTAAATCTTGACACAATATGCGCTCTCTAATGAGAAATAAGTCATCATTCAACACAATTATTATGTTCAAGGGAGTAGGAAGAAGTAAAAAACGTATCTAGTCCTACCCCGTGTTATGTGTTTTTATATAAATAGATCATTTTTATATCAATCAGAAAAGAAAGAAAGTAAGAAGAAAGAAGTCTCCATTAAGGCTCTTGCTTTACCCTTAACCATGACATTTTTTACAACTTTTAGTTTGTATCGGGATTTTTATACATACACACCCTGGCACTCTTGTGTCAATTTTCTCTTGTATTCATAATGGATATTGCAGTACCTTTCTCTATTTATCAACTTAGTTCTGATTTATTATTATATTTAATTAATGTTTAGAATTTATCACCTTAACTCTGATTGATGTAGGTTGTTTGTACTATTTTTTAAAATTTGTTTTTGAACCCAGCAAGCGATTTACTCATTTTCAGGTCCGTTTCGAAATTATTCCACAGATTAACACCTTTGGCAGATACACTTCTTTGCTTGATGTTTGTTCTTGTTTTGAGTTTTTTGAATAAGTTGGTACCTCTTAAATCATAGCTGCTTTCCCCAAATTCGAAAAACTTCAGAATGTTTTGGCAGAGCAGGTTATTGTGTGCTTTGTACATTAATTGGGCAATTTTAAAGTCAACCAGGTCATAAAATTTCATCGTATTTAATTTAATAAATAGTGGATTTGTGGGTTCCGTATATTTTGATCTATTAATAATTCGAATTGCTTTTTTTTTTGTAGTTTTAGAATAGGGAGTGTATTTGTTTTGCAGGCATTTCCCCATATTTACACACAATAGGTCATACACTGTACATGGTAATAATAATGAAGTTACATTTTGTGATTTTAGGTGATGACTTGACAAATGAATAAGGCCAATTTTCTCAAACATGAGACTGAGAGAAGTGCAAACCGCAATTTCAATGAAGTTGAAACATTGAAATTAAAAACAATGATTTGCAAGTTGTTTTCATTCATTCAAATAGGCTAAAAAGACAAAAATTTTCCCACTCAAATACCTTTATTTATTTTTATTTATTTATTTATTTTGCAAATATCCAACTCTTGTTTCCAAAGATCAGCATGCTAATTGGAAAGAGGTGGGTATGGATATCAAAGAATCACCCCCGAAAGGTTCATTTTCTCACAAGCAAGGATGAGGCGAGGTTTATCACTTTTGCCACTTTTGTTTGTTTGTTTATTGTTTTATTGAACATACAATACAATAACAGATTGACAAAAGTAAAGGCAAGTAAAAATTAGAAAAAGGAAAAAAATAAAAACAATACATTTAATTAGTTGATCAATGTAATTCTGTTTTTATTACTATATTTTATAAGTATATCAAATTTATCTTCTTAACTCTGATTTGTTTAGTTTTTTTTGTACTCATCTTTTGAATTTGTTTTTGAACTCATCCAGCGATTTACTCATTTTCAGGTCAGTTTCAAACTTATTCCACAGATTGACACCTATTACTGATACACACCTTTGTTTGTTCTTGTTTTGATTTTTTTGTATTGATTAGTTCCCCTTAGATTATAACAACTATCTCTAATTTCAAAAAGCTTCTGGATATTTTGGCAAAGGAGATTATTATGTGCTTTATACATTAATTGGGCGATTTTGAAGTCAACCAGGGCATAGAATTTCATTGTGTTTGATTTGATGAATATTGGATTTGTGGGTTCTATATATTTAGACCTATTGATTATTCTGATTGCTTTTTTTTGTAGTTTTAAGACAGGGAGTGTGTGTGTTTTACCGGCGTTCCCCCATATTTCCACACAGTAGGTCATATACGGGAGTAATAATGAGTAATATAATGTGTACAAAGAACTCTTATTCAACACATCCTTAGTTTGTGGAGGATCCCTATAGTTTTGGATATTTTTCTTTTAACGTTATCTATGTGTGGCTTCCAGGATAGTTTAGTATCTATTACTAGTCCAAGAAACTTATTTTCATAAACTCGTTCTATTTCAATTGAGTTTATCTTTATTTTAACTTGGTGTTTCATTGGTCTCATGCCAAAAAGAATTAACTAAGATTTTGTCAAATTTAGAGATAGTTTATTTCTGTCGAACCAGTTTTTTATTTTGTTTAATTCATTTTCCACAGTTTTCAGGAGTTGTTTCATATTTTCTCCAGAGCAGTAAAAGGTTGTATCATCGGCGAATAGGACACATTTGAATTGTTTTGAGACACTACAGATATCATTTATATATAAGATGAATAGTTTTGGTCCAAGCACTGATCCCTGAGGAACTCCATGGGTAATCTTCAGTAGGTTAGATTTTTTGTTGAACTGCACATACCGATATCTGTTTTCTAAATAACTTTCAATCCATTTATATGCCTCTGATACCATATCTCTCTAATTTATTCAATAATATACTATGATCTATTGCAGGGGTCGGGAACCTTTTTGGCTGAGAGAGCCATAAACACCACATATTTTTAAAAGTAATTCTGTGAGAGCCATACAATATGTTTAAAACTAAAAATACAAGTAATGTGTGCATTTTATGTAATTTCAACACTTTTAAAGTACAATAGGACTCTGAATGATTTTGAACAACATTGTTATGCTGATGCTAATCAATGATGAGTATTTCTTACCATTAATGTGACTTCTGGTGCTGCATGGTTTTGCTGATGGCTTTGTAGTCTGGTTGATACTTGGTGAGGTTAAGCTTCATGCATGCATTGAGACTTCCATCCATTAAACGTGACCGTAGGTTGGTCTTAAAGACCAAGTGTGAAGTAAAGTTGGCCAACCATGTTTTTGAGTAATATCAATGGCTGAACAATTATAAGCATATTTCCGTTTTTTTTTTTTTAACGCAACCCTTCCAGATTCTTTGTTTAACCCTTAGCAACGCCCTTGACAACGAAAATGCTTTTCTTCGGCAATCTTCGGAAATCGTCGGAAATTACGTCACATGGAGAGATGCGAGGGAAGTCCTTCCATTGAACAGCATTGTTGCATTGCTTGTTGGCAAGATGCCACGGCGGTGTGTGGCGATGTATTGTTCGCAATTGAGAAAAAAGTTGTGCCAGTGGCCGAAGGATAGCAGGGCACTTAAATGGACATCTTTTATTCGCACGAAGCGAATGAATTTCACGCCATCATTGACGAGTGTTCTCTGCCATCTCCACTTCAAAGATGACTGCTTTCTCAACCGGTCTGCTTATGATCAAGGATTTGCAAAAAAGTAAGTGTGATTTTTGGATAGATGATGATGATTTTGTCAAAGCATGGCTGCCAACTCTTGTGGAATGAACAGTTGCATAGCTGCCAACTCTTGTGGAATGAACATTAGAAGGTAGCGACGTTAGCCGAAAGCTAACTCGAGAAGCTAGCAACGTTGAACAGAAGCTAGCGACGTTAGTTTTCGGCTTGAGGAAAACGAGCCAACTCTTGTCAGGGATGGCAATTTTCCGGGGATACGCGGAAATCCGCTGTTTTATTTCTTAAATTGATCATTTTTGTGAATCGTCTAAATCCGTTGAGAAAATTTTAGGGGGGGGTCAGGTACCTTATCGTCGAGTTTTCACGAGCTCTCCCGATCAGTCTCTCCATCTTCCAATTGTAAAAAGCCCTGCGATTGGACGTGTATGATGTCTTACTTGTTGTGATTGGTCGCCCCGTCCAGGCCACGCCTCTTTCTGCTTTTTTCATCACTAGCCATTGCCATCCCTGTCTTGTGGAATGAACAGGAGAAGGTAGCAACGTTGGCCCAAAGCTAACTCGAGAAGCTAGCAACGTTGAACAGGAGAAGCTAGCGATAGCGACGTTAGTTTTCGGCTCGAGGCAAACCCCGATCGATGCTATTCATATCAGCGATGAGTAATAATGGCAGTCAGACAAATTGTTCTGGAAGTACATTTCTCAGCCATTTCAATTTCAATTGGCTGGCAGCGCTGCTTTGTTGACGAATGAACATGACACGGCCTCTTGGAAAACTGTGCGACTAGCCCATAGGCAGTGAACTGCTTTGTAGATTATATGCGGCATAATTACATGCCAATTATTTTAGTCTCATGACGCGTATTAAACTTATCCTTTAGAGTAACGAGACTGGGGGAAGCTATGGAATGGAACTGGAGAGCCTGAAAAGATGCCGTTCAGAGTTGGAAGGCTTCAATGTAAAAGTTGTCGTCACTGACGGGCATCGCCAGGTGGGGAAATGGATCAGGGAGAATTGGTCCCAAGTCATCCATTATTATGATTTTTGGCACATTGTTAAAGGTTAGTGCATTTCAATGTTTATAAATACGCTAGTTTTGGGATTATGTCTTATGTATCATGCACGTCACTTCACAAGTTTTCATCTCATATTAAATATACAGGTATGTGCAAGAAACCGGACTCCTTGGCCAAAAAGAAGAGCATGACGATCCTGAAGGATTGGGTACAAAGTTTGAAGTGCCATTTGTACTGGTCTGCACTTTCCTCCCAGACACCGGAGGAAAAGAAGCAGAAGTGGCTGGCATGTGTGGACCACCTGCAGAACGTGCACGATAGTTGTTTACATCCTCCAATTACTAGAGAAAAAGCGTACCAGGTATTTTTATTTTTTATTTTTTGTGAGATGTTGCCTGCTAGTTAACCCTAAAAAATCGAAATATTGTCATACCTTGTAAATTCATTTAAAGGTCCTGAAGTCAAATGTCACAGTGGTGGAACTCCTGACAAAGACCATGTTTGTCAACGATGTCATGAAGATGTCTCACCTCGGCGTGGAAGCTTTTCACAGTGTGGTGAATCACTTTGCCCCAAAGATGTACCACTTCTCGTACAAAGGAATGAAACACAGGTGTGTTGAAGAAAGCTGATATGCATGAAATGTAGACGATAGTGAAATGTAGAACTTTGAGATATAAAGTTATTTCATCACAATTTGACAATTTTTTTAAAAATAAGGCATTTTTTGTTCTATTCCAGAATAATTCTTGCTGCTATGCATTATAATGAAAATGCTGGCAGACCACAGAAAGTGACAAAGGAAGGAATACACTCCTACTGTATCATTCATTCATTCATTCATCTTCCGAACCGGTTCATCCTCACCAGGGTCGCGAAGGGTGCTGGAGCCTATCCCAGCAGTCCTCGGGCAGTAGGCGGGGGACACCCTGAATCGGTTGCCAGCCAATCTCCTATTGTATCGTTTATCCCAAATATAAGAGTGGTGGGTATTCTCTGAGAAAGATACGTGGATGCAACTTATGGTAAGTTATGAAATAAAAAGTAATTCCAGGCAGATGCATTTCATACTGAGTTTTAAAAAAAGGTAATTACAAAAATCTCTCAAGTACAAGTCAAAAAATGATTTGCTAAAAAGAATACTCAAGTACCGAGTAGGCTAACTGCTTGAACATGAAGTCTGATCAAAAAAATTTAAACAATGTCATCAGATAGACAAAAACATAAAATTATGTGCACATGCCTGCATCTTCAAATAATAAAAATAATACCAGCCTATAACTTACCAATCTTGATGGGTCTTGTCTCCATTCCATGTCAGGTCGTCAGGGCACATTGTTTGCCTCCTGATTAGCGTCTGGCTCGTACATGTAAGGTCCAACATGTAAAATTCCAACCTCCTCTTCTTCCTCCAACTCCTCAAAAACGTGGATATCCTCACTAGCGCTTGATCGACCGCTTGTATTGCTGTTTGAATCATTGTTTCAAATGCTTTGCATGTGGCCGTATGGAGCTCTGCCATCGCTGTTCTCCATGTGACGTATCAATTCCGGGTTCCGCCCCTTTCAGGCTGGAACTTCGGAAAATATATTATTTTGTCAAATAAATATAAATATAACATATAAATGATTTTTTTCATGCTTTATTTGGTGGACAATGTTTTAAGTACTTTCATTGTGACCCTATTTGGCATTTCATGAAATTACTTCACACTTGGCCTTTAATGTTCTTTAGATGTGAGAAAGACTGCTCACATGTATAGGTAGAGCCAAATATTGTCAGTACAGCAATACTCACACGCTGCAGTGTGTGGTATGTGACGGGAAGCGCGTTCCAAGTTTTGACAATCAGCTGGTCTGCGGGTTGAAGTTTTTTCATTTCTGCCCACTTGTGTTGTCTTTCCAACTCTGCTTGCTGTCGTTCAAGTCTTTCCAAATCTTCATTCAGTGACTTGAACCTATTCACCCACATGTCTGAGGCCTTCAGGTCAGCAGCTTGTAGCTCAAAATCTCTGACTGAGACACCGGGAATGGAACTCAGGTCAGCGCTGTCCACTGTACACTCGTGCGGATGGGTGATAAACTTAAAAAGACGACTGCGCTCGCAAAATTCTCCAAAGCGCGATTTGAATGACTGCAGATTAGATGTGAATCCTGCTAGTTGCTGAAGATCAAAATGTTGAGCAGGGTCACTTGCTGTGCATGCCTCTTTAAACTCTCCCAGTTTTTCAAAGTGTAGTAAACGACCTGTTTCAATGTCGGCGATGAAAAGTTGTAGCTTGTTTTCAAATGCAAACACTGCTTGTTGCAGGGACAAAATTGTATGTCGCCTTGCATTTTCACATTGAGCTGGTTTAGATGTTCAGTCATATCCACGAGATAGTAGAATTTCAGGAGCCACTCAGTGTCAGCTAACTCGGGATGCTCGACATTTTTCATTCCAAGAAAAGTCCAGATTTCGCTCAGACAAGCCGCAAAACGGCTGAGCACCTTCCCCCTTGACAACCAACGCACGTTGCTGTGCAGAAGCAGACCAGGATAATTATTCCCAACTTCATCCAGCAGTGTTTTAAACTGGCGATCATTTAAAGCTCGGGCTGTGGCGGACACTAGGACCATGCTTCTCACCCAGCAGGCAGACAGTAGAGGGCGTGTTTATGTGAATGTCTTGGGCGCAAATTTGTAATTGTTCAGATCCACTTGTTGGCAGTCATGGAATAAAGACGTGTTTACAGTCAATCGTGTGTGCTCCTTATGACTGCCGCAGGGCAACAAGAAAATTGACCACCCGAACAAAGGCTAAAAACCTTACGCGAATGAGAGTGCTAATGAGAGAGAAGCGCTCCAGTTAGCGTAAGGTTTTTAGCCTTCGAGAGCTAACTATGGCCATCGAGGACTACGAAGCGTCCCGTGGCTGGCTTAAAAGTTCATTGCATGCCAGGAAGTATTTGTTATTGTTAGATTCAGACGAGGATGGACGTTGCATTGCTAAAATGGCTACAAAACGGATCTTTGGATGTCAAACAGCTAAGACAAGAAGAGCTCTGATGCTGGAAGAGAGGGTAAAAGTGATCAAAAGGAAAGACGGAGCAGGCAAAATAAAAGACATTGTCCAAGAAATTGATGTAAGTGAAAGTGAATGCTGATCGTAAAGTTCGCAATTTCTTTCCCTTTTTTTCTTTCTACACGAACAATATGAAGTGTCAAATAAGTGTGTGCTCATACTTATGCACTATTGGAATAAAAATAGAGTACACATATGTTTATGTGTGCGTGTAAAAATGTTTGTGTGTGTGTGGGTGTGTATGTGCTTACATCTGAGATCAAATTTGCAACAGTGAAAAATCCCTTTGGTGAAAGATTTCTTGCTGCAAACATGATTTCGTTGTAGAGGAGTTTCACTGCAGTAGATTTTACACGATCAGGCTTTTGGGTTTGATCAGCAAGTTTGAAAAAAGCGATAAAAAAGCGATACTCCTAGACTGATTCGATTGGAAGATGGAGAAATATAATAACTCTGTGAGCTGCACATAAAGGAAACAAAAATCTATCATGATATTGGCCAATTTATATAACAATATTGATATTCCATGACATATTCTCAATTATTCGATAAAAAAAATACATGTATACAGCACACTGACACCTTATGTTTTATCTTTTTATTTGAAAAAGACATGAAACAGACCTGTATTAAATGAGAAATGAATCCAGTAGTGCAGGTATATAACATGATGAAATGTAAATAGAAGCATAGTAGTCAACATATTTGTGCACAAATGTAGATATTAATATAAAAAAAGAGGCATAAAAAATCTGACAGAAATTGATGAAAGAATGTTGAGCTCCACTGCAATGTAATTTGGATACCATTTATTTTGCAAATCTCAAAGGTCAAAATCGAAACTCGGGACTGTATTGTGAAAACAATTTACATTATAGTATGTATTTTGTCCATACATTTTCTGTCGATTACCATGTCACGGATGACGGCAGTGCTGGCAAGGAGAACAAAATGGGACAAATGTGTCTGGAGACACTGTGGTCACTTGTTGAGGAACAATGTCAGAATGATCGGACTGAAAGAAAGCAAGGAAGAAATGGTGAAGTGATGCAGTCGATAGAGAGGAATGTGTGTGTGTGTGTGTGTGTGTGTGTGTGTGTATATATATATATATATATGTATTGTAATATAGATTTATATATTAAGATTAAGATATCCTTTATTTGTCCCGCAATGGGGAAATTACAATCAGAATTCAGAAAGGAAAAACGCTGGGTAGGGAGAGGGAAAAAAAAACGCGCTCGAACTATCCTCTTCCGAGGATAATTTAAGTCCAGGATAAAAAAGACCCTAGCACATAAATAAGCATGTGACAGTTACAACAAGTCACAAGACATAACATGTAATAAGGGGGAGGATGAATGGGAAGGGGGGGGGGGGGGGGTTGAGAGGGGTAACCGTGACGCGGCCGAGAATGACCAGCTGCACGGATTCACACGAGCGCTCTGCATGTCGAACCACGTCACGGGGGAAAAAGAATCGGAGCGATGAAGACGGTGATAACAAGGATGTGTATGCGCGTGTGGTTGTCCAGTTGTGTATGTGTATGCGTGTACAGGTCATAGCTGCTTCGTCGAGGTCTGCTCATCATGAAGACAGTCCCGGCTTATCAGTCCATGGCCGAGAAGGAGGGGGGCTGGTGGTGGGGGCCCCTAGACTCCATGCGTATTTCCATCCAGGGGAAAGGCCAGATAGCGTTGTTTGTTTTGGAGAGACGGCCGCTAACAATTCCAGACAGCCTTGAGTCCTTGGTCTGTATCTCCTCAGTGGCGCCGATCAGTCTGATCCAGAAATTCTTTCCGCAGCGTGGATTCCAACGTCTCCATGGTATTATCGATCGTGCGGAGTCGCTCCAAAATCACAACAATATTGCGATTGAGCTCAGTCACCGCTTGAGTCTGAGTGTTGGACATTCGCGCCAAGCCATCCAGAGTGACCGGCAGCTTCTTCACTTCCAATAGAGCCGCTCACGTCGGTTGAATTTTGCAATAGAACAGCAAGCTGCCAACACCAAACAGCAGCATACCTGTTATCAAAAGGCCAATAATGTAGATGTCTTCCACATCCTCCACGGACAGTACTGTCAGGCACACCGGTCTACACTTTCTCCATGGATCCAGGGCGTATCCGGCAGCAAGTGTCCCCGGAGGGCAAGCAGGCTCCCCACTGCCCGCTCTTTTCGTCGAAAACATTTGGTCGATTACATCCAGAGACCAGCCAACTAATTCCATGGTTAGTTCTTCGGATGAAAACATGGTAGGAGGCTAGGGGGAAAAAAAAAGTTAGACAAAAGACAGCACAAAAGACTAAGTGGCGAGCAGGGAAAAAAAAAAGGTGGGAGGGCAGGGAGCTGTGCAGAAAGCGTCCACCTTCGTTGAGAGCCAAGCAGAAAAGATTTAGAAAAGATATAAATCCTCGTCTCACCCCCCCTCGGGGGGTGTCCGTCCCTCATTCAGCTCGGGTCCTCTACCAGAGGCCAGGAAGCTTGAGGGTTCTGCGCAGTATCCTTGCTGTTCCCAGCACTGCACATTTCTGGACTGAGATGTCCGATGTTGTTCCCGGGATCTGTTGCAACCACTCATCTAGTTTGGGGGTCACTGCCCCGAGTGCTCCGACCACCACAGGCACGACTGTCACCTTTACCTTCCAGGCTCTCTCCAGCTCCTCTCTGAGCCCTTGGTATTTCTCGAGTTTCTCGTGTTCCTTCTTTCTGATGTTCCCATCACTTGGGACTGCTACATCCACTACAACGGCTTTCCTCTGCCCTTTATCTATGATCACGATATCTGGTTGGTTCGCCATTACCATCTTGTCAGTCTGGATCTGGAAGTCCCACAGGATCTTCGCTCTGTCATTCTCCACCACCTTCGGAGGTGTTTCCCATTTTGACCTTGGGGTTTCCAGTCCATACTCCGCACAGATGTTTCGGTAGACTATGCCAGCCACCTGGTTATGGCGTTCCATGTAGGCTTTCCCTGCCAGCATCTTACACCCTGCAGTTATGTGTTGGATCGTCTCAGGTGCCTCTTTGCACAACCTACACCTTGGGTCTTGTCTGGTGTGGTATATCTGGGCCTCAATGGCTCTGGTGCTCAGGGCCTGCTCCTGAGCAGCCAGGATGAGTGCCTCTGTGCTGTCCTTCAGGCCAGCCCTCTCTCGCCATTGATAGGACTTCTTGTGATCGGCCACTTCTGTTATGGTCCGGTGGTACATCCCGTGTAGTGGCTTGTCCTCCCATGATGGTCCCTCTTCCAGCATCTCATTCTCTGTTCCCCATTGTCTGAGACATTCTCTGAGTACGTCATCCGTTGGAGCCTTCTCCTTGATGAATTCATGGAGCTTGGATGTTTCATCCTGGACAGTGGCTCTCACACTCACTAGTCCCCGGCCTCCTTCCTTTCGGCTTGCGTACAGTCTCAGGGTGCTGGATTTGGGATGGAACCTTCCGTGCATGGTTAGGAGCTTTCGGGTTTTAACGTCCGTGGTCTGAATCTCTTCCTTTGGCCACCTTATTATTCCTGCAGGGTATCTGATCACTGGCAGGGCAGAGCTGTTTATTGCCCGGGTCTTATTCTTGCCATTGAGCTGGCTTCTTAGGACTTGCCTCACTCGCTCGAGGTATTTGGCCATAGCCGCTTTCCTTGTTGCCAGTTCGAGGTTGCCATTGGCTTGTGGTATACCGAGGTACTTGTAGCTGTCCTCAATGTCTGCTATTGTTCCTTCAGGGAGTGAGACCCCTTCAGTGCGGACGACCTTTCCTCTCTTAGTCACCATCCGACTACATTTCTCAAGCCCGAATGACATCCCGATGTCGCTGCTGTAGATCCTGGTTGTGTGGATCAGGGAGTCTATGTCCCTTTCGCTCTTAGCATACAGCTTTATGTCATCCATGTAGAGGAGGTGACTGATTGTAGCTCCATTTCTGAGGCTGTATCCATAGCCTGTCTTGGTGATTACTTGGCTTAGGGGGTTCAGTCCTATGCAGAACAGCAGTGGGGAGAGTGCATCACCTTGGTATATGCCACATTTGATGGACACTTGGGTAAGTGGCTTGCCATTGGCTTCAAGTGTGGTTTTCCACATCCTCATCGAGTTCGCAACGAAGGCTCTTAGGGTCCTGTTCACCTTATACAACTCCAAGCATTCAGTGATCCATGTATGTGGCATCGAGTCATAGGCTTTCTTGTAATCAATCCAGGCTGTGCACAGGTTGGTACGCCGGGACCTGCAGTCTTGTGCGACTGTTCTGTCAACCAGGAGCTGATGTTTGGCTCCTCTGGTATATCTACCAATGCCCTTCTGTGCTTTGCTCATGTATTGATCCATGTGTCCACTTATCTTAGCCGCAATGATGCCTGACATGAGCTTCCATGTTGTGGAGAGACAGGTTATTGGCCGATAGTTGGATGGGACTGCACCCTTTGAGGGATCCTTCATGATCAGGATCGTCCGCCCTTCGGTTAGCCATCCTGGGTAAGTCCCATCCCTCAGCAGCTGGTTCATTTGTGCTGCTAGGCGCTCATGGAGTGCTGTGAGTTTCTTTAGCCAGTAGGTGTGGACCATGTCCGGGCCTGGTGCTGTCCAGTTCTTCATATCTGAGACTCTTTCCTGTATGTCTGCCACTGTTATGGTAACTGGCTTCTGTTCAGGGAGGTTGCTGTGCTCCTCTCTCAGGGTCACCAGCCATTGTGCACTGCTGTTATGTGCAACCTCCTTCTCCCATATGCCTTTCCAGTACCTTTCAGTTTCCAGTCTTGGTGGGTCAGCTCTGTTGTTAGGACCCTGCCACTAAGCGTACACTTTTGCAGGTTGTATTGCGAACAGCCTGTTTATTCGTCTGGCCTCATTCTCTTTCGTGTACCGCTTTAGGCGGCTGGACAAGGCTTGGAGCCTTTGTTTGGCAGTTTCGAGTGCTTCAGGTATGGACATCTGGATGTACCTCTCGGGTATCGGCCTTTTCATCACACCTCTCTGGGCCTCCGTCAATTGACTCACATCTTTCCGAGCCGCCTTGATCTTAGCCTCCAGCCGTCTTCTCCATGGTGGGTAACGTATCTCATGGCTTCCATGGTTGCTCTTATAGCCAAGCATCTCAATGATCACTGATGCTGAAGCGTATATCAGCTCATTGGTTTCCGTGATCGTTACGGTAGGGATCGCCCTCAGTGCTGCATTCACACTTTCCATGAGACTTTCAGGTGGTATTTCACATAGCCGTTGTAATCGGTTTCTAGGTTGCCCAGCTTTCATTCTCGCCATGATTTTAGCTTTCAGGTCAGTTACTGGCTCGCTCAGCATTTCATTCATTGGGGCTGGCCTCCCAATCTCATCATCTGCATTCATTGGGGCTTGCCTCCCAATCTCTGGTATGACCTCCTCCTCTAATCTGGCAGCCTGGGGCCCTTCACCATGGAACCTGCGTTGTACCTCATCAATCTCAAGTTGTGACAGCAGTTGCCGTTTGTGGATGTTGGAACACTGAGCTACTAGTTGTTTCGTGGTCAACCGTGGTCAACCGCCATGTTATCGCATCTCGCCCATCTCCGCTTTGTTCCAGTAGCCCATTTTTCATCAAGGTGCTCTGGTTCCCCAGCACCTGACGCAGACCTTGTTTGGCCGGGCGACGTCTGAGCCGGCATGTCATTCATTTTACTGTCTCTCATCATTGTATGAGGTAGGCATTAGCGTGAAGGATCTTGCCCAAGGACCCACACTGGATGGTGTTATGTGCTCATTTTTTGCCCCAAGCGGGATTCGAACCACAGTCTCCCTTACCAACTGAGCTATCCAGCCGCTTTTATATATATATATATATATATATATATGTATATATATATATATTATAGAGCTGTCAAACGATTAAAATATTTAATCTAATTAAAAACTCAACTGTTGTAATTAACCCAAATTAACTCAATCGTGATTACTCACACATTTTTTTATTGTTTCTGAGTTTCCTTTTATATTTTTTGTCCTATTTTTTCCCGTTTCAATGCTCTCATCAACATGGAATCATGAATCAGTTTTCTATGTGCAAAATGCAAATATTTACTGAAATAATTTAGATTTTCAATTTTACATGAACATTTTTCACTTGGAGCAGTTATTCACACACACTCTTTCTGCTTGGCTCTCGACAAAGGCGGACGCTTTCTGCACAGCTCCCTGCCCCCCCCCCCCCCCTTTTTTCTTTTCCCTGCTCGCCACTTAGTCTTTTGTGCTGTCTTTTGTCTAACTTTTTTTTTTCCCTAGCCTCCTACCGTGTTTTCATCCGAAGAACTAACCATGGAATTAGTTGGCTGGTCTCTCGATGTAATTGACAAAATTTTTTCGACGAAAAGAGCGGGCAGTGGGGAGCCGGCTTGCCCTCCGGGGACACTTGCTGCCGGATACGCCCTGGATCCATGGAGAAAGTGGAGACCGGTGTGCCTGACAGTACTGTCCGTGGAGGATGTGGAAGACATCTACATTATTGGCCTTTTGATAACAGGTATGCTGCTGTTTGGTGTTGGCAGCTTGCTGTTCTATCGCAAGATTCAACCGACGGGAGCGGCTCTATTGGAAGTTAAGAAGCTGCCGGTCACTCTGGATGGTTTGGCGCGAATGTCCAACACTCAGACTCAAGCGGTGACTGAGCTCAATCGCAATATTGTTGTGATTTTGGAGCGACTCCGCGCGATCGATAATACCATGGAGACGTTGGAATCCACGCTGCGGAAAGAATTTCTGGATCAGACTGATCGGCGCCACTGAGGAGATACAGACCAAGGACTCAAGGCTGTCTGGAATTGTTAGCGGCCGTCTCTCCAAAACAAACAACGCTATCTGGCCTTTCCCCTGGATGGAAATACGCACGGAGTCTAGGGCCCCCCACCGCCCCCTCCTTCTCGGCCATGGACTGATAAGCCGGGACTGTCTTCACGATGAGCAGACCTCGACGATGCAGCTATGACCTGCACACGCATACACATACATAACTGGACAACCACACGCGCATACACATCCTTGTTATCACCGTCTTCATCGCTCCGATTCTTTTTCCCCCGTGACGTGGTTCGACATGCAGAGCGCTCGTGTGAATCCGTGCAGCTGGTCATTCTCGGCCGCGTCGCGGTCGCCCCCCCCAACCCCCTTCCCATTCATCCTCCCCCTTATTACATGTTATGTCCTGTGACTTGTTGTAACTGTCATATGCTTATTTCTGTGCTAGGGTCTTTTTTTATCCTGGACTTAAATTATCCTCGGAAGAGGATAGTTCGAGCGTGGGTTTTTTTCCCTCTCCCGACCCAGTGTTTTTTCCTTTCTGAATTCTGATTGTAATTTCCCGATTGCGGGACAAATAAAGGATATCTTATCTTATCTTATCTTATAATCTCTCACACAATATTACTGTCCATCAACAACAGTGAACACAATATTTTGTCACACAACAGCTGCTTTAACAGCTCTTTTTATGGAATCAAAACAGAGCAATATAAAATTATAAAGGGCACATCAAAGGTAAACTAGTACTCAACCTATCGTGGATTTAAGCCATGGTTGCATACTTCGTTTTTCTCAAGTTTGCTTTGAACACAGCAGTCAGTCTATGTTGATTCTGTTGGTCCTTTTTGCGCGGAAGTCTCTCTCTGGTTTTGTGAAGACATCATTTCAGATGACTACACTTGGTTCGATAACAACACTGGAGACGTTTTATTTTCAGTGTGGTCGCGAGGTCGCTACCACTGCACTGCTAAACTCTCGACGTGCTTCGCTGTCAGACGAACACAGAGAAGCTCCACCCCTATTATTTATATGGACACGGAACACCGTAACCTTCCACACAAAATATTTTCAAACAAGTAACAATCGTGTCAGTGGCATACATCGTACTCAACAGAATGTTCTTTATTCACCAGAGGCTCATCAACCTAGTCTCTTATTTCTCTCCCGAAATAGTGTCTTCTCCCGCTTGGTGTACCTTAGCCTTCTCCGCTACGTACAATTTCTGTTCATAGCTTGTCATGGAGGCTCTCGCTGGCAATCCGTAGTGGAGTCATTAGATGCAATGCGAATGATTTCAGCTTGAGTCAAGCTGTGGACAATGTTCACAGGCTTGCATGTAGTCGCCATACATTTAGCTATGGCTTCAGCAAATTTGCTCTTCGTCGTGTTATCCATTTTCTTCTCTTTGAAATTATCCATAGCTGTCTGTCTTAGACGAGGGGGCGGAGTACTCACATCAGCTGTGTGCTTGGTCATTAAGTGGTATTTCAGACTCGACGTGCTCTGATGATAGCTCAGTTTACGACTGCAAAACATCCAGGTAACCTTGGTCTTGTCAGTGGAACTATATGGCAACTTTTTAATCGTAAACTTTCCATTCATAAACTCTTTAAGTATCCGTTTTCGGTGTCTCGCGCTGCTGTGGCTGGCAAAACAGACATGGGCGTGGACCTGTGCAGCGCGCTTGTTGTTTTGTTTCTGGTTTATTTATAGAGTAATATGTGACGTGTGCCTCGTTAATCTCGCGAGAAAAAAATGTAATCACATTAAAATTCATTTAAATTAATGTCGATAATAACGCGCTAAACTGACAGCTGTAATATATATATATAGATACTGTAGATATATTTAATAAATTTTTCCGGCCTCATGGCAATGTACCATTTTTTAAAAACTACTTCGGATCACATGAAGAGAAAAACATACACATCCCCAAACACACATCAACAGACTTCCACACACAACAATAATCCTTTCATTCAGACAAACATTCATATTGTTATCATTATCGTCATCATCCTTATAATCCTCATAATCATCATCCTAACAATTAATTAAATAACCCTTCCAAAAAAGAAAAACAGAAAGGGCTTGAGTGGTTCACGGTTGACAAAGTTTGTTTTTTGTTATGCAGATAAAAACAAAACAAGACAAAACATAAATCCACACAAAAAAAAATCGGTCCAAAAGAAAAATGAACAATATCGAAACTTGCATTTCAAAATACAAATGGTCTTTTCCCAATAGTTGAGCCCTAGTTTTCTTTGTAACGGCCTAAGACAATTCTCTCCTTCACTCCCTCTGGTCCATATTCATTGTGTTTACACGCCATGCCATTGAGCAGCACGTTGACTACTTGGCACCATTTATATAGGCTGACTGACTGCTAACCACATTGAAGACAACCGCAATGCTAATTAGAGGACACACCTTGGTTGAACATGCCCCGATGTATGCCCATGTACATCCCTAAAAAGAATTCTCTAACCACAATGAAGCACTGTCTGATTTTCAATTATTATTCGTCATTGTCGTTCTACTACTAGTTGTAGTGTGTTTCTTGTGTTGTTATTTTTCTTTGATTAAGAGAGGGATACTCATATCGTTGTGGTTGCTTTATTAGTGACAATAGTGTTGTTGTTTTTTTTTTTTTGGATGTGTTGGGGGAGGGGCCTAACCAAATATGAAATTGATTAAAAAACTTTTGTAATGTTCTAATTCATTTAACAAAAACGTATACCTATGTAGTTTTCTTTCATTTACTGTGCATTATATTCTTGCTGGTGCTTTCATTGCTCATCCTTGTTGTTGGGAGTGTATACTTGCATGTACATTATTTTAAAGGCTGAATGATTTATTGCATTTGCAATTTAATCCCAATTTGATGAAACATGATGACTAATTGTAAAAGCTGTGATTTAAAAGGACCGAAAGAAAAGGGTGAGGGTTGCCAAGCAGGCAGAGATGTCATCCCTGTAACTCATGCATGCCGCTATACATGCACATAATTTTTGGTCTGTTTTCTGTCTCATGAGACGTTAAGGCAAGTCATAATTATCATAACAATAATAGATTTAATTTGTCATCCACTTTTCATCAGCATGATCTCAAAGTGTTTGAGACATGTTTGAGATTTTTCACCTCATTTTAAAAACAAAAACTATCTGTGTCACGCACTGTCTGCGTGTGCGAGTGTGTGGCTGATAAAATTTCTGTTTGAATAGATGATTTGTCATGCATTCTGTTGTTTGCCACAGATAAAAAAATAAAATAAATGTTGACTTTGATTGAACTCTCAACGATGTTTGGGCACAGGGCGCTACTGAGCAGTGACCGAATCGAAACCCATCTTCCCATCAGATGATTTGAAGATGGAAATATCCTGCTCAGATGTCATATATTTTGAAGATAATTGCATCTGTATGTGGTCATATGTTGTTGGGTTATAAGATCTCGTTAATGAAAATAAAGACAGGCAAAATGTTTATTGCTTGTCAGTAGTTGCCATTTAATTAATGTGGTGCCGCTGTCTGGGCTTGTAATTAGAGGTAAGATCGGGCCTAAAAAATCCAGCCCGATCCAACCCACGGGTATTAAAGCCCAACCCAGCTTGAGCCCGACCAATTAACTTGATTTGCAGGCCCGAGCCTGAAGCAAACCAGAAATTTCATATTTCATTTGTGAGGACTCAGGAGGAGGAGGGGTGATTTTTGATAACAAAGTAAAGCCTGTCTTTTGTCACGAAATCTAAGTTAAACAAGACTGTATAAACATTTACACCTTTTATATTTCTGTTTCTGCACAGGGTACATTAACCGACAATTTTAATCATTGACGGATTTTTTTTTCAGAGTTGACTGGAAAAGTTTAAGGACGTCTGTCATTTTGACGGGTTGAAAACTGGGCCATAAACCACAGCAGCAGTACGTCCTTAAGAATCTAACGCGGCACTTTAAGAGAGAGAAGGAGAGAGACAAAGAAGAACAATGACGGGTGGATAGTAGACAGACACGAAGGAGTTCTTTGAATCGTCATTGGAAGAGTTTAGTACAGTACGTGTTGTGATGAGGCGACTTGTTGTTTTTGCGAACCACGGTCTCTCGTGGCCAAAACTATTCACGGCCTCGAAACTAAGAAAAAAGAAACTAAGAAAAAAAAAAAAAGTCAGCGAGCGAGAAGCCTGGTCCGACCCGAACCCGAAGCAATGATTGACATTTTCGGCCCGACCCGACTAGGGTCTATCTCGGGCTCGGGCCGCTCGATCTTACCTCTACTTGTAATATGTGCTGCTGGTTTTTGTAATTGGAACATTTTAGGTCATATATGCAGGTGCAATCTTACTTTACCTACACAAAAGCATGTGTAATGGCTAAGTTTTATTTTTACACAGGATATGTAAAATGTATTTGTTTGCAGTCCACTTGTTTAACATACGTTTCATGCAACATGAGAAGGTGGATATGTTGAAGTGACAAAGCCACAGATTTGTTGGCATTATTGTGAGAATGTGTGCTTTAGTTTTCTTACTGATTCACAGTAGTATAGTGCATACAGTGCATTTGTTTCTGCCACACTTGTTTGGCAGAATTATATTGCCACAGTGAATCCTTACAAAATGACATATTTAAGTATTGAGTAAGTTTAAACCTGTACCTGTAGTTCAGAAATAAACTGTCTTTCATGTTAATACTTAATTCATTTTAATCTTGCCTTTTTGTTTAAAATAATTGAAAAGGATGTTGAAAAAAGTAATCACGTGTGACATCGCAATCGCAATTTTTATCGAAAAAAAACCCCCATTCTTTTGTCCCTCGGTTTTGTTTTGTTTTTTAATGAATGTGTGCGTGAATGTGGTATGGTGGATGGGAGTAATTGAAAGAGACATTGAAAAGGGAATTTTGTTTTGCTTTAGGGAACAAATATGCTAAAGTACTTTGTGCTGCATTGTTTGAAAGGCAATATTCAGAGAGTCTGAATTGATTTGCAAAACATTTGTTTTTGTTAGGGTTACACACCTCCCCCCAAAAATGGCGTGGAACAAAAGAGACCAGGAAAACCCCTGAACATTACCTCATTGGTGCGACTGTCCTCAGCAGTACCCAATCAGATTTCAGTGACATGGGCACCTGAAATTGGAAAGGTAACAATCGTACTCAATTTGCAATTTTCCTTATTTATATTGTCAGGGACCTGATGTTGGGATAAAACCTCTGATCTTTGCAGACCTACTCCATGTCTGTGTACCTAGTGAGGCAGCTAACATCACCACTGCTGCTGCAGAGGCTGAAGATGAAGGGCACCAGAAACCCAGACCACTCCAGAGCACTAAGTAACTGCGCTGCCTATTATAACAGTCTCTTTAATACCACAATGAAATGAAATTGTCATAATGACTGACTTGAGCCATTTTTAGAGTTACTGTAGTTGCGGTGTTTCACAAACTTCAGCCACAGAAATCAACAACACAACGTTGTCCTGAAATGAAGTTAATTTGCTGACTAAAGATGCAGATAAACGACTTCATTACTTTGACATTGTGTAATGCGGTGCCTGACAGTGGTTCAGCAGTGGCTCCAACACAGCGGCTACATTGTTAGCGGCTTCAGTGTGAGCAGTTTCCCTGCTACCCGCTAGCCCTCTAAGCAAGGAGGGATATAACATTATCCAAATGCCATTATAATATCACAATATCAGCCCCACAAGAAAAAACATTGTAATATTCATCCATCCATCCATTTTCCGAACCGCTTGATCCTCACTAGGGTCGCGGGGGGTGCTGGAGCGTATCCCAGCCGTCTTCGGGCAGTAGGCGGGGGACACCCTGAATCAGTTGCCAGCCAATCGCAGATTGTAATATTATATTAATATTATATTTTTAATCCATCCATCCATCCATCATCTACCGCTTATCCAGGGCCGGGTCGCGGGGGCAACAGCTTTAGCAGGGAAGCCCAGACTTCCCTCTCCCTAGCTACTTCTTCCAGCTCTCCCCGGGGGATCCCGAGACGTTCCCAGGCCAGCTGGGTGACATAGTCTCTCCAGCGTGTCCTGGGTCTTCCTCGGGGTCTCCTCCCGATGGGACATGCCCGGAACACCTCACCAGGGAGGCGCTCAGGAGGCATCCGAATCAGATGCCCAAGCCACCTCATCTGGCTCCTCTCGATGTGGAGGAGAAGCGGCTCGACTCTGAGCCCCTCCCGGATGACCGAGCTTCTCACCTTATCTCTAAGGGAGAGCCCGGACACCCTGCGGAAAAAACTCATTTCGGCCGCTTGTAACCGGGATCTCGTTCTTTCGGTCACGACCCATAGCTCGTGACCATAGGTGAGGGTTGGAACATAGATCGACCGGTAAATTGAGAGCTTCGCCCTTTGGCTCAGCTACTTCTTCACCACGACAGACCGATACAACGTCCGCATCACAGCAGACGCCGCACCGATCCGCCTGTCGATCTCTAGCTCCCTCCTGCCCCCACTCGTGAACAAGACCCCAAGGTACTTGAACTCCTCCACTTGGGGCAACATCTCCTCCCCGACCCGGAGGGGGCACTCCACCCTTTTCCGACTGAGGACCATGGTTTCAGATTTGGAGGTGCTGATCTTCATCCAAACCGCTTCGCACTCGGCTGCGAAACGCTCCAGTGAGAGTTGGAGAGCCCTGTTTGAAGGAGCCAACAGCACCACATCATCCGCAAAAAGCAGGGATGCAATACTGAGGCCCCCAAAACGGACCCCCTCAACGCTTCGGCTGCGCCTAGAAATTCTGTCCATAAAGGTTATGAACAGAATCGGCGACAAAGGGCAGCATTGGCGGAGTCCTACCCCCACTGGAAACGATTCCGACTTACTGCCGGCAATGCGAACCAAACTCTGACATCGGTGGTATAGTGACCGAACCGCCCGTATCAGGGGGTTCGGTACCCCATACCCACGAAGCACCCCCCACAGAACTCCCCGAGGGACACGGTCAAACGCCTTCTCCAAGTCCACAAAACACATGTAGACTGGTTGGGCGAATTCCCACATACCCTCGAGGACCCTGCTAAGGGTGTAGAGCTGGTCCACTGTTCCACGGCCGGGACGAAAACCACACTGCTCGTCCTCAATCTGACGCTCGACTTCCTGACGGACCCTCCTCTCCAGCACCCCTGAATAGACCTTACCAGGGAGGCTGAGGAGTGTGATCCCTCTGTAGTTGAAACACACCCTCCGGTCCCCCTTTTTAAAAAGAGGGACTACCACCCTGGTCTGCCAATCCAGAGGCACTCTCCCTGTTGACCACGCGATGTTGCAGAGGCGTGTCAACCAGGACAGCCCCACAACATCCAGAGCCTTGAGGAACTCCGGGCGGATCTCATCCACCCCTGGGGCCTTGCCACCGAGGAGCTTTTTAACCACATCGGTGACTTCAACCACAGAGATAGGAGAGCCCACCTCAGAGTCCCCAGGCTCTGCTTCCTCCAAGGAAGGCGTGTTGGTGGAGTTGAGGAGGTCTTCGAAGTACTCTGCCCACCGGTTCACAACGTCCCGAGTCGAAGTCAGCAGCGCCCCATCCCCACTGTACACAGTGTTAGTGGTGCACTGCTTCCCCCTCCTGAGACGTCGGATGGTGGACCAGAATTTCCTCGAAGCCGTCCGGAAGTCGGCTTCCATGGCCTCACCGAACTCCTCCGACGCTCTGGTTTTTGCCTCGGCGACCACCGAAGCTGCGTTCCGCTTGGCCAGTCGATACCCGTCAGCTGCCTCTGGGGTCCCACAGGCCATAAAGGCTCGATAGGACTCCTTCTTCAGCTTGACGGCATCCCTTACTGCTGGTGTCCACCAGCGAGTACGGGGGTTGCCGCCACGACAGGCACCAACCACCTTACGGCCAGAACTCAGATTGGCCGCCTCAACAATAGAGGCACGGAACATGGTCCACTCGGGCTCAATGTCCCCCGCCTCCCCCGGAACATGGGAAAAGCTCTGTCGGAGGTGGGAGTTGAAACTCCTTCTGACAGGGGATTCCGCCAGGCGCTCCCAACAAACCCTCACAATACGTTTGGGTCTGCCAGGACGGACCGGCATCTTCCCCCACCATCGGAGCCTACTCACCACCAGGTGGTGATCAGTTGACAGCTCCGCCACTCTCTTCACCCGAGTGTCCAGAACATGCGGCCGCAAATCCGATGATACAACTACAAAGTCGATCATCGAACTGCGGCCTAGGGTGTCCTGGTGCCAAGTGCACATATGGACACCCTTATGTTTGAACAAGGTGTTCGTTATGGACAATCCGTGGCGAGCACAGAAGTCCAATAACAAAACACCACTCGAGTTCTGATCGGGGCGGCCGTTCCTCCCAATCACGCTCCTCCAGGTCTCACTGTCATTGCCCACGTGAGCATTGAAGTCCCCCAGCAGAACAAGGGAGTCCCCAGCAGGAGTGCTCTCCAGCACACCCTCCAAGGACTCCAAAAAGGGTGGGTATGCTGAGCTGCTGTTTGGTGCATATGCACAAACAACAGTCAGGACCCGTCCACCCACCCGAAGGCGGAGGGAGGCAACCCTCTCGTCTCCCAGTGTGAACCCCAATGTACAGGCACTGAGCCGGGGGGCAATGAGTATGCCCACACCTGCTCTGCGCCTCTCACCGTGAGCAACTCCAGAGTGGAAGAGAGTCCAACCCCTCTCGAGAGAACTGGTACCAGAACCCAGGCTGTGTGTGGAGGCAAGTCCGACTATATCCAGTCGGAAATTCTCTGCCTCACACACCAGCTCGGGCTCCTTCCCTGCCAGAGAGGTGACATTCCATGTCCCAAGAGCTAGCTTCTGCAGCCGAGGATCGGACCGCCTGGGTCCCCGCCTTTGGCTGCCGCCCAGCTCACATTGCACCCGACCCCTTTGGCCCCTCTCATGGGTGGTGAGCCCATGGGAAGGGGGACCCACGTTGCCTCTTCGGGCTGTGCCTGGCCGGGCCCCATGGGTGTAGGCCCGGCCACCAGGCGCTTGCCAACGAGCCCCACATCCAGGCCTGGCTCCAGAGGGGGGCCCCGGTGACCCGCGTCCGGGCAGGGGAAACCTTGGTCCATATATTTTTCTCATCATAAGGGTCTTTGAGCCGTGCTTTGTCTGGCCCCTCACCTAGAACCTGTTTGCCATGGGTGACCCTGCCAGGGGCATAAAGCCCCAGACAACTTAGCTCCTAGGATCATTGGGACACACAAACCCCTCCACCACGGTAAGGTGACGACTCACGGAGGGGTATATTTTTAATCACTTTATTTATTTATTTTACACTTAAATTTCAAAAGTGCTTAACAGCATATTATTTTCACGTCAGAACCACAGTAGTCATTTTTCCTGCTTAAACAGCACACATGAGCACCTGATTTGTTAAAAGGTGATGAGCAGGATCAGCAACTGTGTCATGCTGTCAGCATCCAAGGATGCAGAGTTTTTTTCATCTTTTAAACTGCCTTTGAAAAGTAATCCAATGGCTCACACCAGCCTATGTGGGGCACTTCATACTGAACTGAGCTAATTGAACTGAGCCAGGTCACCCTCAAACCCGGTCTGTTGTCTGTTATTTGTTGGCTTAGTTTGGCTTAGTTGTTGTAAACAAAGTATTCTATATGCAATTTTAAAAAATAAAAAATATTCTTTTTCTCCATTATCTCTCATCAAGTAAAAGAGAAGCTCACTGCAGATCCTGACAGCGAAGTTGCCACAACAAGCCTTCGAGTCTCCCTCATGTGTCCGGTAAATACGTCAGTATGGAATGCTCACATCTTTTTAAAGAAGGAAATCAAAACAATTACTCAAGATCTTGGCAATGGAGTTTTGTTTCGTGCTTTTTTTTTTTATTGTGCCCTGAGATGTCCCCAATGCTTAAAGCATTGTATATACAGTGCCTTGTGAAATGTTTTGTTCCACTTGAACTTTTTGACCTTTTTCTACATTTCAGGCTTCAAACTTATATATTTATCTACAGTAATCCCTCGTTTATGGTGGGGGTTACGGTCCAAAAAGAACCAGTGATGGGTGAAATCCGTGAAGTAGTGAGCTTTATTTTTTAGTAATTATACAGAACTGAACTATGTATACAATGAAACCAAAGACCAAAAAACCTGTTTTCAGGCCCAAGCACAATAAACCAAACATTTTCAACAAATAACTAAAATATTTTTTGGAAATACTGTACTGTAAAATAATGTTGCTTGAGCGCGACCTCAGGTGCCTTTGCCGGTGCAGAATGTTTCATCGACATTGTGGGGTATGTACAGTATGTACAAAGACCAGGTGCGGAGACTGTTCACATTGGTCAGTGCCTTACTCAATCAGGATGCAGAACGCAATTCACTGCATTTTTGGGGGGGGGGGGGCGGTGAAGAACGCATACGTGTGACGTGTGACATGCCTATTCTTCTAATCAGCCTCAGACCATGATGCTGCCACCACGTTTGGCAGTGGGTTTGTATTTTCAGTGTGATGTGCAGTGTTAATTTTACGCCAAACAGTTTGTTTTGCATTTAGCCCAAAAAGTTACATTTTGATCTCATCTGACCAGAGCACCTTCTTCCATGTTTGTTGCATCTCCCAGGTAGCTTTTTGAGAAATGTCTTTCTTCTTGCCACTCTTCCCTAAATGCTAGATTTGAGCAATGTGTGACGAATAGTCCTATGGGCGAATTACCCACCCTTAGCTATGGATCTCTGCAGTTCAGAGTGATCATAGGTATCTTGGCTGCATCTCTGATCAGTATTCTCCTTTTTTGGACAAAAGGTTTAGAGCAGTGTTCACCAAACTACGGCCCGCGGGCCGTAGCCGGCCCGCCTCCACATTTGGTCCGGCCCCCCTGAACAATACCAGAGAGTCTTTTGATTTATTTTTCATCTATGTATATTTGTATTTTATCATAAAATTTGGTTTTTGCAATAAAATATTCCTTAGTTATGAACTATTTTCATGATTAACTATTAGCTAGTAACAATTTCATAAACACATACAGTATAACGTGACATTTGTTCCATCCTTCTGCGGTCTGTGCCGTTATCTGGCAACCCTAGGAAAAAAAAATCCTAAACCCGTCCCTCTCAAAAAGAACGTAATCATGGCGAAAAGCTGAGGTGAGAGAAAAAAAATTATTCAGAATACAGGGAATTTAACCCAAAATGGAGAAACGATTTTTTTTTCAATGCAAAGAAAAGATTGTCTGTCTCATCTGTCGGTGGCGGTATTCAAAGAATACAATCTGCGGAGACACTATGAATCCCATCACAACAACAAGTACGATTTTTTGCATGGGCAAATGAGAGCAGACAAACTGTCAACGCTAAAAAGAGGAACGTTAGCTCAGCAAAATACATTTGTACGCCAAGCTCAGCTGAACCAGCCATCTGTTCGGGCTAGCTTTCGGTTTGCTCAACTGATAGCAAGCAGCGGTAAGGAGAGTTTATCAAGAAATGCATGAATGCTGCTGCGGAGGTGGTGTGTCCCGAGAAGAAAGACGTCTTTAATACCGCGAGTGTAACAAAAAAAGTTATTTGATTTTGTGTGGGTTTCTGGGAAAAGATTCATTTTTACGTCTAGGTACTCTTGCAGTCACACTTTTGCTGTTACAAACTGACCCCGGCCCCCCATAAGAGAAGCGAAAAGTTATGTGGCCCTCACAGGAAAAAGTTTGGGGACCACTGGTTTAGAGGGATGATATTGGTCGGTTTGCAATGGTCTGATACGCTCTCCATTTGAATATGCTTGATCAAACACTGCTCTGTGTGATGTTTAAAGCTTTTGAAAGATTTTTATATCCTAATCCTGCTTTTAACTTCTCCACAATATCCCAGAGCTGCCTGGTGTCTTCCTCGGTCTGCATGATGCCGTTTGTTCCCTAATATTCCTTTAACAGACCTCTGAGACAGAGCAGGTGCATTCAAACTGAGACGAGATTACACACAGGTGGACTCTATTTAACATGAAACCATTTGAAACCTGAAATGTGGCAACAGGTCAAAAACTTCAAGGGAGCTAATACTTATGCAAGGCACTGTTCACGCCAGATTGTGCAAAATCAGTGAAATAAAATTGTGGGGTCTCTCAAAACCAATCTTAATTTTTATTGATTTTCTATCATGAATATAGTATGCTAAATGTGTTGAAATACAATAATTATAGTCAAATAATATGAGCCACTTGCTGCTTTTACCAAAAATGCAGTCATTTTACATTTTTCAGTTTGACTGACCTTGAATCATTTTTCCTCCAGTTGGGTAAGATGCGACTTACGGTTCCATGCAGAGCGGTGACCTGCTCTCACCTTCAGTGCTTCGATGCTGCCCTCTACTTACAGATGAATGAGAAAAAACCTACCTGGATATGTCCTGTCTGTGACAAGAAGGCTACATATGGAAGTCTCATCATTGATGGGTTGGTTCACTTTCTTCAACAAGGCAAACCTGCCTCCCCATCAACAGTCATCGATTAATGATAAGAGTACAGGGCTTGAAATTAACAGCGGCTTGCACGCCACTCATGCACAAGTGTCATGATTGGCGGGTGACTCCGCCACTCCCACCTGACACTTTGACAGGTTGAGTTTTATATTCGGACCCATGTCGCTTGCCAAAACGGAACATAGAGATCAATTACATGCACGGTAACCCATCCCATATGTCATAGTCAACAATTAGACATTCATAAGAACGACACAATGAGGAGAGGAGACACTGGATTCCGGTACCAATCTAGCCAGGGGGAACGAAGAGAAGTGTTAGGTTCTCTTGCAGCGTCACCCACCAAATCTCTATGAACACCCTCTATTTCCGGGGTGGACAACCACTCAGAGATTAACAGCCTCCTCCCAACGCTCGCGCTTGACTTGGGACCAGTCCGCTGGCTCTGGGTCGATCGCGATTGACATATTAGGCACCCCTACCTTTAAAGCTGACTAAATTAGCACTTAGCGCTGAGCACCGGTGTTTGCGCATGAGCGGTGATTCAGTTGTCATCTGATTGGTTGACCTGTATGTCAATCAAGTAATGGGATTGATGATAGGCTGACATAGTTAGTTCTGTGTATTTAGCGCCGTTGTTTGAATGGCAGCACCACCGCCAAGGCATTTTCGATGCTTGTCATGTGAAAGCCCGGGAGCCGCATTGAACCAGCCAAAGAGCCGCATGCGGGTCTCGAGCCGCGGGTTGGCCACCCCTGCTCTATTTATTTAATCAGAAGTCCCGAAATCACATGGGGGTTTCCAATGTAAGGAGTCGGGGTTTAACTGTGGTCAGAAAGCACTTGAACTTGTTTGACTATATGTGTGTATGTGGGTGCAAGGTTACTAATTACATGTGTGAAACCATATGCAACAGTTAAATCATCAAGCAACTATTTTCGGTTCAGATTGTGAGACATCGTTCCTCTTTTCATGAGCACATAATATATAACTCTGGTGCAAAGGAGTGAATCTCAAGCGTGTATATCCTCGCGAGCAAGTATTCTTCTTTGCACATAGCAAGCAAAAACATACTTCATCATTCATATTCGAATGTATGACAACCAAAATATAATTATTCCTTCACCATGTGACATTATTTGCTCAATCAGGTCTGCATTTCAGGCGGTTATCGCTCAATGGAGTGCAAAAGACCACACAGAGACAATAAAAGCAGAGGAGAAAGACTCAGCATGGTTGAGATGATGAGAAAGGGAGAAAGTTCAGAAAATAACAGTAGAAGGAAGACATCAATTGGAACAAATGGCAATTGTCTTGTATAACATGGTCAGCACACGTAATGGTACAAACAGTTAGTTATAAGATACATTTTAACACTTTTAAATGTCAAATTCCCATTACTACTGTCCCCTAAAAAATACTAGAAAAATCATTTTTGTTTGTACTTTCCATTAAGTTCCCAATGAGAGCAGCTATTAAAAGTGCACAGATGAAACATATTGTAAAAGTAAAGTGAAAGTAATAAAAATGGGATAATTAATTAGTCGGTCCCAAGAAATTGGTACCAGTGGCCCGTGTTACCATTCGTTAACTTCAAGTGGCCCGACAGTCAAATTCTCCTCAAAAGATCGAGGCGGAGAGGCGAAGAGTCACCCTAAACTTCAAGAAAGGTGATTGGGACAAATACAAAAAAGCTGTCTTTTGAGAACACCCCAACATCGGTCTGTCTGCAGAACCAACACCACTTCTCAAGTCTTCCGCCCAAACAACGTCCA
This sequence comes from Hippocampus guttulatus, assembly GCF_054856545.1. NCBI lineage: Eukaryota > Metazoa > Chordata > Actinopteri > Syngnathiformes > Syngnathidae > Hippocampus > Hippocampus guttulatus. The sequence goes on from NC_141265.1 coordinate 23,935,555, forward strand.
GTGGATGAACGGAGACTTGAAGAAACTCATCAAGGAGAGGAATCGGCTCCAAAGAAACCTGAACGGCACTACCAGACAGAGTTACCTGCAAAAATGCCAAGAGGTAGCTGAGAAGACGGCAGAGGCAAAAAGCGCAGCTTGGCACCTCCATCTCCAAAATATCTTGGAGACCAAAGACACAAAACAAGCGTGGGCCGTGGTCAAATCTGTATCAGACCACCATCACATAAAACAAGCAAAACGATCATGTATAACCGCGAGTACGCCTCAGACATGGCTAAGGTGACGGCCTTTGTCATCAAGTATGTGAGGGTGAGTGGGCGCAGAAGCGATAAGTCGAGCAGGTGGATCGCACGAGGGCTTTGAATAGATACCTGTAGACTACAGGGTTCCCCTCGGCAATCGCTTGAATGCCCATTCACACCTGACGAACTCCGCTGAGCCCTCCATCAACTCAAGCCAGGCAAAGCTGCTGTTCCAGACGGAATTGCCCCAGGGATGCTGAAATACCTGCCCCCTGCTGCACTTCCCGTCCTCCTCCAGATCCTTAACACCAGCTGGACCACACAATGGTGCCCCCAAGCCTGGCGCATGGCAGACATCATCCCGTACCATAAAAAGGGCAAGGACCCTCAACTCATCGGGCGCTACCGCCCAATTGCCCTAACTTCCACCATGAGCAAAACTCTGGAGAGACTCATCATGAACCGCTTGTCCAGGTGCCTAGAGGAGCACTCAATACTCAGCCCATGGCAGGTGGGTTCCGCAAAGGCTGCTGCACCGCCAATCAATGTTTACGGCTGTCCCAATTCATCATGGATGGGTTCGAGTGCAAACATCTGCACTCCATTGCTGATTTCTTCGACTTCAGCAAGGCGTACGATCAAGTGTTGCATGCCACTCTCCTCCAGAAGATGCTGGCGATTATCGTACCTCTTCGGTTTGTTGAGTGGATAATAGCCTGGTTCACTAACCGTACGGCACGCGTGAGGGTGAACGGGACCACTGAACGCTGCCGAACTGACAAAGAAGGCCTCCCCCAAGGCTAGGTTTTATCTCCACTCCTCTTTACAATTTACAATAACGACCTGCTTAACTCCTTTGAGTCCTCCACCCTTGTCTCTGCCTACGCTGACGACTTGGCGCTGGTCTGTAGCGGCCGTAATTAGGAAGAAGTGGCGGTTTGACTAGAGTCAGAGGCTGCCAAAGTTAACCAATGGTCCGCAGACAATCATCTCACACTCACAGAGATGGAAGTCCTCCGGATTTTCCCGGAATTGCGGATTTTCAAGTTTTAATGAAAATTTCTCCGGAGAATTGCCTAAAATTAATTCGGATATTAGTTGACAACATTGAACGAACACACGTTTGAGTTCGTTGTTTTGCTTTCACGAGTTTTGAGAAAGTTTTTAGCACGATAGCAGTCAAACCATTTCAGGAAATGTTTATTAACTTGACTGTCCGTCGAGCCGCATACAATTCACCCTGAGCATGGAAACACCCAGAATCGGACTGAGCAAGAATCGCTTCCTTGTTTTTCAAATTCTCGTAGATTTGAGTCTTTCAGACTCCAAGCGTCTCTTGAATGTTTCGTACTTTGTAACCCGCTTCGTTTAATCAGATGCACTTCACTTACTGTTCCTCTTCATTTGGATGCCATGATCTGCAGGACATAAAAATGTTCGCAATTCCAGTAAAACTCACTGCAATAAAGAGTCACTTGCATGTCGTCGTTTTGGAATCAATGATTGAAAATAGCGGCGCGGACACACTTATTCCGTCGTATCGAGCGGAGTTACTTGATTTAGCGCTACTACTGCGGGCTTCCGTATCGTCTCCCCCTCCCTCCCTGTGCTCTGCAATTTCAAGTAACTGCGCCACCTGGCGTTGAAATGCCTGTCATTACAAGTCCAAATGAAATGAATACAATCATTTACATCGAACCTTAATTGTGTACTGTGCCAACCATCGGCGGGCTGGATTAAAAAGACCAGCGGGCCGTAATTTGCCCAGGTTTGCTCTAAATTATCTCGTGCCACCATACCTCTCTGAGCTCATCCGCCCCGACACACCTGCCCGGCGCCTCAGGTCTGCGGACCAGACATTATTAGGAGTACCAAGAACTAAACTGAAGCTCAGAGGGGATATCGAGTCTTTTCTGTTGCTGGTCCCTCTCTCTGGAATGACCTCCCACTGAACATTCGGCAAGCCTCCTCGCTACCCATCTTCAAAACCCTCCTCAAAATTCACTTGTATTCTGTGGCATTCGACTCAGCATGACTTAGATTTGTTCTTGGTTTTACTGTTTGGTGCTTTCTACCGTCTTTATTACCGATTTGTTTTATTGTTTGTTGTATACTGTATGTTTAATTGCTCCATGTACAGCACTTTGTATTCAGCGATGGCTGTTTGAAAGTGCTCTATAAATACTGTTGAGTTGAGTACACATTTTTACAGGATTGGGAGACATCAAGAATGTTTGTGTTATGTTTTTACTCCGACAGAAACTATATTTAAAACAAAAAAATAGCTCCAGAGAGCCACTAGATGGCGCTAAAGAGCCTCATGCGGCTCTGGAGCCGCGTGTTGTCGACCCCCGTACTATGCTTTTTGGGGAAAAGGCCCAAAGAATGCATTGGACTGGTCCCTGAAGATGGATAAAGCTTTCGACTTTGTGAAGGTTGCTTTGGCCATTGCAGCTTTGCACGTGCGCCCATCTCCCACTCCCCTCATCACCTTCACAATAGATCCATGAGACAACGCAGTCGGAGCAGTTGGGCAGGGCTTCGATCAAACTTTTTCCGTGGCCAGACCCTGTCTTTGGAATGAGCTTTCACTATACATTACAAGCTCCCTGTCTATTTTTATTACTCAACTTCAAACACATTATTCTTCAACAGCCTTTGACTCAGCATGAGTCTCAGCATTGTTTCCTGTCTTTGTTATTAATTTGTTTCAACTGTCTTTTTTTGTTGTATGACCTATTTTTCCTCCACTTTGTATGCATCAATAGTTGTATAATATATCCAGACTGATTGTGAATTACCGCTAAACGTCACTTGTGTCGTGCGTGTTTGTATGCCAGGGTGAGTACACAATGCAGGTTGCTTTGACAAGAGGAGGGCACGCCTCCTCCGACAGTAGGGGGAAAAAAATATCACACAATGCTAGTCAATCTGGTGACTGGTGGTGGTTGTGTTGGCTGCTTAATTGCAACTAAATTATCTTGGTTGACAGCTAAACAGTTGTTAACAATTCACTTGACTCACAAGAGACTACCGTGCACTTTAAAACAACCATCGCTGTATACAAAGTGCTATTCATGGAGCTTCTTCTTTTCCTTTCGGCTTTTCCCTTCAAGGGGTCGCCACAGCGAATCAGTTGCCTCCATCTAACCCTGTTTTGTGCATCCTCTTCTCTCACACCAGCTATCTTCATGTCCTCTTTCATTCCATCAATAAACCTCCTCTTTGGTCTTCGTCTCAGACTGCTGCCTGGCAGTTCAAGGCTCAGCATCCTTCTCCCAATATATTCACCCTCTCTGCTCTGGACATGTCCAAACCATCTTAGTCTGGCCCCTCTGACTTTCTCTCCAAAACCTCAAACCTGAGTTGTCCCTCTGATGTACTCATTCCTGATCCTATCCAAACTGGTCACTCCCAAAGAGAACCTCAACATCTTCATCTCCGCTACCACCAGCTCTGCCTTCTGTCTTTTCTTCAGCGGCACTCTAGTCCAAACAGCATGCCTCGTCTCACCGCAGTTTTATATACCTTTCCTTTCATCTTAGCTGAAACTCTTCTATCACACATCACACCTTACACTTTTCTCCAGCCGTTCCAACCTGCCTTTACATGCTTCTTCACCTCTTTTCCACACACTCCATTGCTCTGGACAGTTGACCCCAAGTACTTAAAACCCCCCTCCTTCTTTATCTCTTCTCCCTGGAATCTCACTCTTGACTTGTCATTCACACACACGTATTCCGTCTTGCTGCGACTGACCTTCATTCCTCTCCTTTCCAGGGCAAACCTCCACCTCCCTAGTTTCTCCACCTGTTCCCTGCTCTCACTACAGATGACAATGTCATCTGCAAGCATCATAGTCCAGGGAGATTCCTGTCTAACCTCGTCTGTGTAGCCTGTCCATCACCATAGCGAATAAGAAGGGGCTCAGAGCTGACCCCTGGTGAAGTCCCACCTCCACCTTGATTCCTCCGGCACACCTACAGCACACCTCACCCCTGTCTTACAGTAATCATACATGTCCTGCAGTTTGGGGTGACAGAGAAGTACGTTCGAACGGAACGTACTTCTCCGTCACCCCAAACTTCCTCATACAATACCACAGTTCTTCTCTGGGCACCCTATCATACGCTTTCTCCAGATCTATAAAGACACAATACAGTTCCCTCTGACCTTCTCTGTACTTCTCCATCAACATCCTTAGAGCAAATACCACATCTGTCGTACTCTTTTTTTTGGTATGAAACCATACTGTTGCTCACAAATGCTCAATTCTGCTCTTCGTCTATCTTCAACTACTCATTCCCAGGGTTTCATTGTATGGCTCATCAACTTTATTCCTCTGTAGTCACTACAACTCTGCACATCTCCCTTGTTCTTAAAAATGGGCACCAGCACAATTCTCCTCCATTCCTCAGGCATATTCTCACCATCTAAGATCTTGTTGAACAGCCCAGTCAGAAACGCCACTGCTACCTCTCCAAAACTCTTCCATAACTCTATCGGTAAATCATCAGGCCCGAGTGCCTCTCCACTCTTCATCCTCGTCAATGCCCTCCTCACTCCATCCTTGTTAATCTCTGCTACTTCCTGGTCCACAACAGTCACCTCTTCTACTCTTTGTTCTTTCTCATTTTCCACATTCATCAACTCTTCAAAGTACTCTTTCCATCTTCCCATCACACTACTGGCACCTGTCAATACATTTCCATCTCTATCCTAAATCACCCTAACCTCCTGCACGTCCTTACCATCTCTGTCTCTCTGTTTTGCCAACCTGTATAGATCAGTCTCTCCCTCCTAACTGTCCAACCAAGCATACAAGTCATCGTAGGCATCTTGTTTGGCCTTCACGAGGTGCTGCTTCACAAGGAGCTGCTGGAAGTTGTCCATGTTGCAGATGGAGGGGAGTGAAATGAGCGAATAAATACAAAGGGGTAGCCAATTGAGAGAGAGTGTCCATGGCTCGGAAAAGGGCTGGGTTGCCACTAAAGAGATTTTGGTCTCTTTATAAATACACTAGCTAAACCCCGGTGGAACGAAAAAAGACATTGTGGAAAAGACAGCTATTGTTTGAAGAAAAATATATATTTGGACAGAAAAGAGAGAAAAACATACAGATGACAGAAAAACGTGTCCGTCCGACCTCGAGCGTCGGTCTACTGTACTAACTTAGCTCTTGTCATGGCTAGGCTAGCTTCGCTGTTCTCGTAGATCAAAACTCTTTGATGTGTAACGTCCGTTGCGTCACCGCTGATTGGTTGAAGCCAAAAGACGCGCCCGTGCGTACATGTCCGCGCTGACGCACGCACAACAGAGAGCAGCGGACTATTGCCTGCTGAGTCGCGCTTTGCTCGAGTGGCGTCGCGACAGCTCTTCATTGGTGCTTGTGTCTTGAAAAACCATCCTGATGAAAACACACATCCACCATATCAGTCGACTCATCAAATAAGAGGGAACAGCACTCACATGCATCAATATCCTTCTTGAGTTGTTCCTCCACATCCACAGTCATTCCCTCACATCGCCTTGTAGCAGTATTGCAAGAGAGTTGAACTCCTTTAATGGCGTCCACGTTCTCTGTTTTATTTTTAAAAGTGATCAAAAAGGCTATCGCTGCCTCGAGAAAGGCTTCCTTCACAATATCGCCGTCTTTGAATGGCTTGTTACATTTTGCAAGCACGTGACTGACCCGATAGGAAGCAAAACTTGCAGCCTTACTCTGTCTTTCAGGGATGGCAATTTTCCGCGGATACGCGGAAATCCACCATTTTATTTCTTAAATTGATCATTTTTGTGAATCGTCTAAATCCGTTGAGAACATTTTAGGGGGGGGTCAGGTACCTTATCGTCGAGTTTTCACGAGCTCTCCCGATCAGTCTTTCCATCTTCCAATTGTAAAAAGCCCTGCGATTGGACGTGTATGATGTCTTACTTGTTGTGATTGGTCACCCCGTCCAGGCCACGCCCCTTTCCGCTTTTTTCATCACTAGCCATTGCCATCCCTGGTCTTCGGTTTGGTGAAGATTGACTGCCGTGCTGCAAGCTGTGCTTTCAAATCCCACACTTTTGTGTCACGTAAAAGTGCTTTTGCAGGGAAATTCATCTTATAGCTCCTGTGTACTGTTGTGAAGGGCCAACAGTACACGCGATTGGACGTGTATGATGTCTTACTTGTCGTGATTGGTCGCCCCGTCCAGGCCATGCCCCTTTCCGCTTTTTTCATCACTAGCCATTGCCATCCCTGGTCTTCGGTTTGGTGAAGATTGACTGCCGTGCTGCAAGCTGTGCTTTCAAATCCCACACTTTTGTGTCACGTAAAAGTGCTTTTGCAGGGAAATTCGAAATTCTTATAGCTCCTGTGTACTGTTGTGAAGTGCCACTCCAGATTCGCTTTCTTCACCAAAGCCTCTGTTGCATTGCAAATCAAACAAACAGGCTATGAATGAGAATAAACAAAAATAATAATCTTGCTCCCACTCAGGGTGAAAATGGTAGTTCTTGGCGCATTTCCTCTCAGCCATGTTGACGTTTCGGGGTGATAACCACTGTAATCGCTTGCTGCTCGCTACTGTTAATAGTGGTCAACTTCCAGCAGCGTTCCCAACTCATCAGCAAGGAAGTTAGCTATTGGCTGTCCTAAATGTCGCAAAATTATGTCATCACAGCATGTGATTTACTTGGGGTGATGTTTTTTTCTCTTATCTTTTTTTCTTTTGTAATTTTTATTTGTTGATGTGTTTTTAGTTTATTTTAGACAAAGAAAAGTTTTACATATACCTTAAAGTACTGTACATCCAGCCCAGATTGTAAACCTGGCGTGATCAGCCAGCAGCAGCTTCATTTGGGGGGGAAGGGGGGGGGGGGGAAGGGGGGGGGGCACAACAGCACCCGGCGCTGCTCATTGAGAATGATGTGCATTCACCACACAGACTCCAAAAGTCTCCAGTAACACCAGAAAAAAGTCACTAGATTGTCACTTTTTTGGAAAAAAAAGTCACCCGAGAGAGTCTCAATACTCACTAAATATAGCGTCAAAGTCGGTAAATTGGCAACACTGACTTCCTGTCACGTCATTTAAAAACGTAAACATGAACATACACAAAAATGTATACAGGTATGTGTACTTTTTATTTTTATTCCATTAGTGCATAAGTATGTAAGTAAGCATACACTTATTTCACATTTCATATAGCCAGTGTAGAAAGAAAAAAAGGGAAATAAATTGTGAAATTTACGATCAGCATTTACTTTAACTTGCATCAATTTCTTGCATGTGTTTTATTTTGATTCCTCCATCTTTCTTTTTTTTTTTACCTTTATCCTGTCTTCAACCGTTAAAGCTTTTCTTTTCTTCACTCCTTGGTATGCAAAGGTCTGTTTTGTCACCATTTTAGCAATGCAACGTTCGTGCTGCGTCTGAAACAAATGCTTATAAATAAAATCTACTACTACTACTACTACTACTACTACTTCCTGTACTACTGCGCATGTGTATTCCAGTGTGGTGGTTGCTGTTGCCATTTCCGAATGAAGCAGTAGAGGTCGCTGTGGCATACTGACGTTGGATTAGACTTTTGCGGAAGGCTTGTTTTTGTTGTAGAGCAGAGAAAAACATTTCGTATAACGGAACAGGGGGACTTTTCGTTGTAGGGGAAGCAGAAAAGTGGGAATGGCTTTCATGCATGAATTTTTTTCACAGTTGGGGGTATTTTCGCCCATGTAGGTTTGTTGAAAAGGAGTTTCACTGTACAGCCATTTCCATCCTCTTAGCAAAGTCAACCACCATCTGTCGTTCTGCCTTCCTCCTCTGGAGTCCAGACCTGCCCATGACCTCCTCATTCCTGTTTCGCCAACATGTACATTGAAATCTGCACTAATCAAAACTCTCTCACTTCTAGGGTTATTCTGTATCACTTCATCAAGGTCCAACCAAAATTTCTCCTTCTCCTCCAACTCACATCCGACCTGTGGGGCATACCCACTAACAACATTGAAAATTGGATTGGATTGGATTGGATTCAACTTTATTGTCAAATGTACTGTATGTGAAATATTATATATTATCCAATACTATATTTATCCAGGCTTGGGACCGGGACAATAAGACACTGGCTTGCGCCCCCTTGTGGCTACATTAAAATGTTGTACATGGAGCAAAGATCATATATACAATTACAAACAATAAATTAATAACAAAGACAGTAGAAAACACAAAAACTGTAAAAATAAAAATCATGTCTGCGTCAAAAGCCAAAGAATAGAAATTAGTTTAAAGATGGGCAGCGAGGGGGGCTTCCCGAATGTTCAGTGGGAGGTCATTCCAAAGAGAGGGACCAGCAACGGAGAAGGTTTGATCCCCTCTGAATCTCTGCTTAGTTTTTGGTACCTCTAATAATGTCTGGTCAGCAGTCAGGGTGGAAGAGCTCAGAGAAGTAAGGTGGACTGAGGCAATTTGAAGACTTGAAAACAAATAATAGGATATGAAAAATAACTTTAAAATGTAAAGGGAGCCAGTGAAGGTCAATGTCATCTTTATCGTCCAATATGCTTTATATATGACATGCAGCACAGATTAAATTTCTTTCCTGTCAATCCTCAGTGCAAACATGCTGTGTATTAAAACACACACAGCCAAAGATATAGATAGCAACTACACTGTAGAAAAAGACATAATATGAAAAATCTAAACAATATAAAGGGATGCCAGAGTAGGAGTGATGTGCTCCCTCTTACGAGTACCAGTCAAGGGGCAAGCAGCCGCATTACGGACCAACTGGAGACATTTAATGTAGGATTGGCTGACTCCAAAGTAAAATGCATTAGTAATCCAGCCGGGATGTAACGAGTGCATGAATTACTGTTTCAAAGTGCTCATGAGAAAGAAGAGGTTTGACTTCATTCAGCCAGCTGCCTGAGATGAAAGAAGCTGGATTTATCAACAGCTCCAATTTGCCGGTCCAATTTAAAATCACTGTCCAGTTTAAGACCTAAGTCTGAGGCTGCTGTCTTAAGATAAGGAGCCAGGGGGCCCAGGTCTACAGATTGGAATGTACAAAGGCCACTGGGACCAAACACCATTACATCTGTCTTCTTTTCATTGAAATTTAAAAAAAATAGTGCCATTCAGGTCTTGATATCCTCCAGGCAGGATAAAAATAGCCTGAGAAAGCATCTTTTTTGCCCAGTGGGACATACTGTATATCTGGCAGTCGTCCGCAATGGAAGGAATTTTTTTTTTTCCTTAAGATGGAACCCAATGGGAGCAGACACAGTGAGAACAGCAGAGGCCTCAGAATTGAGTCTTGTGGAACACCACACGGCAGTGGAGCAGTACCTGACTTAGAGCAACCAAGGCGGGCACAAAAGGTTCTGTCAGCTAAATAAGATAAGATAAGGTATCCTTTATTTGTCCCACACTGGGGAAATTTACAGCCTCCAGCAGCAAGAATGTAGGCAGAAAGAAGAAGAAAAAAACAAACAAACACCGTTCAATTAAGTGCAATATAAATACAAAATGGATAAATCACAGTGCTATTTACAGTTGTTTTCCACATCATTTAATTATTATTAATATTATTGTTGCTATTTTTATTCAGCAGCCTGACAGCAGTCGGTAGGAACGAGCATCGGTATCTCTCCTTCTTGCGGCACGTGTGTAACAGTCTCTGGCTGAAGGAGCTACCTATTGCTGTCAGGGCGGGCTGGAGAGGGTGGGAGGGACTGTCCATCATAGCTTTTAGCTTAGTTAATAGGACCTAAACCATTTATTTATGGTTTTATATTGCTGTTTGCTATTTATTGATTATATTGCCAATGCCCACCAAGTGCTGCAAACGAGTCAACAGAATACTGTGATCCACTGTATCAAACGCTGCAGTTAAATCCAATAAAACCAGACACACACAGTCTCCAGTGTAATATGCCAGGACAATGTCATTAGAAACACGTAACATGGCTGACTCAGAGCTATCATCATCTTGAAACTCGACTGGAAGACCTCCAAGATGCTATGTTCTTCCAAGAACGATTTTAACTGCACAGTACATCTTGATCAATGCCAGGTTTCTTGATGATGGGTTGCACCATAGCATGTTTCAGTTGTTGGGGAACTATACCAGAAGAGAGACTGCTGTTGATAATGGCCAAGACTGATGTATCAATACTTGGGAGAACCTCCTTCAAGAAATGCGGAGGAAGAGAGTCACTACGTCAAGGTACATAGCTTCAAAAGAATTCAACATAGCTGAACATGGAGCATGGACAGTGTGGTCAAATGTAGTATTTGAAACAAGATTCCTAGCTGTAGAAACCTTGTCTATGAAAAACTGAAGTAGTCAGGGATGAGATTTTTCCGCGTTTTGGCGGAATTCCGCTTTTTTTCCAGTCAAAATGGACCTCGTAATGTTTACAAGTAACGTTTGCAAGCATCCATTTGAATCCCATTTTTATCGCTAAGCGTTAGTTTGTCGTTACTTCCTATATGGGCTAAAACCAATGTCTTATTTGTTGTGATTGGTCGCTATATCTGCAAATGCAAATCACAACCAATCCGTGTTCGCCTTCCTAAACCCCTTTCTCGCGAATGCCGAATGTTATCGAGACTCGCGACGAAGCTAAAGTGCGTCAAATAGATGCGGATCTGAAAAACACGTTTCGATGGGACTGGTTGGATAGAAAGCTGACGGTGTCCCCAGTAGGAAACGGTAAAGATGAACCATTGTGCTTGTGTCGGATTTCGTGAAAAAGCTCGATGTCGCCGGTAAAGCTCTGTGTACAGTGTGTGACGATGTCATTCTATACGGATCGAGAGGATGGAAAGCTTTACAGAGTCACGCAACCTCGGTGAAACACCGAAAACAGACATTTCTACTGAAAAGTAACTACTCGATCTCAAGCGCAAGAGGAGTTGGCTAAAAAGAGAGTGGAAAAAGACGGAGAGGACCAATAAGCATTTAGCGCTTGCTAAAAAGCTTAAAAGGAAGAGAAAATACAGTATTCTAGTATGAAACTGTATATTGTTGTATATACTGAAAATAGACATCCACTTTATATGATAAAATACATTCATAACCCATATACAGTATAGTAAACAGTGTGGGACTTCACTATCACTGTATGAGGTAAGAATCAACAGCTTTTTTATCACATTTACACAACACTTTATGAATACAAGTAATGAACAAATCTTAAATATGGCAGGGAATGTGTTTCCTTTTTTAGTTTTGATTTTGAGCAGCAAATTTGAAGTTACATGTTGGTGCTCACCAGGAATGCATAAGCAAAATTGCACAAAATTTCACTTGAAAGAATAGTGAACAATCTTGGAATTTTTTTTCTGTCAAAGTTTCAAATAGTATGTAAATTGAATACACTTAATCTTCAGCATGTTTAAAGCCACTTTTTGGCCACGCCCGGCCACGCCCCTTTCCCCTTTTTTCATCACTAGCCACTCTCATCCCTGAGTAGTCTTGCAGATTTCCGGTGAAGATTCTGAGCCAGTAGGCTCAGGGGGTTTAAGTACAAACTCAATAGTTTTAAATAGTACACATGGGTTTTGACGTGTGTTTGTGTGTGTGTGCATGTGTGCGCGTGCGTGCATGTTTTTATTTGGCCGTGTGCCTGCTTATTCATGCACGTGTGTGTAATGTAGTATTTTTTCAAACTCAATGGCTGTCGCTGGCGTGACGCGATCCAAAGTTCACTTCATCCTATGTGGGTGGAATGAGCAAAGAAATAAAATTCCCACTTTGAACGCTTCAAACCGCTGGTCACGCAACCACACTTGACCGTGCGAACTGCATTGACGATATATGGAAACACTGAACATGCCTTTCATCTGCACATACCATGAAAGTGCTCATGGTGGGGACTGCCCACTGAAAATCGTGACTGGGATTTCAAACCCCGTTTTAATTGAGTTTTAGTTTGGATAGATTATTGGCCTTTTAAATGTATGTTTTCTCTTTGTGTAGTTTATTCTTGGAGATCCTGAATGACTGTTCTGACGTGGATGAAATCAAGTTCCAGGAGGATGGTACCTGGTGTCCAATGAGACCAAAGAAAGAGTCGTTCAAGGTCTCATCTCAGTTGATTACAAAAATTGAGTGTGAGTACATTTTCTACATAACTAAGACAATTAAATGTGAATAGATTGTGTGGAATTTTTCTCATGTCCAAAAAGGAAAATTTAGAAAAATGTAGTTTTAAAGAAACATTTAACCACAGGGGATTCACAATTTAAATTATTCAGGTTGCCATCAATTTTCATCAGCACAACTGGAGGGCCAGACAGGCATCAAGCACCCGTACCATAAATATGAGAAAAATGCCATTTTAAATGAGGACAAAATCCATGCCAGGCTGTCAGCCCAAACATGCCCAAAGAAGGTGATTGTCTCCCCTTAAAACATTCTATGAATTATTAATTTCCAAAAATGCATCAGTAGGAGTCCCATCTGTATTTTTCACCAAGAGCTACGAAAAGTTGGAAACCTCGGTTCTGTGTTCCGCAAAAGTTTATGAAAATTGGGAAGCAGCGGTAACAGCCCAAGACCTAAAAAACTCAATTGGAGCATTCTGAATTTAACTGTATATCCCTTTTTAATCTGATGTATTTTTGTTCTAGGGTGAACCAGATATGCCTGATATTTTTGTGGAAGAGTATTTAGGCTTTCATTGTGTTGAAACAATGCAGTTTGTGATGTTTGATCGAACGGTACTGCCGTCGCTACGCGCTGTTTGAAAAAGCAAATATTTGTATTTAAATGTCAAAAATGCACAAAAACATCAGATTTGTCAAAAACGAAACACATTTTCGAAGAAGGCCATTTTCATAAAATTCCAATTCCAATGTGCCAGTACAGCAACCTGCAAGTATCCCAAAGTGGCCCGTGTTGAGAGGGTCCCTCATACCTACTTGCAGCTCTAGTTAGGCCCGAGCAGTGAACGCTGCAAGGTCCCGAATGATTTTGAAGAAACTACAGTGATTCCTCGCTACTTAGCGATTCAGTTATTGCGGCTTCAGTGCATCGTAGATTTTTCCAAAGTACTGTATTTAAAAAAAAAAAGGCTGAATGACTGTACTGTATATGCAGCGGGCACTCATTCAAGGTACATGATTGGTTCCTGCTGCGACATTGACCAATGACAGCACTGAGTGGATTAATCTCATCAGCTGATTGGCTGCGCATCTTCGCAGCCCCGCCCAGCACCTTGAGTCTCACCACGCTGGTGACTCTCTGGCATACTGTCTCTTCTGTTATTTCTACGTGCGCGGCAGAGTGAGAGAGTGAGAGAGAGAGGGGGCGGGTGTGGGCCTGTCCCAAAGCAGCAGCACGTCTCTCTTTGCCTCCTTCTCATCAATACCGATTAATTGTCTTATCATTAACTCATCGGCTGCGCGGGGATAGCTGGCCAGGAGCTAGCTGGAGGCTAACGGTGGCTACATCGTCAGAGCGTCAAATGAGGGCCGCCTTCTACGCCACCAGCACAAGTCTGTTAATTACTGAATAAGGTTTTATAATTAAAGATTTAAGTACCGCATTTTCACGACCATTCGGCGCACCGTGTTGTTGGGCGCAGTTTCAGTCAGGGGTGCTATTTCTGTATTTGACACATACACAAAACGCACTGTATTATTGGGCGCAGCCAGGCATGGTAAAACATACGCCAGCTTAAACATATGGCATGCATGCACGCACGCTAAAAACACGTTTTTAAAAAGGCAACGGAAGCAAAACTGAGTTCGGTTGTACTTTATTTAGCCATTTTACAATGTACTCACGTTTTTCTCTTCACCTCCTACACGCTCACCCTTCACTCATTGGCGACAGGTACCTGCTAGGGGCGTGCCTTAGCGTCCTCTTACACGCCCACCCTTCACCTCATTGGTGACTGGTACCTGCTAGGGGCGTGCCTTTAGCGTCCTCTTACACGCCCACCCTTCACCTCATTGGCGACTGGCACCTGCTAGGGACGTGCCTTTAGCGTCCTCTTACACGCCCACCCTTCACCTCATTGGCGACTGGTACCTGCTAGGGACGTGCCTTTAGCGTCCTCTTACATGCCCACCCTTCACTCATTGGCGGACTTCCGCATGCCTGTCGTCACTCACTCCGCCTTTTTCTATATAAACAGCGTGTCGGCCAGAGGTGCTCTCAGTCAGGCTTTGGAACTCGGCACATACACTAGACGCTCCGCATTATAAGGCGTCCTGTCCATTTTGGAGAAAATTTAACACTTTTAATGGCGCCTTATAGTCGTGAAAATACGGTAAATACGTGTACCGCTACAGTCTTTGTCTCAAATATGTAAAGTATAAATACTGTTTACATGTTTTAAACATGCTGGTACCCACAACCCCTTCCACAAAAATTCCTAGAGGGGTCAGGGAGGTGGGGTTAACTCTACTTAGCGTTTTTTTTTTTGTTTTTTTTTTACTTCGCGCCAGGGTCTAACCATGATAAGTGAGGGATCACTGTATTATTAGGGCCCGGGCAGCGACCCCTGCAAGGTCACAATTTTTTTTGTAGGAATTCTTCTTTTTATTATGATGATGATGATAATGATTATTCTGCCAAATTGCATTTTTTCGGAGAAAATCATTCACCAAAACTCACCAAATTTTTGAACACTTTCAAAGTTGATCTTTCAAAGTTATCATAAATTTTGCAAACCAAATGGCTCTGTAGCACCGACTAGAGTGGAAAAACAAAATCCAATACCGGTACATTTGACCGAGGCGTTTGAAAATTGAAAAATGTGTAACATCAGGAAGTGAGCTCTGAATTTTGAAATGTCCAATTTTGACCCGTTTTGCACATTTACAGGGGCTATACTTTTGCAAACTTGTCCTACAAGATTTGTCCAATTGACTTCAACCTTTGACTTTACCATCTTAAGACCGGAGACGACAACATTGAGTTTTCGAAATACTATATGATGGGGTGGAGCTTCAACTTTTGCGATTTATTATTATTTTTTGCCGTAAAGGAGGAAATGGTCAATAACTCCCCTGCAATTGCTCAAAAAAATCCCAAACTTGCATGTAAATGAATAGTCGCATCCTGAAGACATATATGTAAAATTCTTTACGTTTATTGTACACACGGATGCCATCAAATTAATCCATCTGAAAATGTATCAGAAAAGCATCAAGACATTGATCACGCTCCCTGCCAAATATTTTGACTTTTCGGCAAAGGGCGTGGCATTACAGTGCCCCAAAATCTGATGATTCACCATGAAAAACGTTGCTTGAACCCAGGGGTCAGGAACAGTGATAATTTTACACTTTAACCCTAGCGAGTCCCAGGGACTCGCTGATCAGAAAAGTGTGAGTCCCATTTATTTTATTTTATGAATGCAAACACTTTCTTCTTTCGACCCACAAGCTTGCTGCTGTAGACTGTAAATTTCCCCAGTGTGGGACAAATAAAGGATATCTTATCTTATCTTGTTATGCATTTAGAAACCCAAATTTCGAATTCTGAAATGGTCTACTTATTCAATTGCATATGATAACAACACAATCAACAACAATATACTGTACATTGATAATAGGTTTATTTCTTATAAACAAATGCTCCAAAAAATTAAATAATTCAGGCATACAAGATTTGCTGAGGAATAGGTTCTTATTTCATCCCATGGTTCAGTCTTTTGAGTTCATAAATTCTCCTTTCTTTACTCTGCTTCCAATGATGTAAGGCTTTCTCAAAGTCAACTTATCGCAAAAAAACTATCCAACTTTAGCTGCTTCCTCTGTGATGTCTTCGCAATAAACTTTCACAACACCTGTTCGCAACACTTGTTTTAACGTTACACAACTTGGCAACCGTCTCCAATCTCATCTCGCGAGAACGGAAATCTTGTCACGCAAGGTTACTTAACGCTAGATCAAAACAACATTGGCGGTGATTGTCAAACTGCGATCGTTGCAGGAAAAAAAGGTTGAGATAGCGGTGAAAAATGTAATGTAATGTTCATTGTTAATGCATCGTTTTCAAACATTTACCCTTGAAACATTATACTTTGGAGTTTCAGAATTCTTGATTATGAATATCAGTCAAAATAAAAAAATGGGTTCCCATGATGAATGTTTATGGAACCCAAAATTAGTTACCGTTGTTTCCCATTGGGTAATCCGACGGAACGGAAAAGCAGTTACCATGAATTTCCGAAATCCTCAGACCCGCGACTGAATTATTTAAAATTTTGCATCATTTGTTTATAATTGTATGTATATGTTGTTGTTTGTGTTATTATCATATGCAACTGAATAAGTAGACCACTTCAGAATTCAAAATTTGGGACTCTCTAAATGCATCATTGGACTCATACTTTTCTGATCAGCGAGTCCCAGGGACTCGCTGGGGGTAAACTGTAAGGTTATCACTGAGTCTGAGTATTTTTTCCAATCTCACACTGCAAAGATTAATTTACTGGTAATTACTAATACAAGTAAATTTTGATGTGGCTTAACATTCTCTTCCCATGACGATGCATGTGTCATCTACTATGAATTTGACGAAAGCATCTACCACACGTCATCATTAGTTTACCGACAGTTAACATTAGCATTACTACACCTTGTGACCAATGTTTTATTCATAATGTTACCATGCTACAACCAGTAAATTATAGAATAACCAAGACTGTTTCATAATATTGTTCATAGCGATTAGCCTACACTGTAGATCTAATGACCAACTTGCCTCGGAATCGTGCCTCCCGTCGTATCTCACTCTCGTGTTCTGTGCATACATCACAGGTGAGTTTAGTGATACGCCTGTCGGACGATTCATACGAAAAATCAGACGGGCTTTCCCATTTCTTAAATGTCGTTATGAGTAGACCTTTGGGGTTTTTTTCGCCGCCATCTCAAACTGTCATCCGCACGATTTCTCAGTTTGTGGACTAAAACAGCACACAAATTTCTGTTTCGCCGCCGCAACACTGAAAACAAAACAAAATAAAAGTAAATTAGAAGAAACACACTCACACAAACACACATACAGGCACAGTGAAATCGCGTTGATCACACAGGAGAGATTCGATCGCGTACAGTCAACTCGTGTGCGGTGACCTTTATGGGAAACCATATTTCGGTACCGTCAAAATGACGCCACGGAAACGACACGCGACCGGTAACGATCGTTACCGTGAAATGCTCTGGCCTGTCGTAGGTTTTTTTTTTTTGTTTTGACTGAGAAATTTCCTTGCATCCCAAAAACGCACATTATTTGGAACTGTGTGTTCCGCGGGAAAATTATGCATCTAGGACGCGGGACGCAGAGCAGTGTTGTGTCCAAGGACCGGCAACCCGAGGCCAAGGCCAAGGACTTGGAAATTTTCCGAGGCAAGGCCAAGGCCAAGGACTTGCCTCCGAGGCCAAGGCAAAGGACCAAGGACTGATTTTGAAGCTGAGGCCTAGCCGAGGACATGTATAAAACAAAGCTATGATACCACTTGGCAGGTCTTCATGATTTGCAACAACCCTCCATCATAACCCCTTGCATTCCCTAACGATTGAATGAAGTGTTTTTATTCAAAGAGTAGAACAGTCAGGGTACGTGTTATTTATACTGAGAAAAACAAAAATAAAAGCATATGATATACATTTATGAATGAATGTTTTAGTGCAGTAGTTTCTTAATATGAAGTAAATCAACACTCAATAGGCATGACGTGGCACGGAAGACAAGTTGAGAAATGACTTTGCATAGAAGTCAATCACTGAGTGCAGAAAAAGCGGTAATCTCTGCAGTGATAATTTTACAGTTTACCGGCAGCGAGTCGCAGGGACTCGCTGATCAGAAAAGTATGAGTCCCATTATGCATTGAGAGAGTCCCAAATTTCGAATTCTGAAATGGTCTACTTATTCAATTGCATATGATAATAACACAAACAACAACATATACATACAATTATAAACAAATGCTGCAAAAATTTAAATAATTCAGTAGCAGGCCTGAGGATTTCGGAAATTCATGGTAACCGTTTTTCGGTTCCGTCGGATTACCCAATAGGAAACCACGGGAACTAATGTTGGGTTCCGTAAACGTTCATCATGGGAATCCATTTTTCTATTTTGACTGATATTCATAATCAAGAACACCATTCTGAGAGAGAACATGGTCAAAAGAGGGCAAAACATGATGACGACGCAGTTAAAAGTTAAACGACCATAATTTTTATTCTTTATTCTTTGTTTTTTATATTATGCACAACTCTCTTTTATTGTGCAATAATCTAATTGTAACACATATTTGTTCCATATTTTGATGCATTTTTCTGCTTTAGGAAACATTTGTCTCAATTTGGTGGGGAGGGGGGCTTGGAACGAATTAGGGCATTTACATGGAAAATGCGTCCCTTCTTACAAAATTTTGTAGTTCAGAAATGTCTTCTAGAACCAATAAATTTCGTAAGCATTTGCACTCACAATCACACCGAGAGGCAATTTAGAGCAGGGGTGACCAACCTTTCATTCAAAAATAAACAAAGTGAGGTAAGCCTGCAGTAAACAAAGTTCAGAAAACATTGGGAGGAAGCGCGGCTGTGCTCTCGTGTGTCTGGCTTCAAAAACGGTTAAAAACAAACACAGTGATCACCATATTTCCTCACAAAGAATGTAATTTTTGTCCAGTCTCTCCCTCGTTATTGAGTCTTGAACTTTGACCTTAACTGATCTGAGAGATATGAACAGTTCTTCAGACATCATCCTGGTTCCTTTGTGACTTCCTGGATGAGTCCTTGCTGTGCTGTTGAGTTAATTTTCTGGAGGCTGGCCGCTCCTGCTCCTGGACGGATGCCCAACCGTTCCATGCTTTTTCTATTTGTGCTTCATGGTTCTCACTGAGACTTGCTGTTCTCATAAGGCTTTAGGAATTATTTTGTGAGCTTTTCCAGACTGCTAGATTACTTTATTGCTCATCTGGCCTTGAATTTCTTTGGATTAATAAGGCATTTTGTTGCATCTTTTTTAATTCTTTTGGACCTCAACAAGTCCAGCTGTAATTTTGTGATTTCTTGATTGAACAGATCTGGAAGTAATCGGCCTTAGATGGGGTCAGTGAAAATCAATTGAACTTTTATGAGGCACAGTAAGTTGATGATTTATCAAGAGGGAAAATTGTTTTAAAATGGTTGAATTTTGCTGCTTAATCCATATTCCACAAATCAAATCATTTCATCATGCAGCATGCAACCCAAAGTTCTTGACCGTGAAAGTAATCTTAAAATACATAAAACTGAACAACAAAGATCAACCCAAGTTACCATGCACTGTTCCCCGCCCCCCCAACCCCAAAAAAAGAAAAAAACACATCTCAATTCAACTCAACTGTATTTATGGAGCACTTTCATACAGCCATCGCTGCACCAGAGCTCCAGCTGCTCCACTTGTTGTCGGTACACAGACTCGTCGCCGTCTTTGATGAGACCGATGACCGTGGTGTCGACTGCGAACTTTATGAGTTTGACAGCTGGACTTGTTGAGGTGCAATCGTTTGTGTAGAGGGAGAAGAGGAGTGGAGAGAGGACACATCCCTGTGGGGCTCCAGTGCTTGTGGTGCGTGTTGATGATGTCGTTGCTCACAATCTCACCTGTTGTGTCCGTCCTGTCAGGAAGCTGAGGATCCACTGGTAGATCGTAGGGGACACACCGAGGTGGAGAAGTTTGGGGGTGAGGAGTTCCGGGATAATGGTGTTGAATGCAGAGCTGAAATCCACAAACAGGATCCTTAGGGTTAGGGTTAGGGTTAGGGTTAGGGTTACAACACCTACACAACACCACGTTGAACCCTGCACAACACCACGGTCCATGCCGTGTCCTTCCCGAGAGCAGGGTTCACACAGGGTGGCATCAAATTCTTTGCCGGTCAAGTAGGACTTAAAACAGTTCCTGAGAGACCGATCGTATTGTGCAGTCTGTTTAAACTACTTGTGGTCTGCTGTGTCAAATAGTATGCTTGGATCCAGTAAGATCAGGAGCACGCTCTTATCCATATTAATTCTGATATAATGTAAAACCTTAATCAGGGCCATTATCCTGGACTTAAATTATCCTCGGAAGAGGATAGTTCGAGGTGTGGTTTTTTTTCCCCTCTCCCTACCCAGCGTTTTTCCTTTCTGAATTCTGATCTTAATTTCCCCATTGCGGGACAAATAAAGGATATCTTATCTTATCTGTGATTTATACGAAAATCAGATAGATTTTTCACATATTGTATATCATGACCTGTCATAAAATAATTTAACTGATTTAAAACGACTGTCACAAAAGTCTAACTGAAAAATAGCCCATTGGTCACCGGTCTGTAATTGTAAAGAACTTCAATTGGCAGGCCTGAGGTGATAACTAAGTTGAGGGTTTGCCCTTTCAAGTAGATCAATTGTGAAATATGTTGGGTAAAATTCATTTAAAAAGACCGTTTATAAAATCTGATTTCAAGAACTCTGATTTATTGTCAACACGTAAGTTTAAATCACATACAATTGTTATTGTTTGATTATATTTACGATGAATGATGGCGGGAAGCTGTTAAAATCTGATAGATTCTGACTTAAATTTGGGAGGTATATAAACACATGGAAAATATTGAACTGTTAAGAAGAGAGTGATACTCAAATGTTGGGTAAAAACCAAAAAGGGTTTCTTTAAAATTCATAGATGATAAAATAGCTAGGCTGCACAGTGGTCGACTGGTTCGCATGTCCGCCTCACAGTGTAGAGGTGCTGGGTTCGATTCTGGCTCCGGCCTTCCTCTGTGGAATTTGCATGTTATCCCCGTGCCTGTGTTGGTTTTCTCCGGGTACTCCGGTGTCCTCCCACATTCCAAAAACATGCATGGCTGGTTAACATGGCTGAGGTCTTTTGGGGTTCAGGGGTCGCTCCTTAAGACTTTCTATAACTCGGTGGTGGCCTCGGCCATCCATTATGGCATTGTCTGCTGGTCAGGCAGCATCTCAGCCCGGGACAGAAAGAGACTGGAGCGACTGGTCAGGAAGGCCAGTTCTGTCCTGGGTTGCTCCCTTGACACTCTGGAGGAGGTGGGCAACAGAAGGATGCTAACTAAGCTAAAAGCTATGATGGACAGTCCCTCCCACCCTCTCCAGCCCGCCCTGACAGCACTAGGTAGCTCCTTCAGCCAGAGACTGTTACACCCGCGCTGCAAGAAGGAGAGATACAGACGCTCGTTCCTACCAACTGCTGTCAGGCTGCTGAATAAAAAATAGCAACAATAATATTTAATAATTGAATGATGTGGAAAACAACTGTAAATAGCACTGCGATTTATCCATTTTGTATTTATATTGCACTTAATTGGACGGTGTTTGTTTGTTTTTTCTTCTTCTTTCTGCCTACATTCTTGCTGCTGGAGGCTGTAAATTTCCCCAGTGTGGGACTAATAAAGGATATCTTATCTTATCTTAACGCAACACTCAAAATTGTCATTAAGTGTGATTGTGAGTGTGAATGGTTGTTTGTCTATGTGAGCCCTGTGATCGGCTGGTAACCAGTTCATTGTGTCTCCTACCTCCTGCCCAAAGACAGCTGGGATAGGCCCCAGCATGCCCGCGACCCTTGAAAGGATGAAGTGGATTAAAACATGGATGGACGAATGGATAAAATAACTGCCACACTCCCTCCTCTTCTGTCTGGTTTGTTTGTGAATGAGAAGTTATATTTGGGAGGGGATGCTCTGAAATCCCCTGCCCAACCTTTTTTGTCCCAAGGGCTATTTTTCAAGGAGCCGACTTTCGGAGATTGAACAGTCCAGTGTCAACATGCCCCCCCCCCCCCCACACACACACACACTAATCTGCAGGATGAGAAACAGCCATAATTCACCTTAATAAACCAAACAGAAAAATAAACAAGATACAAAACAGGTAGATCTCTGTTTGAAAAAAGGAAATCACTTCCTACCTTCGTGAGAGACCTGGCACTCGGAGGAGGAGGCTAGCTTTTCGTAGTTAGTTACTCTGCGTCTTTGTTTTTGTGAAGATAGACTGCCATGCTGCAAGCTGGGCTTTCAAATCCTGCACTTTTGTGTCACATAAAAGTGTTTTTGCAGGGAAATCCTTCTCATTGCTCCTGTGTACCATTTTGAAATGCCGCTCCAGATTCGTTTCCTTCACCAATGCCACTGTTGCATTTCAAATCCAACAAACAGGCTTAGAATGAGAATAAACAAAAAATAATATTGCTCCCACTCAGGGTGAAAATAGTAGGTCGGCTGGGATCAGTCCGCGGTCGACTGGTTGGGCACCCCTGCTCTAAAACAACACAGATGGTCCATCTGTACTCAGTCAGAATCAGAATCATCTTTATTGGCCAAATATGTAGAACACACAAGGAATTTGTCTCTGGTAGAACACGCTGCACTAGTATCATCATAAACAAGGACATGACAAATAAGTATGGAAGGACATTCCGTAATGTAAGTGAACCGTTGTGCAGTGGCACCACCCAGTGATAACCGTGAGACAATGTGCAAAGTATCAAGCAGAGCTAAAGTGATCAGTGGTATTATAAGAAAACTGTAACAGTTGTGCTATAAAATTTCAAGTGTATTAAATTAACTCATTTACACTCTTTGACGTATAAATACGTCAATTAGCGCATAGCCGTTCCCTCCCCATGACGTATTAATACGTCAATCACGTGTTTTCATGGGGGAGGGTGCAAGAGAGTCCGATGCAACTTCTCACCACAGGATTAGGCTTGACGGCAATGTTAAATAGCAAAAAAATGGCCATCGGGTGGCAGTGGTGCAAAAATCAACCAGGATCACGCCGCAGAAGTAGTATAAAGGGCGTACAGTGAAGGAGGGGCGTATGTCGATAGTGGATTGGAACATTAGCAACTAGCAACGATGGAGAAAAGGAAATAACTAACGAAAAATGATTTTTTTTCGGTATAAAAGCGTCCTCGAAACAAAACAACAAAGGAGATGGTGTTTGTGTGGAAGAGAAAATGATGCTTCGGTCATTTATCGAAAGCGGCACCCGTCAAACGAACGTCGGCCTGCACAAACATGGCGTGCTACACGCAGCCCGCATAGCTCATGCCGAGTTTCGAGTTCATCTGATGAAGATGAACTTGCTCCACGTCAGCGATCATCGCTTGGCAGAGCATTTTGTGCCTCCCGATGCCCCACATCGCCCACAAATCGTCTCCCCGGCGACTTCCAGCGATGACGGCAAAGAGGCTGCATTGCTTCGCATGGCCGACACCGGGCACACGTCAGCGATTCGTTGGAATCGTCTCGTAATGACGACGGCGAAAACGATGAATTGGAGAGCGATTTGGATCCCGATATGTCGGACGAATACGTGCCTTCGGACATAACGGAAA
Source organism: Hippocampus guttulatus (assembly GCF_054856545.1). Classification (NCBI taxonomy): domain Eukaryota; kingdom Metazoa; phylum Chordata; class Actinopteri; order Syngnathiformes; family Syngnathidae; genus Hippocampus; species Hippocampus guttulatus. Next base: position 23,959,169 of record NC_141265.1, read on the forward strand.
GCAGCTGAGAGTCCTCGCCAGAGCCGCTGGAACGAGGAGGTAACTGCTGACTAGCTTGCAAGTTCCCATTCAAAACTTCATCACTTCTTATGCCTCATCAGTCACTTTTATGTACCGCTACATTCCCCGCTATACTATGAAGTTGCCAGTAACACTAATCATTTATGGTTACGGTTGATGCGTCTCGTAGATGTGGATGAAAATATGTGCCGTAAATGTGCTGACTTGCATGTCGCCATAGGTTTTAAAAAAACAAAACAAAAAAAAACAGGACACATTTGGTCCGCTCAGCTCTCCTAAAACCACTAGTGTTAAATTCATATTCCATTTCATTTCAAATTGGATGCTGAGCAACGTGGAATGGATGGTGTAAATAGCAGTGTGTGAGCATGTATGTGTGTGTGTGAGAGATGTTGAAATTAAGTGGAAAGCAACCATAAAAAAATAGAAAAATAAAAGTGGTAATTGTACATACTTCTATAAATTACAGATTGTCCAACCAGAAGCAAAAGATGACGACTCCTCGCTTTGGTGGTGGAAAGAAAGGTAAATAAAATTATTGTACCTCACTCTGCAGCAAGATATATTTGCAACTTTTTATGTTTCTATAATTTATAGGTCGTGCATCTGGACATGGTGGGATGAATCGATGGTGACAAACTGGATGGAAGCCAAAAACCATCTTCTCCACAGCTGCACTTTTGTTCATAGTTTTGTTGTGTGCAAATAAATTATTTTGCTACAAAAACATTATTTGTAATGTTCTTTTGTAGGAGGAACACATTATTGAGGTATTTGAGCTGCCACAAAAGCAAATAATAGTGTAAAACTTGAAATGATGCTTGAAATGCATGCTTTTACAAAAAGCTCATTTTCTCTGGATTTCTGCAGAAAATCGGCCTTTTCCATCAAACTTAGCAGTTTTCTAATGCTGATTGCCAACGAACGGAGAAAGCTAGAAACAAACTTTTTTTTCTGTTGAAACAAGAGAGTCTCACCTTTCCTTTGACAGGTTGCATGTATATTTAGCCATAGAACAGAAAATTCTGTGGGCCTTGCAAATCAGTCAAAATTCAGTAAAATGTGAGGGATTGAGGGGGTTGCTCCAGTGAAAAGGGGTGGTATTCAATGAGTTAAAAAGTCATAAAATTGTCCACATTTTGTTTCTATCACAAACACGCTGACATTTAAACAGAAGTATGTAGACTTTGTATCTTCACTGTAAATGGCTGTTCCTGACTGACAAATAAATAACATTAGGTATGCAGGTCATTGACTTGTGTTGCATGACAACATATTTGCACATTGCTGCAAAGACGAGTTCATTCTGCACTGTTTAGCACCGTTGTAGAACTAGGAGCCACAGTATTTTATTTTTACAACGAGCTGTTGATAATCCAGCCAAGATGGGACTCCACCCCACTTTTGGGTCCCACCTATGTCAAAGTTTTAAAGACGCACATAGAAGAAAGAAAAATTCTGACGTGGGTTGCTGTTGTTTTTAGGTTCAGCTCCTTTGCGACAATCTTTGCTGGTTCCACATTCTGCTGAGCCTTGCCCATCCAAGAAGGCAGATGTTATTGATTTGACTCTGGAGAGCTCCTCCTCCGACGATGATGAAAAAGAGAGCACAGATCCTCCTCTTAAGAAACACTGTGTGTACATTGCAAAAAATGAGGACATGCATGCAAAGAGGTTTGTTACAACACGAAATATTACCTCTAAATATATTAATTATGATATTTCGATGTAATTGTAATTTTCATCTTTTTTCAATTCCCTTCTTTATTCTTGATACTAAATAAGAAATTCTGTCTCTATCCTCTCAGAGTATTGACCTATCAGCCTTCCAATAGACACATGTCACCTGTTCAGACCTTGGACCCATCATATCTGACCTCTACACTCGCTGATTATGCAGTCCCCTTCCACCCTTCCACCTTTACCACCATCCCCACAGAAATGCAGAGTGAGTGTATGATTTCTGGGGTGTTTGCATTGTCCGTGGTGTGAAACCGAAAATAATCTCATTATTTTGTCTCTTTTGTGTAGGCCTGGATTTGTTTTCTTTAATTCAAGCGAATCCCCAGGTATGTTAATGGCACATGTCTACTGCAATAGTCACAAATAAATTACAGAACTTTTGTTTCAAAATCAACACACAAAACCCAGTATATTTTGGATGAGACCATTACGTGCGTCACTGATTTATATTGCAATAAGCATTTTTATCACATACAAAGATTTCAATTCCTCAAACTAATTTTAATAACACAAATAGACGACCCAAAGAAATATAAAATGCAGTTTCTTCATGCCAATATAATTAACGCACAAAAAAAATAAATTTAAAAATATCTGGCCGTCTGTGGAAAAAGTAATTGGCCCGCCTTGTTAAATCACAAAGTAGCTGTGATTAACAACAGTTTTGGGAAAACTGAGTTCAATTTCACAGGCAACGCCCTAACACCACATTTGCTGACTCAAGAAATCATGTGAACAGAATCTGTCAATAAAAGTTAAGTCGGGTACAAGACCTCAGGAAACAAACGCATCATGCCATGATCCAAAGAAATTTGAGAAGAAATTAGAAAAAAAAAGTGATTTAAATCTATCAGCCCGGAAAAGGTTACGAAGCCATTTCCAAGACTCTGGGACTATAGCAAACCACTGTCAGAGCCATTATCCCAAATGAATAAAACTGGAGTGTCCACCAGCGAAAATTACTGCATGAGTGTGACGACGACTCATCCAGGATGTTGCAAAAGAATCTCGAGAGACTTCCGGTATGACAGCGAGAGGGTAAGCTGCAAACGCGTGGAGCTCCCGACCATTCGAGCAAAAAACGGAGAAAAAAAACAACAAAAGAACGGAGGCTGCGACCCAAACATAGGATAAGATGGATATGAACAAAGCTCTGTCTGGAAAGGGAAAGGAGAAGAAGAAGAAGAGCGAGAAACAGACTGAAAACACACACAACGAAGATGAAGGGGGATCGGCGTTAGCGGCTAATGCTAACATAGCATTAGCTCGCGACATCGACAATCAACCTGGCTGGGCGTCGGCATTGCAGGCTAATCTACAGAGCGGACTCGGAGAAATAAGAGCCAAAGTGGACACAGGACAACACCATTTAGACGTCAAGTTGGACAGAATCGTCAAACAAATGGAGGAGATGAAACAAGGACTTGAAAACTTGCGGGAGGAAACTAATAAAAAGCTTGAATCCGTGAACGCTGACATCCGGGTACAAAGGAAGGATATTGAGATGCTGGAAAAAAGAGCAGGTGAAGTGGAGGAATGGAGTACAAAGGTACAGGAAATTCTCACTGTCTCACTCGAATAACAAAGGAAGTTCCAACAGAAAGTGGCCGACTTGGAAGGAAGGTCGAGGAGGAACAACATCCGAATTTGGGGACTGAAAGAGGGGGTCGAGGGAGACTCCACAACCGACTATGTTGATAAGCTTATCCATAAAGAGCTGGGAATCTCCGAAGATATTCAACTGGAGATACAAAGGGCGCACAGAGCGCTCGCTCCAAAACCATTATTGAACAAACCACCACGAGCGACTTCCTGAGATTCAACATCAAAGAAAACGTACTCAAGACGGCCTGGCGAACGCCGCTTCAAGTGGAGGGAAACAGAGTGACCTTTGACCACGACTACGCGACAGAAGTGACGGCTAAACGTCGAGAGTATGCCGGACTTAAAAATATTCTAAAGGAGAAGGGAATTAGGTTCCAATCCCCGATGGACACACTGAGGGTCCACTGGACTGAAGGAGTGAAAATATACAGCAGCGCTTAGGAGGCGGCGGAGGCGATGCGGATGAGAGGGTGGCAGGTGCCGAGCCTTGGATAAGAGAACCCGACGACACAACAGAGACTGGAGGCAGCGCGCAAGTGGATGAAGACCAAGAGATAAATGTGAGAACATTTGGATGACACGAGGAGAATGAAGGACAAAAGCAGTGGAACAAAGAACTCGGACAGGAATGCAGTTGTTCTCAAAGGACTTTTGGAATCCACATAACTTTCTTTAATTTTCCTAGTTCTACGGTTGGTCAGTAAAGAACAAATTCTATGTGGGGATGCTGTTAAAAGTTTTTGAAGGGGGGATTAACTCTGAGTCGAAATAATTAGAAATCTATTGACAGGTTCTGAATGTTCGGGTGTAAACGAAGGATATATAGAGCAATGTAATTTGATTGATAGGCGGGGTTTCTTTTCCCAAAACAATCCACTGAAGAAGGTTAAAGAATGTTTAGAAATTTACGAAGCTCCGGCCGGGAGCTCTTGAACTGAATTGTTGGACTTTTGCAGTGAGCTTGGGAGATCAGCACTGGAGATGATCTCTGCCACTAGGGGGGCCCTCTCACTAGGAGAGGCTTTACCCCACCCACCAACAGGGGAAAGGGGATATGAAAAGGGAATCCCTTAATGCTTTGGAAGTTCAATTTTTGATTGATGATGACATTTTTTTATGTTTTACGGTTACAGTGTTTAGTATACTGTATGTTGTGATCTGTGACATGTGGGTAAATACAGGATATTCCTAGAAGAATGATGGTTCAACATAGAGACATTAAGGTGGTGTCATTAAATGTGAATGGCATGAACAACCCAGTAAAGAGGGGGAAGGTGTTGACAAAATTAAGAAAGGAGGAGATACAGGTCTTCTTTTTTTTTTTTACAAGAAACACACCTGACGCCACAAGAACATGAAAAATTGAAAAGGTATGGGTACACTAATACATACTATAGTTCATTTAAAGAATGCCATAGGAGAGAGGTGGCTGTATTAATGAATAACTCAGTGAAATTTGAAATTGACAAAGAGATAAAAAATAGAGAAAGGCGGTATGTAGTGGTCAAGGGGACGATGGAAGCCAAGAAGGTCACATTAATCAATGTATATGCTCCACCAGAGAGTGAAAGGAACTTTTTTGAAGACCTTTTCAATGTCATGGCTGTGGAAATGGATGGGATCTTGATATGTGGAGGGGACTTCAATGTGGTGCTTAACCATGACTTAGATCAGGGGTGCCCATTACGTCGATCCTGATCTACCGGTAGATCTAAGACAGGTCCCAAGTAGATCCGAGGAGTGTCAAGGAGAAAAAAAAACAACCATTTGTGTGTCTTTGTACATGTTCGTAATATATTTTTTGTGTTAATGTACACTGCACTCTAATCATCCTATCAGTCTCATTTTCACCAAAAAAAAAAACGCGTGATTACGTCACCGGAAGTTGTTAGTGCTCAGCAGTCTGCAATTGCAGCTGGTGATCAGAGCTATTGCGCTCTATCTTTTATCGTCATTATTCTCATTCAGTTTGCTTCGTGTACAATTCACCGAGGGCACGGGCAAAGAATAAGAATCTCGGAGGGCCCAGGGAAGCGCTTTAAAATGGTGCGTGTGAGCTCCGATAGTTACCATGTTGCAAAAGTGCATCGCATGCCTCAGTTTCAGGCTGTTTCTCATCGTGTGTGTGTGTGTGCGTGTGCGTGTGCGTGTGCGCGCGCGCGCGCCGGTAGGGGTAGATCCCGGGAGGTTAGTTGATCGAAAAGTAGATCTTCGGTCCAATAAGTTTGGGCACCCCTTACTTAGATACAATAAGCACAAGGAACTCTAGGATACATATAACCAAGTACATCAACACACAAATAAAACAACTACGGATAATCGATGTATGGAGGGATGTACACACGTTACATAGAGACTACACACATTACTCTCATCCACATGCAACCTATGCAGAATAGACTACTTTTTCATGAAGATGGAGGATGGACACAGGGTGGAAGAATGCAGAATTGGTGTCACAGATTTGTCAGACCACAGCGCTGTGTATATGACAGTGAAATTGACCAGTAAAAGGAAATCTTCAATTTGGAGGTTGAATGTAGGTTTATTGAATAATAAGGAATTGGTACAAGAAATAAAGGGAGTCAAATATAGGGAAGAAAATGACAATGGAGAAGTTAACCCAAATGTTGTGTGGGATGCTCTGAAAACAGTAATAAGAGGAAAACTTATAGCACATGCAATATGGCTTAAAAGGACAAGACAAGAATCATATAAAAACTTAACAAGACAACTGAAAGAACTTGAAGATCAGCATAAAAGAACAAATAACACAGAGATACTTATGAAGGTCACAGACACTAAAAAGGAAGTAGATCGAATATTATTAACGGAGGTGGAAAAAAGAGCATGGTTTGTGAAACAGGTTTACTATGAAGGTGGGTCCAGGGCAAGTAAATTACTTGCACGAAGGTTAAGGGTACAACAAGCGTTAAACACAATTTATAAGATTAGGTGCCCCAGAACTAATGAATTATTAAAAGAACCAAAGGAAATAGAGGAAACATTTCAGCAGTATTATAAGACTTTATATACACAACCGGATGCAGCAGATGAAGAGAGTATCACAACATTTTTAGAGGGTCTGGAATTACCATCAGTAGGGGAAGAAGATAATGAATCCCTGAACTCTGAAATTACTGCAGAAGAATTGGAGATCGCAATCAGCGGAACGAAAAATTGTAAAGCTTCGGGTAGTGATGGCTTCCCCTCAGAGTTTTACAAGATATTTAGACAGGAACTACGTCCCCTTTTGCTATCTTCACTAAGATATACCATGAAGGAGGGCAAGATTCCACCATCATGGAAAGAGGCAATCGTCTCTATAATCCCCAAAGAGGGCAAAAATAAAGAGTTATGTTGTAGCTACAGACCAATATCCATACTTAACGTCGATTATAAGATCTATACCTCAATCATATCCAAAAGATTCGAGACGTTCATGCCTGAAATTATAGATAGAGACCAAACGGGTTTTGTCAAAGGTAGACAGCCCCAGGATAATAGAAGGAAAACTTTACACATAGTGGAGGCGATTCGGAAGACAGGAACGAGTGCAGTGTTGGTGAGCATGGATGCAGAAAAGGCATTCGATAGTGTGCGGTGGGTCTATCTATATAAAGTCATGGAAAAATTTGGCTTCAATAGAGATTCGATTAGAGTTGTACAGACACTGTATAATGGGCCGACTGCGAGAGTGAAAGTGAATGGCAGCATACCGGACCGAATAACACTTGAAAGATCGACTAGACAAGGATGTTGCCTCTCACCAACACTATTCAATATCTTCATCGAACCCCTAGCCCAGGCAATCAGACAGAATCACAACATCAAAGGCGTGGAGCTGAGAGGCTCAGAACACAAATTGAGCCTGTTTGCCGATGATCTGATAGCATACGTAACACAACTGGAAGAGAGCTTCCCGAAACTGATGGAACAACTGGAAGAATATGAATGTTACTCAGGATATAGACTTAAGTGCTAGGAACTGCGTTTTTGTCACATTAACTACACACCATCAAAGTTGATGAAGGGAAAATACAAAGTAAAATGGGACAGTGAGACGGTAAAATACCTAGGTGTGTACGTCACGAAAAGTATGGACAAACTGTTTGAAACGAACTACACAAAGATTAATCAAGCCATCAAAGCAGACCTTGGGAGATGGTCAACACATGTCCTAGAATTAAGCTCTAGAATAGAAATGGTCAAAATGAACATTCTGCCGAGGTTGCTATACCTCTATCAGTCGCTACCTATACCCATACCACAGAAACAATTTATAGAATGGGATAAACTGACCTCAAGATTTATCTGGGGGTGGTAAGCGACCGAGGATCAGACTGACGACACTACAGTTGCCCAAGGAGAAGGGAGGATTGGCGGTACCGAATTTTAAGGATTACTACCGTGCAGCACAACTCAGAGCAGTAGCATGTTGGTGTAACGGAGAGTATAGAGCAAAATGGAACGAAATTGAAGTGATGGCCGAGGGATACCTGACTCAAACACTGCTGGGGGACAGAAGATTATTTCGGGAAAAGGAGGGCTTGATAGATCAAATAACAAAATTCACTTTAAATACGTGGTTCACCATAGTAAAAGAAAATAAATTAGAAAAGCAGGTGAAAATCCGAAGGTGGCTATCACACGATGAGGACTTTCAACCAGGGAAAGATTATGGTTTCGAAAGATGGGAAAGAAAACGTATCACAGCGATAAGTACGATGATAGAAAAGGGTGAGATGCTGACCTTCCAAAAAATGAAAGAAATGTAAAAAGTCCCAGGGACTCGCTGATCAGAAAAGTATGAGTGCCATTATGGATTGAGAGAGTCCCAATTTTCGAATTCTGAAAGGGTCTACTTATTCGATTGCATATGATAATAACACAAACAACAACATATACATACAATGATAAACAAATGCTGCAAAAATTTAAATAATTCAGGAGCAGGCCTGAGGATTTCGGAAATTCATGGTAACCGTTTTTCGGTTCCGTCGGATTACCCAATGGGAGACCACAATAACAAATGTTGGGTTCCATAAACGTTCATCATGGGAACCCATTTTTCTATTTTGACTGATATTGATAATCAAGAATTCCGAAACTCAAAAGTATAATGTTTCAAGGGTCAATGTTTGAAAACTATGCATTAACAATGAACATTACATCAGCAGCTGTGTACTCCAGGTTTATTCCAAAAAATAAATGGATCAAAAACTGGTGTACTCATGTGGCATCATCAGAGTATTTTTTCCAATCTCACACTGCAAAGATTAATTGACTGGTAATCATTAATACAGGTAAGTATTGATGTGGCTTGACATCCTCTTCCCAAGACGATGCATGTGTAATCTACGATCAATTTGACGAAAGAATTTAACACACATCATCATTAGTTTCTACCAACATAACATTAGCATTACTACACTTTGTGACGAATGTTTTATTCATAAAGTTACCATGCTACAACCAGTAAATTAGAGAATAACCATTACTGTTTCATAATATTTTTCACAGTGATTAGCCTACAAATCTAATGACCAATTTGCCTCGTAATCGTGCCTCGCGTCGTATTTCGCTCTCGCGTTCTGTGCATACGTCACAGGTGAGTTTAGTGATACGCCCTTTGGACGATTCATACAAAAAATCAGACAAGCATTCCCATTTCTTAAATATCGTAATTAGTAGACCTTGGTGAGTTTTTTTCGCCACCATCTCAAACTTTCATCCGCGCCATTCCTCAGTTTGCGAACTAATATAACAACCCGCATGCGCACATAACGTCATCTGTTGTGCCCCCCCCCCAACACTGAAAACAAAACAAAACGAAAGTAAATTAGAAGAAACACACTCACACACCACACCACACCACATCACAAACACACATACAGGCGCAGTGAAATCGCGTGGATCACAAAGTCAATTCAAGTGCGGTGACTTTTATAATTAAACTATTTTTCGGTACCGTGAAAATGACGCCACGGAAACGACACGCTACCGGTAACGATTGTTCCTGTGAAATCCTCAGGCTTGCCGTAGTTTTTTTGTTCGTTTGTTTGTTTTGACTGAGAAATTTCCTTGCGTCCCCAAAACGCACATTGTTTGGAACTGTGCGTCCCGTGGGAAAATTATGCGTCTCGGACGCGGGATGCAGAGGTAACGAGATGGCTGAATCTCTAACCATTCTCTGAGTACTGTACTACTATTATTACCACTAACACTAACACTACATTAATTAATTTAATACCTTCAAATTCACAATAATCATAAAAATTAATTAAATAAACCATGATTTTCAACTATGTATTATCAATATTCATTATTCCAAACATGAGAAAGCATTCAGCAAACATAATTGGAATCGAGCAAAAGGACTCCAAATCCCAACGGCCAAACCCGGAAGTGAAGTGCCGACATTATTGACTCCAGCTGTAACGCAAATTACTTGATTCAAACAAACATTGTAGTGCGACCGCACAAACGTGACGACTGTGCAAAAATAACTAAATAAAAGACACCACTGTTACAGAAAGGCTTTACACGCTATTTAAACTACCGATCGCGAACGGAACGAACCGTGATTGAAACTAACTGTGATGCCGCTCTTTACACATTGCGCTAACTGTCACCCGTCAGTGGCAGACCTGCTCCTCTTAAAGCGACGGAGTTAATCCATTAATATGGGTTTCCTTCGATGGAATTTATTAGATTCATTCGTAATTTTAGCGGTCTTTTGACAAGGGATTCGAGGCTCTAATCCCTCATTGTGTCCGAGGACCGGCAATCCGAGGCCAAGGCCAAGGCCAAGGACCAAGGACTTGACTCCGAGGCCAAGGCCGAGGACCAAGGACCGCTCCTCGGTCCTCGAGCCGGTCCTCGAGGCCAAGGACCGGCTTGAGGAACACATCTCTGGTAACAACACAAGCAATGAAATGCAAAAATATATGCTCCTAACACTGTTTATAACACAAGAGCTGCAGTTCAGTACACTGTACAGGTATATGAACAAAAAATAGGAAACAAACTTAGGTCTATTTGCTCTAAAATGAGTAAGAGACCCGGTGGCTTTTCTTTCCACGATCTCACTGTCTCTAACACAACCTCCCCTCGATCGCCACCCAAGACAGCGTTGCTCAGGTAATTAAGATTAAGATATCCTTTATTTGTCCCACACTGGGGAAATTTACAGCCTACAGCAGCAAGAATGTGGGTAGAAAGAAGAAAGAAGAAAAAAACAAACACCGTTGAATTAAGTGCAATATAAATACAAAATGGATAAATCGCAGTGCTATGTCATGCAATGAACTTTTAAAGCCAGCCATGGGACGCTTCGAAGTCCTCGATGGCCATAGTTAGTGCGATGGAACTCGCCTTCTCTCTAATTTGCAGTCCAGTTAGCGTAAGGTTTTTAGCATGATAACAAGTAAAGCATTCCCGGAAACGTTCATTTATTCGACTGTCCGTCGAGCCAGAAGCAATTTACTCTGAGCAGCGAATCGGATGCATTCCACTCTATCTTCCACAGATCTAGCTATCTACACACATAGATAGTGAGGTCCCTCTTGGCCAATGGGAGGCCAGGATGATGCTCGGTAAGCCAATGGCAGAGCAGCTATGTGTATGTTGCATTCAAGAAACTCAGAGCTGTGAACGAAATAAAAATTGTTCACTTTTCCAGTAAAACTCATGCTAATAAAGTCACTTACATGTTGCCGTTTTGTCTCGAATGAGAGTAAATAGCGGCGCGGACAGAGTTATTCCGTAGTATCGAATGGGACTTGCATGCGTGCTTCTGTATGGCTTCCGGGTTCCGGGAAGTGGAAATTCAGTTGTTGTGAATTAATTGTTCATGTAACATCGTAGTCGAAATTTTGCATATGTTTTTATTCCGGGTGAGGGAATCTCCATTTGAAAGAAGTCCGTAGATGGAAATGGGCGGCCCGGTAGTCCAGTGGTTAGCACGTCGGCTTCACAGTGCAGAGGTACCGGGTTCGATTCCAGCTCCGGCCTCCCTGTGTGGAGTTTGCATGTTCTCCCCGGGCCTGCGTGGGTTTTCTCCGGGTGCTCCGGTTTCCTCCCACATTCCAAAAACATGCATGGCAGGCTGATTGGACGCTCTAAATTGTCCCTAGGTGTGAGTGTGGGCGTGGATGGTTGTTCGTCTCTGTGTGCCCTGCGATTGGCTGGCAACTGATTCAGGGTGTCCCCCACCTACTGCCCGGAGACGGCTGGGATAGGCTCCAACACCCCCCGCGACCCTAGTGAGGATCAAGCGGTTCGGAAAATGGATGGATGGATAAATGGAAATATTTACTGTACTCAACTCAACTGGATTTATAGAGCACTTTAAAACACCCATCGTTGTATACAAAATGTGCTGTACATGGAGCAAATATCATATATATAGATGTATATAGATATATATACAGTATTAAAAAAAAAATCCTCGTCTCACCCCCCCTCGGGTGGTGTCTGTCCCGCATTCAGCTCGGGTCAGAGGCCAGGAAGCTTGAGGGTTCTGCGCAGTATCCTTGCTGTTCCCAGCACTGCACATTTCTGGACTGAGATGTCCGATGTTGTTCCCGGGATCTGTTGCAACCACTCATCTAGTTTGGGGGTCACTGCCCCGAGTGCTCCGACCACCACAGGCACGACTGTCACCTTTACCTTCCAGGCTCTCTCCAGCTCCTCTCTGAGCCCTTGGTATTTCTCGAGTTTCTCGTGTTCCTTCTTTCTGATGTTCCCATCACTTGGGACCGCTACATCCACTACAACGGCTTTCCTCTGCCCTTTATCTATGATCACGATATCTGGTTGGTTCGCCATTACCATCTTGTCAGTCTGGATCTGGAAGTCCCACAGGATCTTCGCTCTGTCATTCTCCACCACCTTCGGAGGTGTTTCCCATTTTGACCTTGGGGTTTCCAGTCCATACTCCGCACAGATGTTTCGGTAGACTATGCCAGCCACCTGGTTATGGCGTTCCATGTAGGCTTTCACCTTCAGAAGTTCTCCGATGACTCTGCGAGGGAGGATTGAATTGCGGTGATCTCAGGGTCCATGGGACTAAGGTTTGAGATGCCCTCCACCAAGGATCTGCACTCTGTCATGATGGAAGCCGAGGACCTGTCGTCATTCTGCTGCAGCCAGCTGATGGCATGGAGAAAGGCAGCTTTCTCCGAGTGGAAGGAGCTGCTAAAGGTCCCCGTTGCCGCATTCCAGCAGTGGAGTGTGGTGTTGTCACGGCGAATCACCATTCCGGCACCCCCGTTACGGGTTCCAGACACTTTTGAGCCATCTGTATAGATGTGCAGATCTGATTGGCCATTTAGATGAATGGTGTTGAGGGCAGCTGCCAACTGGACTTGCGGAGGGGCAGATTTCAGGACAGGAGTAAAAAGGACTGTTGGAAGAGTGGGGAATGGCTATCTTAAATTCGGTGCGGGACACTGTGTGTCTGGCCCTGGTAAGAGGTTGAGTTGGGATAAGATGGGGGTGGTAAGACTGCGCCACTCTGAACGTTTCAGGCGCTTTTGGGCGGGTTTGTGGAATAAAATTCTCCTATCGTCGGTAGTAGCGAGATCGGCCCAGTCATCTGCCTTACGGAGCGATAGGTTTTTAAAACGGGAAGTAAGAAGGGGGAGATTGGCTTCGAAGAGGACAGCTTCAGCCGGAGTTGAGCGGACCTGCCCTGTAATGGCTCTGGCTGCTTGCAGTTGGCAGCGTTCAAGCTTGTTGGTGTTGGTTGCCAAGAGCCAGGTTGTTCATGCTGGGGCAGCATGTTCGGCGACACTCCTCATGGTTGCTATGTACACAGACCTGAGATGGGACGGGTGCCAGCCCCAGGAGGAGCCTGAGAGCATGTACAATACAATACAATACAATACATGCTGATTTATATAGCGCTTTCACAACAGCGACAGCTGTAACAAAGCGCTTCACAAAACAGTTAACACAAAGTAAAATAATAAACACAACACATAACATAAAACACGGACAGTTGTGCAGTCCTAACCACTTTTCCGTCACATGCTTTGTTGTTTGAAGCAGTTTGAGATGAAAGAGGAGAGAATCAAAGTGTCCTTTAATCAGAGACGTCATGCTCAAAATGTGCACACGTCGGCTACAAGCTAAGTTTCAAAGTCAACAAGAAGCTGTAGCATCCATTGACGAAAAAAGAGATTGGTTCACTTCTCCTGTCCCATGGAAATCCATTTCAATTCCAAGCGGCGACTCTCAGTTCCAAATACGCACCGGCGCTCTGCGCCAACGCTCCTCTCTCCTCATCCTCAACGTCAGCAGCCATCCATCCAGCCGCACCAACGCCGACTGTCCAACAGCGCCGACATAGCCACTGAACAAAACGGGTTTGTGAAAAATGCTGCCCATTGCAGGCGCAAAAAACACAAGCACCCCAGGTCTGTCCAGCACCGACAGTCAATGGCGGCGACATTCCTCCAAATTAACATCTTTGTGCTGGTACAGGCGTGCTGCCGAGAAGGTGCAGCCACCAAGCACAGATACTTCTCCTTTGACGAATGTCGTGGCCAAAAAGCGCTGAAAACAGTCCACATGATGAAACAACAAACAACATGTGACAAAACAAAAGACAAAAATACCAAAAAAGAACAAAAAAGCAAGGCTCTTGAAGAGCACTTGCCAAAGGCTGCCTACTCGGGCGCCATCTTGGAAAAAAACAAACTGTAGAGGAGGTTGGTCCGATGTTGGATAGTCTGTGAGACATAGCGTACAGTCTTGTTGAAGGTAAGCTGTCTATCATATTTCAGCCCGAGGAAGGTAGGGGAGGGGTTTGGAGAGAGAAGGGTGTCCCCAAGATAGGTCTTTGGCTTCCATGAGGATTCTGCTGCATCCATGGTGAAGAAGGCTACCTCCGACTTAGATGAGTTGACAGTGAGACGGGCATCATCACTCCAATTTGTAACTTTGTCTACTTCAGACTGCAGTCTCTTCGCTGCTTCCTCCTTATTTTGATCGCTGCAAACGAGTGCCAGATCATCTGCATAGGCAGAGACAAGCTTAGTGGGTTCGATTGAGCTAAGGAGATCGTTGATGTAAATAATGAAGACGAGCGGGGAAAGGGCTGAGCCTTGTGGGAGCCCCTATTTGAAGGTGCGGGACCGGACAGTCGTGGAGTTGATCTTGACTCTGGCAATTCTATTGGTCAGCCAGGATTTTACCCATTGCACGAACCGCAAGGGGGCTAGATCAATCATTCTTTGGAGCAGTCTTGTCCGCCACACACAGTCATACGTCAAAGAAGGTAGCAATTGAGAGTTGACGTTGCCTAGACTGGAACCCGTCTATGACGAACTGGGAGAGACGGAGACATTGATCCGTCGTACAGCGACCTTTCCTGAATCCCGCCTGCTAGGGGCTGAGGAGGGCGTTGTCCTCCAGCCAGCGTGACAGGCGGTTTGCAATCATTCTTTCTAGGGTCTTGCCAAGGGTCGAAGTGACGGCTATCGGGCGGTATGAGCCGATCACCTGTGGATCTTTACCCTTTTTGTGGAATGGGAGGATGACAGCACTTCTCCACAGCTGTGGGCACCATGCTCTGAGCCAGCCGAGAGGAGATACGTAGTCTTCGAACATCCTTGCAGAGCTCTCGTACAGCCTTCCTGCTCGACCGGTCACTTTTCCTTCCGCTCACTGCGGCATACTCAGCATTGAAGGCATTGGACTTCGCTTTGTTGCTGGCATATTCACGGCCTTTGTGTTTGAGGGTCTTTCCTGATTCATTGGCGGACTTGCCGTTGAGGTTTTTCATCAGGGACCAGGCACGTTTAGTATCCTTTGCGTGTGAACTTCCTAAGTGTGGAGGAAGGCTCAAACACTAATCTATGTCTCTCGAAAGAGTGATGGCACCTTCCCAGTTAGGGTAAAGGCCATCCAACATCAGCAGGTTGTTTTAGCCCCAAAAAGAGGACCAATTATCCACAAACTGGAGTGCCTAAAATCGCTACAAAATCTCGCCAGCCACCGGTTAAGCAAGAAACAAATTTGGCCTTTGTCCTTCCATCCATTTTCCGATCCGCTCTATGCTCACAAGGGTCGCGGAGAGTACTGTAAGCCTATCCCAGCTCTCTTTGGGCAGGAGCCGGGGGAACACCATGAAACAGTTGCCAGCCAACCGCAGGGCACAGAGAGACAAACAACCATCCGTGCTGACACTTACACCGAGGGACAATTTTGAGTGTTCAATCAGCCTGCTATGCATGTTTTTGTAATGTGGGAGGAAACCGGAGTACCCAGAGAAAACCCACGCATATAAATATACAAAGAACACAGGAATCAGGAAGTGGGCAGATACTTTTTCACAGCACTACATTTATGTGATTTCAAAAATGTGATGGTAATCAGGTAATGGTGTGGCCGGTGAAATTGACCTCAGCTTGCCAAAAACCGTTGCTCGTCACAGTTATTTTGTGATTTAACAAGGGGGAAATTACTTTTTCACAAAGAGAAAGATAGGTTTGATTTTTTTCACCCTTGGTAAATGAAATCAACATTTAGAAACTGTGTTTTATATTTCCTTGCGTTGTGATATTAAAATTGATTTGATGAACTGAAACTTTTGTGTTATAAATATGTAAAGATCACAGAAATCCCGACGGTACAAGTACTTCATGTCAAGATAAGAAAAACTTTATCAAGGTCAAGGTCATCTTTATTGTCAAATATGCTTATGTATGACATGCAGCATAGATGAAATTTCTTCCTCTCCATCCTCAGTGCAAACATGCTGTGCATTAAACACACACGGCTAAGACAAAATAGCAGCTACACTGTATAAAAGACATATGTAATCTGAGCAGTATAAACAGTATAGACAATATAAACAATGTAAACAGCATAAACAATGGCACTTGTGGCTATTCAGATTCAGGAAACTTTATTTATCCCCATGGGGTAATTTGGATTTAACAGGCACGCTCTGCACAAGAAACATGAAAAACAATGACGAACATGGGATACAGTGCGAAGGGCCTGTCGGTACTCGCTGTATGTACAGCGCCCCCGAGATCTTAGTTGAGAAAAGTAAACCCTAGGGAAGGAGGGGAAAAAAAATAACATGCTCGAACTATCCTCTTCTCAGGATAATTTAAGTCTAGGAGAAAAAAAAATACCCTGCACATCAAGCATATGACAGTTACGACAAGTCACAAGACACAACATGTAATGAGGGGGTGGATGGATGGGGGGAGGGGGGGGCGACGCGGCCCGACCAGCGTGCTGCCAGTCCATTTAGTGCACAGCAGATCAAGTCACATCACGGGGAAAAGCCAGGAGGAACGATGAAGGCGTTGATGATAAGGAGAGGCCGGAGCTGCTTCGTCAAGGTCTGCTCATGGAGACAGTCCCGGCTTATCAGTCCGTGGCCGAGAAGGAGGGGGTGATGGCGGGGGCACTAGCTTCCATGCGTACTTTTCAGGGGAAAGGGTCCAGATAGCGTTGTTTTGTCTTGGGACGGCCGCCAACAATTTCAGGTGGCCTTGAGTCCGTGGCTGTATTCCTTCACTGGCGCCGATCAGCCAAATCCTCAATTCCTTTTCGAAGCGAGAATTCCAACTTCACCAATCGTACGGAGACGCTCCAAAACTGCATCCATATTGCGGTTGAGCTCAGTCATCGCTTGAGTGTTGGACATTCGCGCTAGACCAACGAGAATGACCGGCAGCTTCTTCACTTCCAATAAAGCTGCTCCCATCGGTTGAATTTTGCGATAGAACAAGAAACTGCTAACACCAAAAAGCAGCATACCTGTTATCAGAAGGCTGATAATCTAGATGTCTTCCACATCCTCAACGGACAGTATTGACACGCACACCATTCTCCACTTTCTCCATGGATCAAGGGCGTATCCGGCAGCAAATGTCCCCGAAGGGCAAGTGGGCTCCCCACTGCCTGCTCTTTTCGTTGAAAAAATGTTGTCGATTGCATCGAGAGACCAGCCAACCAATTCCATGTTTTTTTCTTAGGATGAAAATACGATAGGAGGCTGGGAAAGTTAGACACAGACAGCATGTAGACTGAGTGGCGAGCAAAGGGAGGGTGGGGAAGGACAGGAGCTGAGCAGAATAGCGTCCGCCTTCGTCGAGAGCCAAGCAGAAAAGAAAAATTGTGGGTAAAGTCAGGTAGTGCATTGTGCAATTGTGCAAAATGCAGATGTCGGATGATGAGGGGAGGGTCATAGTTATTTGTCTAACAATGGAGAAATTCCCAATTTACAGCAGCAGAATTATGAAAGGGAGAAGTAGAAGAACCAAAAGTATACAAATAAATATAAATATAAGCATATTAAAAATAGGTGAGTGGGGGTAAGTCCAGGTTTTCAGGTCTGTCTATTATATATGGACTGAGTTCCTCCGTAAAGGATAAGTGGGCGGTCACGACGACACCAATAACCTAGATGAAATGCTAGCTCGCATTTGTACTTGTCATGTATGCGAGGTGGTGGTGGACCCCAAAAAGCAGGCAGGAGGGAGGAGCAGGGTGTATTTGAAGAATTGTATTAAAACAAAGAAAACTAAATCCCAAACACACAAAGTCCAAAGTATCAAACGAAAAACCATGACTAAAGCTAAAACATAACAATGAACTAAACATGACAGAAACTAAGAGCAAACAGTAGCAAAAGCAACACACATGACAGTAGCAAAAAGCAACAATGACCCGACACTGAGTGTTCGGGCTGGGAGTCCTTTTAAAGCCTTAATTAGCAAATGGCCAACAGGTGTGCAGCTGCCGGGGGAGCCCTACAGTGCACCTGTTGGTCCCTAAACTGAATCATGACAGTACTACATAAACTAAATCTGATGTGTTTGCTCAGTTACCCAAAGAAACATTTCAACATTTGCTTGTACATATGCGTATTTGAGAAAATTCCCTCCGCGGATCGGATAATGGAAACTTGGTTCCCACCTTTTTATTTGTTGTCGTAACGCCAAACGCAAATTATTGTCATTATTTTCAGTTCAGGTCAGCTTTACTCAGTTTTGGCACGTGGAAGTACCCTGCGGCTCATTGTTGACAAACATTATAAAAAGTATTTTTTCGCATTGAGTCCTCCGTCCATATCCCAACGTTTCATGTTCTTGCTTGGGCTGTTTTTGCTGCTTGCAGATTTTACTTCCAAGTTGTTCTTCTTGAAAGGACACTTTGATCCTGTCCTCTTTCATCTATAACTGCTTCAAACAACAAAGAGTATGCAGAAAAGTTGTTAAGATTGAATGACTGTCTGTGTCTTACATGTTGTGTTGTATTATTTTTTTATTATGTTATTATGATTTCAAGATGGTGCCGCGAGATTGGCTGCCTTCACAGCAGCTCCTATACTTTTTGTTGTTCTACTTTCTTCCTTTCATAACGGCTGCTGTAAATTGGGAATTTCTCTTTTGTGAGACGAATAAAGGTTTTCTTATTCTTATTCTTATACTTGCTCAGCATTACAGGCCTGAGATGTTCCTGGAAAACCTGACAAGTACCATGCAGAGTGTCACTTCTGCAAGCACGAGCTCCGCCCTGGTTTCATCGTCCAGTAGCCGCTACGAAACCAACTCCAAAAAGGCTGGCTCCATCCATGAATCCCGGGTTTCTGCAGGAGGAGGAAGCACTAGTCGAGGAGGAACTGACAACAATAAAACTGATATTATCTCACTAGACTGAGACTGGACTTTAGATTCAATGACTATTTTCTAGGGTGATTTTTTTTTTTTATTCTAAACAAAATGTACTGAAAATCAGTTACTTTGTTAGCCCTGAAATTATTTTTCTATTTGTTTTTCTGCCTTAAAAACAAAACTTGTTCCGAATTCTATTTTCTGTCAAAAGTGACAAATGGATCAACACCCACAACTGAGGACGTGGATATTTTACCACTGTGTTTTATTGTTCTCTTGAAAATGTTACTTAAGACAGGACATATTTCTTTACCAGACAAATAAATGAAATTATTGATTGTCTCATTTGACTCATACATTATAGGTCAAAAATTTAGTTTTTCCACAATGGTGAACTTCCCTAAGATTTTTAAATGGCTTTGTGCTTCACAGAAATGCCATCTAGAAGCCATGTAAGCTCTAAAATATTTTGTCTGTGGTGTTGTCAATTAAATCCATAAGGATTCCAGATGTTCTGAAATCATATGCTTGGGTCACACAGTGGAATTAAGTGTGAGGAAGAATGTGGTCAGGAAGAAGGTGTTTAACTACACTACAAATAATGAAGGTGAGGGAATCTAGTCACAAGGGGCACAAGCCAGTGTCTTATTGTTCGGTCCCAAGTCCAGATAAATACAGAGGGTTGTGTCAGGAAGGGCGTCCGACGTAAAAATTTTGGCCAAAACAAACATGCAAATCAAACCTTTGGATTCCATACCGGATCGGTTGAGGCCCAGGTTAACAATGACCGCCATCGGTGCTGTTGACCTACCGGATGCCCGTGGAAAATGGACTTATGTTGGTTGAAGGAGAGGAGGAAGGTGTGACCGTAGGAAGAGAGAGAAGAACAACGCCAAGAGTATAAGACTGAGAGTAGGGATTTTGAATGTTCGAAATATGACAGGAAAGGGTAGAGAGTTGGTTGACATACTGTGTGTCCGGGAGACCAGGTGGAAAGGTAGCAAGGTTAGAAGCTTAGGATCGGTGTTCAAGATGTTCTATCATGGTGTAGATGGGAAGGGTCGGAGTTATCTTCAAGGATGAGTTTGTTAGGAATGTCCTGGAAGTAAGAAGAGTGTCAGATAGAGTTGTGAGTCTGAAGATAGAAATTGAAGGTGTGATGTTCAATGTTGTCTGCCCCACAGGTAGGATCTGTGTTGGAGAAGAAGGAGAATTTTTGGTTGGACCTTGATGAAGTCATCCAGAACATCCATAGAAGTGAGAGAGTTGTAATTGGTGCAGACTTCAATGGACATGTTTAAGATAAGATAAGAACACCTTTATTGTCTCACAATGGAGAAATTCACAATTTACAGCATCAAAGTTCAGAGGGAAGAAAGTAGGAAAAGTAGAAAACAAGCATTTACATGCACAATTTTTTTTTTTTTATAAAAAGTGAACTGTCCACAGTACAGAATGCCATGTAAAATACAAAATACAACACATAAGCATATATGCAATTGTGTATATGCTGCATAAGGCGGCTGTGCTGTTTACAATGAGTGAGTGCGGGAGAGTCCAGGTTTTCAGGTGTGTTTATTCAGTAGCCTGACAGCAGTTGGCAGGAACGAGCGGCAGTATCTCTCCTTTTTGCTGTGCGGGTGTATGACGGAGCTGCCCAGTGCTGTCAGGGTGGCCTGGAGGGTGTGGGAGGGTCTGTCCATCATAGCTGTTAGCTTAGCTAGCATCCTCCTGTTGCCCACCTCCTACAGAGTGTCCAGGGAGCAGCCCAAGACGAAACTGGCCCTGCTGACCAGTTGGTCCAGTCTCTCTCTGTCCCGGGCTGAGATGTTGCCTGACCAGCAGACTAAGCCATAATGGCTGGCTGAAGCCACCACAGAGTCAGAGAAGGTCTTAAGTAGTGACCCCTGAACCCCAAAAGACCTCAGTTTTCTGACTAGGAAGAAACTGCTCTGTCCCTTTCTGATCAGAGTGTCCATGTTGGTAGACCAGTCTAGTTTGTTGTTGAGAAGAACACCTAGGTACTTGTAGGATGTCACCCTCTCTATGTCCGTACCCTGGATGTTCATCGGTGCAGGTGAGGACTGTTTCCCGGGGTTGATATGGAGGTAATTCTGCAAGCACCAGTTCATGAAGTCCTCCATCAGTCCCCTATACTGCTGAACATCTCCTTCTGTAATGAGGCCGATGATCGCGGAGTCATCAGAGAACGTTTGAAGGTGGCAGGTTGGAGTGATGCAGCTGAAGTCCGAGGTGTAGAGCGTGAACAGGAATGGAGCCAGGAGAACTCCCCTGCGGCGCACCGATGCTGCAGAGAAGCCTGTCTGACTCAAAGCTCTGTGCCTTCACGTACTGTGGCCGGTTTGTGAGGTAATCTGTAATCCATGATATGTGGTGGTGGTCCACTCCGGCGTGCTGCAGTGACTTTGTCCCTGTTGGAGGAGAGTGGCTTTCTTTCCTCTGCATGTTCCCTGAATTTCGGATGGTGAGGATGTTGGTTATTCAAATACAGGCTGGAGACGATGAACAGTACCTTCGAAGGTTTTATTTGCAGTCTACAATTTTATTGTCTCTGGTAGCACAGGTTACATACTGGGTGAAGGTTGGTAGGGAGGAAGACAGAGAGATGTGGTTGAAGTCACCGGAGATAATCAGCAGGGCGTTGGGGCTCTGTGTTTGCAGCCTGTTCACTACAGTCACACGCTGGATCGCCATTAGCCGACGAGGGAACGTAAACAGTAAACAGTCACTGCGATAACATGCGAAAATTCCCTCGGGAGGTAGTGTGGCCTGAGGTGAATGGCTAGCAGCTCAATGTCCCTGATAGTGCTATGTCATTGGTTACACCATCTGTCATTCACAAATACAGCCAGTCCCCCTCCTTTCATCTTACCGCTCTCTGTCGCCCTATCTGATCGTACGAGTTGGAATACCTTCCAACTCGGCGTGTGTGTCAGGGGTAACCGCTGTTAGCCATGACTCTGTGAATAGCAGCAGGCTAGCCTCGCAGTATTCCCTCTGATGCCAGGTCAATGCCGCTAGCTCGTCCATCTTGTTGGGGAGCGATCTTACATTCCCCGTTGTCAGATTCCACTTACCCGCAGTATCAATACGGAAAAATTCGTGACTGGCTCTCCGTTCAACGGGTAGAAATTCCCCTTTACCCTTACCTGCGGTAACGCAGTGACGTAAGGAGATGGGAATTCATGGAAGCCGGTGTCCTCCGATGACCCTGATTGTTGGTGACTCCATAACCGGAAACCTCCGGTTCTTTAACGCAACAACGCACTGCTTCCCGGAGCCACTGTTCTCATCATGCTCACAAAACTCCCCAGCCTGCTACATCCACTCCCACCATCTGTCCATAGAATTATTGTACATGTTGGCTGCGTTGATGCATCCCACCGGCAGTCAGAAATCATCAAAGATCACTTCAACAAACTTCTTCAGTTCCTCAACTCTACCGGGAAATCAATGTTCATGAGCAGCCCACTCTCTCCGCACCGTGGCATGGGCATTTTCTGCCACATTCTCAGCCTTCACACCTGGCTCCAAACTGCCTGCAGGACCCACAATGTAGGCTTCATTGACAATTTTAACATTTTGGCGCCGTCCATCCCTTTTAAAGGAGACGGTTTTCACGACAACAAGCTAGGCAGCAGAATACTGGCAGCAAATGTCCAGCATGCTGTTCACCACTCCACAAGTTGACTCGTCACAAATCGCACACCTGCACCTTCCCCTTCCTCCACTTTTCCAACACACAGCACTTCCGCCTGCCAAAGTCCCCCCTACAGGCCCCAGCTGTCACTGTCTCGTACTGCTGCCATGTACCCCATTCAATCCATCATCACAGCTAGAAACCTTCACTACTACAAAAACGAGAAAATATTTTAAAATGTCTAATCCAAATCTCCGCCCACTCCCCCAATCCTCACTGTCTCACACACATCACAAAATCCTCAACCTGGATCTATTTAACACCCACTACTCAACAACAAAGCACTCGTTTGATACGAATTCATAACTGACAGTAACCTGGACTTCCTCTTTATCACCAACACCTGGCACAAACACTTGGACTACTTCTCATTCAACCAAGCCGCCCCACCTCAGCTGAGGTGTGGGGTGGCCTCAGTCCATAAAACAGAGTTTAAAATCAGCACTATATCCACCTCACCCACTGAGTCCTTTGAACATATCACCTTCAAATTCCCTGGTCCCTCCACCCTGGTCATTGCTGTCATTTACCATCCCCCGAAGTTCAACCCATCATTTTTCTCAGACTTCTCCAATTTTGTCACACAGCTCTCACCTATCTCACCTTTCACTCTGCTCCTTGGCGACTTTAACTTCCAAAACGACAACACCAACTGCAAACATGCCTTTGAATTCCTTGATCTTTTGGACTGCCTTAACTTCACTCAACATGTCAACTTCCGCACCCACACCCACGGCCACACTCTGGACTTGGTCTGTTCTACTGGTCTCACGGTCGAAAAACTCTCAAGCATCAACCTCAACATCTCTGTTCAGTTAATTCAGTTTTTCACGGCCCTCTGAATAGGGATCGTCAGTCAGCATGGAAGGATTACTCGCTCTGTACTTTTTTGATCACTTATTGAAGCAGAAGTAGTAGAAGCAGTTGTAGAAGCAATATCAGAAGCAGAATCAGCAGCAGGTAGCAGTAGCAGAAGCAGGTAATAACCTAAAATACATATGAATTAATGTCTCTTTATACATCAAAATGTAAACGTATATAATCAACTTTAAGACCTTAATTTTAACAATACTTTTACTAAATAATTCAATCGGCAATGATTTCACACTATGTATTATTAGGTCAACATTATTCATTTTTCTAAACGTAGGAAACCATACAACACAAACATATCAAGTGGAATCGAACAAAACAACTACCGCCACGTTTCGGACGAATCGAATAAAGTTTGGATCCCAAAAGTGCAGACACCAGACAAGGTGTCCGTAGCAAAAAAAAAAAAAAAAAGTTTTAATGTACAAAGATCGCACCGACAAAGAAGTAACATATAAAGTGCTGGTCAAAACAAGGACCAGAGAGCACAAAAACAAATAACAAAAGGTGCTTGCACAAAAGGCAAGGGAGGAAAACAAGAACCGAGAAGACAAACAAAAACCAACGTATAGAATACACGCAAGTGAAAGCCAAATCACCAAACAAAAACCATACTGACAAAACCAATCGTACCGAGAGTTCAAAGCGAAACAACGACAAGGTTTATAGCAAAAATAGTCTATGAGCAAGGAAGCAGCAAGGCAAAAGCAATACTCCGACAACCAGGAGACAGCAGAAGGGTCCTTAAATACAGAGTCCCTTGATAATAGATTGGCAGCAGGTGTGCAACCAGAAAGTCCGCTCAGGCTGCCACCTGCTGGCCAGGCCGAAAACAGAACCGTGACAACTACAAGTCCCAATGGTCAAACCCGGAAGTAAAGCATGATTAACCCCAGCTGCAACGCAATTTACTTCGTGTACACGTCACAGTGCAGCCGGACAAACATGTCAACTATGCAAAAAAGAACTAAAGAGAGACCACTGTGATTGCAGACTTTTGCCCACGCTTTGTAAAGTGACGATCGCGAACAGAAACTGACTGATTGCGATGCGGCAAACATAAAGCACAACGGACACAACGCCAAGCAGACAAACAAAGCAACCAATCATGATCGAATCTAAAAGACAACTTTACAGGTCTGATAAAGAAAAGCGGACACAAATGGAACTCACCATTGGGCCATGCCCACGATGAAGTGAGTGTTTTAACTAATGAAACAAACTGCAATGCCGCTTTTTATACGTCGCGCGAACGGTCACCTGTCAGTGTCAGCCCCGGCCCTCTCAAAGTGCCAGGTGAATCCAACAATCTCCGATTACCTGGCTATAACTCTGGACATCCACCTCCCTACCCCCCTTCCCAAAGTAAAGTGCACCATATCATTCATAAACCTCAAATCAATTTCCCCAACTGACTTTTCTACCTCCTCCACTGTCCCATGACCCCACTGTTCTCACCAACTACGACAACAGCACTCTCTCCGCCTGTCTCAATCAAGTTGCCCCCATCAAAACCAAATCTGTCTCCTTCACTCGCTCAGCCCCCTGGTGCACCCCAGAACTCCGTAAACTTATAACCCAAAAACGCCAGCTCGAAAAACTCCGGTTTAACTGTTCATCTCCTCGCCTACACCGATCACCTTCAGTTATACAAGACCGCACTCAACTCCAGCCGTTCCGGCTACTACTCCAGCCTTATCCACACCGATTCCAACAACCAAAAGGCTCTCTTCTCTACAGTCAACAAACTCCTCAAACCCAGTGACAATATTTCAATCTCTTTTACCGACGACAAATGCAATTCATTCCAATCCGACTTTCAATCCAAAATCGACATCATCTACAGTTCACTCACCACCTCACCTATCCCCCCTCCATTCCTACCAGCATCCGTCACTCCAACTACTCCACCTCTCTCCGAATTCACACCTGTCTATATAGCTGAACTCACCAACATCATATTAACAATGAATTCTTCTATTTCCACCTCCCTGTATATTTCCACCTCCGTAATATCAACCGTCTCCGTCTCTCTCTCACGCCTCACACCACTGCCATCCTTGTTCACAGTCTCGTCACCTCCCGTATCGACTATTGCAATTCACTTCTTTTCGGTGTCCATCACAAATTCCTCCATAAACTTCAACTTGTTCAGAATTCAGTAGCCCGGATCATCACGAGAACCCCCTCCTTCCATCACATCACCCCCATCCTCCGACAGCTACACTGGCTCCCTGTCAAACTTAGAATCAACTTCAAAATACTTCTCTATACATTCAAAGCCATCCATAATCTTGCCCCCCCCCATCTGTCAGATCTTCAAATTTCCATTCCCTCTCGCTCACTCACCTCATCCTCCCTCCACCTCTCTGTACCCCCCTACCTGTCTCAGCACAATGGGGTGCAGAGCCTTCAGCCACTCTGCCCCCAAAATCTGGAACTCACTTCCACCCAATATTCGTAATATTGACTCTCTTCCCATATTCAAAACCCACCGATTGAGACTTGCATATTCAATTTAAATCTATCTCTTCTTTTATTTATAATTTTATCTGTGGTTTTATTGTTTGCTCTTGGTTGGAAAGTGTCCTTGAGTGGTGTGTAAGGCGCTTACAAATAAAATGTATTATTATTATTGTTACTATGAAAAGGGATATTATAAAAAGGCAACCCACCTACAGAAACAATAAAGTTAGAGATTAAAATTTAGATGAACACGATTAAAAACATAACACGCGAACTATGACTACTATGACCCCAATTTACAGTTAATCTAAGTTTGAATGTTGCATTTAAGTTACACTAAAGTAACGTCTATATTTCTATGCATAGTTGAGAGTATTTCTTTATGCAACGTAACTTTATTGATTTCATTGTAAACAGCGTAGTTCACAACCGGACGTGGCGTCATGAAAGCAGAGGACGCGTGTGCGGAAGCAGGAAGTACAGCGATAGATCGTTACCAAGAGAGAAACGTGATGGTA
This sequence comes from Hippocampus guttulatus, assembly GCF_054856545.1. Lineage (NCBI taxonomy): Eukaryota > Metazoa > Chordata > Actinopteri > Syngnathiformes > Syngnathidae > Hippocampus > Hippocampus guttulatus. The sequence continues at coordinate 23,985,763 of NC_141265.1, forward strand.
GTCGAGTGTAATCCAGCTATACATATCACGCCTTTGGTAGCATCGTGGGTATGTACAAGTTTGTATTTTTATCGGTGAACAGTTCTGTGATGCTTTATGTGAAAAATGCTGTTCGGCGATGTGTATAAAACATGTTAGGATTTGAGCTAGCACTCGCTAATTGCGTTAGCACGATGACATCTTGCTAGTTTCATGGTCGAAGTAATGTTAGCTAATTTAGTTGGTTGTGAATGAAAAGCAATTTATATACACTGCAAATTCACTCATTATTGTAACATCTGTGTATGGTGTGAATTGAAGGTAATTTCACCTCATTGTATGTTACAGTTTCACCTTTTTCTACATGATTAAACCTGTGGACTAAGAGTAATGTCTTCAGAGTCGTGGTGTAGAAGATGAGTTTAGCTCTGTCCAAATCTGGCCGAGACGGTACAATGACTGTAATTAATCATTTGCAATTAACACGATAAATTTACACCTCTAAAAATAACAGGGTTTTCATTACACAGAGCAGTTCCAAAAGAATCCCAACATAACTGAGTAAAACCATAATGTTATTTCATCACGACATTATAACAAGAAAGAAAGAAAGAAAATGAAAGTAATATTGACAAAATTTATCCTGAGCATGTCATGCTCTCTTGTCATTATTGTCATTAAGGCTTTTTAGAGGCATTGACTCTGATATGTATACAACAAAAATAAAAATGCAAAAACAATAATTTGCAAATCTGACGGTTATATTTTAATTGGGGAACTCCGTCACCCTCTTGTGTCTAAATCAAGAAATGGTTCCCAGGGTTTAGTCCAATTTCAATCTGACCTTCTAATTTTGTACCAACACTTTGCCTGACGTGGCGCTCTACCCATTATAACGACACCTCGTCCTTGGACTTAAGGATGAACATAAACATACCATCAACATAAAATGACGAAAAAAAACTGAAACAGGGATAGGCACTGCTGTGTAGGAAGCCACTCTCGCGGCACCATCTTGGAAAAATAGGGACTCCAGACGAGTAACGCAGAAGGACAGATGGTGGTTGACTTTGCATAACATACCTACCTACTGACCCGATGCTTAAATTTCATGTTACCTGAAACACACTCTTTTTTTTTTGGCTTTATAATATTTCACCATTAATGTGAATGTTTTTCCGTGCCTCACGATTGCTGGCAAAGCTAGTGGGATTATAATCAGTTTGCTGGGTCCAGATGCGCAGTTGCTGCTAGCTAGCTTGCACCCTGCTCAGTAGATTGCACGCATCCTGTTGTCTCCTTCAGGGTGTTTTGATCCGAACATAACACGGCGCGTGTCAAAGTGCCGCTTTACATTTGACCGTTTCATCAATGGAATTTTTTCATTTCAAATTAGACACACCGCAGAACCTGTTCTCTCCACGAAGGTGAATCCTTCATTCTAAAATGTGCCACACTCATCTTTTATTTTATTTTCACCATCTGCTTTGTCGAAGGTTTAGCTTTGAGCTCATGACCGAGTAGAGTGATTCAAAAGTGGGCGTTTACCTGTTTACCCAGCAACGGCCAAAGTAGGCCAGTATCATCCAATTAAAATGGCTCCTGCTGCCAAGTGCAGCCCTGAACAGGACATAAGCAGTGAAAAATCAATGGTTGGATTAAAAAATTGAGAATATTTTGTTTTATCTGCGAGCCAGATGCAATCATCAAAAGAGCCATTGGTTCTTGACCCCTGATTTAGAGCATAGGTGTCCAAGTCGTACTTAATTTTCCCAACCACCCGCAGCACTACATTCCCCTGAATTTGTATTAAATGCACGAATATGGGACATCCAGGACTACGTTTCCAAATTAAAACAGTTTGTGTTCAATCTTACTGTCCAGTTACAGTTGTCTCGGTACTCGTCAGGCCTTCTTGGCCGAGTTTAGTCTGATCTTAGCTTCCTCGCCTCAAACAAAGAGAAGCCTTTCTCACCAACACATCGCTCAGCAGAGATTGTCTGAATCGCTTGTTGTGTTCAAAAACAGGTATAAAAGTCAAGAAAAAAACTAAACAATAAAAATCTGATTTAAATTGCTTACCGTATTTTCATGACTATAAGGCACCATTAAAAGTCTTAAATTTTCTCCATAATGGACAGGACGCGGAGTTCCAAAGCCTGACTGAGAGCACTTCTGGCCGACACGCTGTTTATACAGAGAAAAGGCGACAGGCATGCGGAAGTCCGCCAATGAGTGAAGGGTGGGCGTGTACGAGGACGCTAAAGGCACGTCCCTAGCAGGTACCAGTCGCCAATGAGTGAAGGGTGGGCGTGTACGGGGACGCTAAAGGCACGTCCCTAGCAGGTACCAGTCGCCAATGAGTGAAGGGTGGGCGTGTAAAGAGGACACTAAAGGCACGCCCCTCGCAGGTACCAGCCGCCAATGAGTGAAGGGTGAGCGTGTAAGAGGACGCTAAAGGCACACCCCTAACATGCCATATGTTTAAGATGGCGTCTGTTTTACCATGCCTGGCTGCGCCCACTAATACAGTGCGTTTTGTGTATGTGTCAAATACAGAAATAGCACCCGTTACTGAGACTGCGCCCAACAATACTGTGCGCGAATGGTCGGGAAAATACGGTAAATGCTCTAATGCAGGGATGTCAAACTCATTTTTGTTGCGGGCCGCATTGCCGTTACGGTTTCCCTTGGAGGGCCGTTATGAATTTTGGGAAAACACAAACAAATGTTTAATAATCCCCTCCATATATTGCATACACAGCGCACAACAAATTGATGAATAACTCGTTTTAAAATTAGAAGTCAAGAATCATGACTGTTATTGTGGATTACAAATGACAATTTGAAATTTTGGTTCAGACTTTAGCAAGCATCATGGAGTTTGACATGCTTGATTTGCTTTCGCGGGCCACATAAAATAATTTGGCGGGCCAGATCTGGCCCCTGGGCCTTGACGTTGACATATGTGCTCTCATGTGAGGGAATATTGATTTTGAGTATAAGAGTAGATTGAGTTTTTCTTTTCAGATGACGAAATGCTAAATGAACAATGTATGACTATTTTAATAAAAATCAAGTTAAAACTCACAAAAAACAAGGGGTGGGACTTGCTTAGGTTTTTTTTTTTTTTTTTACTTCTTACTTCCTTTGAACATGTAAATTGTGTTGAATGATGACTAATTGTCCAATTACTTTCTTCATTATTTTTTTAACTTCCCTTGACTTGCTGCCAAATTTCTGTTATCCGTTTCGATGTTCAATAAACAAACAACCCAAAGAAGACCCTTGTGAGGATAAGCGGATCAGAAAATGGATGGATGTCCCATGCCTCAATAACAATGTTTGTGATGCATGATTGTCTCATGTTTTTTCTTCGTGTAAAAGACACATCCAACCTGAAATGTGCATTACATAACTCTCTGTACAGGGTGGCCTCAATTTTGGACAGAGTTTCCTTCCAATGTTGGCAATACAACCTGAAATTTTGAATCGAAATGCGCTTATCACTTCACTACATATCATAATTTAAGTATCCAGTAATCCCTCGTTTATCGTGGGGGTTACGTAAGAACCAGGGAGAAGTGAAATCCGTCAAGTTGGATTTATAAAAAAAAAAAAAAAAAGCAAAAAAATGTGAGAGGGACGACATTTCAAATGTGTTGAAACATACAGCAAATTTGACAATCAAGTTGTACTTGGTAGTCAGCTTTATTTTTTACAGTTATTGTACAATACTGAACTATGTATGCAATGCAGAGGCGATTGCTCTAAGACTGCAAGGGAAGCTCAGCTTCCCCGAAAATGTCAAAAATTAAGTGATCTAATATGTGTGCACGTACAATTGTGTGGACATGTCATTGACTAAATATGCACTACAACGCGCTCAACTTTTGTTGAGCGTGTGACTCTCTTCTCATTCATTCCCGCAGCTTCACTGTGCTTTAAGGCACACCCAACTCAACGTGTCACTTAGTTATGACACACCCACTTGGCCATCACTGGCTGGTTCATTTTAACCCTGGAGAACCCAAGAACCCCTTTCTTTTTTGGAAAATTATGAATTAACCATTAAATGACTGCTATATGTTCACTGAACACCAACATATTCAATGTTTTAATCCTAATTTAGGATTAGGGCCAAATTTGACCCTTTGGGATTTAAGGGTTGCATTTGAGTAGCAGACTTTATAGGGGCCAAATTTGATCCCGTGGGTTCTCCAGGGTTTAAGATAAGACAAAAAAACTTTAATTGTCTCACAATGGAGAAATTTAGTGCACAAATTTTAAAAAGCTTATACTTATGTATTGAAATTTTATGGAGGTGTTTGTTCTCTTTTTAATGTGTTTTTTTATGTCTTGAATTTGTAAAAAAAGAAATATATATCTTTTTAATTTTCACCAATGAAGGGTTCGGTGAATGTGCATATAATAATAATACAGTTTATTTATAAGCGCCTTTCAAGACACCCAAGGACGCTTTACAATAACAAAAAACACAAAACAATACGGTTTGAGCAGCGGCAGCCAAACGCGACAGCGTTCACTCAACCTGGAAGTCAGAAAGAAACCACAAGGGAGGGAGAGGGGGAGAAAAAAAACACGCTCGAACTATCCTCATTTTGAGGATACCGTATTTTCACGACTATAAGGCGCCATTAAAAGTCTTGAATTGCGTCCTGTCTAATTCTCCAAAATGGACAGGACGCCTTATAATGCGAAGTGTCTAGTGTATGAGCCGAGTTCCAAAGCATGACTGACAGCGCTTCTGGCCGACACGCTGTTTATATAGAGAAAAGGCAGAGTGAGTGACGACAGGCATGCGGAAGTCCGCCAATGAGTGAAGGATGCGAAAGGCACGTCCCTAGCAAGTACCAGTCGCCAATGAGTGAAGGGTGGGCGTGTAAGAGGACGCTAAAGGCACGCCCCTAGCAGGTACCAGTCACCAATGAGTGAAGGGTGGGCGTGTAAGAGGACGCTAAAGGCACGCCCCTAGCAGGTACCAGTCGCCAATGAGTGAAGGGTGGGCGTGTAAGAGGACGCTAAAGGCACGCCCCTAGCAGGTACCTGTCGCCAATGAGTGAAGGGCGAGCGTGTAGGTCCTACACGCTCACCCTTCACTTATTGGCGACACTGTAGGAGGTGAAGAGAAAAACGTGAGTACATTGTAAAATGGCTAAATAAAGTACAACCGAACTCAGTTTTGCTTCCGTTGCCTTTTTAAAAACATGTTTTTAGCGTGCGTGCATGCATGCCGTATGTTTTACCATGCCTGGCTGCGCCCAATAATACAGTGCGTTTTGTGTATGTGTCAAATACAGAAATAGCACCCCTTACTGAGACTGCGCCCAACAACACGGTGCGCCGAATGGTCGTGAAAATACGGTAATTTGAGTTAGGCAAAAAACTCCTGCACAAGCATATGACAGTTACAAGAGGTCACAAGACATAAACAATGAAGACGGTGATACAAGGGAGTGTATGAAGGAGGGGGTAATGGTGGGGGACTAGCTTCCGTGCATACTTTCATCAGGGGAAGGTCGAGATAGCAGATGTTGTTTTGGTAGCAGGCTGCCCAAGAATTTAAGACAGCCTTGAGTCCGTGGCTTATGTCTGTGGCATATGAACTGGTTGGGTTCGGTACCTCTAACAAGGTTAAGAACCACTGTTTTAGAAGTCTTTTATTTTGAAACTGTTTCCTTGACGCTTTTGGAGAATGTAGTTCACCAGACGAAGCCATCTGGCTCCCCCTGTGACTCTTTTCCCCCGCATTTCATTCAGGAGGTTCTCCCGAGTGTTGGTGCATCGGTCTTGGACATCATCAACAGCAGCCTTCTTCTGGTATAGTTCCCCAACAGTTTAAACATGCTGTGGTCCAACCCTTGATCAAGAAACCTGGTCTTGATCCAGATGTGCTGTCAAATTTCAGGCCTATTTCCAAACTGCCTTTCATTTCAAAATTTCTGGAAAAAGTGGTGCACATGCAGTTGAAATCTTTCTTGGATGAACATAACATCCTGGAGGTCTTCCAGTCAGGTTTCAAGACGATGCATAGCACGGAGTCAGCCTTGTTACGCGTTTCTCATGACATCTTCCTGGCAAATGACACTGGAGACTACGTGTCTAGTTTTACTGGATTTAATGCAGCATTTGATACATTGGATCACAGTATTCTGCTGACTCGTTTGCAGCACTTGGTGGGCATTGGCGATAGCGCTCTTGAGTGGTTTATGTCCTATTTAGCTGACATAACCTTTTGTGTCAGCCTTGGCTGCTCTGAGTTACGTACTGCTCCCCTGTCATGTGGTGTTTCACAGGGCTCAATTCTGGGGCCTCTGCTGTTCTCGCTGTATCTGCTCCCATTGGGTTCCATCTTCAGGAAACATGGTATTTCCTACCACTGCTATGCAGATGACTGTCAGATCTACAGTATGTCCCACTGAGCAGAAAAGACGCCTTCTCATTAAGGCCACTTCTATCCTGCCTGGAAGAAATCAAAACCTGGATGGCACAAAACTTCTTGAATTTCAATGAAAAGAAGACAGAAGTGATACCTTTTGGTCCCAGTGGCCCTTGTACATCCCATCCTGTAGACTTGGGCCTCCTGTCTCCTAATCTTAAGTCAACAGTCTCAAACTTGGGCCTTAAAACTGTACAGTGATTTCAAACTTGACCGGCAAATTGGTGCCGTTGTTAAATCCAGCTTCTTTCACCTTAGACAGCTGGCCAAAGTAAAACTTCTCCTCTCTCATGAACACTTTGAGACAGTAATTCATGCATTTGTCACATCCCGGCTCGATTGCTTTCGACCATCTTTGTTTCCGATTTGCTTTACTGTTTGTTGTATATGTTAATTGCTCCATGTACAGCACTTTGTATGCACCGATGGCTTTTTGAAAGTGCTCTGTAAATACAGTTGAGTTGAGTTGAGTTGAAACGGAACATCAAATCTTAATGACAGTAGTCTGGTTGGATACCTCGGGTGGCCCAGTATGACTTAGACTTGATCTGGTTGCTGGATAACTAAAATGTATAATTTTAATGATTTATTTTTTATAAATCAGGTGACATTTTTGTCATTGATGTAATGTTAACATTGACCTTTTTTCATCTAAACTTCAGAACGCTTTTGTGCTATTGTGAGAGTTTTCATACTCCCTGGCTGAACTCATGGTTGTCTGACAGCTAAGAAATTATTTTGTTACATTATTTTAAATCCAAACTACTGACGTGCATGCATTCGTTGGAGAGCTTTGATTTTGAAGGTGGCTAACACCGCTCGCTGGCAGCAGATGACCGTAATGCTCAGTATTAAAAATAGCTGTGGCGGCTGTCTTAACGTCAACTTTGCGAGTGGAGGCTGGTCTGACCGCAGTGCTGAACTGAGCCGGCTTGCCGCTAACATAGAGGCGCTTGTGCTCAACACATCGCTCCGCAGAGATCGTAAGCGCAAAGTGTTGTTATAATTTCATAACTTTGCTGCTGTGAATTGGGAATTTCTACTTTGCGAGACTAATAAAGGTTTTCTTATCTTATTTTTGTGTGAAAATGTGCGCAAGAAGGACAGCAGAGTACAAGGAGGACCTTTGTGGAATAAAAGCGGACCGTGTAAGTCAACGTCAACTCTTATTCTTTTTTCCTTTCGGCTTTTCCCTTCAGGGGTCACCACAGCGAATCAGTTGCCTCCATCTAACCCTGTTTTGTGCATCCTCTTCTCTCACACCAGCTACCTTCATGTCCTCTTTCACAACATCCATAAACCTCCTCTTTGGTCTTCCTCTCTGCCTCCTGCCTGGCAGTTCAAGACTGAGCATCCTTCTCCCAATGTATTCACTCTCTCTCCTCTGGACATGTCCAAACTATCTGTCAGAGATTTTCACTCGGACAGTTGACAAAGGCTCGACGCAGGAACAGATCGACTTTCACTGCCGGCAGGAGGTGCAGTTTTCTACGAAGCCACTCCGTGTGCGGTTCCCACTGACACCCGACCTCTGCCGGCCCTTTTATTGACTGTATATGCAAATTACAAGGAACATATCAGAAAAACACTCCCGTCTTCATTAACATGCCGCACCCCTGGACGGCCCCATTGGGTCGCCCCTCAGACAAAGTATTCTCTTGGTACCAGAACCAACATACATAAACCAACAGCAACATAGACATTTTAACGAGCGGTGTCTGCCTGAATTGATATGTCGTAACCTGGCTCGTGCCCCTTTCTCATGATGGAGCGTACAAGCACTCCCTTCCGTCCAAATCTTCCTTTCCAAGTTGTCGGTTAACAGGCGCCGGCGTGTCTACAAGTGAGGGTTAAATCTTTCTCTCTGAGATGAGGAGCGCATGGTCATGTACCATGCGCTCAGGTCCTTTGACCTCAAATTGACCCCTGATTCTCTGTGCTTCTAATGTGTGCAAAATGTTCTGAACACAAGCACTTCAAGGTCAATCAAGCATGTAACAAGATGAAACTTTAAAACATGACACCATTGTATTTTCTATTCTAACATTCCGTCCTCTTGACAAGTTTTAAAGTAACATCAAACATCAATACGACAGCGATTGCGCGAGTAGGAAGGAAAACTGTCCTGGAAAACCCAAGGGAGTGCATAGCATATAGTAGTATAATAGTATATATTGTGTATATAGGGATAAAATGCAGGACAGAAACCCTTTCTCCCGCAATAGCCATGCATAAAATAGGAAACGAAGATACATCGTCTAATTTTTTCGGTCCAATACATGTATAAGAATAAAAAATAAAAATAAACCCGGAAACATCAAACATTCACAAAATGTGTTCCCATTGTCACTTCTAATTACGGAATACCTAACGTTGGAGTTATGCGTACACATAATGCTTTCACGACTGTTTCCGAAACATCACCGGCACTTGGGAACAGTTCAACTCATTTTGAAGACACGTCAATAATAACATACTATAAAAACTTTTTTTCTGAAAAATATGTAAATCCACATGTGTGCTCTGCTCATCTTTAAGTGTTGAATTCTCATCATGGGACTGGAGCAACTATTAGGACAGTCATAATGGTTAGACATAACATTATTAACCTTTGCTCACAAACAAGTAGAACAGAAAACATCCTATTTCACCCCCGCCCTCCTTTTTTTTCTTTTTTCGTCAGGGGAAAGAAACACTACCATCTCATGTTAATATAGGAATAATACGACCACGAAAGGCGGGCAATTCAACCCCTTACGTAAAAATCTGAAACAAAGGAAGGTTGATGCAATTCGATCTTCGCATGATGGCAAAGTCCAGACAGAAATTCCTTCCTCGGGGGACATGATGGGGGTCGCAAAAGAACATACTTGGGCGCTGTTAATCACTCAAGGGAGCGGGCGATTACAAACAACACACTTCAGTCTATGTTTTACGAGTTTAAATAGATGTTCCTGTCGGAGTGTGGTGCCAATAGTTCTTACAGTGATACTCAATTTTCCTACGTGATTGCAAAGTCTTCGGTGTAACCTATCTAACAAACTACAACCGGAGATAAAAGTTTCAGTCGAGCTTGACGCCAATCCCTACATCAGTGAAGGAATGGAGACCAAAATGACCGGTTTAATCAGAAAGATGTCATTAGTTCTGGGCCCCCTGATAACGTTGTCTTGGTTTCACGTCCAGTCGTCTTTCCGAATTTCACTTTGAAGTTGGAGATGCTCCTGGGGCTGTGCTTCCCTCTCAGACGGACAGCATGACCGGTCCCTTCCGGCACTTTGTTGGGTCCCATCCATCTCGGCTGGTGCCACTCCCGCTTTAGGACCCTCACATACGCCTGCTCTGGATACGTCTATGGCTTCATGACCGGCACACCAGGGATGCTCACACCAGGGTCTAGTCTGCTCCTGAAAATGAAGGATGAGAACATTCAATGAGTCTATGTCTGCTTAATGGGGAATCATTTGTTGAAGAGCGCCCATGGATTGTCATGGAGCGGGGAACTCTTGGTCACGTTCCATCTTAAAAGGTGTGAAACCCGTGGCGGAATTAACGGTGGGCCTCATAGTTAGAGGCGCAATTGGCAGCACCTCATCCAAATTAAATTTTTCCAAGGTCACCAACAGAAAAATTTCGATTCAAGCCTCAGCCTAATTCGTTGGTTCGAGCTTACCTTGAATTGCAGATGAAAAACCCATGCTTCCCAAATTGGAGTGTTCAATTTAGTAGTCGATACAAACCAGTCTCATTTCTAGCCACTCCGTCAGGAGTTCTCCTCCTTAGGATATGCCCTCTCCTGGTCTGCAAGAAAGTGGTTAGGGTGGAAAACATGCATTCTCCCATATTTCCTCTAAAAATTGTAAATCCGTAAAAAAAATGTCCTAACCACATCAGCTGAATCATTGTAGGTGTTAACCTCCAACCACTATGCCCTCTCAAATGCCTCAGAACTGCTACCAGCGCTCTGGGCTATCTGTTTTCTCCTAATTTTCGAGTTATTTGGACCTGTAATTGTTTAGATGGATGGCCATCGTCAACTACTTCCAAATGAGTTGAAATCAGTCTTTCATAAAGCCTAAATGAGCAATAATTTGACCACACAACTCATCATCGGGCGCCGACAGGTATGGCAGCCTCGGTCACACGCTCCCTAGTATTATCCCTGTTTTTGTCATTTTCGTTAGTTTTTGGCGACCCTGAGCGGCTTACTTACACGAGGGAAAGGTTGCTGCGCATTGGGGAGTCTACGCTCGGTCTTTTTTCACCAGCACACGAAAATCCACAAGGTTTTCCGGAGCTAATCGCGAGCGGACCGGCTGCGCTGTACGGAGCATGGAAACGCCCCTGGAGGAGGGGGAAGAGAGCCGGCGTGCTCGTCAAGCTCCGGCAGCGCGGATTTCGAACCCCGCTCCCACCGATCCATCTTGCTAATCTACGATCTCTGCCAAACAAGATGGATGAACTTCTTCTCCTCACAAAGACCAACAAAACCTTTGCACGTTCTGCTGCGCTCTGCTTCACTGAAACCTGGCTCAGTGACCGCCACCCGGATTCCGCGCTACATCTACCTGGCTTCCGCCTTCTCCGAGCCGACCGCGACACGGAGCTATCAGGGAAATCGAAAGGTGGCGGGATTTGCTTCTATATCAACGAAGAATGGTGCACTGATGTCACGAAGCTCGACGCACACTGCAGCCCGGACCTGGAGTCGCTGTCTTTAAACTGCAAGCCATTCTACTCGCCACGTGAGTTCACCTCCTTTTTACTAGTCGGTATTTACATTGCGCCACAAGCTAACGCTAACACGGCGATACAAACGCTAGCCGAACAAGTAAACAAACTTGAACTAAAATACCCAGAGTCACCCCTGATAATTTTGGGCGATTTTAATAGAGCACATCTTAACCGTGAACTTCCCAGATATAAGCAGCACATCGACTGTTTCACCAGAGAAGGCAACATTCTAGACCACTGCTATACAACAATCAAAAATTCATACCGATCGGTCGCCCGTGCAGCATTGGGTCTTTCTGACCACAATTTAATCCACTTGATACCTACATACAGACAGAAACTCAAATGTGTTAAACCGGTTGTTAAGACTGTGAAAAAATGGACAGATGAAGCAAAGCTAGCTCTACAAGAATGCTTAGACTGCACTGATTGGGGCGTCTTTGAAACTTCAACGGGCACACTGGATGAATACACAGACACTGTAACATCATACATCAGTTTCTGTGAGGACATGTGTGTACCAACGAAGTCCTTCCGCTCCTTCAACAATAACAAGCCATGGTTTACTCCCAAACTCAGGCAACTCAGGAAAGGGAAAGAGGCCGCATTTAGTAGTGGAGATCGGGCACTGTACAAACACGCCCGAAACCAATTGACAAAGGAAATTAACATCGATAAGAGAAGCTATGCAGAGAGGCTGAAAAACCAGTTCTCTGCTAACGACTCTGCATCTGTATGGAATGGCCTGAAAGCAATCACTAACTATAGAATGCCACCCCCCCCCCCAAACAGTGAACAATAAGGGTCTTGCTAATGAACTAAACATGTTTTTCTGCCGATTTGAAAAGGTCACCCCCATTTCCCACACACACCCACCTCTACCAGAAACCACTCTACCAACCCCCCACCCTCTTTTTCTCCACTAACAGGAGAACACCACGAACAGGACGTGAGACGGCTCTTCAAGCAGCAGATCAAGAAAGCTGCGGGGCCCGACAAAGTGTCCCCCTCCAGCCTGAAAGTCTGCGCTGATCAGCTGGCTCCGGGCTTCACACAAATCTTCAACAGATCCCTGGAGCTGTGTGAGGTCCCATCCTGCTTCAAACAGTCTACCATCATCCCAGTTCCCAAGAAATCGTCAACATCGGAACTGAACAACTATAGGCCTGTCGCCCTGACGTCTGTGGTCATAAAGTCCTTTGAACGCCTTGTGCTGAACCACCTAAAGAACGTCACCGGACCCCTGCTGGACCCTCTCCAGTTTGCCTACTGGGCAAACAGGTCTGTGGAAGACGCAGTCAACATAGGTCTGCACTACATCCTCGAGCACCTTGACAGCACAGGGACCTACGCAAGGATTCTGTTTGTGGATTTCAGCTCTGCATTCAACATCATCATCCCGGAACTCCTCACCCCCAACCTTCTCCACCTCGGTGTGTCCCCTACGATCTGCCAGTGGATCCTCAGCTTCCTGACGGGACGGACACAACAGGTGAGACTGGGAGCAACAACATCATCAATACGCACCACCAGCACTGGAGCCCCACAGGGATGTGTCCTCTCTCCACTGCTCTTCTCTCTCTACACAAACGATTGCACCTCAACAGATCCAGCTGTCAAACTCATAAAGTTCGCAGACGACACCACGGTCATCGGTCTCATCAAAGACGGCGACGAGTCTGCGTACCGCCAACAAGTGGAGCAGCTGGAGCTCTGGTGCAGCCGACACAACCTCGGGCTGAACACGCTCAAGACTGTAGAGATGATCGTGGACTTCAGGAAACATTCTTCTCCACAGTTGCCCCTCACACTATCCAACTGCCCTGTGTCAACCGTCGAGACCTTCAAGTTCCTGGGAATCACAGTCTCCCAGGACATGAAGTGGGAAGTCAACACCATCTCCATCCTGAAAAGGGCCCGGCAGAGGATGTACTTCCTGAGGCTGCTGAGGAAGCATGGCCTGCCACAGGAGGTGCTACGACAGTTCTACACGGCAGTCATCAAATCAATCCTGTGTTCTTCCATCACGGTTTGGTTTGGGGCCGCCACAAAAAAGGACAAAATCCGACTTCAACGGACAGTTAGGACGGCGGAAAAAATCATTGGCACCGCTCTACCCACTCTTGAGGACTTGCACACTGCAAGAATCAAGACAAGGGCACGGAAAATCCTCCTGGATCCCCCGCACCCAGCCCACCACCTTTTCCAGCTACTCCCCTCAGGCAGACGCTACAGATCCATGCGCACCAAATCCAGTAGACACTTAAACAGCTTCTTCCCTCTAGCCATTAACTCCTTAAACAGTCACTGACGTAGTCACTCTTCTTGTACTACAAATACTGCTCCTGGTTACTCTAAAATGGTTCAGTGATTTGTTGTTTACGATGATACTAATGCAGCGTGTTATACCGGAGACAAATTCCTTGTGTGTTCTACATACTTGGCCAATAAAGATGATTCTGATGGTTCTGATTCTGTTGGATGTCTAAAACGACAACTGTCTGTGAATTCGCTATAATGTGCTGTCACACTTGGAGAAGGCTGGGAGCACTGTGAGAATCATGTTCTTTGATTTCTCCAGTGCCTTCAACACCATCCAGCCCAACTTACTGGGAGGCAAACTGCAGAACGCCGGAGTGGACCACCATCTCACAGCATGGATCATAGACTACCTCACAAATCGGCCGCAGTACGTGAGGTTGCAGAGCTGTGAGTCGGACAGGCTTCTCTGCAGCACTGGAGCGCCGCAGGGGACTGTTCTGGCTCCATTCCTGTTCATCCTCTACACCTCGGACTTCAGGCACGCCACTCCAAACTGCCACCTTCAGAAGTTCTCCGATGACTCTGCGATTGTTGGCCTCATTACAGAGGGGGACGATCGGGAGTACAAGGGACTGACGAAGGACTTTGTGGACTGGTGCCAGCAGAATCTCCTCCAGATCAACCCTAGGAAAACTAAGGAGTTAGTTGTGGATTTCTGCAGGAAACAGTCCTCACCAGCACTGATGAACATCCAGAGTATGGACATAGAGAGGGTGACCTCCTACAAGTACCTAGGTGTTCTTCTGAACAACAAACTGGACTGGTCTACAAACACGGACACCCTGATTAGGAAAGGACAGAGCCGACTCTTCCTACTCAGGAAACTGAGGTCTTTTGGGGTTCAGGGGTCGCTCCTTAAGACTTTCTATAACTCGGTGGTGGCCTCGGCCATCCATTATGGCATTGTCTGCTGGTCAGGCAGCATCTCAGCCCGGGACAGAAAGAGACTGGAACGACTGGTCAGGAAGGCCAGTTCTGTCCTGGGCTGCTCCCTTGACACTCTGGAGGAGGTGGGCAACAGAAGGATGCTAACTAAGCTAAAAGCTATGATGGACAGTCCCTCCCACCCCCTCCAGCCCGCCCTGACAGCACTAGGTAGCTCCTTCAGCCAGAGACTGTTACACCCGCGCTGCAAGAAGGAGAGATACCGACGCTCGTTCCTACCGACTGCTGTCAGGCCGCTGAATAACAATAATAATAATAATAATAATTAAATGATGTGAAAAACAATTGTAAATAGCACTGCGATTTATCCATTTTGTATTTATATTGCACTTAATTGAACGATGTTTGTTTGTTTTTTCTTCTTTCTTCTTTCTACCCACATTCTTGCTGCTGTAGGCTGTAAATTTCCCCAGTGTGGGACAAATAAAGGATATCTTAATGATATCTTAATCTGGTTTAAATATTCGCGTGGCATATTAGCCATCTCTGAGATTATTCCCCCCGTTTTTTTTTTGTTTGTTTTTTAAAGGGGAAAAGGGCAGCTCAGCAGCGAGGTGTTGAGGTTAGCCTTCAACCATTCCATCTGCCGCACTGAACCCTTCTGATTGATATGTCAGATCGGGTTCATGTGTGGTCTTATTCTATTCTATTATCTATTTCTCAGTTCGTTCTACTGACATTGTAAACAATTTCGAACAGACAAATGCAGCCACTGTGACAAGTAGGGACCATTTAAGGGACCGTCTAAAACAATGTGATCAACTTTTTGTAAAAATTTGTCTCATGCTGCCATACGTCTGACGCATGCTGAATCTCTGGTGTTTGATATGGGTCCAATTGCATGCTGACGTAGGTCAAAATCCGTCATCCCTCTCTTTCCTGAGAAATAACAGTAGAAATAGAGTTTTCTTCATCAAAAATAACCAAACAAAGCAGCAATCAGGCCGCAGGAGAAAAGCCGACATCGCTGTGCAAATCTCCCAAAAATATAACGGCGAGCACATTGTAATTTTACCTTTCTGTTTGAAACCGCAAAAATAAGTCAAACGAGCCGCCGAGTGGCCTCCGAAGAGCAAACCTCGAAGGTGTCGCAAGAAGCTCATCAGTGTACCGAATGAGTAAAACGCCATTTGGAGGTTGGAAAGAGATGTGCAGCTACTTGACTAAAAACATTTTTTTAGGAAATACATTAACCATTTACACATTAAGCGTTTGACCACCAACACGGGTGAATGAGAAATACCCCTATATGATTCAAAAAGCATAAGGTGGAAAAATGTGTTGGTCAAATTCACCACGGGAAAATGTATGCAAAAAACGATTTTCAAAAAATGTATGCGAAAAACAATTTTCATTCATTTGAGTACCGTATTTTCACGACTATAAGGCGCCATTAAAAGTCTAAAATTTTCTCCAAAATGGACAGGACGCCTTATAATGCGGAGCGTCTAGTGTATGCGCCGAGTTCCAAAGCCTGACTGAGAGCACCTCTGGCCAACACGCTGTTTATATAGAGAAAAAGCGGAGTGAGTGACGACAGGCATGCGGAAGTCCGCCAATGAGTGAAGGGTGGGCGTGTAAGAGGACGCTAAAGGCACGTCCCTAGCAGGTACCAGTCGCCAAAGAGTGAAGGGTGGGCGTGTAAGAGGACGCTAAAGGCACGCCCCTCGCAGGTACCAGTCGCCAATGAGTGAAGGGTGAGCGTGTAAGAGGACGCTAAAGGCACACACCTAGCAGGTACCAGTCGCGTGAGTACATTGTAAAATGGCGAAATAAAGTACAACCGAACTCCGTTTTGCTTCCGTTGCCTTTTTGAAAACGTGTTTTTAGCGTGCGTGCATACATGCCGTATGTTTAAGCTGGCGCATGTTTTACCATGCCTGGCTGCGCCCAATAATACAGTGTGTTTTGTGTATGTGTCAAATACAGAAATAGCACCCCGACTGAGACTGCGCCCAACAACACGGTGCGCCGAATGGTCGTGAAAATACGGTAGATGGCAAACACATTACGTTAGGAATTTCAAACAATTTCCAATTGAGAGCGCGCCTACCCTCTTTACCATTGGTTCCAATTCCTTAGCTAGATGAGTAGGACTCAATGCGAGAAAAATGTGTGTCGGGGTCGTGCTACACGATACCAGTCAATGAGATCCTCTGACAGGTCCACTCCGGCTGGCACACCCTCCTCTGAATCTATGACAATTGAGGAATAGGGAACATTAAATAAATTGCCTTGTGTTTCAACCAACCAGGCCGTGCGATAAATTTTGTTCTCTCGTCTGTCAAAAGCATTGTGCAGTGGGATGGGGTCATTCGGGACTGTAGGGCAGTACGGGAAGAACCATGGAGGTCACAGAGTTCGGTGGTGGATCATCTACTGACGTTAGGAACAGTCAGCTTTGTGGTGGCGGTGAGAATTGTTCATTCGGCAGTGTGACTTTCAGTCATCTGAGCAGCAAGTCTGGAGACTTTTGGCTTTGATGAGCAAGTTGTGATCCAGCACGTTCAGTTCAGCGGACAGTCTTTCAGTGAAGCCAGTGGTGACCCCCGTTGTTGGGGCGTCAGAGTACCCATGTGGCAGTTGGGCCTCATCCATGTGTGGGCGGTGTGGCTTGTCAGTGGACAGTCTTTGTGGAGGAGTCGGAGCTTGTAAATCAGAGTGTGATTGCCAGACAGGCAGATGCAGGCAGCGCAGGCATTCCAATGTCCGTCTGATCTCACCACAGTGGAGGAGTCAGCTTGGTCCCCAATGACCTCCGCACTGGCCCACATCCCCTCCAATCAAGTTCATAAAGCCCCAGTCCCTGATCCCACAGTAGTGTAGCAGTCATCAGTTCCAAAATACTATTTTTATTTATTCGTCATTCTTTCCTTTGCATTTTTCCGAATATTATCAATTGTTGATAACTTGTCTTGGGCATACTGAGGGAGCTCAACACACAGTGGAATTGGGTGGTGGCTGCGCAATTGCTTGAATGTGTTACCCCCTGCCCTTTGCATGTGGTTTACGACCTGCATGGAGGGTCCCTGCCGAGCTCACACAGTGATTAGAGTGCCCCTCTATTAACAAACGCTGTGTACAGTAAATATTCTCTATTACAGACTCGTGTTTGCGCTGTCCAATTTGTCCTGATAACAGAAATTCCTCATTTGAGAAATGAGCATTGTACATGTCCTTTATGAACCTGCAAGTATGTTGACAAAATGCACGTGTAACGCCACAATCAACAAAATAAACAAATATACTGTCCAAAAACTGTTTATATAACAAAAACTGCAATACAGGTACAGTATATCCAAAAAAATCACAACAGTAAAATAAGTACAGTACCGTATTTTCACGACTATAAGGCGCCATTAAAAGTCTTAAATTTTCTCCAAAATGGACAGGACGCCTTATGATGCAGAGCGTCTTGTCTATGTGCTGAGTTCCAAAACCTGACTGACAGCCGACACGCTGTTTATATAGAGAAAAGGCGGAAGTGACTGTGGACAGGCATGCGGCAAAGAGGTCGGCCAATCAGTGAAGGGTGGGCGTGTATATATACATATATGGAGAGAAAGAGAGCGAAAAGGCAGACGTGAGTGACAGGCATGCAGGGAAGCAGTCCGCCAATGAGTGAAGGGTGGGCGTGTAAGTGGACGCTAAAGGTATGCTACAAACAGGTACCAACACCTGTATAGAGTGTGGCTATGTGCATTGTTGCAAAACAACTTCGGTTTTGGTTTCTAAGAACCCCCGAAAATAAATTCTACAAAGAGACACGCCTACGAAGCGCAGTTCAAACTTCAAGCCATCGGTTATGCTTTTGGCATGCGTGCCCATCTCACAGCAGCGGTGAAAAACCAAGTCAAGCAAATGAACTCTGAGCTTGCCGTTATTCCCGGAGCCTTGACTAAAGAACTCCAACCGCTGGACATCGGCATCAACCGGGCGTTCAAAGTAAAGTTGCGAACGGCATGGGAACAATGAATGATCGATGGCAAACACAACTTTACAAAGAGTGAGAGGCAGCGCCGGGTGAGTTACGCCACAATTTGCAAATGGATTGTGGCTGCTTGGACGAACGTGTCTGCTTGCACTGTTGTTCGAGTTTTTGGCAAAGCCGGCATCATTTCTGTGGAGCCACATGGCAATGAGAGTGACTGACAACGAGAGGGAACACGGCGTTTTTGATGGATTACCGGTACTTGCACAATTGTTCAATTCTGATACAGAGGATGAGGACTTTGATGGATTTCTGGGTGATGATTGATCGATAAACGTGAGTACATTGTACGATGGCTAAATAAAATACAACGGAACTCAGTTTTGCTTCCGCTGCCTTTTTAAAAACGTGTTTTTAGCTTGTATCTGTATGTCTTGGCATGCTACCGTATGCTTCAAGCTAACGTGTTTTTAGCGTGCGCGCATGCATGCCGTATGTTTAAGCTGGCGTATGTTTTACCACTTTAAAATTGCGCCCAATAATACAGTGCGTTTTGTCTATGTGTAAAATACAGAAATAGCACCCATTAATGAGACTGCGCCCAACCATACGGTGCGTCGAATGGTCGTGAAAATACGGTATTTTAATGTTTATTTTTTTCTGTCTTGGGAAAAAAATGTGTCTATTTTGGATTGTTTTGTTGGATGCATTCTTTGGTTTATGACAATGTTTGCCTGCGTGTCATACAGTTTTCTTGCGAGTTGCAAGTAACTGTCCCGTTGATCACCAATGTCTGGTAATTCTTGTGCATACTGAAGGATTTTTGTTGCCATTTGCATTGCTTCCTTGCTGGATGGTGGGTTGTCATCAGGAGTTGAATCGATGCCTTGTTTTTTAAAGTTTCGTAGATTTGCGTCTTTCCGACTCCAAGTGTCTGCTGGATGTTTTTAACTTTGTGTGCAGCCTCGCTCAAACGGATGCATTTCACTCGCTCCGCTCCAGTCATTACAGTTCTTCTACGTTTCGATGCAATGATCTACACGACGTAAATGAATAAAGTTAAAATCTTTCGCAATTACAGTAAAACGCACGGCAATAAAAAATCACATTACACGTCTTTGTTTCGAATCTGATGAATGAAAATGGCGACGCAAACACGTTTCTTCTGTCGTGTCGAGTGGGTGATGCTTTTTAATCTAGTGCTGCGATCTACAGGGACGTAAGTGAATAAAGTTAAAATCATTCACAATTACAAGAAAACGCACGCCAATAAAAACTCACTTACACTTCGTCATTTTGGATCTGATGAATGAAAACGGCGAAGCGAACCCGTTTCTTCCGTCGTGTCGAGTGGGTACTGCTTTTTCAGCTCGTGCCGCGATTTACGGGACATAAGTGAATTAAGTTAAAATCTTTAGCAATTAGAGTAAAACGCACGCCAATAAAAAGTCTCTTACAAGTCGTCATTTCGGACCTCATGATCGAAAAAGGCGAAGTGAAAATGTGTCTTCTGTCGCATCGGGTGGGCGTTGCATGTATTTAAGCTGCCGCGGCCATCCGGGTTACGGCTGGTTGAATTTCCGCTTACGTAAGTTCCGATAACATGTAATATCGTAGTCAAAATGTTAATGTATAGGTTTTATTCCGGGTGAAGGAAATTCCTTTTCATAGAATTCCAGGGATGGGAATGTTTACTGCATCTATATTTATGTTGGCTATGTATATATCTATATTTATATTGCACTTATACTGAAACATTTATTTTTGTGCATGCAAACACTTTGTTTCTCTTCTTTCTACCCCCCAATTTTGCTGTTGTAGACTGTAAATTTCCCCAGTGTGGGACAAATAAATGATATCTTAATGGGGATTTGGGCCCTTGCCGCGATAAGTGAAAACCCACGTAGGGTTTGCTCGGTGTTTGGTTGATTGTTTTTTGTTATCATACATTTACATATTATTAATAATAAATCGATTATGCTTGCAATGAAGAACGCTGATGCCTGCAATCATAAATTGATTATGCCTGCAATGAAGAACACATGCTTTTAATAAAGACATAATTATGCTTTGAATATGGATATGTTCATATTTACAATAAAGAATTATAAATTCACTTTGTGATAGTTGAGTGACGCAACCACCTTTCTGAGAAAGTGGTTGGAAAGAGATAAGTGTTTCGACAAAACAAGAGCAAGGTCGGACGTGGATGGAGCTGCCAAGGCCAGCTGCAACTTGGTGTTTTTGTCATGATTGCACACGTGTTCGTAATTTTCACTCACATACACACCCATAGTCTAACAAGTTCAGTGTGTCTTCAACAGTCCTCACCCTTTAGGTTGGATACACCCCTGTATTAGATTCCCATTGAGAAGTAAATTAGAGGGCGAACGGGGAGATCCTTGGGGTGACGTACAGAGAACTGAAACCTCACGCTTCTCCTCGTTTCCCCCTTTGAGTGATTGTTACCAGAATCCAGTGTGTCCTCTCCTCATTGGGTCTTTATTGTCTAATTCAGTGTTTTTCAAACCCTGTGCCATGCAATATGTATGCCTGTGCGGTCGATCGCCTGGAAGAGTAACCATGTAGTACTCTTCCATACAGGTAGGGAGCAGCAGCAGCTAGGAAATTGCCTTACGCTTCGAGACAAGCGAAATTTCCGATGTGAGACAATACAATGAAAGCTATCTTTCATTTAGATTTATGTTTACCGGAGATGCAACAGCACCAATGTTCCCTCTAAGCGCACTGGTCGCACACTCTCTCTCTCTCTCTCTCTCACCCCTCTTTCTCGCGCTCTCTCACTCTCTTTCTCTGCCCGCCGCGCACGAAGCAAATAAGAGACAGTATGCCAGAGAATCAACAGCATGATGTGACGCACACAAAACTTCCCAAGTGTCTCGTCACGCTGGGCGGGGCTGCAAAGATACGCAGCCAATCAGGTCACATGATAAATCCACTCGTGCTGTCATTGGTCGACATCGCACCGGAAACTAATCATCACGCTCTGTGCAAGTCTTTTTCACAAATACCCAAGGATTAAAAAAAAATTAACAAACCACCACCATGGATAAAAATAATCAAAGAAAAATCCACCACGAATATGTGATGCTGGTCATGTCACATTTTGAGTTGTAATCTGAACTAATCTAACTCTCTGAGTAACCTTTATTGTAATTATAAACCAGAATTTCATGGGTGTTTTTGTCTTCTTGTGTCTTGCAGATATCAGGGAAGATGCTTGTCCTGAGCGGCTGGATGCAGAACCTTTTCACATTAAAGAGGAAGAGGAGAACAAATAGGAAGAACAGCAGGTCCGATACTTAAAAAGAGAGGAGCCAAATTACCCTTGCACAAAAGATGGTGATAACGGTGATAACGCATCATCAAATGATGAGGATGAAGAGTCTGATGGTGAGCTGACATGTCACACTGACAACAAACCCTGGAAATGTTCTCAGTGTGGGAAGATGTTTACTTATCAGAGTGCTTTGAAAAGACGTGAGAATCCACACTGGTGAGAAGCCTTTTGCCTGCTTAGTTTGTGGCCAAAGATTCTCTCAGAAGGGAAACTTAAAGCGTCACACAAGAACCCACACTGGTGAGAAGCCTTTTGCCTGCTTAGTTGTGGCCAGATTCTCTGATAAGAGAACCTTGAAAAGGAACACCCGAACACACACTGGTGAGAAACCTTTTTCCTGCTTAGTTTGTAGCCAAAGATTCTTTCGTAAAGCAAATTTACATGATCACAAAAGAACCCACACTGGTGAGAAACCTTTTTCCTGCTTAGTTTGTGGCCAAAGATTCTCTTGTAAGACAAGCTTAAAAATACACGGGAGAACCCACACTGGTGAGAAACCTTTTGCCTGCTTAGTTTGTGGCCAAAGACTCTCTCGTAAAGAAAATTTACATGATCACATAAGAACACACACTGGTGAGAAACCGTTTGCCTGCTTGGTTTGTGGCCAAAGATTCTCTTGGAAGACAAGCTTAAAAATACACGGGAGAACCCACACTGGTGAGAAACCTTTTGCCTGCTTCATTTGTTGTCAAAGATTCTCTGAGAAGGGAACCTTAAAAATACACACCAGAACACACACTGGTGAGAAACCTTTTGCCTGTGCAAATTGTGGCCGAAGATTCTCTGAGAAGAGAACCTTAAAAAGACGCACCAGAAACCCACACTGGTGAGAAACATCTTGCCTGTTCAGATCGTGGCAAAAGATTCCGTCAGAAGACACACCTAAGAGGACACACAGGAACCCACACTGGTGAGAAACATTTTTCCTGCTCAGTTTGTGATTGATTCTCGTGGAAGTCTCAGATTAAGAATCACAGTGTGGGTCCTTGGGCAGTGTGGATCCTTCACGCTAATGCCTACCTCATACAATGATGAGAGACAATAAAAAGAATGACATCAGACGTCGCCCGGCCAAACAAGGACTGCGTCAGGTGCTGGGGAACCAGAGCACCTTGATGAAAAATGGGCTACTGGAACAAAGCGGAGATGAGCGAGATGCGATAACATGGCTCTGTTGGAATGCTACTACTCAAGCAACCCTAGTCAGAGGGGTTACATGCAGAGAATGTGGGCTAAATGGTTACTTCGAAACCCACAGTCACGGTTGACCACGAAACAACTAGTAGCTCAGTGTTCCAACATCCACAAACGGCAACTGCTGTCACAATTTGAGATTGATTAGGTACAACGCAGGTTCCATGGTGAAGGGCCCCAGGCTGCCAGATCAGAGGAGGAGGTCATACCAGAGATTGGGAGGCAAGCCCCAATGAATGAAATGCTGAGCGAGGCAGCAACTGACCTGAAAGCTAAGATCATGGCGAGAATGAAAGCTGGGCAACCTAGAAACCGATTACAACGACTATGTGAAGTACCACCTGAAAGTCTTATGGAAAGTGTGAATGCAGCACTGAGGGCGATCCCTACCGTAACGATCACGGAAACCAATGAGCTGATATACGCTTCAGCATCAGTGATCCGAGAGATGCTTGGCTATAAGAGCAACCATGGAAGCCATGAGATACGTTACCCACCATGGAAAAGACTGTTGGAGGCTAAGATCAAGGCGGCTCGGAAAGATGTGAGTCAATTGATAGAGGCCCAGAGAGGTGTGATGAAATGGCCGATACCCAAGAGGTACATCCAGATGACCATACCTGAAGCACTCGAAACTGCCAAACAAAGGCTCCAAGCCTTGTCCAGCGCCTAAAGCGGTACACGAAAGAGAATGAGGCCAGACGAATAAACAGGCTGTTCGCAACACAACCTGTGAAAGTGTACGCTCAGTGGCAGGGTCCTAACAACAGAGCTGACCCGCCAAGACTGGAAACTGAAAGGTACTGGAAAGGCATATGGGAGAAGGAGGTTGCACATAACAGCAGTGCACAATGGCTGGTGACCCTGAGAGAGGAGCACAGCAACCTCCCTGAACAGAAGCCAGTTACCATAACAGTGGCAGACATACAGGAAAGAGTCTCAGATATGAAGAACTGGACAGCACCAGGCCCGGACATGGTCCACACCGACTGGCTAAAGAAACTCACAGCACTCCATGAGTGCCTAGCAGCACAAATGAACCAGCTGCTGAGGGATGGGACTCACCCAGGATGGCTAACCGAAGGGCGAACGATCCTGATCATGAAGGATCCCTCAAAGGGTGCAATCCCATCCAACTATCGGCCAATAACCTGTCTCTCCACAACATGGAAGCTCATGTCAGGCATCATTGTGGCTAAGATAAGTGGACACATGGATCAATACATGAGCGAAGCACCGAAGGGCATTGGTAGAGATACCAGAGGAGCCAAACATCAGCTCTTGGTTGACAGAACAGTCGCACAAGACTGCAGGTCCCGACATACCAACCAGTGCACAGCCTGGATTGATTACAAGAAAGCCTATGACTCGATGCCACATACATGGATCACTGAATGCTTGGAGTTGTATAAGGTGAACAGGACCCTAAGAGCCTTCGTTGCAAACTCGATGAGGATGTGGAAAACCATACTTGAAGCCAATGGCAAGCCACTTACCCAAGTGTCCATCAAATGTGGCATATACCAAGGTGATGCACTCTCCCCACTGCTGTTCTGCATAGGACTGAACCCCCTAAGCCAAGTAATCACCAAGACAGGCTATGGATACCGCCTCAGAAATGGAGCTACGATCAGTCACCTCCTCTACATGGATGACATAAAGCTGTATGCTAAGAGCGAAAGGGACATAGACTCCCTGATCCACACAACCAGGATGTACAGCAGTGACATCGGGATGTCATTTGGGCTTGAGAAATGTAGTCGGATGGTGACTAAGAGAGGAAAGGTAGTCCGCACTGAAGGGGTCTCACTCCCTGAAGGAACAATAGCAGACATTGAGGAAAGCTACAAGTACCTCGGTATACTACAAGCCAATGGCAACCTCAAACTGGCAACAAGGAAAGCGGCTACAGCCAAATACCTCCAGCGAGTTAGGCAAGTCCTAAGAAGCCAGCTCAATGGCAAGAATAAGACCCGGGCAATAAACAGCTATGCCCTGCCAGTGATCGGATACCCTGCAGGAATAATAAGGTGGCCAAAGGAAGAGATTAAGACCACGGACGTTAAGACCCGAAAGCTCCTAACCATGCATGGAGGGTTCCATCCCAAATCCAGCACCCTGAGACTGTACGCAAGCCGAAAGGAAGGAGGCCGGGGACGAGTGAGTGTGAGAGCCACTGTCCAGGATGAAACATCCAAGCTCCATGAATACATCAAGGAGAAAGCTCCAACGGATGACGTACTCAGAGAATGTCTCAGACAATGGGGAACAGAGAATGAGGCGCTGGAAGAGGGACCATCATGGGAGGACAAGCCCCTACATGGGATGTACCAACGGATCATAACTGAAGTTGCTGATCTCAAGAGGTCCTATCAGTGGCTAGAGAGGGCTGGCCTGAAGGACAGCACAGAGGCACTCATCCTGGCTGCTCAGGAGCAGGCCCTGAGCACCAGAGCCATTGAGGCCCAGGTATACCACACCAGACAAGACCCAAGGTGTAGGTTGTGCAAAGAGGCACCTGAGACGATCCAACACATAACTGCAGGGTGGCAAGGAAAGCCTACATGGAACGCCATAACCAGGTGGCTGGCATAGTCTACCGAAACATCTGTGCGGAGTATGGACTGGAAACCCCAAGGTCAAAATGGGAAACCCCTCCGAAGGTGGTGGAGAATGACAGAGCCAAGATCCTGTGGGACTTCCAGATACAGACTGACAAGATGGTAATGGTAAACCAACCGGATATCGTGATCATAGATAAAGGGCAGAAGAAAGCCGTTGCAGTGGATGTAGCGGTCCCAAGTGATGGAAACATCAGAAAGAAGGAACACGAGAAACTATAGAAATACCAAGGGCTCAGAGAGGAGCAGGAGAGAGCCTGGAAGGTAAAGGTGACAGTCGTGCCTGTGGTGATCGGAGCACTCGGGGCAGTGACCCCCAAACTAGATGAGTGGTTGCAACAGATCCCGGGAATAACATCGGACATCTCAGTCGAGAAAAGCGCAGTGCTGGGAACAGCAAGGATACTGCACAGAACCCTCAAGCTTCCTGGCCTCTGGTAGAGGACCCAAGCTGAATGGGGGACGGACACCACCCGAGGGGTGAGACGAGGATTATTATTATTTTTTTTAAATAAATGGTATAATTTTAATGGTCCGGCCCACTTAACATCTACCGAGGCCGTATGTGGCCCACAATGTGAAATGAGTTTGAGCCCCCTGCTCGACACCTATGACAGTCAAAACCATACCGATAACACCCTGTTGCTTCACACCAGACCTGTATAGGAGAGCTCATAACAAGATTATCTGGGTCTTCCTTCTCTGCCTCTTTGCTCTGCCTGTGTGTGCTGTCAGAAAATTAAACTTGGTGACTTTATGTTGTTGTTGTTGGTGAACAATCCTTAAAAATAAACAAACATGCAAAGGAACCAGTAGTTTAATCCGGCAAATTTACTTCTAGGTTCCTTTAATGGGGATAACAAAATATGAAGATAAATTAATTGTGTGTTCTTGCAATGTAAAACTCACCCAGTTAATCAAAGGAGGA
This sequence comes from Hippocampus guttulatus, assembly GCF_054856545.1. NCBI lineage: Eukaryota > Metazoa > Chordata > Actinopteri > Syngnathiformes > Syngnathidae > Hippocampus > Hippocampus guttulatus. Next base: position 24,012,238 of record NC_141265.1, read on the forward strand.
CCTGTTCCAGGTGGTTTGGCCAACGAGCACATGGCATGGTGGTATCAAATACTCCAACATGATGATCAGTATAAAATAACAAACCTGATGCTGCCAGTATTTCCAATCCAAGTCTTGTTCTCTCATTGGCCATTTCTTTCGTTGACAAATCAAATTTAACATGTGGAATCTTTGGAAAAGTTTTCATGAGCTCTGAGGCAATCTGAAACACAAAGAGTTTTTCTTGTCTTGTGGAAGTAACACAATTGTTTGGAGTGAACAATTTAAAAACACTCAACTCAACTGTATTTATAGAGCAGTTTCAAACATCTATCGTTGCATACAAAGTGCTGTACATGGAGCAATTTAACATATACAATAAACAGTAAAACTAATCGGTAATAAAGACGGCCAAAGAATACAAGTGAGTTTTGAGGAGGATTTTGAAGATGGGCAGCGAGGAGGCTTGCTGAGTGGTCAGTGGGAGGTCATTCCAGAGAGAGGGACCAGCAACAGAAAAGGCTTGATCCCCTCTGAGCCTCAGTTTAGTTCTTGGTACTTCTAATAATGTCTGGTCAGCAGACCTGAGGCGCCGGGCAGGTGTGTAGGGCCAATGAGCTCAGAGAGGTAAAGTGGCGCGAGATTATTCAGAGATTTGAAAACAAATAAGAGGATCTTGAAAGTAACTCTAAAATGTATGGTGAGCCAGTGAAGGGATGCCAGAGTAGGAGTTATGTGCTCCCTCTTACAAGTACCAATCAAAAGGCGAGCAGCGGCATTCTGGAACAGCTGAAGGGGCTTAATGGAGGACTGCTCTGATGAAAGAAAATGTCAAGATAAAATTTCAATCCCATATGTACACACTGTGAATTTTAAGTTTAATGTTCACTGATATTAAATCATGTTTAATATCGTTATGTTGTATTATTTGTTCTTGCCATGCACTGTGGCATGTGCTCATTGGCAAAACCACCTGGAACAGGTGCTCTGACAAAACGAGTGATTTTTACAATGGAAGAACACACAATTTATCTTGCATCGACATTGTTTTCATGATATTTTGCATGCATCATTGAAATTGGGTTGGTTCAAGTAAGAAAAAAAATTTGAATTTTTTACGCAACTTAAGAGTTATCCTGATTGAAATTTCCCAACATATAAGCTTGCAGTGTTAGGGTTCTCTCCCCCCTTCCCTCTTTTGACGAGACCCAGTGCGAATGGTGGGACCATGAGCAGTGTCTAGAGAAGAATTTGCATGAATTGAGAGGCCGAAAACTGGTATTGCTGCTGTGAGTGCACATCAGAATGTTGGAAGTCTGGAGACCTATATCTACTTTTGTGAGTGTTGTTCTGGAAAAAAATAAAGTCTCACTAAAAAATGACAGACATGTCAGATTAAGTTACCTACACTGGTAAAGAGGGGGGTTTTTTTGGCCACTGGTTGTGTATTGGTCTCAGTGGCTAAATGATGTACAAAAATCACACCCCAAAAAATTGGTTTTGAACCGATGCTGCCCGCTTGGCCCCGCCGGAGCTGCGCCGTGCCGACGTCCCCACCAGAGATGGAAATCGCTTTGAGGACCAGGGGGTCGCGGTGTGCGATCAAAGGGAAGAAAAACTTGGTAATCAAACAGCACGAAATACTTTTGACTGTTTTTTTTTTGGTTATTGGGACAGAGAAACTTTATTATGTACTGACATTGTTTGCTCTTCATCTCTTTTTGAACCTGGTGGGCGCCCTCTCTTTGGCCGAGCATGACCTGATTTGTAGTCAGACGCCTCATGCATTGCGCCACGAACTCCATGAAATCAAACCACTATTTCTCTGTTCTCCTGTGGGGGAATTTGCCGCTCCCAAAAAGTTATTGTTACCTTTTTCAGTGTGGGATGGGCGCTTCTCTAATCAGTGCACCTGCCTCCCCGACACACCTGCGAGTCGTTATCTCATCTGCCACTTGCAGCATAAAAGCCAGCCTGAAGAGCCACCCATTGTCACTTCGTCAGAGATCCTTCCTGCCGTGTCGACGACGCCGTACCGCTCCAGGATTCCTGCACTCCTCGAATTGATCATTTTGACTACCTTTCAGTTGTGACCACCTCGGCCTGTCTCGCTTACTGGCAATAAAACCCTTCTGTGCTTTTTGTGTCTGCGCGTGGTTCCTCTCTTCATCTCTCACGAAGCCGAACACTTTGCTTAACACCCGCGGTTCTCCCAGCGCTCCGCCCCAACATCCTCGTCGGAACAGCAGCGGAGCAACTCCGGCTCGTCGTGGGCAAAAACGGCTCGGTCCGAAATTTCTCACGGGCGGGAGTGAGCTGTTCCTCCGCTTCGCTTGTCACACACACCACTCTCGGCCCTACCTGCCCCGCGCAACTCCGGCACGGCCAAGCGGGAGACATCGGTTCGGTCCCGGACCTTCGCGCGGTTCGATTCCGAAGTTTTTCTTCCCTTTGATTGCACACCGTGCCCCCTGTCCCTCAAAGCGAGGTGCATCTCTGGCGGAGCCGAGCGGGCAGCAGCTTTGGTCCCGGCAGGTCGTGTTGGTGTGCGCGAGGTCTTCCACCTCTTCGCTTGCAACACTCGCCTTTGCCGGCCCGCCAGGCACGGCGCAGCTCTGGCGGGGCCAAGCGACAGCATCGGTTAGGTCCTGGGCGCAAAATTAAAAGGGAGGGTCGACACTGTGGACAAACAATGGACCCTAACACAAAGGGCAGAAAACGTCGACGCACACCCGCGCGACATTCTGTGAACGAAAATATGCCACCCGCCTGACCTCGCCGCAGTTTCGCCGCTCCCGTCGGTCGAACGTGGCCCGGGTTGCAAGCGAAGTGGGTGAAAAGCTCACGCCCATCCTCGCGAAATGTTGTACAATCCCGCTGCAAAACACGGCCCGGGCGCGGCTGCTCCGCGCGGATCGCAATGCAGCTCTGATCAGGGGGATCTTGCGGGAAGTCGGGAGGGGCGCGGGTGTCAAGCAACGGGCTAATAAACCTCGTCGAATACACCCGCGACGGGCCGGTACGGAAGCGATGCGGCCAGTTTGTCCCCGCCGGAGCTCCTCCAAGCCAGGCAGGCCCAAAGTGGCGCGGGTTGACAACACAGGGTCCAAAACTTCAACGCACAACCAAGCGATCGTCCGGCTTTATGTAGCTTTGTACAAACTGTGTTTTCAAATTGTTCGCCCGAAACAGTTTTGTCACTCCCACAAGACAAACAAGCAATTTTTTTCAGATGGCAGTGGAACTGATGAAGGCCTTCCCCAGACATTCCGTGCATCAATTTTTGAACATTATGTGGCGATGGAAAATAAGAGAACAAGACAATCTTCAGAAATACTGACCACAGCAGGTTTATTGGATGATGATCACCCATGCAAAAAATGTTAAATTGTGGCATCCAGAAATGATGACACAAAATATTTTGTTTCAAAATACTTCATGAAAATGAAGTGTTGATACCAGGGATGAATTCTGAAAGCGTTTAAAATTCATTTTTATGCATTGTAGCACAACGTAAAAATCTCTCTCTCTTATTCACTGCTCTGATGAAAGAAAATATCAATATAAAATTTCAATCCCATATTTACACACTGTGAATTTTAAGTTTAATGTTCACTGATATTCCGTTATGTTGTAGTATTTGTTCTCGCCATGCACTGTGGCATGTGCTCAATGGCAAAACCACCTGGAAAAGGTCCTCTGACAAAACGAGTGATTTTTACAATGGAAGAACACACAATGTATCTTGCATCGAGATTATCTACATGATGCTTTGCATGCATCATTGAAATTGGGTTGGTTCAAGTAAGAAAAAAAAATTGAATTTTAAAAGCAACTTAGAGTTATCCTGATTGAAATTTCCTAACATATAATCTTGCGATGTTAGGGTTCTCTCCCCCCGCCCCCCTTGTGACGGGACCCAGTGCGAAAGGTGGTACCATGAGCAGTGTCTTGAGAAGAATTTGCATGAAATGAGAGGCCCAAAACTGGTATTGCTGCTGTGAGTGCACATCAGAATGTTGGAAGTCATGGAGACCTACATCTAATTTTGTGAGTGTTGTGCTGGAAAAAAATAAAGTCTCACTAAAAAATAACTGACATGTCAGATTAAGTTACCGACACTGGTAAAGAGTTTTTTTTGGCCACTGGTTGTGTATTGGTCTCAGTGGCCCTATGATGTGAAAAAATTACACCCCAAAAAATTGGTTTCGAACCGGAGCTGCGCGCTTGCCCGGCCAGAGCTGCGCCCTGCCTGGCGGGCCGGCAAAGGCGAGTGTTGCAAGCGAAGAGGTGGAGGACCTCGCGAACACCAACACGACCTGCCGGGACCAAAGCTCCTGCCCGCTCGGCTCCGCCAGAGATGCACCTCGCTTTGAGGGACAGGGGGCGCGGTGTGCAATCAAAGGGAAGAAAAACTTCGGAATCAAATCGCGCGAAGGTCCGGGACCGAACAGATGCCACCCGCTTGGCCCTGCCGGAGTTGCGCGGGGCAGGTAGGGCCGAGAGTGGTGTGTGTGACAAGCGAAGCGGAGGAACAGCTCACGCCCGCCCGTGAGAAATTTCGGACCGAGCCGTTTTTGCCCACGACGTTGCTCCGCTGCGGCGCTCAGGCTGTTCCGACGAGGATGTTGGGGCGGAGCGCTGGGAGAACCGCGGGTGTTAAGCAAAGTGTTCGGCTTCGTGAGAGATGAAGAGAGGAACCACGCGCAGACACAAAAAGCACAGAAGGGTTTTATTGCCAGTAAGCGAGACAGGCCGAGGTGGTCACAACTGAAAGGTAGTCAAAATGATCAATTCGAGGAGTGCAGGAATCCTGGAGCGGTACGGCGTCGTCGACACGGCAGGAAGGATCTCTGACCAAGTGACAATGGGTGGCTCTTCAGGCTGGCTTTTATGCTGCAAGTGGCAGATGAGATAATGACTCGCAGGTGTGTCGGGGAGGCAGGTGCACTGATTAGAGAAGCGCCCATCCCACACTGAAAAAGGTAACAATAACTTTTTGGGAGCGGCAAATTCCCCCACAGGAGAACAGAGAAATAGTGGTTTGATTTCGTGGAGTTCGTGGCGCAATGCATGAGGCGTCTGACTACAAATCAGGTCATGCTCGGCCAAAGAGAGGGCGTCCACCAGGTTGAAAAAGAGATGAAGAGCAAACACTGTCAATACATAATAAAGTTTCTCTGTCCCAATATCCAAAAAAAAAAGCCCAGTCCGAAGTAGCAAGATTAAGAAAATCTTTTGAAAAAACGCTCACATGAGGCGGATTTTGAGCCTTGCCTATGCAGTGATATTAATAATAATTGTAATAATAATCATGAAAAAGTGTGATGGTGGCGTGGCATTCATTTATCTTTTGAATTGGTGCGTTTAGATTTTTGTTTTTTGCTTTTCCTTGTATTTGGGTGTAGTTTCAAGCGCAGCTCATGTTCACACAACGCACATTTTATCTCATTATTTTTAGAGGGTCACAGGAAATCATATGGAAGGCTGCAATGGCCAACTCTCACCAGCAGAGGCTATCGTAAAGTGCTGGCCGTGCATGGACAAATAGGGCTCTCGCATTTCAGAAAGCACAAGAGTGACACAACGTGGCATCAGCTCTGAGCAGCAAATATTGTCAATTCATCGTCAATTTTTTCCGTCCCAAGAACCCCCCAAAAAAGTCAAAAGAGCCAAGATTTTTTAAAAACGCTCACATCAGAAGGATTTTGAGGCGTGTCGATGCAAAAAAAAAAGAAAAAAGAAAAAAGACAATTAAAAAGTGTGATGGGGACACGACGTTCTTTGAATTCTAAATTGATATATTTCGATTTTTTTTGCTTTCACATGTATTTGGTTTGAGATTCGATTTCAGCTCATGTTCACAGGGCGGACATTTTATGTTGTTGCTTATTTTTAGAGGGTCATAAAAAAAATCCCAGACTTGACTTCTTCGTTTACAGTTGACTGAATAGGGATGATTGTTTTATTTGGGAGCAGAGAGATGTTGACTTAAATTCGCGGAGTTTATGATGCCACGGATAACGTGTCTCAATACGATTCAGTATTCGTTCGCGGAACGTCGCGCGGCTGGAAGCCGACGTTTTCTGCCCTTTGCGTTCGAAACCATTGTGTGTCCACGGTGCCGCCCCTCCCTTTTTTTGTCTCTTTTTCAGTGTGGGCTGGGCGCCTCTCGAATCAGTGCACCTGCCTCCCCTACACACGTGCGAGTCTTCATCTCATCTGCCACTTGCACCATAAAAGACAGCGTGAACAGCCACCCGTTGCCAGTTCGTCAGCGATCCTTCCTGCCGAGCTAGCTGCTGCCACGCCGTTACGCTCCAGCATTTCTGCACTCCTCAACGTGATCATTTTGACTAGCTTTCAGTTGTTTACACCTCGACCTGACCAACTTTCTGGCAATAAAACCCCTCTTCGTTTTTGGTGTCTGTGTGTGGTTCTTGTATTGATCTCTCACGAAACCTAACACTTTAATTCACATTCGACCCAAACTCCTCGTTTGGAGCGTCCCTCGCGCCGAAACGGTGCAGCATCGGCGGTGCCGTGGGCATAAACAACTCGGTACGACATTTCGCGCGGGTGGGCGTGAGATGTTCCTCCGCTTCACTGGTAACCCTGGATACTCTCCGCCGTACGGGTGCCGTGCGCCCCGAACCCGAAGCAATGAGGGACATTTTAGGGCGGTCGGGTTCGGGTAGGGGTAGGGCTCGGGCTCGGGCCGCCCGATCTTACTTCTGCTCCGGCGGGGCCAAGCGGGTGGCATCCGTTCGGTCCCGGACCTTCGTGCTGTTTGATTACCAAAGGACTTATGCACACACTTCAACTTGTATTTTGTTCAGGATGACCTCCTGAAGCCTAAATGAGCATTAATTTGATCACACAACTCATGCCTATGAAGATACATTCAAACTCACAAAACGTGCTCAGCTCGGGCTGAAAATGCATTTAAAGCAATAAAAACTCAAATTGAGTGTCACACCTAAACCAAAGGACTTATGGACACACTTCAACATGTATTTTGTTCAGGATGACCACCTGAAGCCTAAATGAGCATTCATTTGACCACACAACTCATTCCTATGAAGATACATTCAAAGTCAGAAAGCGCGCTCAGCTCAGGCTACAAATGCATTTAAAGCAATAAAAACTCAAATTGAGTGTCACGCCTAAACCAGAGGATTTATGCACACACTTCAACATGTATTTTGTTCAGGATGTCCTCCTGAAGCCTAAATGAGCATTAATTTGACTACACAACTCATTCCTATGAAGATACATTCAAAGTCAGAAAGCGCGCTCAAGCTCGGGCTGAAAATGCATTTAAAGCAATAAAAACTCAAATTGAGTGTCACACCTAAACCAAAGGACTTATGCACACATTCAACATGTATTTTGTTCAGGATGACCTCCTGAAGCCTATATGAGCTTTAATTTGACCACACAACTCATTCCTATGAAGATACATTCAAACTCACAAAACGTGCTCAGCTCGGGCTGAAAATGCATTTAAAGCAATAAAAACTCAAATTGAGTGTCACGCCTAAACCAAAGGATTTATGCACACACTTTAACATGTATTTTGTTCAGAAGGACCACCTGAAGCCTAAATGAGCATTAATTTGATCACACAATTCATGCCTATGAAGATGCATTCAAACTCACAAAACGTGCTCAGCTCGGGCTGAAAATGCATTTAAAGCAATAAAAACTCAAATGGAGTGTCACGCCTAAACCAAAGGACTTATGCACACACTTCAACATGTATTTAGTTCAGGATGACCACCTGAAGCCGAAATGAGCATTAATTTGACCACACAACTCATTCTTATGAAGATACATTCAAACTCACAAAACATGCTCAGCTCGGGCTGAAAATGCATTTAAAGCAATAAAAACTCAAATTGAGTGTCACGCCTAAACCAAAGGACTTATGCACACACTTCAACATGTATTTTGTTCAGGATGACCACCTGAAGCCTAAATGAGCATTAATTTGACCACACAACTCATTCCTATGAAGATACATTCAAACTCACAAAAAGTGCTCAGCTCGGGCTGAAAATGCATTTAAAGCAATAAAAACTCAAATTGAGTGTCACGCCCAAACCAAAGAACTTATGCACACACTTCAATATTTATTTAGTTCAGGATGACCACCTGAAGCCTAAATGAGCATTAATTTGACCACACAACTAATTCCTATGAAGCTACATTCAAACTCACAAAACGTGCTCAGCTCGGGCTGAAAATGCATTTAAAGCAATAAAAACTCAAATTGAGTGTCACGCCTAAACCAAAGGACTTATGCACACACTTCAACATGTATTTTGTTCAGGATGACCACCTGAAGCCTAAATGAGCATTAATTTGACCACACAACTCATTCCTATGAAGATACATTCAAACTCACAAAACGTGCTCAGCTCGGGCTGAAAATGCATTTAAAGCAATCAAAACTCAAATTGAGTGTAAGGCCTAAACCAAAGGACTTATGCACACACTTCAACATGTATTTTGTTCAGGATGACCTCCTGAAGCCTAAATGAGCATTAATTTGACCACACAACTCATTCCTATGAAGATACATTCAAACTCACAAAACGTGCTCAGCTCGGGCTGAAAATGCATTTAAAGCAATCAAAACTCAAATTGAGTGTAAGGCCTAAACCAAAGGACTTATGCACACACTTCAACATGTATTTTGTTCAGGATGATCTCCTGAAGCCTAAATGAGCATTAATTTGACCACACAACTCATTCCTATGAAGATACATTCAAACTCACAAAACGTGCTCAGCTCGGGCTGAAAATGCATTTAAAGCAATAAAAACTCAAATTGAGTGTCACGCCTAAACCGAAGGACTTATGCACACACTTCAAGATGTATTTTGTTCAGGATGACCTCCTGAAGCCTAAATGAGCAATAATTTGACCACACAACTCATTCCTATGAAGATACATTCAAAGTCAGAAAGCGCGCTCAGCTCGGACTGAAAATGCATTTAAAGCAATAAAAACTCAAATGGAGTGTCACGCCTAAACCAAAGGACTTATGCACACACTTCAACATGTATTTAGTTCAGGATGACCACCTGAAGCCGAAATGAGCATTAATTTGACCACACAACTCATTCTTATGAAGATACATTCAAACTCACAAAACGTGCTCAGCTCGGGCTGAAAATGCATTTAAAGCAATAAAAACTCAAATTGAGTGTCACGCCTAAACCAAAGGACTTATGCACACACTTCAACATGTATTTTGTTCAGGATGACCACCTGAAGCCTAAATGAGCATTAATTTGACCACACAACTGATTCCTATGAAGATACATTCAAACTCACAAAACGTGCTCAGCTCGGGCTGAAAATGCATTTAAAGCAATAAAAACTCAAATTGAGTGTCACGCCTAAACCAAAGGACTTATGCACACACTTCAACATGTATTTAGTTCAGGATGTCCTCCTGAAGCCTAAATGAGCATTAATTTGACCACACAACTCATTCCTCTGAAGATACATTCAAACTCACAAAAAGTGCTCAGCTCGGGCTGAAAATGCATTTAAAGCAATAAAAACTCAAATTGAGTGTCACGCCCAAACCAAAGAACTTATGCACAACCTTCAATATTTATTTAGTTCAGGATGACCACCTGAAGCCTAAATGAGCATTAATTTGACCACACAACTAATTCCTATGAAGCTACATTCAAACTCACAAAACGTGCTCAGCTCGGGCTGAAAATGCATTTAAAGCAATAAAAACTCAAATTGAGTGTCACGCCTAAACCAAAGGACTTATGCACACACTTCAACATGTATTTTGTTCAGGATGTCCTCCTGAAGCCTAAATGAGCATTAATTTGACCACACAACTCATTCCTATGAAGATACATTCAAACTCACAAAAGGTGCTCAGCTCGGGCTGAAAATGCATTTAAAGCAATAAAAACTCAAATTGAGTGTCACGCCTAAACCAAAGGACTTATGCACACACTTCAACATGTATTTAGTTCAGGATGTCCTCCTGAAGCCTAAATGAGCATTAATTTGACCACACAACTCATTCCTATGAAGATACATTCAAACTCACAAAACGTGCTCAACTCGGGCTGAAAATGCATTTAAAGCAATAAAAACTCAAATTTTAAAAAACTTTACCAGTGTAGGCAACTTAATAATAATAATAATACTAATAATACATTTTATTGATAAGCGCCTTTCAAGACACCCAAGGACACTTTACAATAACAAAAAACACAAAACAATACGGGTTGAGCAGCTGACATGTCTGTCATTTTCTTGTGAGAATTAATTTTTTTCCAGAACAACACTCACAAAATTAGATATAGGTCTACATGACTTCCAACATTGTGATGTGCACTCACAGCAGCAATACCAGTCTTCGGCCGCTCAATTCATGCAAATTCTTCTCAAGACACTGCTCATGGTACCACCTTTCGCACTGGGTCTCGTCAAAAGGGGGCCGGGGGGAGAGAACCCTAACATCGCAAGATTATATGTTCGGAAATTTCAATCAGGATAACTCTAAGTTGCTTTTAAAATTCAAATTTTTTCTTTTACTTGAACCAACCCAATTTCAATGATGCATGCAAAGCATCATGAAGACAATGTCGATGCAAGATAAATTGTGTGTTCTTCCATTGTAAAAATCACTCGTTTTGTCAGAGGACCTTTTCCAGGTGGTTTTGCCATTTAGAGCATGCCACAGTGCATGGCGAGAACAAATACGACAACATGACGGAATATCAGTGAACATTAAACTTAAAATTCACAGTGTGTAAATATGGGATTGAAATTTTATCTTGACATTTTATTTTCATCGGAGCAGTGAATAACACGAGATTTTTCGTTGTGGTACAAGTCATAAAAAATGACTTTCTCATAAGCTTTCAGAATTCATCCCTGGTATCAACACTTCCTCTTCATGAAGTAGTTTGAAACAAAATATATCTTTGGCATCATTTCTGGATGCCACAATTAAACATTTTTTGCATGGCTGATCATCATCCAATAAACCTGCTGTGGTCAGTATTTCTGACGATTGTCTTGTTCTCTTATTTTCCATCGCCACATAATGTTCTAAAATTGATGCACGGAATGTCTGGGGAAGGCCTTCATCAGTTCCACTGCCATCTGAAAAAAAATAGCTTGTTTGTCTTGTGGGAGTGACAAAACTGTTTCGGGCGAACAATTTGAAAACACAATTTGTACAAGGCTGCATAAAGCTGGACGATCGCTTGGTTGTGCGTTGAAGTTTTGGACCCTGTGTTGTCAACCCGCGCCACTTTCGGCCTGCCTGGCTTGGAGGAGCTCCGGCGGGGACAAACTGGCGGCATCGCTTCTATACCGGCCCGTCGCGGGCGTATTCGACGAGGTTTATTAGCCCGTTGCTTGACACCCGCGCCCCTCCCGGCTTCCCGCAAGATCCCCCTGATCAGAGCTGCATTGCGATCCGCTAGGAGCAGCCGCGCCCGGGCCGTGTTTTGCAGCGGCATTGTACGATATTTCGCGAGGATGGCCGTGAGCTTTTCACCCACTTCGCTTGCAACCCGGGCCACGTTGGACCGACGGGCGCGGCGAAACTCCGGCGAGGTCAGGCGGGTGGCGTATTTTCCTTCACAGAATGTCGCGCGGGTGTGCGTCGAAGTTTTCTGCCCTTTGTGTTAGGGTCCATTGTTTGTCCACAGTGTCGACCCTCCCTTTTGATTTTGCGCCCGGGACCTAACCGACGCTGTCGCTTGGCCCCGCCAGAGCTGCGCCGTGCCTGGCGGGCCGGCAAAGGCGAGTGTTGCAAGCGAAGAGGTGGAAGACCTCGCGCACACCAACACGACCTGCCGGGAGCAAAGCTGCTGCCCGCTCGGCTCCGCCAGAGATGCACCTCGCTTTGAGGGACAGGGGGCGCGGTGTGCAATCAAAGGGAAGAAAAACTTGGGAATCAAACCGCGCGAAGGTCCGGGACCGAACCGATGCCACCCGCTTGGCCCTGCCGGAGTTGCGCGGGGCAGGTAGGGCCGAGAGTGGTGTGTGTGATAAGCGAAGCGGAGGAACAGCTCACGCCCGCCCGTGAGAAATTTCGGACAGAGCCGTTTTTGCCCACGGCCGAGCCGGAGTTGCTCCGCTGCGGCGCTCAGGCTGTTCCGACGAGGATGTTGGGGCGGAGCGCTGGGAGAACCGCGGGTGTTAAGCAAAGTGTTCGGCTTCGTGAGAGATGAAGAGAGGAACCACGCGCAGACACAAAAAGCACAGAAGGGTTTTATTGCCAGTAAGCGAGACAGGCCGAGGTGGTCACAACTGAAAGGTAGTCAAAATGATCAATTCGAGGAGTGCAGGAATCCTGGAGCGGTACGGCGTCGTCGACACGGCAGGAAGGATCTCTGACGAAGTGACAATGGGTGGCTCTTCAGGCTGGCTTTTATGCTGCAAGTGGCAGATGAGATAATGACTCGCAGGTGTGTCGGGGAGGCAGGTGCACTGATTAGAGAAGCGCCCATCCCACACTGAAAAAGGTAACAATAACTTTTTGGGAGCGGCAAATTCCCCCACAGGAGAACAGAGAAATAGTGGTTTGATTTCGTGGAGTTCGTGGCGCAATGCATGAGGCGTCTGACTACAAATCAGGTCATGCTCGGCCAAAGAGAGGGCGTCCACCAGGTTGAAAAAGAGATGAAGAGCAAACACTGTCAATACATAATAAAGTTTCTCTGTCCCAATATCCCAAAAAAAAAGCCCAGTCCGAAGTAGCAAGATTAAGAAAATCTTTTGAAAAAACGCTCACATGAGGCGGATTTTGAGCCTTGCCTATGCAGTGATATTAATAATAATTGTAATAATAATCATGAAAAAGTGTGATGGTGGCGTGGCATTCATTTATCTTTTGAATTGGTGCGTTTAGATTTTTGTTTTTTGCTTTTCCTTGTATTTGGGTGTAGTTTCAAGCGCAGCTCATGTTCACACAACGCACATTTTATCTCATTATTTTTAGAGGGTCACAGGAAATCATATGGAAGGCTGCAATGGCCAACTCTCACCAGCAGAGGCTATCGTAAAGTGCTGGCCGTGCATGGACAAATAGGGCTCTCGCATTTCAGAAAGCACAAGAGTGACACAACGTGGCATCAGCTCTGAGCAGCAAATATTGTCAATTCATCGTCAATTTTTTCCGTCCCAAGAACCCCCCAAAAAAGTCAAAAGAGCCAAGATTTTTTAAAAACGCTCACATCAGAAGGATTTTGAGGCGTGTCGATGCAAAAAAAAAAAGAAAAAAGAAAAAAGACAATTAAAAAGTGTGATGGGGACACGACGTTCTTTGAATTCTAAATTGATATATTTCGATTTTTTTTGCTTTCACATGTATTTGGTTTGAGATTCGATTTCAGCTCATGTTCACAGGGCGGACATTTTATGTTGTTGCTTATTTTTAGAGGGTCATAAAAAAAATCCCAGACTTGACTTCTTCGTTTACAGTTGACTGAATAGGGATGATTGTTTTATTTGGGAGCAGAGAGATGTTGACTTAAATTCGCGGAGTTTATGATGCCACGGATAACGTGTCTCAATACGATTCAGTATTCGTTCGCGGAACGTCGCGCGGCTGGAAGCCGACGTTTTCTGCCCTTTGCGTTCGAAACCATTGTGTGTCCACGGTGCCGCCCCTCCCTTTTTTTGTCTCTTTTTCAGTGTGGGCTGGGCGCCTCTCGAATCAGTGCACCTGCCTCCCCTACACACGTGCGAGTCTTCATCTCATCTGCCACTTGCACCATAAAAGACAGCGTGAACAGCCACCCGTTGCCAGTTCGTCAGCGATCCTTCCTGCCGAGCTAGCTGCTGCCACGCCGTTACGCTCCAGCATTTCTGCACTCCTCAACGTGATCATTTTGACTAGCTTTCAGTTGTTTACACCTCGACCTGACCAACTTTCTGGCAATAAAACCCCTCTTCGTTTTTGGTGTCTGTGTGTGGTTCTTGTATTGATCTCTCACGAAACCTAACACTTTAATTCACATTCGACCCAAACTCCTCGTTTGGAGCGTCCCTCGCGCCGAAACGGTGCAGCATCGGCGGTGCCGTGGGCATAAACAACTCGGTACGACATTTCGCGCGGGTGGGCGTGAGATGTTCCTCCGCTTCACTGGTAACCCTGGATACTCTCCGCCGTACGGGTGCCGTGCGCCCCGAACCCGAAGCAATGAGGGACATTTTAGGGCGGTCGGGTTCGGGTAGGGGTAGGGCTCGGGCTCGGGCCGCCCGATCTTACTTCTGCTCCGGCGGGGCCAAGCGGGTGGCATCCGTTCGGTCCCGGACCTTCGTGCTGTTTGATTACCAAAGGACTTATGCACACACTTCAACTTGTATTTTGTTCAGGATGACCTCCTGAAGCCTAAATGAGCATTAATTTGATCACACAACTCATGCCTATGAAGATACATTCAAACTCACAAAACGTGCTCAGCTCGGGCTGAAAATGCATTTAAAGCAATAAAAACTCAAATTGAGTGTCACACCTAAACCAAAGGACTTATGGACACACTTCAACATGTATTTTGTTCAGGATGACCACCTGAAGCCTAAATGAGCATTCATTTGACCACACAACTCATTCCTATGAAGATACATTCAAAGTCAGAAAGCGCGCTCAGCTCAGGCTACAAATGCATTTAAAGCAATAAAAACTCAAATTGAGTGTCACGCCTAAACCAGAGGATTTATGCACACACTTCAACATGTATTTTGTTCAGGATGTCCTCCTGAAGCCTAAATGAGCATTAATTTGACCACACAACTCATTCCTATGAAGATACATTCAAACTCACAAAACATGCTCAGCTCGGGCTGAAAATGCATTTAAAGCAATAAAAACTCAAATTGAGTGTCACGCCTAAACCAAAGGACTTATGCACACACTTCAACATGTATTTTGTTCAGGATGACCACCTGAAGCCTAAATGAGCATTAATTTGACCACACAACTAATTCCTATGAAGCTACATTCAAACTCACAAAACGTGCTCAGCTCGGGCTGAAAATGCATTTAAAGCAATAAAAACTCAAATTGAGTGTCACGCCTAAACCGAAGGACTTATGCACACACTTCAAGATGTATTTTGTTCAGGATGACCTCCTGAAGCCTAAATGAGCAATAATTTGACCACACAACTCATTCCTATGAAGATACATTCAAAGTCAGAAAGCGCGCTCAGCTCGGACTGAAAATGCATTTAAAGCAATAAAAACTCAAATGGAGTGTCACGCCTAAACCAAAGGACTTATGCACACACTTCAACATGTATTTAGTTCAGGATGACCACCTGAAGCCGAAATGAGCATTAATTTGACCACACAACTCATTCTTATGAAGATACATTCAAACTCACAAAACATGCTCAGCTCGGGCTGAAAATGCATTTAAAGCAATAAAAACTCAAATTGAGTGTCACGCCTAAACCAAAGGACTTATGCACACACTTCAACATGTATTTTGTTCAGGATGACCACCTGAAGCCTAAATGAGCATTAATTTGACCACACAACTAATTCCTATGAAGCTACATTCAAACTCACAAAACGTGCTCAGCTCGGGCTGAAAATGCATTTAAAGCAATAAAAACTCAAATTGAGTGTCACGCCTAAACCAAAGGACTTATGCACACACTTCAACATGTATTTTGTTCAGGATGACCACCTGAAGCCTAAATGAGCATTAATTTGACCACACAACTGATTCCTATGAAGATACATTCAAACTCACAAAACGTGCTCAGCTCGGGCTGAAAATGCATTTAAAGCAATAAAAACTCAAATTGAGTGTCACGCCTAAACCAAAGGACTTATGCACACACTTCAACATGTATTTAGTTCAGGATGTCCTCCTGAAGCCTAAATGAGCATTAATTTGACCACACAACTAATTCCTATGAAGCTACATTCAAACTCACAAAAAGTGCTCAGCTCGGGCTGAAAATGCATTTAAAGCAATAAAAACTCAAATTGAGTGTCACGCCCAAACCAAAGAACTTATGCACAACCTTCAATATTTATTTAGTTCAGGATGACCACCTGAAGCCTAAATGAGCATTAATTTGACCACACAACTAATTCCTATGAAGCTACATTCAAACTCACAAAACGTGCTCAGCTCGGGCTGAAAATGCATTTAAAGCAATAAAAACTCAAATTGAGTGTCACGCCTAAACCAAAGGACTTATGCACACACTTCAACATGTATTTTGTTCAGGATGACCACCTGAAGCCTAAATGAGCATTCATTTGACCACACAACTCATTCCTATGAAGATACATTCAAACTCACAAAACGTGCTCAACTCGGGCTGAAAATGCATTTAAAGCAATAAAAACTCAAATTTTAAAAAACTTTACCAGTGTAGGCAACTTAATAATAATAATAATACTAATAATACATTTTATTGATAAGCGCCTTTCAAGACACCCAAGGACACTTTACAATAACAAAAAACACAAAACAATACGGGTTGAGCAGCTGACATGTCTGTCATTTTCTTGTGAGAATTAATTTTTTTCCAGAACAACACTCACAAAATTAGATATAGGTCTACATGACTTCCAACATTGTGATGTGCACTCACAGCAGCAATACCAGTCTTCGGCCGCTCAATTCATGCAAATTCTTCTCAAGACACTGCTCATGGTACCACCTTTCGCACTGGGTCTCGTCAAAAGGGGGCCGGGGGGAGAGAACCCTAACATCGCAAGATTATATGTTCGGAAATTTCAATCAGGATAACTCTAAGTTGCTTTTAAAATTCAAATTTTTTCTTTTACTTGAACCAACCCAATTTCAATGATGCATGCAAAGCATCATGAAGACAATGTCGATGCAAGATAAATTGTGTGTTCTTCCATTGTAAAAATCACTCGTTTTGTCAGAGGACCTTTTCCAGGTGGTTTTGCCATTTAGAGCATGCCACAGTGCATGGCGAGAACAAATACGACAACATGACGGAATATCAGTGAACATTAAACTTAAAATTCACAGTGTGTAAATATGGGATTGAAATTTTATCTTGACATTTTATTTTCATCGGAGCAGTGAATAACACGAGATTTTTCGTTGTGGTACAAGTCATAAAAAATGACTTTCTCATAAGCTTTCAGAATTCATCCCTGGTATCAACACTTCCTCTTCATGAAGTAGTTTGAAACAAAATATATCTTTGGCATCATTTCTGGATGCCACAATTAAACATTTTTTGCATGGGTGATCATCATCCAATAAACCTGCTGTGGTCAGTATTTCTGACGATTGTCTTGTTCTCTTATTTTCCATCGCCACATAATGTTCTAAAATTGATGCACGGAATGTCTGGGGAAGGCCTTCATCAGTTCCACTGCCATCTGAAAAAAAATAGCTTGTTTGTCTTGTGGGAGTGACAAAACTGTTTCGGGCGAACAATTTGAAAACACAATTTGTACAAGGCTGCATAAAGCTGGACGATCGCTTGGTTGTGCGTTGAAGTTTTGGACCCTGTGTTGTCAACCCGCGCCACTTTCGGCCTGCCTGGCTTGGAGGAGCTCCGGCGGGGACAAACTGGCGGCATCGCTTCTATACCGGCCCGTCGCGGGCGTATTCGACGAGGTTTATTAGCCCGTTGCTTGACACCCGCGCCCCTCCCGGCTTCCCGCAAGATCCCCCTGATCAGAGCTGCATTGCGATCCGCTAGGAGCAGCCGCGCCCGGGCCGTGTTTTGCAGCGGCATTGTACGATATTTCGCGAGGATGGCCGTGAGCTTTTCACCCACTTCGCTTGCAACCCGGGCCACGTTGGACCGACGGGCGCGGCGAAACTCCGGCGAGGTCAGGCGGGTGGCGTATTTTCCTTCACAGAATGTCGCGCGGGTGTGCGTCGAAGTTTTCTGCCCTTTGTGTTAGGGTCCATTGTTTGTCCACAGTGTCGACCCTCCCTTTTGATTTTGCGCCCGGGACCTAACCGACGCTGTCGCTTGGCCCCGCCAGAGCTGCGCCGTGCCTGGCGGGCCGGCAAAGGCGAGTGTTGCAAGCGAAGAGGTGGAAGACCTCGCGCACACCAACACGACCTGCCGGGAGCAAAGCTGCTGCCCGCTCGGCTCCGCCAGAGATGCACCTCGCTTTGAGGGACAGGGGGCGCGGTGTGCAATCAAAGGGAAGAAAAACTTGGGAATCAAACCGCGCGAAGGTCCGGGAACGAACCGATGCCACCCGCTTGGCCCTGCCGGAGTTGCGCGGGGCAGGTAGGGCCGAGAGTGGTGTGTGTGATAAGCGAAGCGGAGGAACAGCTCACGCCCGCCCGTGAGAAATTTCGGACAGAGCCGTTTTTGCCCACGGCCGAGCCGGAGTTGCTCCGCTGCGGCGCTCAGGCTGTTCCGACGAGGATGTTGGGGCGGAGCGCTGGGAGAACCGCGGGTGTTAAGCAAAGTGTTCGGCTTCGTGAGAGATGAAGAGAGGAACCACGCGCAGACACAAAAAGCACAGAAGGGTTTTATTGCCAGTAAGCGAGACACGCCGAGGTGGTCACAACTGAAAGGTAGTCAAAATGATCAATTCGAGGAGTGCAGGAATCCTGGAGCGGTACGGCGTCGTCGACACGGCAGGAAGGATCTCTGACGAAGTGACAATGGGTGGCTCTTCAGGCTGGCTTTTATGCTGCAAGTGGCAGATGAGATAATGACTCGCAGGTGTGTCGGGGAGGCAGGTGCACTGATTAGAGAAGCGCCCATCCCACACTGAAAAAGGTAACAATAACTTTTTGGGAGCGGCAAATTCCCCCACAGGAGAACAGAGAAATAGTGGTTTGATTTCGTGGAGTTCGTGGCGCAATGCATGAGGCGTCTGACTACAAATCAGGTCATGCTCGGCCAAAGAGAGGGCGTCCACCAGGTTGAAAAAGAGATGAAGAGCAAACACTGTCAATACATAATAAAGTTACTCTGTCCCAATATCCCAAAAAAAAAGCCCAGTCCGAAGTAGCAAGATTAAGAAAATCTTTTGAAAAAACGCTCACATGAGGCGGATTTTGAGCCTTGCCTATGCAGTGATATTAATAATAATTGTAATAATAATCATGAAAAAGTGTGATGGTGGCGTGGCATTCATTTATCTTTTGAATTGGTGCGTTTAGATTTTTGTTTTTTGCTTTTCCTTGTATTTGGGTGTAGTTTCAAGCGCAGCTCATGTTCACACAACGCACATTTTATCTCATTATTTTTAGAGGGTCACAGGAAATCATATGGAAGGCTGCAATGGCCAACTCTCACCAGCAGAGGCTATCGTAAAGTGCTGGCCGTGCATGGACAAATAGGGCTCTCGCATTTCAGAAAGCACAAGAGTGACACAACGTGGCATCAGCTCTGAGCAGCAAATATTGTCAATTCATCGTCAATTTTTTCCGTCCCAAGAACCCCCCAAAAAAGTCAAAAGAGCCAAGATTTTTTAAAAACGCTCACATCAGAAGGATTTCGAGGCGTGTCGATGCAAAAAAAAAAAGAAAAAAGAAAAAAGACAATTAAAAAGTGTGATGGGGACACGACGTTCTTTGAATTCTAAATTGATATATTTCGATTTTTTTTGCTTTCACATGTATTTGGTTTGAGATTCGATTTCAGCTCATGTTCACAGGGCGGACATTTTATGTTGTTGCTTATTTTTAGAGGGTCATAAAAAAAATCCCAGACTTGACTTCTTCGTTTACAGTTGACTGAATAGGGATGATTGTTTTATTTGGGAGCAGAGAGATGTTGACTTAAATTCGCGGAGTTTATGATGCCACGGATAACGTGTCTCAATACGATTCAGTATTCGTTCGCGGAACGTCGCGCGGCTGGAAGCCGACGTTTTCTGCCCTTTGCGTTCGAAACCATTGTGTGTCCACGGTGCCGCCCCTCCCTTTTTTTGTCTCTTTTTCAGTGTGGGCTGGGCGCCTCTCGAATCAGTGCACCTGCCTCCCCTACACACGTGCGAGTCTTCATCTCATCTGCCACTTGCACCATAAAAGACAGCGTGAACAGCCACCCGTTGCCAGTTCGTCAGCGATCCTTCCTGCCGAGCTAGCTGCTGCCACGCCGTTACGCTCCAGCATTTCTGCACTCCTCAACGTGATCATTTTGACTAGCTTTCAGTTGTTTACACCTCGACCTGACCAACTTTCTGGCAATAAAACCCCTCTTCGTTTTTGGTGTCTGTGTGTGGTTCTTGTATTGATCTCTCACGAAACCTAACACTTTAATTCACATTCGACCCAAACTCCTCGTTTGGAGCGTCCCTCGCGCCGAAACGGTGCAGCATCGGCGGTGCCGTGGGCATAAACAACTCGGTACGACATTTCGCGCGGGTGGGCGTGAGATGTTCCTCCGCTTCACTGGTAACCCTGGATACTCTCCGCCGTACGGGTGCCGTGCGCCCCGAACCCGAAGCAATGAGGGACATTTTAGGGCGGTCGGGTTCGGGTAGGGGTAGGGCTCGGGCTCGGGCTCGGGCCGCCCGATCTTACTTCTGCTCCGGCGGGGCCAAGCGGGTGGCATCCGTTCGGTCCCGGACCTTCGTGCTGTTTGATTACCAAAGGACTTATGCACACACTTCAACTTGTATTTTGTTCAGGATGACCTCCTGAAGCCTAAATGAGCATTAATTTGATCACACAACTCATGCCTATGAAGATACATTCAAACTCACAAAACGTGCTCAGCTCGGGCTGAAAATGCATTTAAAGCAATAAAAACTCAAATTGAGTGTCACACCTAAACCAAAGGACTTATGGACACACTTCAACATGTATTTTGTTCAGGATGACCACCTGAAGCCTAAAAGAGCATTAATTTGACTAAACAAATCATTCCTATGAAGATACATTCAAAGTCAGAAAGCGCGCTCAGCTCAGGCTACAAATGTATTTAAAGCAATAAAAACTCAAATTGAGTGTCACGCCTAAACCAGAGGATTTATGCACACACTTCAACATGTATTTTGTTCAGGATGTCCTCCTGAAGCCTAAATGAGCATTAATTTGACTACACAACTCATTCCTATGAAGATACATTCAAAGTCAGAAAGCGCGCTCAAGCTCGGGCTGAAAATGCATTTAAAGCAATAAAAACTCAAATTGAGTGTCACACCTAAACCAAAGGACTTATGCACACATTCAACATGTATTTTGTTCAGGATGACCTCCTGAAGCCTATATGAGCTTTAATTTGACCACACAACTCATTCCTATGAAGATACATTCAAACTCACAAAACGTGCTCAGCTCGGGCTGAAAATGCATTTAAAGCAATAAAAACTCAAATTGAGTGTCACGCCTAAACCAAAGGATTTATGCACACACTTTAACATGTATTTTGTTCAGAAGGACCACCTGAAGCCTAAATGAGCATTAATTTGATCACACAATTCATGCCTATGAAGATGCATTCAAACTCACAAAACGTGCTCAGCTCGGGCTGAAAATGCATTTAAAGCAATAAAAACTCAAATTGAGTGTCACACCTAAACCAAAGGACTTATGCACACACTTCATCATGTATTTTGTTCAGGATGGCCTCCTGAAGCCTAAAAGAGCATTAATTTGACTAAACAAATCATTCCTATGAAGATACATTCAAAGTCAGAAAGCGCGCTCAGCTCGGGCTGAAAATGCATTTAAAGCAATAAAAACTCAAATTGAGTGTCACACCTAAACCAAAGGATTATGCACACACTTCAACATGTATTTTGTTCAGGATGGCCTCCTGAAGCCTATATGAGCATTAATTTGACCACACAACTCATTCCTATGAAGATACATTCAAACTCACAAAAGGTGCTCAGCTCGGGCTGAAAATGCATTTAAAGCAATAAAAACTCAAATTGAGTGTCACGCCTAAACCGAAGGACTTATGCACACACTTCAAGATGTATTTTGTTCAGGATGACCTCCTGAAGCCTAAATGAGCAATAATTTGACCACACAACTCATTCCTATGAAGATACATTCAAACTCACAAAACGTGCTCAGCTCGGGCTGAAAATGCATTTAAAGCAATAAAAACTCAAATTGAGTGTCACGCCTAAACCAAAGGATTTATGCACACACTTTAACATGTATTTTGTTCAGAAGGACCACCTGAAGCCTAAATGAGCATTAATTTGATCACACAATTCATGCCTATGAAGCTACATTCAAACTCACAAAACGTGCTCAGCTCGGGCTGAAAATGATTTTAAGCAATAAAAACTCAAATTGAGTGTCACGCCTAAACCAAAGGACTTATGCACACACTTCAACATGTATTTTGTTCAGGATGACCACCTGAAGCCTAAATGAGCATTAATTTGACCACACAACTAATTCCTATGAAGCTACATTCAAACTCACAAAACGTGCTCAGCTCGGGCTGAAAATGATTTTAAGCAATAAAAACTCAAATTGAGTGTCACGCCTAAACCAAAGGACTTATGCACACACTTCAACATGTATTTTGTTCAGGATGACCACCTGAAGCCTAAATGAGCATTAATTTGACCACACAACTCATTCCTATGAAGATACATTCAAACTCACAAAATGTGCTCAACTCGGGCTGAAAATGCATTTAAAGCAATAAAAACTCAAATTGAGTGTCACGCCTAAACCAAAGGACTTATGCACACACTTCAACATGTATTTAGTTCAGGATGTCCTCCTGAAGCCTAAATGAGCATTAATTTGACCACACAACTCATTCCTCTGAAGATACATTCAAACTCACAAAAAGTGCTCAGCTCGGGCTGAAAATGCATTTAAAGCAATAAAAACTCAAATTGAGTGTCACGCCCAAACCAAAGAACTTATGCACAACCTTCAATATTTATTTAGTTCAGGATGACCACCTGAAGCCTAAATGAGCATTAATTTGACCACACAACTAATTCCTATGAAGCTACATTCAAACTCACAAAACGTGCTCAGCTCGGGCTGAAAATGCATTTAAAGCAATAAAAACTCAAATTGAGTGTCACGCCTAAACCAAAGGACTTATGCACACACTTCAACATGTATTTTGTTCAGGATGACCACCTGAAGCCTAAATGAGCATTAATTTGACCACACAACTGATTCCTATGAAGATACATTCAAACTCACAAAACGTGCTCAGCTCGGGCTGAAAATGCATTTAAAGCAATAAAAACTCAAATTGAGTGTCACGCCTAAACCAAAGGACTTATGCACACACTTCAACATGTATTTTGTTCAGGATGACCACCTGAAGCCTAAATGAGCATTAATTTGACCACACAACTCATTCCTATGAAGATACATTCAAACTCACAAAACGTGCTCAACTCGGGCTGAAAATGCATTTAAAGCAATAAAAACTCAAATTTTAAAAAACTTTACCAGTGTAGGCAACTTAATAATAATAATAATACTAATAATACATTTTATTGATAAGCGCCTTTCAAGACACCCAAGGACACTTTACAATAACAAAAAACACAAAACAATACGGGTTGAGCAGCTGACATGTCTGTCATTTTCTTGTGAGAATTAATTTTTTTCCAGAACAACACTCACAAAATTAGATATAGGTCTACATGACTTCCAACATTGTGATGTGCACTCACAGCAGCAATACCAGTCTTCGGCCGCTCAATTCATGCAAATTCTTCTCAAGACACTGCTCATGGTACCACCTTTCGCACTGGGTCTCGTCAAAAGGGGGCCGGGGGGAGAGAACCCTAACATCGCAAGATTATATGTTCGGAAATTTCAATCAGGATAACTCTAAGTTGCTTTTAAAATTCAAATTTTTTCTTTTACTTGAACCAACCCAATTTCAATGATGCATGCAAAGCATCATGAAGACAATGTCGATGCAAGATAAATTGTGTGTTCTTCCATTGTAAAAATCACTCGTTTTGTCAGAGGACCTTTTCCAGGTGGTTTTGCCATTTAGAGCATGCCACAGTGCATGGCGAGAACAAATACGACAACATGACGGAATATCAGTGAACATTAAACTTAAAATTCACAGTGTGTAAATATGGGATTGAAATTTTATCTTGACATTTTATTTTCATCGGAGCAGTGAATAACACGAGATTTTTCGTTGTGGTACAAGTCATAAAAAATGACTTTCTCATAAGCTTTCAGAATTCATCCCTGGTATCAACACTTCCTCTTCATGAAGTAGTTTGAAACAAAATATATCTTTGGCATCATTTCTGGATGCCACAATTAAACATTTTTTGCATGGGTGATCATCATCCAATAAACCTGCTGTGGTCAGTATTTCTGACGATTGTCTTGTTCTCTTATTTTCCATCGCCACATAATGTTCTAAAATTGATGCACGGAATGTCTGGGGAAGGCCTTCATCAGTTCCACTGCCATCTGAAAAAAAATAGCTTGTTTGTCTTGTGGGAGTGACAAAACTGTTTCGGGCGAACAATTTGAAAACACAATTTGTACAAGGCTGCATAAAGCTGGACGATCGCTTGGTTGTGCGTTGAAGTTTTGGACCCTGTGTTGTCAACCCGCGCCACTTTCGGCCTGCCTGGCTTGGAGGAGCTCCGGCGGGGACAAACTGGCGGCATCGCTTCTATACCGGCCCGTCGCGGGCGTATTCGACGAGGTTTATTAGCCCGTTGCTTGACACCCGCGCCCCTCCCGGCTTCCCGCAAGATCCCCCTGATCAGAGCTGCATTGCGATCCGCTAGGAGCAGCCGCGCCCGGGCCGTGTTTTGCAGCGGCATTGTACGATATTTCGCGAGGATGGCCGTGAGCTTTTCACCCACTTCGCTTGCAACCCGGGCCACGTTGGACCGACGGGCGCGGCGAAACTCCGGCGAGGTCAGGCGGGTGGCGTATTTTCCTTCACAGAATGTCGCGCGGGTGTGCGTCGAAGTTTTCTGCCCTTTGTGTTAGGGTCCATTGTTTGTCCACAGTGTCGACCCTCCCTTTTGATTTTGCGCCCGGGACCTAACCGACGCTGTCGCTTGGCCCCGCCAGAGCTGCGCCGTGCCTGGCGGGCCGGCAAAGGCGAGTGTTGCAAGCGAAGAGGTGGAAGACCTCGCGCACACCAACACGACCTGCCGGGAGCAAAGCTGCTGCCCGCTCGGCTCCGCCAGAGATGCACCTCGCTTTGAGGGACAGGGGGCGCGGTGTGCAATCAAAGGGAAGAAAAACTTGGGAATCAAACCGCGCGAAGGTCCGGGACCGAACCGATGCCACCCGCTTGGCCCTGCCGGAGTTGCGCGGGGCAGGTAGGGCCGAGAGTGGTGTGTGTGATAAGCGAAGCGGAGGAACAGCTCACGCCCGCCCGTGAGAAATTTCGGACAGAGCCGTTTTTGCCCACGGCCGAGCCGGAGTTGCTCCGCTGCGGCGCTCAGGCTGTTCCGACGAGGATGTTGGGGCGGAGCGCTGGGAGAACCGCGGGTGTTAAGCAAAGTGTTCGGCTTCGTGAGAGATGAAGAGAGGAACCACGCGCAGACACAAAAAGCACAGAAGGGTTTTATTGCCAGTAAGCGAGACACGCCGAGGTGGTCACAACTGAAAGGTAGTCAAAATGATCAATTCGAGGAGTGCAGGAATCCTGGAGCGGTACGGCGTCGTCGACACGGCAGGAAGGATCTCTGACGAAGTGACAATGGGTGGCTCTTCAGGCTGGCTTTTATGCTGCAAGTGGCAGATGAGATAATGACTCGCAGGTGTGTCGGGGAGGCAGGTGCACTGATTAGAGAAGCGCCCATCCCACACTGAAAAAGGTAACAATAACTTTTTGGGAGCGGCAAATTCCCCCACAGGAGAACAGAGAAATAGTGGTTTGATTTCGTGGAGTTCGTGGCGCAATGCATGAGGCGTCTGACTACAAATCAGGTCATGCTCGGCCAAAGAGAGGGCGTCCACCAGGTTGAAAAAGAGATGAAGAGCAAACACTGTCAATACATAATAAAGTTTCTCTGTCCCAATATCCCAAAAAAAAAGCCCAGTCCGAAGTAGCAAGATTAAGAAAATCTTTTGAAAAAACGCTCACATGAGGCGGATTTTGAGCCTTGCCTATGCAGTGATATTAATAATAATTGTAATAATAATCATGAAAAAGTGTGATGGTGGCGTGGCATTCATTTATCTTTTGAATTGGTGCGTTTAGATTTTTGTTTTTTGCTTTTCCTTGTATTTGGGTGTAGTTTCAAGCGCAGCTCATGTTCACACAACGCACATTTTATCTCATTATTTTTAGAGGGTCACAGGAAATCATATGGAAGGCTGCAATGGCCAACTCTCACCAGCAGAGGCTATCGTAAAGTGCTGGCCGTGCATGGACAAATAGGGCTCTCGCATTTCAGAAAGCACAAGAGTGACACAACGTGGCATCAGCTCTGAGCAGCAAATATTGTCAATTCATCGTCAATTTTTTCCGTCCCAAGAACCCCCCAAAAAAGTCAAAAGAGCCAAGATTTTTTAAAAACGCTCACATCAGAAGGATTTTGAGGCGTGTCGATGCAAAAAAAAAAGAAAAAAGAAAAAAGACAATTAAAAAGTGTGATGGGGACACGACGTTCTTTGAATTCTAAATTGATATATTTCGATTTTTTTTGCTTTCACATGTATTTGGTTTGAGATTCGATTTCAGCTCATGTTCACAGGGCGGACATTTTATGTTGTTGCTTATTTTTAGAGGGTCATAAAAAAAATCCCAGACTTGACTTCTTCGTTTACAGTTGACTGAATAGGGATGATTGTTTTATTTGGGAGCAGAGAGATGTTGACTTAAATTCGCGGAGTTTATGATGCCACGGATAACGTGTCTCAATACGATTCAGTATTCGTTCGCGGAACGTCGCGCGGCTGGAAGCCGACGTTTTCTGCCCTTTGCGTTCGAAACCATTGTGTGTCCACGGTGCCGCCCCTCCCTTTTTTTGTCTCTTTTTCAGTGTGGGCTGGGCGCCTCTCGAATCAGTGCACCTGCCTCCCCTACACACGTGCGAGTCTTCATCTCATCTGCCACTTGCACCATAAAAGACAGCGTGAACAGCCACCCGTTGCCAGTTCGTCAGCGATCCTTCCTGCCGAGCTAGCTGCTGCCACGCCGTTACGCTCCAGCATTTCTGCACTCCTCAACGTGATCATTTTGACTAGCTTTCAGTTGTTTACACCTCGACCTGACCAACTTTCTGGCAATAAAACCCCTCTTCGTTTTTGGTGTCTGTGTGTGGTTCTTGTATTGATCTCTCACGAAACCTAACACTTTAATTCACATTCGACCCAAACTCCTCGTTTGGAGCGTCCCTCGCGCCGAAACGGTGCAGCATCGGCGGTGCCGTGGGCATAAACAACTCGGTACGACATTTCGCGCGGGTGGGCGTGAGATGTTCCTCCGCTTCACTGGTAACCCTGGATACTCTCCGCCGTACGGGTGCCGTGCGCCCCGAACCCGAAGCAATGAGGGACATTTTAGGGCGGTCGGGTTCGGGTAGGGGTAGGGCTCGGGCTCGGGCTCGGGCCGCCCGATCTTACTTCTGCTCCGGCGGGGCCAAGCGGGTGGCATCCGTTCGGTCCCGGACCTTCGTGCTGTTTGATTACCAAAGGACTTATGCACACACTTCAACTTGTATTTTGTTCAGGATGACCTCCTGAAGCCTAAATGAGCATTAATTTGATCACACAACTCATGCCTATGAAGATACATTCAAACTCACAAAACGTGCTCAGCTCGGGCTGAAAATGCATTTAAAGCAATAAAAACTCAAATTGAGTGTCACACCTAAACCAAAGGACTTATGGACACACTTCAACATGTATTTTGTTCAGGATGACCACCTGAAGCCTAAATGAGCATTCATTTGACCACACAACTCATTCCTATGAAGATACATTCAAAGTCAGAAAGCGCGCTCAGCTCAGGCTACAAATGCATTTAAAGCAATAAAAACTCAAATTGAGTGTCACGCCTAAACCAGAGGATTTATGCACACACTTCAACATGTATTTTGTTCAGGATGTCCTCCTGAAGCCTAAATGAGCATTAATTTGACTACACAACTCATTCCTATGAAGATACATTCAAAGTCAGAAAGCGCGCTCAAGCTCGGGCTGAAAATGCATTTAAAGCAATAAAAACTCAAATTGAGTGTCACACCTAAACCAAAGGACTTATGCACACATTCAACATGTATTTTGTTCAGGATGACCTCCTGAAGCCTGTATGAGCTTTAATTTGACCACACAACTCATTCCTATGAAGATACATTCAAACTCACAAAACGTGCTCAGCTCGGGCTGAAAATGCATTTAAAGCAATAAAAACTCAAATTGAGTGTCACGCCTAAACCAAAGGATTTATGCACACACTTTAACATGTATTTTGTTCAGAAGGACCACCTGAAGCCTAAATGAGCATTAATTTGATCACACAATTCATGCCTATGAAGATGCATTCAAACTCACAAAACGTGCTCAGCTCGGGCTGAAAATGCATTTAAAGCAATAAAAACTCAAATTGAGTGTCACACCTAAACCAAAGGACTTATGCACACACTTCATCATGTATTTTGTTCAGGATGGCCTCCTGAAGCCTAAAAGAGCATTAATTTGACTAAACAAATCATTCCTATGAAGATACATTCAAAGTCAGAAAGCGCGCTCAGCTCGGAATGAAAATGCATTTAAAGCAATAAAAACTCAAATTGAGTGTCACACCTAAACCAAAGGATTATGCACACACTTCAACATGTATTTTGTTCAGGATGACCACCTGAAGCCCATATGAGAATTAATTTGACCACACAACTCATTCCTATGAAGATACATTCAAACTCACAAAACATGCTCAGCTCGGGCTGAAAATGCATTTAAAGCAATAAAACTCAAATTGAGTGTCACGCCTAAACCAAAGGACTTATGCACACACTTCAACATGTATTTTGTTCAGGATGACCACCTGAAGCCTAAATGAGCATTAATTTGACCACACAACTCATTCCTATGAAGATACATTCAAACTCACAAAACGTGCTCAACTCGGGCTGAAAATGCATTTAAAGCAATAAAAACTCAAATTGAGTGTCACGCCTAAACCAAAGGACTTATGCACACACTTCAACATGTATTTTGTTCAGGATGACCACCTGAAGCCCATATGAGAATTAATTTGACCACACAACTCATTCCTATGAAGATACATTCAAACTCACAAAACATGCTCAGCTCGGGCTGAAAATGCATTTAAAGCAATAAAAACTCAAATTGAGTGTCACGCCTAAACCAAAGGACTTATGCACACACTTCAACATGTATTTTGTTCAGGATGACCACCTGAAGCCTAAATGAGCATTAATTTGACCACACAACTCATTCCTATGAAGATACATTCAAAGTCAGAAAGCGCGCTCAGCTCGGACTGAAAATGCATTTAAAGCAATAAAAACTCAAATGGAGTGTCACGCCTAAACCAAAGGACTTATGCACACACTTCAACATGTATTTAGTTCAGGATGACCACCTGAAGCCGAAATGAGCATTAATTTGACCACACAATTCATTCTTATGAAGATACATTCAAACTCACAAAACATGCTCAGCTCGGGCTGAAAATGCATTTAAAGCAATAAAAACTCAAATTGAGTGTCACGCCTAAACCAAAGGACTTATGCACACACTTCAACATGTATTTTGTTCAGGATGACCACCTGAAGCCTAAATGAGCATTAATTTGACCACACAACTCATTCCTATGAAGATACATTCAAACTCACAAAACGTGCTCAACTCGGGCTGAAAATGCATTTAAAGCAATAAAAACTCAAATTGAGTGTCACGCCTAAACCAAAGGACTTATGCACACACTTCAACATGTATTTAGTTCAGGATGTCCTCCTGAAGCCTAAATGAGCATTAATTTGACCACACAACTCATTCCTATGAAGATACATTCAAACTCACAAAACGTGCTCAACTCGGGCTGAAAATGCATTTAAAGCAATAAAAACTCAAATTGAGTGTCACGCCTAAACCAAAGGACTTATGCACACACTTCAACATGTATTTAGTTCAGGATGTCCTCCTGAAGCCTAAATGAGCATTAATTTGACCACACAACTCATTCCTATGAAGATACATTCAAACTCACAAAGCGCGCTCAGCTCGGACTGAAAATGCATTTAAAGCAATAAAAACTCAAATGGAGTGTCACGCCTAAACCAAAGGACTTATGCACACACTTCAACATGTATTTTGTTCAGGATGACCTCCTGAAGCCCATATGAGCATTAATTTGACTACACAACTCATTTCTATGAAGATACATTCAAACTTACAAAACGTGCTCAGCTCGGACTGAAAATGCATTTAAAGCAATAAAAACTCAAATGGAGTGTCACGCCTAAACCAAAGGACTTATGCACACACTTCAACATGTATTTAGTTCAGGATGACCACCTGAAGCCGAAATGAGCATTAATTTGACCACACAACTCATTCTTATGAAGATACATTCAAACTCACAAAACATGCTCAGCTCGGGCTGAAAATGCATTTAAAGCAATAAAAACTCAAATTGAGTGTCACGCCTAAACCAAAGGACTTATGCACACACTTCAACATGTATTTTGTTCAGGATGACCACCTGAAGCCTAAATGAGCATTAATTTGACCACACAACTAATTCCTATGAAGCTACATTCAAACTCACAAAACGTGCTCAGCTCGGGCTGAAAATGCATTTAAAGCAATAAAAACTCAAATTGAGTGTCACGCCTAAACCAAAGGACTTATGCACACACTTCAACATGTATTTTGTTCAGGATGACCACCTGAAGCCTAAATGAGCATTAATTTGACCACACAACTGATTCCTATGAAGATACATTCAAACTCACAAAACGTGCTCAGCTCGGGCTGAAAATGCATTTAAAGCAATAAAAACTCAAATTGAGTGTCACGCCTAAACCAAAGGACTTATGCACACACTTCAACATGTATTTAGTTCAGGATGTCCTCCTGAAGCCTAAATGAGCATTAATTTGACCACACAACTCATTCCTCTGAAGATACATTCAAACTCACAAAAAGTGCTCAGCTCGGGCTGAAAATGCATTTAAAGCAATAAAAACTCAAATTGAGTGTCACGCCCAAACCAAAGAACTTATGCACAACCTTCAATATTTATTTAGTTCAGGATGACCACCTGAAGCCTAAATGAGCATTAATTTGACCACACAACTAATTCCTATGAAGCTACATTCAAACTCACAAAACGTGCTCAGCTCGGGCTGAAAATGCATTTAAAGCAATAAAAACTCAAATTGAGTGTCACGCCTAAACCAAAGGACTTATGCACACACTTCAACATGTATTTTGTTCAGGATGACCACCTGAAGCCTAAATGAGCATTAATTTGACCACACAACTCATTCCTATGAAGATACATTCAAACTCACAAAACGTGCTCAACTCGGGCTGAAAATGCATTTAAAGCAATAAAAACTCAAATTTTAAAAAACTTTACCAGTGTAGGCAACTTAATAATAATAATAATACTAATAATACATTTTATTGATAAGCGCCTTTCAAGACACCCAAGGACACTTTACAATAACAAAAAACACAAAACAATACGGGTTGAGCAGCTGACATGTCTGTCATTTTCTTGTGAGAATTAATTTTTTTCCAGAACAACACTCACAAAATTAGATATAGGTCTACATGACTTCCAACATTGTGATGTGCACTCACAGCAGCAATACCAGTCTTCGGCCGCTCAATTCATGCAAATTCTTCTCAAGACACTGCTCATGGTACCACCTTTCGCACTGGGTCTCGTCAAAAGGGGGCCGGGGGGAGAGAACCCTAACATCGCAAGATTATATGTTCGGAAATTTCAATCAGGATAACTCTAAGTTGCTTTTAAAATTCAAATTTTTTCTTTTACTTGAACCAACCCAATTTCAATGATGCATGCAAAGCATCATGAAGACAATGTCGATGCAAGATAAATTGTGTGTTCTTCCATTGTAAAAATCACTCGTTTTGTCAGAGGACCTTTTCCAGGTGGTTTTGCCATTTAGAGCATGCCACAGTGCATGGCGAGAACAAATACGACAACATGACGGAATATCAGTGAACATTAAACTTAAAATTCACAGTGTGTAAATATGGGATTGAAATTTTATCTTGACATTTTATTTTCATCGGAGCAGTGAATAACACGAGATTTTTCGTTGTGGTACAAGTCATAAAAAATGACTTTCTCATAAGCTTTCAGAATTCATCCCTGGTATCAACACTTCCTCTTCATGAAGTAGTTTGAAACAAAATATATCTTTGGCATCATTTCTGGATGCCACAATTAAACATTTTTTGCATGGGTGATCATCATCCAATAAACCTGCTGTGGTCAGTATTTCTGACGATTGTCTTGTTCTCTTATTTTCCATCGCCACATAATGTTCTAAAATTGATGCACGGAATGTCTGGGGAAGGCCTTCATCAGTTCCACTGCCATCTGAAAAAAAATAGCTTGTTTGTCTTGTGGGAGTGACAAAACTGTTTCGGGCGAACAATTTGAAAACACAATTTGTACAAGGCTGCATAAAGCTGGACGATCGCTTGGTTGTGCGTTGAAGTTTTGGACCCTGTGTTGTCAACCCGCGCCACTTTCGGCCTGCCTGGCTTGGAGGAGCTCCGGCGGGGACAAACTGGCGGCATCGCTTCTATACCGGCCCGTCGCGGGCGTATTCGACGAGGTTTATTAGCCCGTTGCTTGACACCCGCGCCCCTCCCGGCTTCCCGCAAGATCCCCCTGATCAGAGCTGCATTGCGATCCGCTAGGAGCAGCCGCGCCCGGGCCGTGTTTTGCAGCGGCATTGTACGATATTTCGCGAGGATGGCCGTGAGCTTTTCACCCACTTCGCTTGCAACCCGGGCCACGTTGGACCGACGGGCGCGGCGGAACTCCGGCGAGGTCAGGCGGGTGGCGTATTTTCCTTCACAGAATGTCGCGCGGGTGTGCGTCGAAGTTTTCTGCCCTTTGTGTTAGGGTCCATTGTTTGTCCACAGTGTCGACCCTCCCTTTTGATTTTGCGCCCGGGACCTAACCGACGCTGTCGCTTGGCCCCGCCAGAGCTGCGCCGTGCCTGGCGGGCCGGCAAAGGCGAGTGTTGCAAGCGAAGAGGTGGAAGACCTCGCGCACACCAACACGACCTGCCGGGAGCAAAGCTGCTGCCCGCTCGGCTCCGCCAGAGATGCACCTCGCTTTGAGGGACAGGGGGCGCGGTGTGCAATCAAAGGGAAGAAAAACTTGGGAATCAAACCGCGCGAAGGTCCGGGACCGAACCGATGCCACCCGCTTGGCCCTGCCGGAGTTGCGCGGGGCAGGTAGGGCCGAGAGTGGTGTGTGTGATAAGCGAAGCGGAGGAACAGCTCACGCCCGCCCGTGAGAAATTTCGGACAGAGCCGTTTTTGCCCACGGCCGAGCCGGAGTTGCTCCGCTGCGGCGCTCAGGCTGTTCCGACGAGGATGTTGGGGCGGAGCGCTGGGAGAACCGCGGGTGTTAAGCAAAGTGTTCGGCTTCGTGAGAGATGAAGAGAGGAACCACGCGCAGACACAAAAGGCACAGAAGGGTTTTATTGCCAGTAAGCGAGACAGGCCGAGGTGGTCACAACTGAAAGGTAGTCAAAATGATCAATTCGAGGAGTGCAGGAATCCTGGAGCGGTACGGCGTCGTCGACACGGCAGGAAGGATCTCTGACGAAGTGACAATGGGTGGCTCTTCAGGCTGGCTTTTATGCTGCAAGTGGCAGATGAGATAATGACTCGCAGGTGTGTCGGGGAGGCAGGTGCACTGATTAGAGAAGCGCCCATCCCACACTGAAAAAGGT
Source organism: Hippocampus guttulatus (assembly GCF_054856545.1). Lineage (NCBI taxonomy): Eukaryota > Metazoa > Chordata > Actinopteri > Syngnathiformes > Syngnathidae > Hippocampus > Hippocampus guttulatus. The sequence goes on from NC_141265.1 coordinate 24,046,084, forward strand.
AACAATAACTTTTTGGGAGCGGCAAATTCCCCCACAGGAGAACAGAGAAATAGTGGTTTGATTTCGTGGAGTTCGTGGCGCAATGCATGAGGCGTCTGACTACAAATCAGGTCATGCTCGGCCAAAGAGAGGGCGTCCACCAGGTTGAAAAAGAGATGAAGAGCAAACACTGTCAATACATAATAAAGTTTCTCTGTCCCAATATCCCAAAAAAAAAGCCCAGTCCGAAGTAGCAAGATTAAGAAAATCTTTTGAAAAAACGCTCACATGAGGCGGATTTTGAGCCTTGCCTATGCAGTGATATTAATAATAATTGTAATAATAATCATGAAAAAGTGTGATGGTGGCGTGGCATTCATTTATCTTTTGAATTGGTGCGTTTAGATTTTTGTTTTTTGCTTTTCCTTGTATTTGGGTGTAGTTTCAAGCGCAGCTCATGTTCACACAACGCACATTTTATCTCATTATTTTTAGAGGGTCACAGGAAATCATATGGAAGGCTGCAATGGCCAACTCTCACCAGCAGAGGCTATCGTAAAGTGCTGGCCGTGCATGGACAAATAGGGCTCTCGCATTTCAGAAAGCACAAGAGTGACACAACGTGGCATCAGCTCTGAGCAGCAAATATTGTCAATTCATCGTCAATTTTTTCCGTCCCAAGAACCCCCCAAAAAAGTCAAAAGAGCCAAGATTTTTTAAAAACGCTCACATCAGAAGGATTTTGAGGCGTGTCGATGCAAAAAAAAAAAGAAAAAAGAAAAAAGACAATTAAAAAGTGTGATGGGGACACGACGTTCTTTGAATTCTAAATTGATATATTTCGATTTTTTTTGCTTTCACATGTATTTGGTTTGAGATTCGATTTCAGCTCATGTTCACAGGGCGGACATTTTATGTTGTTGCTTATTTTTAGAGGGTCATAAAAAAAATCCCAGACTTGACTTCTTCGTTTACAGTTGACTGAATAGGGATGATTGTTTTATTTGGGAGCAGAGAGATGTTGACTTAAATTCGCGGAGTTTATGATGCCACGGATAACGTGTCTCAATACGATTCAGTATTCGTTCGCGGAACGTCGCGCGGCTGGAAGCCGACGTTTTCTGCCCTTTGCGTTCGAAACCATTGTGTGTCCACGGTGCCGCCCCTCCCTTTTTTTGTCTCTTTTTCAGTGTGGGCTGGGCGCCTCTCGAATCAGTGCACCTGCCTCCCCTACACACGTGCGAGTCTTCATCTCATCTGCCACTTGCACCATAAAAGACAGCGTGAACAGCCACCCGTTGCCAGTTCGTCAGCGATCCTTCCTGCCGAGCTAGCTGCTGCCACGCCGTTACGCTCCAGCATTTCTGCACTCCTCAACGTGATCATTTTGACTAGCTTTCAGTTGTTTACACCTCGACCTGACCAACTTTCTGGCAATAAAACCCCTCTTCGTTTTTGGTGTCTGTGTGTGGTTCAAAACTCACGAAACCTAACACTTTAATTCACATTCGACCCAAACTCCTCGTTTGGAGCGTCCCTCGCGCCGAAACGGTGCAGCATCGGCGGTGCCGTGGGCATAAACAACTCGGTAAGACATTTCGCGCGGGTGGGCGTGAGATGTTCCTCCGCTTCACTGGTAACCCTGGATACTCTCCGCCGTACGGGTGCCGTGCGCCCCGAACCCGAAGCAATGAGGGACATTTTAGGGCGGTCGGGTTCGGGTAGGGGTAGGGCTCGGGCTCGGGCTCGGGCCGCCCGATCTTACTTCTGCTCCGGCGGGGCCAAGCGGGTGGCATCCGTTCGGTCCCGGACCTTCGTGCTGTTTGATTACCAAAGGACTTATGCACACACTTCAACTTGTATTTTGTTCAGGATGACCTCCTGAAGCCTAAATGAGCATTAATTTGATCACACAACTCATGCCTATGAAGATACATTCAAACTCACAAAACGTGCTCAGCTCGGGCTGAAAATGCATTTAAAGCAATAAAAACTCAAATTGAGTGTCACACCTAAACCAAAGGACTTATGCACACACTTCAACATGTATTTTGTTCAGGATGACCACCTGAAGCCTAAATGAGCATTCATTTGACCACACAACTCATTCCTATGAAGATACATTCAAAGTCAGAAAGCGCGCTCAGCTCAGGCTACAAATGCATTTAAAGCAATAAAAACTCAAATTGAGTGTCACGCCTAAACCAGAGGATTTATGCACACACTTCAACATGTATTTTGTTCAGGATGTCCTCCTGAAGCCTAAATGAGCATTAATTTGACTACACAACTCATTCCTATGAAGATACATTCAAAGTCAGAAAGCGCGCTCAAGCTCGGGCTGAAAATGCATTTAAAGCAATAAAAACTCAAATTGAGTGTCACACCTAAACCAAAGGACTTATGCACACATTCAACATGTATTTTGTTCAGGATGACCTCCTGAAGCCTATATGAGCTTTAATTTGACCACACAACTCATTCCTATGAAGATACATTCAAACTCACAAAACGTGCTCAGCTCGGGCTGAAAATGCATTTAAAGCAATAAAAACTCAAATTGAGTGTCACGCCTAAACCAAAGGATTTATGCACACACTTTAACATGTATTTTGTTCAGAAGGACCACCTGAAGCCTAAATGAGCATTAATTTGATCACACAATTCATGCCTATGAAGATGCATTCAAACTCACAAAACGTGCTCAGCTCGGGCTGAAAATGCATTTAAAGCAATAAAAACTCAAATGGAGTGTCACGCCTAAACCAAAGGACTTATGCACACACTTCAACATGTATTTAGTTCAGGATGACCACCTGAAGCCGAAATGAGCATTAATTTGACCACACAACTCATTCTTATGAAGATACATTCAAACTCACAAAACATGCTCAGCTCGGGCTGAAAATGCATTTAAAGCAATAAAAACTCAAATTGAGTGTCACGCCTAAACCAAAGGACTTATGCACACACTTCAACATGTATTTTGTTCAGGATGACCACCTGAAGCCTAAATGAGCATTAATTTGACCACACAACTCATTCCTATGAAGATACATTCAAACTCACAAAACGTGCTCAACTCGGGCTGAAAATGCATTTAAAGCAATAAAAACTCAAATTGAGTGTCACACCTAAACCAAAGGACTTATGCACACACTTCATCATGTATTTTGTTCAGGATGGCCTCCTGAAGCCTAAAAGAGCATTAATTTGACTAAACAAATCATTCCTATGAAGATACATTCAAAGTCAGAAAGCGCGCTCAGCTCGGAATGAAAATGCATTTAAAGCAATAAAAACTCAAATTGAGTGTCACACCTAAACCAAAGGATTATGCACACACTTCAACATGTATTTTGTTCAGGATGGCCTCCTGAAGCCTATATGAGCATTAATTTGACCACACAACTCATTCCTATGAAGATACATTCAAACTCACAAAACGTGCTCAGCTCGGGCTGAAAATGCATTTAAAGCAATAAAAACTCAAATTGAGTGTCACACCTAAACCAAAGGACTTATGCACACACTTCAACATGTATTTTGTTCAGGATGACCACCTGAAGCCTAAATGAGCATTAATTTGATCACACAACTCATGCCTATGAAGATACATTCAAACTCACAAAACGTGCTCAGCTCGGGCTGAAAATGCATTTAAAGCAATAAAAACTCAAATTGAGTGTCACACCTAAACCAAAGGACTTATGCACACACTTCAACATGTATTTTGTTCAGGATGACCACCTGAAGCCTAAATGAGCATTCATTTGACCACACAACTCATTCCTATGAAGATACATTCAAAGTCAGAAAGCGCGCTCAGCTCAGGCTACAAATGCATTTAAAGCAATAAAAACTCAAATTGAGTGTCACGCCTAAACCAGAGGATTTATGCACACACTTCAACATGTATTTTGTTCAGGATGTCCTCCTGAAGCCTAAATGAGCATTAATTTGACTACACAACTCATTCCTATGAAGATACATTCAAAGTCAGAAAGCGCGCTCAAGCTCGGGCTGAAAATGCATTTAAAGCAATAAAAACTCAAATTGAGTGTCACACCTAAACCAAAGGACTTATGCACACATTCAACATGTATTTTGTTCAGGATGACCTCCTGAAGCCTATATGAGCTTTAATTTGACCACACAACTCATTCCTATGAAGATACATTCAAACTCACAAAACGTGCTCAGCTCGGGCTGAAAATGCATTTAAAGCAATAAAAACTCAAATTGAGTGTCACGCCTAAACCAAAGGATTTATGCACACACTTTAACATGTATTTTGTTCAGAAGGACCACCTGAAGCCTAAATGAGCATTAATTTGATCACACAATTCATGCCTATGAAGATGCATTCAAACTCACAAAACGTGCTCAGCTCGGGCTGAAAATGCATTTAAAGCAATAAAAACTCAAATGGAGTGTCACGCCTAAACCAAAGGACTTATGCACACACTTCAACATGTATTTAGTTCAGGATGACCACCTGAAGCCGAAATGAGCATTAATTTGACCACACAACTCATTCTTATGAAGATACATTCAAACTCACAAAACATGCTCAGCTCGGGCTGAAAATGCATTTAAAGCAATAAAAACTCAAATTGAGTGTCACGCCTAAACCAAAGGACTTATGCACACACTTCAACATGTATTTTGTTCAGGATGACCACCTGAAGCCTAAATGAGCATTAATTTGACCACACAACTCATTCCTATGAAGATACATTCAAACTCACAAAACGTGCTCAACTCGGGCTGAAAATGCATTTAAAGCAATAAAAACTCAAATTGAGTGTCACACCTAAACCAAAGGACTTATGCACACACTTCATCATGTATTTTGTTCAGGATGGCCTCCTGAAGCCTAAAAGAGCATTAATTTGACTAAACAAATCATTCCTATGAAGATACATTCAAAGTCAGAAAGCGCGCTCAGCTCGGAATGAAAATGCATTTAAAGCAATAAAAACTCAAATTGAGTGCCACACCTAAACCAAAGGATTATGCACACACTTCAACATGTATTTTGTTCAGGATGGCCTCCTGAAGCCTATATGAGCATTAATTTGACCACACAACTCATTCCTATGAAGATACATTCAAACTCACAAAACGTGCTCAACTCGGGCTGAAAATGCATTTAAAGCAATAAAAACTCAAATTGAGTGTCACGCCTAAACCAAAGGACTTATGCATACACTTCAACATGTATTTTGTTCAGGATGACCACCTGAAGCCTAAATGAGCATTAATTTGACCACACAACTCATTCCTATGAAGATACATTCAAACTCACAAAACGTGCTCAACTCGGGCTGAAAATGCATTTAAAGCAATAAAAACTCAAATTGAGTGTCACGCCTAAACCAAAGGACTTATGCATACACTTCAACATGTATTTTGTTCAGGATGACCACCTGAAGCCTAAATGAGCATTAATTTGACCACACAACTCATTCCTATGAAGATACATTCAAACTCACAAAACGTGCTCAGCTCGGGCTGAAAATGCATTTAAAGCGATCAAAACTCAAATTGAGTGTAAGGCCTAAACCAAAGGACTTATGCACACACTTCAACATGTATTTTGTTCAGGATGACCTCCTGAAGCCCATATGAGAATTAATTTGACCACACAACTCATTCCTATGAAGATACATTCAAACTCACAAAACGTGCTCAGCTCGGGCTGAAAATGCATTTAAAGCAATAAAAACTCAAATTGAGTGTCACGCCAAAACCAAAGGACTTATGCACACACTTCAACATGTATTTTGTTCAGGATGACCACCTGAAGCCTAAATGAGCATTAATTTGACCACACAACTCATTCCTATGAAGATACATTCAAACTCACAAAACGTGCTCAACTCGGGCTGAAAATGCATTTAAAGCAATAAAAACTCAAATTGAGTGTCACGCCTAAACCAAAGGACTTATGCATGCACTTCAACATGTATTTTGTTCAGGATGACCACCTGAAGCCTAAATGAGCATTAATTTGACCACACAACTCATTCCTATGAAGATACATTCAAACTCACAAAACGTGCTCAGCTCGGGCTGAAAATGCATTTAAAGCAATCAAAACTCAAATTGAGTGTAAGGCCTAAACCAAAGGACTTATGCACACACTTCAACATGTATTTTGTTCAGGATGACCTCCTGAAGCCCATATGAGAATTAATTTGACCACACAACTCATTCCTATGAAGATACATTCAAACTCACAAAACGTGCTCAGCTCGGGCTGAAAATTCATTTAAAGCAATAAAAACTCAAATTGAGTGTCACGCCTAAACCAAAGGACTTATGCACACACTTCAACATGTATTTTGTTCAGGATGACCACCTGAAGCCTAAATGAGCATTAATTTGACCACACAACTCATTCCTATGAAGATACATTCAAACTCACAAAACGTGCTCAACTCGGGCTGAAAATGCATTTAAAGCAATAAAAACTCAAATTGAGTGTCACGCCTCAACCAAAGGACTTATGCACACACTTCAACGTGTATTTTGTTCAGGAGGACCTCCTGAAGCCTAAATGAGCAATAGTTTGACCACACAACTAATTCCTATGAAGCTACATTCAAACTCACAAAACGTGCTCAGCTCGGGCTGAAAATGCATTTAAAGCAATAAAAACTCAAATTGAGTGTCACGCCTAAACCAAAGGACTTATGCACACACTTCAACATGTATTTTGTTCAGGATGACCACCTGAAGCCTAAATGAGCATTAATTTGACCACACAACTCATTCCTATGAAGATACATTCAAACTCACAAAACGTGCTCAGCTCGGGCTGAAAATGCATTTAAAGCAATAAAAACTCAAATTGAGTGTCACGCCTAAACCAAAGGACTTATGCACACACTTCAAGATGTATTTTGTTCAGGATGACCTCCTGAAGCCTAAATGAGCAATAATTTGACCACACAACTCATTCCTATGAAGATACATTCAAAGTCAGAAAGCGCGCTCAGCTCGGACTGAAAATGCATTTAAAGCAATAAAAACTCAAATGGAGTGTCACGCCTAAACCAAAGGACTTATGCACACACTTCAACATGTATTTAGTTCAGGATGACCACCTGAAGCCGAAATGAGCATTAATTTGACCACACAATTCATTCTTATGAAGATACATTCAAACTCACAAAACATGCTCAGCTCGGGCTGAAAATGCATTTAAAGCAATAAAAACTCAAATTGAGTGTCACGCCTAAACCAAAGGATTTATGCACACACTTTAACATGTATTTTGTTCAGAAGGACCACCTGAAGCCTAAATGAGCATTAATTTGATCACACAATTCATGCCTATAAAGATGCATTCAAACTCACAAAACGTGCTCAGCTCGGGCTGAAAATGCATTTAAAGCAATAAAAACTCAAATTGAGTGTCACACCTAAACCAAAGGACTTATGCACACACTTCATCATGTATTTTGTTCAGGATGGCCTCCTGAAGCCTAAAAGAGCATTAATTTGACTAAACAAATCATTCCTATGAAGATACATTCAAAGTCAGAAAGCGCGCTCAGCTCGGAATGAAAATGCATTTAAAGCAATAAAAACTCAAATTGAGTGTCACACCTAAACCAAAGGATTATGCACACACTTCAACATGTATTTTGTTCAGGATGGCCTCCTGAAGCCTATATGAGCATTAATTTGACCACACAACTCATTCCTATGAAGATACATTCAAACTCACAAAACATGCTCAGCTCGGGCTGAAAATGCATTTAAAGCAATAAAACTCAAATTGAGTGTCACGCCTAAACCAAAGGACTTATGCACACACTTCAACATGTATTTTGTTCAGGATGACCACCTGAAGCCTAAATGAGCATTAATTTGACCACACAACTCATTCCTATGAAGATACATTCAAACTCACAAAACGTGCTCAACTCGGGCTGAAAATGCATTTAAAGCAATAAAAACTCAAATGGAGTGTCACGCCTAAACCAAAGGACTTATGCACACACTTCAACATGTATTTAGTTCAGGATGTCCTCCTGAAGCCTAAATGAGCATTAATTTGACCACACAACTCATTCCTATGAAGATACATTCAAACTCACAAAACGTGCTCAGCTCGGGCTGAAAATGCATTTAAAGCAATAAAAACTCAAATTGAGTGTCACACCTAAACCAATGGACTTATGCACACATTCAACATGTATTTTGTTCAGGATGACCTCCTGAAGCCTATATGAGCTTTAATTTGACCACACAACTCATTCCTATGAAGATACATTCAAACTCACAAAACGTGCTCAGCTCGGGCTGAAAATGCATTTAAAGCAATAAAAACTCAAATTGAGTGTCACGCCTAAACCAAAGGATTTATGCACACACTTTAACATGTATTTTGTTCAGAAGGACCACCTGAAGCCTAAATGAGCATTAATTTGATCACACAATTCATGCCTATAAAGATGCATTCAAACTCACAAAACGTGCTCAGCTCGGGCTGAAAATGCATTTAAAGCAATAAAAACTCAAATTGAGTGTCACACCTAAACCAAAGGACTTATGCACACACTTCATCATGTATTTTGTTCAGGATGGCCTCCTGAAGCCTAAAAGAGCATTAATTTGACTAAACAAATCATTCCTATGAAGATACATTCAAAGTCAGAAAGCGCGCTCAGCTCGGAATGAAAATGCATTTAAAGCAATAAAAACTCAAATTGAGTGTCACACCTAAACCAAAGGATTATGCACACACTTCAACATGTATTTTGTTCAGGATGGCCTCCTGAAGCCTATATGAGCATTAATTTGACCACACAACTCATTCCTATGAAGATACATTCAAACTCACAAAACATGCTCAGCTCGGGCTGAAAATGCATTTAAAGCAATAAAACTCAAATTGAGTGTCACGCCTAAACCAAAGGACTTATGCACACACTTCAACATGTATTTTGTTCAGGATGACCACCTGAAGCCTAAATGAGCATTAATTTGACCACACAACTCATTCCGATGAAGATACATTCAAACTCACAAAACGTGCTCAACTCGGGCTGAAAATGCATTTAAAGCAATAAAAACTCAAATTGAGTGTCACGCCGAAACCAAAGGACTTATGCATACACCTCAACATGTATTTTGTTCAGGATGACCACCTGAAGCCTAAATGAGCATTAATTTGACCACACAACTCATTCCTATGAAGATACATTCAAACTCACAAAACGTGCTCAGCTCGGGCTGAAAATGCATTTAAAGCGATCAAAACTCAAATTGAGTGTAAGGCCTAAACCAAAGGACTTATGCACACACTTCAACATGTATTTTGTTCAGGATGACCTCCTGAAGCCCATATGAGAATTAATTTGACCACACAACTCATTCCTATGAAGATACATTCAAACTCACAAAACGTGCTCAGCTCGGGCTGAAAATGCATTTAAAGCAATAAAAACTCAAATTGAGTGTCACGCCAAAACCAAAGGACTTATGCACACACTTCAACATGTATTTTGTTCAGGATGACCACCTGAAGCCTAAATGAGCATTAATTTGACCACACAACTCATTCCTATGAAGATACATTCAAACTCACAAAACGTGCTCAACTCGGGCTGAAAATGCATTTAAAGCAATAAAAACTCAAATTGAGTGTCACGCCTAAACCAAAGGACTTATGCATGCACTTCAACATGTATTTTGTTCAGGATGACCACCTGAAGCCTAAATGAGCATTAATTTGACCACACAACTCATTCCTATGAAGATACATTCAAACTCACAAAACGTGCTCAGCTCGGGCTGAAAATGCATTTAAAGCAATCAAAACTCAAATTGAGTGTAAGGCCTAAACCAAAGGACTTATGCACACACTTCAACATGTATTTTGTTCAGGATGACCTCCTGAAGCCCATATGAGAATTAATTTGACCACACAACTCATTCCTATGAAGATACATTCAAACTCACAAAACGTGCTCAGCTCGGGCTGAAAATTCATTTAAAGCAATAAAAACTCAAATTGAGTGTCACGCCTAAACCAAAGGACTTATGCACACACTTCAACATGTATTTTGTTCAGGATGACCACCTGAAGCCTAAATGAGCATTAATTTGACCACACAACTCATTCCTATGAAGATACATTCAAACTCACAAAACGTGCTCAGCTCGGGCTGAAAATGCATTTAAAGCAATAAAAACTCAAATTGAGTGTCACGCCTAAACCGAAGGACTTATGCACACACTTCAAGATGTATTTTGTTCAGGATGACCTCCTGAAGCCTAAATGAGCAATAATTTGACCACACAACTCATTCCTATGAAGATACATTCAAAGTCAGAAAGCGCGCTCAGCTCGGACTGAAAATGCATTTAAAGCAATAAAAACTCAAATGGAGTGTCACGCCTAAACCAAAGGACTTATGCACACACTTCAACATGTATTTAGTTCAGGATGACCACCTGAAGCCGAAATGAGCATTAATTTGACCACACAATTCATTCTTATGAAGATACATTCAAACTCACAAAACATGCTCAGCTCGGGCTGAAAATGCATTTAAAGCAATAAAAACTCAAATTGAGTGTCACGCCTAAACCAAAGGACTTATGCACACACTTCAACATGTATTTTGTTCAGGATGACCACCTGAAGCCTAAATGAGCATTAATTTGACCACACAACTCATTCCTATGAAGATACATTCAAACTCACAAAACGTGCTCAACTCGGGCTGAAAATGCATTTAAAGCAATAAAAACTCAAATTGAGTGTCACGCCTAAACCAAAGGACTTATGCACACACTTCAACATGTATTTAGTTCAGGATGTCCTCCTGAAGCCTAAATGAGCATTAATTTGACCACACAACTCATTCCTATGAAGATACATTCAAACTCACAAAACATGCTCAGCTCGGGCTGAAAATGCATTTAAAGCAATAAAACTCAAATTGAGTGTCACGCCTAAACCAAAGGACTTATGCACACACTTCAACATGTATTTTGTTCAGGATGACCACCTGAAGCCTAAATGAGCATTAATTTGACCACACAACTCATTCCGATGAAGATACATTCAAACTCACAAAACGTGCTCAACTCGGGCTGAAAATGCATTTAAAGCAATAAAAACTCAAATTGAGTGTCACGCCGAAACCAAAGGACTTATGCATACACTTCAACATGTATTTTGTTCAGGATGACCACCTGAAGCCTAAATGAGCATTAATTTGACCACACAACTCATTCCTATGAAGATACATTCAAACTCACAAAACGTGCTCAGCTCGGGCTGAAAATGCATTTAAAGCGATCAAAACTCAAATTGAGTGTAAGGCCTAAACCAAAGGACTTATGCACACACTTCAACATGTATTTAGTTCAGGATGACCACCTGAAGCCGAAATGAGCATTAATTTGACCACACAATTCATTCTTATGAAGATACATTCAAACTCACAAAACATGCTCAGCTCGGGCTGAAAATGCATTTAAAGCAATAAAAACTCAAATTGAGTGTCACGCCTAAACCAAAGGACTTATGCACACACTTCAACATGTATTTTGTTCAGGATGACCACCTGAAGCCTAAATGAGCATTAATTTGACCACACAACTCATTCCTATGAAGATACATTCAAACTCACAAAACGTGCTCAACTCGGGCTGAAAATGCATTTAAAGCAATAAAAACTCAAATTGAGTGTCACGCCTAAACCAAAGGACTTATGCACACACTTCAACATGTATTTAGTTCAGGATGTCCTCCTGAAGCCTAAATGAGCATTAATTTGACCACACAACTCATTCCTATGAAGATACATTCAAACTCACAAAACGTGCTCAGCTCGGGCTGAAAATGCATTTAAAGCAATAAAAACTCAAATTGAGTGTCACACCTAAACCAAAGGACTTATGCACACATTCAACATGTATTTTGTTCAGGATGACCTCCTGAAGCCTATATGAGCTTTAATTTGACCACACAACTCATTCCTATGAAGATACATTCAAACTCACAAAACGTGCTCAGCTCGGGCTGAAAATGCATTTAAAGCAATAAAAACTCAAATTGAGTGTCACGCCTAAACCAAAGGATTATGCACACACTTCAACATGTATTTTGTTCAGGATGGCCTCCTGAAGCCTATATGAGCATTAATTTGACCACACAACTCATTCCTATGAAGATACATTCAAACTCACAAAACGTGCTCAACTCGGGCTGAAAATGCATTTAAAGCAATAAAAACTCAAATTGAGTGTCACGCCTAAACCAAAGGACTTATGCATACACCTCAACATGTATTTTGTTCAGGATGACCACCTGAAGCCTAAATGAGCATTAATTTGACCACACAACTCATTCCTATGAAGATACATTCAAACTCACAAAACGTGCTCAGCTCGGGCTGAAAATGCATTTAAAGCAATCAAAACTCAAATTGAGTGTAAGGCCTAAACCAAAGGACTTATGCACACACTTCAACATGTATTTTGTTCAGGATGACCTCCTGAAGCCCATATGAGAATTAATTTGACCACACAACTGATTCCTATGAAGATACATTCAAACTCACAAAACGTGCTCAGCTCGGGCTGAAAATGCATTTAAAGCAATAAAAACTCAAATTGAGTGTCACGCCTAAACCAAAGGACTTATGCACACACTTCAACATGTATTTTGTTCAGGATGACCACCTGAAGCCTAAATGAGCATTCATTTGACCACACAACTCATTCCTATGAAGATACATTCAAACTCACAAAACGTGCTCAACTCGGGCTGAAAATGCATTTAAAGCAATAAAAACTCAAATTTTAAAAAACTTTACCAGTGTAGGCAACTTAATAATAATAATAATACTAATAATACATTTTATTGATAAGCGCCTTTCAAGACACCCAAGGACACTTTACAATAACAAAAAACACAAAACAATACGGGTTGAGCAGCTGACATGTCTGTCATTTTCTTGTGAGAATTAATTTTTTTCCAGAACAACACTCACAAAATTAGATATAGGTCTACATGACTTCCAACATTGTGATGTGCACTCACAGCAGCAATACCAGTCTTCGGCCGCTCAATTCATGCAAATTCTTCTCAAGACACTGCTCATGGTACCACCTTTCGCACTGGGTCTCGTCAAAAGGGGGCCGGGGGGAGAGAACCCTAACATCGCAAGATTATATGTTCGGAAATTTCAATCAGGATAACTCTAAGTTGCTTTTAAAATTCAAATTTTTTCTTTTACTTGAACCAACCCAATTTCAATGATGCATGCAAAGCATCATGAAGACAATGTCGATGCAAGATAAATTGTGTGTTCTTCCATTGTAAAAATCACTCGTTTTGTCAGAGGACCTTTTCCAGGTGGTTTTGCCATTTAGAGCATGCCACAGTGCATGGCGAGAACAAATACGACAACATGACGGAATATCAGTGAACATTAAACTTAAAATTCACAGTGTGTAAATATGGGATTGAAATTTTATCTTGACATTTTATTTTCATCGGAGCAGTGAATAACACGAGATTTTTCGTTGTGGTACAAGTCATAAAAAATGACTTTCTCATAAGCTTTCAGAATTCATCCCTGGTATCAACACTTCCTCTTCATGAAGTAGTTTGAAACAAAATATATCTTTGGCATCATTTCTGGATGCCACAATTAAACATTTTTTGCATGGGTGATCATCATCCAATAAACCTGCTGTGGTCAGTATTTCTGACGATTGTCTTGTTCTCTTATTTTCCATCGCCACATAATGTTCTAAAATTGATGCACGGAATGTCTGGGGAAGGCCTTCATCAGTTCCACTGCCATCTGAAAAAAAATAGCTTGTTTGTCTTGTGGGAGTGACAAAACTGTTTCGGGCGAACAATTTGAAAACACAATTTGTACAAGGCTGCATAAAGCTGGACGATCGCTTGGTTGTGCGTTGAAGTTTTGGACCCTGTGTTGTCAACCCGCGCCACTTTCGGCCTGCCTGGCTTGGAGGAGCTCCGGCGGGGACAAACTGGCGGCATCGTCGCGGGCGTATTCGACGAGGTTTATTAGCCCGTTGCTTGACACCCGCGCCCCTCCCGGCTTCCCGCAAGATCCCCCTGATCAGAGCTGCATTGCGATCCGCTAGGAGCAGCCGCGCCCGGGCCGTGTTTTGCAGCGGCATTGTACGATATTTCGCGAGGATGGCCGTGAGCTTTTCACCCACTTCGCTTGCAACCCGGGCCACGTTGGACCGACGGGCGCGGCGAAACTCCGGCGAGGTCAGGCGGGTGGCGTATTTTCCTTCACAGAATGTCGCGCGGGTGTGCGTCGAAGTTTTCTGCCCTTTGTGTTAGGGTCCATTGTTTGTCCACAGTGTCGACCCTCCCTTTTGATTTTGCGCCCGGGACCTAACCGACGCTGTCGCTTGGCCCCGCCAGAGCTGCGCCGTGCCTGGCGGGCCGGCAAAGGCGAGTGTTGCAAGCGAAGAGGTGGAAGACCTCGCGCACACCAACACGACCTGCCGGGAGCAAAGCTGCTGCCCGCTCGGCTCCGCCAGAGATGCACCTCGCTTTGAGGGACAGGGGGCGCGGTGTGCAATCAAAGGGAAGAAAAACTTGGGAATCAAACCGCGCGAAGGTCCGGGACCGAACCGATGCCACCCGCTTGGCCCTGCCGGAGTTGCGCGGGGCAGGTAGGGCCGAGAGTGGTGTGTGTGATAAGCGAAGCGGAGGAACAGCTCACGCCCGCCCGTGAGAAATTTCGGACAGAGCCGTTTTTGCCCACGGCCGAGCCGGAGTTGCTCCGCTGCGGCGCTCAGGCTGTTCCGACGAGGATGTTGGGGCGGAGCGCTGGGAGAACCGCGGGTGTTAAGCAAAGTGTTCGGCTTCGTGAGAGATGAAGAGAGGAACCACGCGCAGACACAAAAAGCACAGAAGGGTTTTATTGCCAGTAAGCGAGACAGGCCGAGGTGGTCACAACTGAAAGGTAGTCAAAATGATCAATTCGAGGAGTGCAGGAATCCTGGAGCGGTACGGCGTCGTCGACACGGCAGGAAGGATCTCTGACGAAGTGACAATGGGTGGCTCTTCAGGCTGGCTTTTATGCTGCAAGTGGCAGATGAGATAATGACTCGCAGGTGTGTCGGGGAGGCAGGTGCACTGATTAGAGAAGCGCCCATCCCACACTGAAAAAGGTAACAATAACTTTTTGGGAGCGGCAAATTCCCCCACAGGAGAACAGAGAAATAGTGGTTTGATTTCGTGGAGTTCGTGGCGCAATGCATGAGGCGTCTGACTACAAATCAGGTCATGCTCGGCCAAAGAGAGGGCGTCCACCAGGTTGAAAAAGAGATGAAGAGCAAACACTGTCAATACATAATAAAGTTTCTCTGTCCCAATATCCCAAAAAAAAAGCCCAGTCCGAAGTAGCAAGATTAAGAAAATCTTTTGAAAAAACGCTCACATGAGGCGGATTTTGAGCCTTGCCTATGCAGTGATATTAATAATAATTGTAATAATAATCATGAAAAAGTGTGATGGTGGCGTGGCATTCATTTATCTTTTGAATTGGTGCGTTTAGATTTTTGTTTTTTGCTTTTCCTTGTATTTGGGTGTAGTTTCAAGCGCAGCTCATGTTCACACAACGCACATTTTATCTCATTATTTTTAGAGGGTCACAGGAAATCATATGGAAGGCTGCAATGGCCAACTCTCACCAGCAGAGGCTATCGTAAAGTGCTGGCCGTGCATGGACAAATAGGGCTCTCGCATTTCAGAAAGCACAAGAGTGACACAACGTGGCATCAGCTCTGAGCAGCAAATATTGTCAATTCATCGTCAAGTTTTTCCGTCCCAAGAACCCCCCAAAAAAGTCAAAAGAGCCAAGATTTTTTAAAAACGCTCACATCAGAAGGATTTTGAGGCGTGTCGATGCAAAAAAAAAAAGAAAAAAGAAAAAAGACAATTAAAAAGTGTGATGGGGACACGACGTTCTTTGAATTCTAAATTGATATATTTCGATTTTTTTTGCTTTCACATGTATTTGGTTTGAGATTCGATTTCAGCTCATGTTCACAGGGCGGACATTTTATGTTGTTGCTTATTTTTAGAGGGTCATAAAAAAAATCCCAGACTTGACTTCTTCGTTTACAGTTGACTGAATAGGGATGATTGTTTTATTTGGGAGCAGAGAGATGTTGACTTAAATTCGCGGAGTTTATGATGCCACGGATAACGTGTCTCAATACGATTCAGTATTCGTTCGCGGAACGTCGCGCGGCTGGAAGCCGACGTTTTCTGCCCTTTGCGTTCGAAACCATTGTGTGTCCACGGTGCCGCCCCTCCCTTTTTTTGTCTCTTTTTCAGTGTGGGCTGGGCGCCTCTCGAATCAGTGCACCTGCCTCCCCTACACACGTGCGAGTCTTCATCTCATCTGCCACTTGCACCATAAAAGACAGCGTGAACAGCCACCCGTTGCCAGTTCGTCAGCGATCCTTCCTGCCGAGCTAGCTGCTGCCACGCCGTTACGCTCCAGCATTTCTGCACTCCTCAACGTGATCATTTTGACTAGCTTTCAGTTGTTTACACCTCGACCTGACCAACTTTCTGGCAATAAAACCCCTCTTCGTTTTTGGTGTCTGTGTGTGGTTCAAAACTCACGAAACCTAACACTTTAATTCACATTCGACCCAAACTCCTCGTTTGGAGCGTCCCTCGCGCCGAAACGGTGCAGCATCGGCGGTGCCGTGGGCATAAACAACTCGGTACGACATTTCGCGCGGGTGGGCGTGAGATGTTCCTCCGCTTCACTGGTAACCCTGGATACTCTCCGCCGTACGGGTGCCGTGCGCCCCGAACCCGAAGCAATGAGGGACATTTTAGGGCGGTCGGGTTCGGGTAGGGGTAGGGCTCGGGCTCGGGCTCGGGCCGCCCGATCTTACTTCTGCTCCGGCGGGGCCAAGCGGGTGGCATCCGTTCGGTCCCGGACCTTCGTGCTGTTTGATTACCAAAGGACTTATGCACACACTTCAACTTGTATTTTGTTCAGGATGACCTCCTGAAGCCTAAATGAGCATTAATTTGATCACACAACTCATGCCTATGAAGATACATTCAAACTCACAAAACGTGCTCAGCTCGGGCTGAAAATGCATTTAAAGCAATAAAAACTCAAATTGAGTGTCACACCTAAACCAAAGGACTTATGCACACACTTCAACATGTATTTTGTTCAGGATGACCACCTGAAGCCTAAATGAGCATTCATTTGACCACACAACTCATTCCTATGAAGATACATTCAAAGTCAGAAAGCGCGCTCAGCTCAGGCTACAAATGCATTTAAAGCAATAAAAACTCAAATTGAGTGTCACGCCTAAACCAGAGGATTTATGCACACACTTCAACATGTATTTTGTTCAGGATGTCCTCCTGAAGCCTAAATGAGCATTAATTTGACTACACAACTCATTCCTATGAAGATACATTCAAAGTCAGAAAGCGCGCTCAAGCTCGGGCTGAAAATGCATTTAAAGCAATAAAAACTCAAATTGAGTGTCACACCTAAACCAAAGGACTTATGCACACATTCAACATGTATTTTGTTCAGGATGACCTCCTGAAGCCTGTATGAGCTTTAATTTGACCACACAACTCATTCCTATGAAGATACATTCAAACTCACAAAACGTGCTCAGCTCGGGCTGAAAATGCATTTAAAGCAATAAAAACTCAAATTGAGTGTCACGCCTAAACCAAAGGATTTATGCACACACTTTAACATGTATTTTGTTCAGAAGGACCACCTGAAGCCTAAATGAGCATTAATTTGATCACACAATTCATGCCTATGAAGATGCATTCAAACTCACAAAACGTGCTCAGCTCGGGCTGAAAATGCATTTAAAGCAATAAAAACTCAAATTGAGTGTCACACCTAAACCAAAGGACTTATGCACACACTTCATCATGTATTTTGTTCAGGATGGCCTCCTGAAGCCTAAAAGAGCATTAATTTGACTAAACAAATCATTCCTATGAAGATACATTCAAAGTCAGAAAGCGCGCTCAGCTCGGAATGAAAATGCATTTAAAGCAATAAAAACTCAAATTGAGTGTCACACCTAAACCAAAGGATTATGCACACACTTCAACATGTATTTTGTTCAGGATGACCACCTGAAGCCCATATGAGAATTAATTTGACCACACAACTCATTCCTATGAAGATACATTCAAACTCACAAAACATGCTCAGCTCGGGCTGAAAATGCATTTAAAGCAATAAAACTCAAATTGAGTGTCACGCCTAAACCAAAGGACTTATGCACACACTTCAACATGTATTTTGTTCAGAAGGACCACCTGAAGCCTAAATGAGCATTAATTTGATCACACAATTCATGCCTATGAAGATGCATTCAAACTCACAAAACGTGCTCAGCTCGGGCTGAAAATGCATTTAAAGCAATAAAAACTCAAATGGAGTGTCACGCCTAAACCAAAGGACTTATGCACACACTTCAACATGTATTTAGTTCAGGATGACCACCTGAAGCCGAAATGAGCATTAATTTGACCACACAACTCATTCTTATGAAGATACATTCAAACTCACAAAACATGCTCAGCTCGGGCTGAAAATGCATTTAAAGCAATAAAAACTCAAATTGAGTGTCACGCCTAAACCAAAGGACTTATGCACACACTTCAACATGTATTTTGTTCAGGATGACCACCTGAAGCCTAAATGAGCATTAATTTGACCACACAACTCATTCCTATGAAGATACATTCAAACTCACAAAACGTGCTCAACTCGGGCTGAAAATGCATTTAAAGCAATAAAAACTCAAATTGAGTGTCACACCTAAACCAAAGGACTTATGCACACACTTCATCATGTATTTTGTTCAGGATGGCCTCCTGAAGCCTAAAAGAGCATTAATTTGAGTAAACAAATCATTCCTATGAAGATACATTCAAAGTCAGAAAGCGCGCTCAGCTCGGAATGAAAATGCATTTAAAGCAATAAAAACTCAAATTGAGTGTCACACCTAAACCAAAGGATTATGCACACACTTCAACATGTATTTTGTTCAGGATGGCCTCCTGAAGCCTATATGAGCATTAATTTGACCACACAACTCATTCCTATGAAGATACATTCAAACTCACAAAACATGCTCAGCTCGGGCTGAAAATGCATTTAAAGCAATAAAACTCAAATTGAGTGTCACGCCTAAACCAAAGGACTTATGCACACACTTCAACATGTATTTTGTTCAGGATGACCACCTGAAGCCTAAATGAGCATTAATTTGACCACACAACTCATTCCTATGAAGATACATTCAAACTCACAAAACGTGCTCAACTCGGGCTGAAAATGCATTTAAAGCAATAAAAACTCAAATTGAGTGTCACGCCTAAACCAAAGGACTTATGCATACACTTCAACATGTATTTTGTTCAGGATGACCACCTGAAGCCTAAATGAGCATTAATTTGACCACACAACTCATTCCTATGAAGATACATTCAAACTCACAAAACGTGCTCAGCTCGGGCTGAAAATGCATTTAAAGCGATCAAAACTCAAATTGAGTGTAAGGCCTAAACCAAAGGACTTATGCACACACTTCAACATGTATTTTGTTCAGGATGACCTCCTGAAGCCCATATGAGAATTAATTTGACCACACAACTCATTCCTATGAAGATACATTCAAACTCACAAAACGTGCTCAGCTCGGGCTGAAAATGCATTTAAAGCAATAAAAACTCAAATTGAGTGTCACGCCAAAACCAAAGGACTTATGCACACACTTCAACATGTATTTTGTTCAGGATGACCACCTGAAGCCTAAATGAGCATTAATTTGACCACACAACTCATTCCTATGAAGATACATTCAAACTCACAAAACGTGCTCAACTCGGGCTGAAAATGCATTTAAAGCAATAAAAACTCAAATTGAGTGTCACGCCTAAACCAAAGGACTTATGCATGCACTTCAACATGTATTTTGTTCAGGATGACCACCTGAAGCCTAAATGAGCATTAATTTGACCACACAACTCATTCCTATGAAGATACATTCAAACTCACAAAACGTGCTCAGCTCGGGCTGAAAATGCATTTAAAGCAATAAAAACTCAAATTGAGTGTCACGCCTAAACCAAAGGATTTATGCACACACTTTAACATGTATTTTGTTCAGAAGGACCACCTGAAGCCTAAATGAGCATTAATTTGATCACACAATTCATGCCTATAAAGATGCATTCAAACTCACAAAACGTGCTCAGCTCGGGCTGAAAATGCATTTAAAGCAATAAAAACTCAAATTGAGTGTCACACCTAAACCAAAGGACTTATGCACACACTTCATCATGTATTTTGTTCAGGATGGCCTCCTGAAGCCTAAAAGAGCATTAATTTGACTAAACAAATCATTCCTATGAAGATACATTCAAAGTCAGAAAGCGCGCTCAGCTCGGAATGAAAATGCATTTAAAGCAATAAAAACTCAAATTGAGTGTCACACCTAAACCAAAGGATTATGCACCCACTTCAACATGTATTTTGTTCAGGATGGCCTCCTGAAGCCTATATGAGCATTAATTTGACCACACAACTCATTCCTATGAAGATACATTCAAACTCACAAAACATGCTCAGCTCGGGCTGAAAATGCATTTAAAGCAATAAAACTCAAATTGAGTGTCACGCCTAAACCAAAGGACTTATGCACACACTTCAACATGTATTTTGTTCAGGATGACCACCTGAAGCCTAAATGAGCATTAATTTGACCACACAACTCATTCCTATGAAGATACATTCAAACTCACAAAACGTGCTCAGCTCGGGCTGAAAATGCATTTAAAGCAATAAAAACTCAAATTGAGTGTCACGCCTAAACCAAAGGACTTATGCACACACTTCAACATGTATTTTGTTCAGGATGACCTCCTGAAGCCCATATGAGAATTAATTTGACCACACAACTCATTCCTATGAAGATACATTCAAACTCACAAAACGTGCTCAGCTCGGGCTGAAAATGCATTTAAAGCAATAAAAACTCAAATTGAGTGTCACGCCAAAACCAAAGGACTTATGCACACACTTCAACATGTATTTTGTTCAGGATGACCACCTGAAGCCTAAATGAGCATTAATTTGACCACACAACTCATTCCTATGAAGATACATTCAAACTCACAAAACGTGCTCAACTCGGGCTGAAAATGCATTTAAAGCAATAAAAACTCAAATTGAGTGTCACGCCTAAACCAAAGGACTTATGCACACACTTCAACATGTATTTTGTTCAGGATGACCACCTGAAGCCTAAATGAGCATTAATTTGACCACACAACTCATTCCTATGAAGATACATTCAAACTCACAAAACGTGCTCAACTCGGGCTGAAAATGCATTTAAAGCAATAAAAACTCAAATTGAGTGTCACGCCTCAACCAAAGGACTTATGCACACACTTCAAGATGTATTTAGTTCAGGATGACCACCTGAAGCCGAAATGAGCATTAATTTGACCACACAATTCAGTCTTATGAAGATACATTCAAACTCACAAAACATGCTCAGCTCGGGCTGAAAATGCATTTAAAGCAATCAAAACTCAAATTGAGTGTAAGGCCTAAACCAAAGGACTTATGCACACACTTCAACATGTATTTTGTTCAGGATGACCTCCTGAAGCCCATATGAGAATTAATTTGACCACACAACTCATTCCTATGAAGATACATTCAAACTCACAAAACGTGCTCAGCTCGGGCTGAAAATTCATTTAAAGCAATAAAAACTCAAATGGAGTGTCACGCCTAAACCAAAGGACTTATGCACACACTTCAACATGTATTTTGTTCAGGATGACCACCTGAAGCCTAAATGAGCATTAATTTGACTAAACAAATCATTCCTATGAAGATACATTCAAAGTCAGAAAGCGCGCTCAGCTCGGAATGAAAATGCATTTAAAGCAATAAAAACTCAAATTGAGTGTCACACCTAAACCAAAGGATTATGCACACACTTCAACATGTATTTTGTTCAGGATGGCCTCCTGAAGCCTATATGAGCATTAATTTGAACACACAACTCATTCCTATGAAGATACATTCAAACTCACAAAACATGCTCAGCTCGGGCTGAAAATGCATTTAAAGCAATAAAACTCAAATTGAGTGTCACGCCTAAACCAAAGGACTTATGCACACACTTCAACATGTATTTTGTTCAGGATGACCACCTGAAGCCTAAATGAGCATTAATTTGACCACACAACTCATTCCTATGAAGATACATTCAAACTCACAAAACGTGCTCAACTCGGGCTGAAAATGCATTTAAAGCAATAAAAACTCAAATGGAGTGTCACGCCTAAACCAAAGGACTTATGCACACACTTCAACATGTATTTTGTTCAGGATGACCACCTGAAGCCTAAATGAGCATTAATTTGACCACACAACTCATTCCTATGAAGATACATTCAAACTCACAAAACGTGCTCAACTCGGGCTGAAAATGCATTTAAAGCAATAAAAACTCAAATTGAGTGTCACGCCTAAACCAAAGGACTTATGCATACACCTCAACATGTATTTTGTTCAGGATGACCACCTGAAGCCTAAATGAGCATTAATTTGACCACACAACTCATTCCTATGAAGATACATTCAAACTCACAAAACGTGCTCAGCTCGGGCTGAAAATGCATTTAAAGCAATAAAAACTCAAATTGAGTGTCACGCCAAAACCAAAGGACTTATGCACACACTTCAACATGTATTTTGTTCAGGATGACCACCTGAAGCCTAAATGAGCATTAATTTGACCACACAACTCATTCCTATGAAGATACATTCAAACTCACAAAACGTGCTCAACTCGGGCTGAAAATGCATTTAAAGCAATAAAAACTCAAATTGAGTGTCACGCCTAAACCAAAGGACTTATGCATGCACTTCAACATGTATTTTGTTCAGGATGACCACCTGAAGCCTAAATGAGCATTAATTTGACCACACAACTCATTCCTATGAAGATACATTCAAACTCACAAAACGTGCTCAGCTCGGGCTGAAAATGCATTTAAAGCAATAAAAACTCAAATTGAGTGTCACGCCTAAACCAAAGGACTTATGCATACACCTCAACATGTATTTTGTTCAGGATGACCACCTGAAGCCTAAATGAGCATTAATTTGACCACACAACTCATTCCTATGAAGATACATTCAAACTCACAAAACGTGCTCAGCTCGGGCTGAAAATGCATTTAAAGCAATAAAAACTCAAATTGAGTGTCACGCCAAAACCAAAGGACTTATGCACACACTTCAACATGTATTTTGTTCAGGATGACCACCTGAAGCCTAAATGAGCATTAATTTGACCACACAACTCATTCCTATGAAGATACATTCAAACTCACAAAACGTGCTCAACTCGGGCTGAAAATGCATTTAAAGCAATAAAAACTCAAATTGAGTGTCACGCCTAAACCAAAGGACTTATGCATGCACTTCAACATGTATTTTGTTCAGGATGACCACCTGAAGCCTAAATGAGCATTAATTTGACCACACAACTCATTCCTATGAAGATACATTCAAACTCACAAAACGTGCTCAGCTCGGGCTGAAAATGCATTTAAAGCAATCAAAACTCAAATTGAGTGTAAGGCCTAAACCAAAGGACTTATGCACACACTTCATGTATTTTGTTCAGGATGACCTCCTGAAGCCCATATGAGAATTAATTTGACCACACAACTCATTCCTATGAAGATACATTCAAACTCACAAAACGTGCTCAGCTCGGGCTGAAAATTCATTTAAAGCAATAAAAACTCAAATTGAGTGTCACGCCTAAACCAAAGGACTTATGCACACACTTCAACATGTATTTTGTTCAGGATGACCACCTGAAGCCTAAATGAGCAATAATTTGACCACACAACTCATTCCTATGAAGATACATTCAAACTCACAAAACGTGCTCAACTCGGGCTGAAAATGCATTTAAAGCAATAAAAACTCAAATTGAGTGTCACGCCTCAACCAAAGGACTTATGCACACACTTCAACGTGTATTTTGTTCAGGATGACCTCCTGAAGCCTAAATGAGCAATAGTTTGACCACACAACTAATTCCTATGAAGCTACATTCAAACTCACAAAACGTGCTCAGCTCGGGCTGAAAATGCATTTAAAGCAATAAAAACTCAAATTGAGTGTCACGCCTAAACCAAAGGACTTATGCACACACTTCAACATGTATTTTGTTCAGGATGACCACCTGAAGCCTAAATGAGCATTAATTTGACCACACAACTCATTCCTATGAAGATACATTCAAACTCACAAAACGTGCTCAACTCGGGCTGAAAATGCATTTAAAGCAATAAAAACTCAAATTGAGTGTCACGCCTAAACCAAAGGACTTATGCATACACTTCAACATGTATTTTGTTCAGGATGACCACCTGAAGCCTAAATGAGCATTAATTTGACCACACAACTCATTCCTATGAAGATATATTCAAACTCACAAAACGTGCTCAGCTCGGGCTGAAAATGCATTTAAAGCAATCAAAACTCAAATTGAGTGTAAGGCCTAAACCAAAGGACTTATGCACACACTTCAACATGTATTTTGTTCAGGATGACCTCCTGAAGCCCATATGAGAATTAATTTGACCACACAACTCATTCCTATGAAGATACATTCAAACTCACAAAACGTGCTCAACTCGGGCTGAAAATGCATTTAAAGCAATAAAAACTCAAATTGAGTGTCACGCCTCAACCAAAGGACTTATGCACACACTTCAACGTGTATTTTGTTCAGGATGACCTCCTGAAGCCTAAATGAGCAATAGTTTGACCACACAACTAATTCCTATGAAGCTACATTCAAACTCACAAAACGTGCTCAGCTCGGGCTGAAAATGCATTTAAAGCAATAAAAACTCAAATTGAGTGTCACGCCTAAACCAAAGGACTTATGCACACACTTCAACATGTATTTTGTTCAGGATGACCACCTGAAGCCTAAATGAGCATTAATTTGACCACACAACTCATTCCTATGAAGATACATTCAAACTCACAAAACGTGCTCAGCTCGGGCTGAAAATGCATTTAAAGCAATAAAAACTCAAATTGAGTGTCACGCCTAAACCGAAGGACTTATGCACACACTTCAAGATGTATTTTGTTCAGGATGACCTCCTGAAGCCTAAATGAGCAATAATTTGACCACACAACTCATTCCTATGAAGATACATTCAAAGTCAGAAAGCGCGCTCAGCTCGGACTGAAAATGCATTTAAAGCAATAAAAACTCAAATGGAGTGTCACGCCTAAACCAAAGGACTTATGCACACACTTCAACATGTATTTAGTTCAGGATGACCACCTGAAGCCGAAATGAGCATTAATTTGACCACACAATTCATTCTTATGAAGATACATTCAAACTCACAAAACATGCTCAGCTCGGGCTGAAAATGCATTTAAAGCAATAAAAACTCAAATTGAGTGTCACGCCTAAACCAAAGGACTTATGGACACACTTCAACATGTATTTTGTTCAGGATGACCACCTAAAGCCTAAATGAGCATTCATTTGACCACACAACTCATTCCTATGAAGATACATTCAAACTCACAAAACGTGCTCAGCTCGGGCTGAAAATGCATTTAAAGCAATCAAAACTCAAATTGAGTGTAAGGCCTAAACCAAAGGACTTATGCACACACTTCAACATGTATTTTGTTCAGGATGACCTCCTGAAGCCCATATGAGAATTAATTTGACCACACAACTCATTCCTATGAAGATACATTCAAACTCACAAAACGTGCTCAACTCGGGCTGAAAATGCATTTAAAGCAATAAAAACTCAAATTGAGTGTCACGCCTAAACCGAAGGACTTATGCACACACTTCAAGATGTATTTTGTTCAGGATGACCTCCTGAAGCCTAAATGAGCAATAATTTGACCACACAACTCATTCCTATGAAGATACATTCAAACTCACAAAAAGTGCTCAGCTCGGGCTGAAAATGCATTTAAAGCAATAAAAACTCAAATTGAGTGTCACGCCCAAACCAAAGAACTTATGCACAACCTTCAATATTTATTTAGTTCAGGATGACCACCTGAAGCCTAAATGAGCATTAATTTGACCACACAACTAATTCCTATGAAGCTACATTCAAACTCACAAAACGTGCTCAGCTCGGGCTGAAAATGCATTTAAAGCAATAAAAACTCAAATTGAGTGTCACGCCTAAACCAAAGGACTTATGCACACACTTCAACATGTATTTTGTTCAGGATGTCCTCCTGAAGCCTAAATGAGCATTAATTTGACCACACAACTCATTCCTATGAAGATACATTCAAACTCACAAAAGGTGCTCAGCTCGGGCTGAAAATGCATTTAAAGCAATAAAAACTCAAATTGAGTGTCACGCCTAAACCAAAGGACTTATGCACACACTTCAACATGTATTTAGTTCAGGATGTCCTCCTGAAGCCTAAATGAGCATTAATTTGACCACACAACTCATTCCTATGAAGATACATTCAAACTCACAAAAAGTGCTCAGCTCGGGCTGAAAATGCATTTAAAGCAATAAAAACTCAAATTGAGTGTCACACCCAAACCAAAGAACTTATGCACACACTTCAATATTTATTTAGTTCAGGATGACCACCTGAAGCCTAAATGAGCATTAATTTGACCACACAACTAATTCCTATGAAGCTACATTCAAACTCACAAAACGTGCTCAGCTCGGGCTGAAAATGCATTTAAAGCAATAAAAACTCAAATTGAGTGTCACGCCTAAACCAAAGGACTTATGCACACACTTCAACATGTATTTTGTTCAGGATGACCACCTGAAGCCTAAATGAGCATTCATTTGACCACACAACTCATTCCTATGAAGATACATTCAAACTCACAAAACGTGCTCAACTCGGGCTGAAAATGCATTTAAAGCAATAAAAACTCAAATTTTAAAAAACTTTACCAGTGTAGGCAACTTAATAATAATAATAATACTAATAATACATTTTATTGATAAGCGCCTTTCAAGACACCCAAGGACACTTTACAATAACAAAAAACACAAAACAATACGGGTTGAGCAGCTGACATGTCTGTCATTTTCTTGTGAGAATTAATTTTTTTCCAGAACAACACTCACAAAATTAGATATAGGTCTACATGACTTCCAACATTGTGATGTGCACTCACAGCAGCAATACCAGTCTTCGGCCGCTCAATTCATGCAAATTCTTCTCAAGACACTGCTCATGGTACCACCTTTCGCACTGGGTCTCGTCAAAAGGGGGCCGGGGGGAGAGAACCCTAACATCGCAAGATTATATGTTCGGAAATTTCAATCAGGATAACTCTAAGTTGCTTTTAAAATTCAAATTTTTTCTTTTACTTGAACCAACCCAATTTCAATGATGCATGCAAAGCATCATGAAGACAATGTCGATGCAAGATAAATTGTGTGTTCTTCCATTGTAAAAATCACTCGTTTTGTCAGAGGACCTTTTCCAGGTGGTTTTGCCATTTAGAGCATGCCACAGTGCATGGCGAGAACAAATACGACAACATGACGGAATATCAGTGAACATTAAACTTAAAATTCACAGTGTGTAAATATGGGATTGAAATTTTATCTTGACATTTTATTTTCATCGGAGCAGTGAATAACACGAGATTTTTCGTTGTGGTACAAGTCATAAAAAATGACTTTCTCATAAGCTTTCAGAATTCATCCCTGGTATCAACACTTCCTCTTCATGAAGTAGTTTGAAACAAAATATATCTTTGGCATCATTTCTGGATGCCACAATTAAACATTTTTTGCATGGGTGATCATCATCCAATAAACCTGCTGTGGTCAGTATTTCTGACGATTGTCTTGTTCTCTTATTTTCCATCGCCACATAATGTTCTAAAATTGATGCACGGAATGTCTGGGGAAGGCCTTCATCAGTTCCACTGCCATCTGAAAAAAAATAGCTTGTTTGTCTTGTGGGAGTGACAAAACTGTTTCGGGCGAACAATTTGAAAACACAATTTGTACAAGGCTGCATAAAGCTGGACGATCGCTTGGTTGTGCGTTGAAGTTTTGGACCCTGTGTTGTCAACCCGCGCCACTTTCGGCCTGCCTGGCTTGGAGGAGCTCCGGCAGGGACAAACTGGCGGCATCGCTTCTATACCGGCCCGTCGCGGGCGTATTCGACGAGGTTTATTAGCCCGTTGCTTGACACCCGCGCCCCTCCCGGCTTCCCGCAAGATCCCCCTGATCAGAGCTGCATTGCGATCCGCTAGGAGCAGCCGCGCCCGGGCCGTGTTTTGCAGCGGCATTGTACGATATTTCGCGAGGATGGCCGTGAGCTTTTCACCCACTTCGCTTGCAACCCGGGCCACGTTGGACCGACGGGCGCGGCGAAACTCCGGCGAGGTCAGGCGGGTGGCGTATTTTCCTTCACAGAATGTCGCGCGGGTGTGCGTCGAAGTTTTCTGCCCTTTGTGTTAGGGTCCATTGTTTGTCCACAGTGTCGACCCTCCCTTTTGATTTTGCGCCCGGGACCTAACCGACGCTGTCGCTTGGCCCCGCCAGAGCTGCGCCGTGCCTGGCGGGCCGGCAAAGGCGAGTGTTGCAAGCGAAGAGGTGGAAGACCTCGCGCACACCAACACGACCTGCCGGGAGCAAAGCTGCTGCCCGCTCGGCTCCGCCAGAGATGCACCTCGCTTTGAGGGACAGGGGGCGCGGTGTGCAATCAAAGGGAAGAAAAACTTGGGAATCAAACCGCGCGAAGGTCCGGGACCGAACCGATGCCACCCGCTTGGCCCTGCCGGAGTTGCGCGGGGCAGGTAGGGCCGAGAGTGGTGTGTGTGATAAGCGAAGCGGAGGAACAGCTCACGCCCGCCCGTGAGAAATTTCGGACAGAGCCGTTTTTGCCCACGGCCGAGCCGGAGTTGCTCCGCTGCGGCGCTCAGGCTGTTCCGACGAGGATGTTGGGGCGGAGCGCTGGGAGAACCGCGGGTGTTAAGCAAAGTGTTCGGCTTCGTGAGAGATGAAGAGAGGAACCACGCGCAGACACAAAAAGCACAGAAGGGTTTTATTGCCAGTAAGCGAGACAGGCCGAGGTGGTCACAACTGAAAGGTAGTCAAAATGATCAATTCGAGGAGTGCAGGAATCCTGGAGCGGTACGGCGTCGTCGACACGGCAGGAAGGATCTCTGACGAAGTGACAATGGGTGGCTCTTCAGGCTGGCTTTTATGCTGCAAGTGGCAGATGAGATAATGACTCGCAGGTGTGTCGGGGAGGCAGGTGCACTGATTAGAGAAGCGCCCATCCCACACTGAAAAAGGTAACAATAACTTTTTGGGAGCGGCAAATTCCCCCACAGGAGAACAGAGAAATAGTGGTTTGATTTCGTGGAGTTCGTGGCGCAATGCATGAGGCGTCTGACTACAAATCAGGTCATGCTCGGCCAAAGAGAGGGCGTCCACCAGGTTGAAAAAGAGATGAAGAGCAAACACTGTCAATACATAATAAAGTTACTCTGTCCCAATATCCCAAAAAAAAAGCCCAGTCCGAAGTAGCAAGATTAAGAAAATCTTTTGAAAAAACGCTCACATGAGGCGGATTTTGAGCCTTGCCTATGCAGTGATATTAATAATAATTGTAATAATAATCATGAAAAAGTGTGATGGTGGCGTGGCATTCATTTATCTTTTGAATTGGTGCGTTTAGATTTTTGTTTTTTGCTTTTCCTTGTATTTGGGTGTAGTTTCAAGCGCAGCTCATGTTCACACAACGCACATTTTATCTCATTATTTTTAGAGGGTCACAGGAAATCATATGGAAGGCTGCAATGGCCAACTCTCACCAGCAGAGGCTATCGTAAAGTGCTGGCCGTGCATGGACAAATAGGGCTCTCGCATTTCAGAAAGCACAAGAGTGACACAACGTGGCATCAGCTCTGAGCAGCAAATATTGTCAATTCATCGTCAATTTTTTCCGTCCCAAGAACCCCCCAAAAAAGTCAAAAGAGCCAAGATTTTTTAAAAACGCTCACATCAGAAGGATTTTGAGGCGTGTCGATGCAAAAAAAAAAGAAAAAAGAAAAAAGACAATTAAAAAGTGTGATGGGGACACGACGTTCTTTGAATTCTAAATTGATATATTTCGATTTTTTTTGCTTTCACATGTATTTGGTTTGAGATTCGATTTCAGCTCATGTTCACAGGGCGGACATTTTATGTTGTTGCTTATTTTTAGAGGGTCATAAAAAAAATCCCAGACTTGACTTCTTCGTTTACAGTTGACTGAATAGGGATGATTGTTTTATTTGGGAGCAGAGAGATGTTGACTTAAATTCGCGGAGTTTATGATGCCACGGATAACGTGTCTCAATACGATTCAGTATTCGTTCGCGGAACGTCGCGCGGCTGGAAGCCGACGTTTTCTGCCCTTTGCGTTCGAAACCATTGTGTGTCCACGGTGCCGCCCCTCCCTTTTTTTGTCTCTTTTTCAGTGTGGGCTGGGCGCCTCTCGAATCAGTGCACCTGCCTCCCCTACACACGTGCGAGTCTTCATCTCATCTGCCACTTGCACCATAAAAGACAGCGTGAACAGCCACCCGTTGCCAGTTCGTCAGCGATCCTTCCTGCCGAGCTAGCTGCTGCCACGCCGTTACGCTCCAGCATTTCTGCACTCCTCAACGTGATCATTTTGACTAGCTTTCAGTTGTTTACACCTCGACCTGACCAACTTTCTGGCAATAAAACCCCTCTTCGTTTTTGGTGTCTGTGTGTGGTTCTTGTATTGATCTCTCACGAAACCTAACACTTTAATTCACATTCGACCCAAACTCCTCGTTTGGAGCGTCCCTCGCGCCGAAACGGTGCAGCATCGGCGGTGCCGTGGGCATAAACAACTCGGTACGACATTTCGCGCGGGTGGGCGTGAGATGTTCCTCCGCTTCACTGGTAACCCTGGATACTCTCCGCCGTACGGGTGCCGTGCGCCCCGAACCCGAAGCAATGAGGGACATTTTAGGGCGGTCGGGTTCGGGTAGGGGTAGGGCTCGGGCTCGGGCTCGGGCCGCCCGATCTTACTTCTGCTCCGGCGGGGCCAAGCGGGTGGCATCCGTTCGGTCCCGGACCTTCGTGCTGTTTGATTACCAAAGGACTTATGCACACACTTCAACTTGTATTTTGTTCAGGATGACCTCCTGAAGCCTAAATGAGCATTAATTTGATCACACAACTCATGCCTATGAAGATACATTCAAACTCACAAAACGTGCTCAGCTCGGGCTGAAAATGCATTTAAAGCAATAAAAACTCAAATTGAGTGTCACACCTAAACCAAAGGACTTATGGACACACTTCAACATGTATTTTGTTCAGGATGACCACCTGAAGCCTAAATGAGCATTCATTTGACCACACAACTCATTCCTATGAAGATACATTCAAAGTCAGAAAGCGCGCTCAGCTCGGGCTGAAAATGCATTTAAAGCAATAAAAACTCAAATTGAGTGTCACACCTAAACCAAAGGACTTATGCACACACTTCATCATGTATTTTGTTCAGGATGGCCTCCTGAAGCCTAAAAGAGCATTAATTTGACTAAACAAATCATTCCTATGAAGATACATTCAAAGTCAGAAAGCGCGCTCAGCTCGGGCTGAAAATGCATTTAAAGCAATAAAAACTCAAATTGAGTGTCACACCTAAACCAAAGGATTATGCACACACTTCAACATGTATTTTGTTCAGGATGGCCTCCTGAAGCCTATATGAGCATTAATTTGACCACACAACTCATTCCTATGAAGATACATTCAAAGTCAGAAAGCGCGCTCAGCTCAGGCTACAAAAGCATTTAAAGCAATAAAAACTCAAATTGAGTGTCACGCCTAAACCAGAGGATTTATGCACACACTTCAACATGTATTTTGTTCAGGATGTCCTCCTGAAGCCTAAATGAGCATTAATTTGACTACACAACTCATTCCTATGAAGATACATTCAAAGTCAGAAAGCGCGCTCAAGCTCGGGCTGAAAATGCATTTAAAGCAATAAAAACTCAAATTGAGTGTCACACCTAAACCAAAGGACTTATGCACACATTCAACATGTATTTTGTTCAGGATGACCTCCTGAAGCCTATATGAGCTTTAATTTGACCACACAACTCATTCCTATGAAGATACATTCAAACTCACAAAACGTGCTCAGCTCGGGCTGAAAATGCATTTAAAGCAATAAAAACTCAAATTGAGTGTCACGCCTAAACCAAAGGATTTATGCACACACTTTAACATGTATTTTGTTCAGAAGGACCACCTGAAGCCTAAATGAGCATTAATTTGACCACACAACTAATTCCTATGAAGCTACATTCAAACTCACAAAACGTGCTCAGCTCGGGCTGAAAATGCATTTAAAGCAATAAAAACTCAAATTGAGTGTCACGCCTAAACCAAAGGACTTATGCACACACTTCAACATGTATTTAGTTCAGGATGACCACCTGAAGCCGAAATGAGCATTAATTTGACCACACAACTCATTCTTATGAAGATACATTCAAACTCACAAAACATGCTCAGCTCGGGCTGAAAATGCATTTAAAGCAATAAAAACTCAAATTGAGTGTCACGCCTAAACCAAAGGACTTATGCACACACTTCAACATGTATTTTGTTCAGGATGACCACCTGAAGCCTAAATGAGCATTAATTTGACCACACAACTCATTCCTATGAAGATACATTCAAACTCACAAAACGTGCTCAACTCGGGCTGAAAATGCATTTAAAGCAATAAAAACTCAAATTGAGTGTCACGCCTAAACCAAAGGACTTATGCACACACTTCAACATGTATTTAGTTCAGGATGTCCTCCTGAAGCCTAAATGAGCATTAATTTGACCGCACAACTCATTCCTATGAAGATACATTCAAACTCACAAAAAGTGCTCAGCTCGGGCTGAAAATGCATTTAAAGCAATAAAAACTCAAATTGAGTGTCACGCCCAAACCAAAGAACTTATGCACACACTTCAATATTTATTTAGTTCAGGATGACCACCTGAAGCCTAAATGAGCATTAATTTGACCACACAACTAATTCCTATGAAGCTACATTCAAACTCACAAAACGTGCTCAGCTCGGGCTGAAAATGCATTTAAAGCAATAAAAACTCAAATTGAGTGTCACGCCTAAACCAAAGGACTTATGCACACACTTCAACATGTATTTTGTTCAGGATGACCACCTGAAGCCTAAATGAGCATTAATTTGACCACACAACTGATTCCTATGAAGATACATTCAAACTCACAAAACGTGCTCAGCTCGGGCTGAAAATGCATTTAAAGCAATAAAAACTCAAATTGAGTGTCACACCTAAACCAAAGGACTTATGAACACACTTCAACATGTATTTTTTTCAGGATGACCACCTGAAGCCTAAATGAGCATTAATTTGACCACACAACTCATTCCTATGAAGATACATTCAAACTCACAAAACGTGCTCAGCTCGGGCTGAAAATGCATTTAAAGCAATCAAAACTCAAATTGAGTGTAAGGCCTAAACCAAAGGACTTATGCACACACTTCAAGATGTATTTTGTTCAGGATGACCTCCTGAAGCCTAAATGAGCAATAATTTGACCACACAACTCATTCCTATGAAGATACATTCAAAGTCAGAAAGCGCGCTCAGCTCGGACTGAAAATGCATTTAAAGCAATAAAAACTCAAATGGAGTGTCACGCCTAAACCAAAGGACTTATGCACACACTTCAACATGTATTTAGTTCAGGATGACCACCTGAAGCCGAAATGAGCATTAATTTGACCACACAACTCATTCTTATGAAGATACATTCAAACTCACAAAACATGCTCAGCTCGGGCTGAAAATGCATTTAAAGCAATAAAAACTCAAATTGAGTGTCACGCCTAAACCAAAGGACTTATGCACACACTTCAACATGTATTTTGTTCAGGATGACCACCTGAAGCCTAAATGAGCATTAATTTGACCACACAACTAATTCCTATGAAGCTACATTCAAACTCACAAAACGTGCTCAGCTCGGGCTGAAAATGCATTTAAAGCAATAAAAACTCAAATTGAGTGTAAGGCCTAAACCAAAAGACTTATGCACACACTTCAAGATGTATTTTGTTCAGGATGACCTCCTGAAGCCTAAATGAGCAATAATTTGACCACACAACTCATTCCTATGAAGATACATTCAAAGTCAGAAAGCGCGCTCAGCTCGGACTGAAAATGCATTTAAAGCAATAAAAACTCAAATGGAGTGTCACGCCTAAACCAAAGGACTTATGCACACACTTCAACATGTATTTAGTTCAGGATGACCACCTGAAGCCGAAATGAGCATTAATTTGACCACACAACTCATTCTTATGAAGATACATTCAAACTCACAAAACATGCTCAGCTCGGGCTGAAAATGCATTTAAAGCAATAAAAACTCAAATTGAGTGTCACGCCTAAACCAAAGGACTTATGCACACACTTCAACATGTATTTTGTTCAGGATGACCACCTGAAGCCTAAATGAGCATTAATTTGACCACACAACTAATTCCTATGAAGCTACATTCAAACTCACAAAACGTGCTCAGCTCGGGCTGAAAATGCATTTAAAGCAATAAAAACTCAAATTGAGTGTCACGCCCAAACCAAAGAACTTATGCACAACCTACAATATTTATTTAGTTCAGGATGACCACCTGAAGCCTAAATGAGCATTAATTTGACCACACAACTCATTCCTATGAAGATACATTCAAACTCACAAAACGTGCTCAACTCGGGCTGAAAATGCATTTAAAGCAATAAAAACTCAAATTGAGTGTCACGCCTAAACCAAAGGACTTATGCACACACTTCAACATGTATTTAGTTCAGGATGTCCTCCTGAAGCCTAAATGAGCATTAATTTGACCGCACAACTCATTCCTATGAAGATACATTCAAACTCACAAAAAGTGCTCAGCTCGGGCTGAAAATGCATTTAAAGCAATAAAAACTCAAATTGAGTGTCACGCCCAAACCAAAGAACTTATGCACACACTTCAATATTTATTTAGTTCAGGATGACCACCTGAAGCCTAAATGAGCATTAATTTGACCACACAACTAATTCCTATGAAGCTACATTCAAACTCACAAAACGTGCTCAGCTCGGGCTGAAAATGCATTTAAAGCAATAAAAACTCAAATTGAGTGTCACGCCTAAACCAAAGGACTTATGCACACACTTCAACATGTATTTTGTTCAGGATGACCACCTGAAGCCTAAATGAGCATTAATTTGACCACACAACTAATTCCTATGAAGCTACATTCAAACTCACAAAACGTGCTCAGCTCGGGCTGAAAATGCATTTAAAGCAATAAAAACTCAAATTGAGTGTCACGCCCAAACCAAAGAACTTATGCACAACCTACAATATTTATTTTGTTCAGGATGACCACCTGAAGCCTAAATGAGCATTAATTTGACCACACAACTCATTCCTATGAAGATACATTCAAACTCACAAAACGTGCTCAACTCGGGCTGAAAATGCATTTAAAGCAATAAAAACTCAAATTGAGTGTCACGCCTAAACCAAAGGACTTATGCACACACTTCAACATGTATTTAGTTCAGGATGTCCTCCTGAAGCCTAAATGAGCATTAATTTGACCGCACAACTCATTCCTATGAAGATACATTCAAACTCACAAAAAGTGCTCAGCTCGGGCTGAAAATGCATTTAAAGCAATAAAAACTCAAATTGAGTGTCACGCCCAAACCAAAGAACTTATGCACACACTTCAATATTTATTTAGTTCAGGATGACCACCTGAAGCCTAAATGAGCATTAATTTGACCACACAACTAATTCCTATGAAGCTACATTCAAACTCACAAAACGTGCTCAGCTCGGGCTGAAAATGCATTTAAAGCAATAAAAACTCAAATTGAGTGTCACGCCTAAACCAAAGGACTTATGCACACACTTCAACATGTATTTTGTTCAGGATGACCACCTGAAGCCTAAATGAGCATTAATTTGACCACACAACTGATTCCTATGAAGATACATTCAAACTCACAAAACGTGCTCAGCTCGGGCTGAAAATGCATTTAAAGCAATAAAAACTCAAATTGAGTGTCACACCTAAACCAAAGGACTTATGAACACACTTCAACATGTATTTTTTTCAGGATGACCACCTGAAGCCTAAATGAGCATTAATTTGACCACACAACTCATTCCTATGAAGATACATTCAAACTCACAAAACGTGCTCAGCTCGGGCTGAAAATGCATTTAAAGCAATCAAAACTCAAATTGAGTGTAAGGCCTAAACCAAAGGACTTATGCACACACTTCAAGATGTATTTTGTTCAGGATGACCTCCTGAAGCCTAAATGAGCAATAATTTGACCACACAACTCATTCCTATGAAGATACATTCAAAGTCAGAAAGCGCGCTCAGCTCGGACTGAAAATGCATTTAAAGCAATAAAAACTCAAATGGAGTGTCACGCCTAAACCAAAGGACTTATGCACACACTTCAACATGTATTTAGTTCAGGATGACCACCTGAAGCCGAAATGAGCATTAATTTGACCACACAACTCATTCTTATGAAGATACATTCAAACTCACAAAACATGCTCAGCTCGGGCTGAAAATGCATTTAAAGCAATAAAAACTCAAATTGAGTGTCACGCCTAAACCAAAGGACTTATGCACACACTTCAACATGTATTTTGTTCAGGATGACCACCTGAAGCCTAAATGAGCATTAATTTGACCACACAACTAATTCCTATGAAGCTACATTCAAACTCACAAAACGTGCTCAGCTCGGGCTGAAAATGCATTTAAAGCAATAAAAACTCAAATTGAGTGTCACGCCTAAACCAAAGGACTTATGCACACACTTCAACATGTATTTTGTTCAGGATGACCACCTGAAGCCTAAATGAGCATTAATTTGACCACACAACTAATTCCTATGAAGCTACATTCAAACTCACAAAACGTGCTCAGCTCGGGCTGAAAATGCATTTAAAGCAATAAAAACTCAAATTGAGTGTCACGCCTAAACCAAAGGACTTATGCACACACTTCAACATGTATTTTGTTCAGGATGACCACCTGAAGCCTAAATGAGCATTAATTTGACCACACAACTAATTCCTATGAAGCTACATTCAAACTCACAAAACGTGCTCAGCTCGGGCTGAAAATGCATTTAAAGCAATAAAAACTCAAATTGAGTGTCACGCCCAAACCAAAGAACTTATGCACAACCTACAATATTTATTTAGTTCAGGATGACCACCTGAAGCCTAAATGAGCATTAATTTGACCACACAACTAATTCCTATGAAGCTACATTCAAACTCACAAAACGTGCTCAGCTCGGGCTGAAAATGCATTTAAAGCAATAAAAACTCAAATTGAGTGTCACGCCTAAACCAAAGGACTTATGCACACACTTCAACATGTATTTTGTTCAGGATGACCACCTGAAGCCTAAATGAGCATTAATTTGACCACACAACTCATTCCTATGAAGATACATTCAAACTCACAAAACGTGCTCAACTCGGGCTGAAAATGCATTTAAAGCAATAAAAACTCAAATTTTAAAAAACTTTACCAGTGTAGGCAACTTAATAATAATAATAATACTAATAATACATTTTATTGATAAGCGCCTTTCAAGACACCCAAGGACACTTTACAATAACAAAAAACACAAAACAATACGGGTTGAGCAGCTGACATGTCTGTCATTTTCTTGTGAGAATTAATTTTTTTCCAGAACAACACTCACAAAATTAGATATAGGTCTACATGACTTCCAACATTGTGATGTGCACTCACAGCAGCAATACCAGTCTTCGGCCGCTCAATTCATGCAAATTCTTCTCAAGACACTGCTCATGGTACCACCTTTCGCACTGGGTCTCGTCAAAAGGGGGCCGGGGGGAGAGAACCCTAACATCGCAAGATTATATGTTCGGAAATTTCAATCAGGATAACTCTAAGTTGCTTTTAAAATTCAAATTTTTTCTTTTACTTGAACCAACCCAATTTCAATGATGCATGCAAAGCATCATGAAGACAATGTCGATGCAAGATAAATTGTGTGTTCTTCCATTGTAAAAATCACTCGTTTTGTCAGAGGACCTTTTCCAGGTGGTTTTGCCATTTAGAGCATGCCACAGTGCATGGCGAGAACAAATACGACAACATGACGGAATATCAGTGAACATTAAACTTAAAATTCACAGTGTGTAAATATGGGATTGAAATTTTATCTTGACATTTTATTTTCATCGGAGCAGTGAATAACACGAGATTTTTCGTTGTGGTACAAGTCATAAAAAATGACTTTCTCATAAGCTTTCAGAATTCATCCCTGGTATCAACACTTCCTCTTCATGAAGTAGTTTGAAACAAAATATATCTTTGGCATCATTTCTGGATGCCACAATTAAACATTTTTTGCATGGGTGATCATCATCCAATAAACCTGCTGTGGTCAGTATTTCTGACGATTGTCTTGTTCTCTTATTTTCCATCGCCACATAATGTTCTAAAATTGATGCACGGAATGTCTGGGGAAGGCCTTCATCAGTTCCACTGCCATCTGAAAAAAAATAGCTTGTTTGTCTTGTGGGAGTGACAAAACTGTTTCGGGCGAACAATTTGAAAACACAATTTGTACAAGGCTGCATAAAGCTGGACGATCGCTTGGTTGTGCGTTGAAGTTTTGGACCCTGTGTTGTCAACCCGCGCCACTTTCGGCCTGCCTGGCTTGGAGGAGCTCCGGCGGGGACAAACTGGCGGCATCGCTTCTATACCGGCCCGTCGCGGGCGTATTCGACGAGGTTTATTAGCCCGTTGCTTGACACCCGCGCCCCTCCCGGCTTCCCGCAAGATCCCCCTGATCAGAGCTGCATTGCGATCCGCTAGGAGCAGCCGCGCCCGGGCCGTGTTTTGCAGCGGCATTGTACGATATTTCGCGAGGATGGCCGTGAGCTTTTCACCCACTTCGCTTGCAACCCGGGCCACGTTGGACCGACGGGCGCGGCGAAACTCCGGCGAGGTCAGGCGGGTGGCGTATTTTCCTTCACAGAATGTCGCGCGGGTGTGCGTCGAAGTTTTCTGCCCTTTGTGTTAGGGTCCATTGTTTGTCCACAGTGTCGACCCTCCCTTTTGATTTTGCGCCCGGGACCTAACCGACGCTGTCGCTTGGCCCCGCCAGAGCTGCGCCGTGCCTGGCGGGCCGGCAAAGGCGAGTGTTGCAAGCGAAGAGGTGGAAGACCTCGCGCACACCAACACGACCTGCCGGGAGCAAAGCTGCTGCCCGCTCGGCTCCGCCAGAGATGCACCTCGCTTTGAGGGACAGGGGGCGCGGTGTGCAATCAAAGGGAAGAAAAACTTGGGAATCAAACCGCGCGAAGGTCCGGGACCGAACCGATGCCACCCGCTTGGCCCTGCCGGAGTTGCGCGGGGCAGGTAGGGCCGAGAGTGGTGTGTGTGATAAGCGAAGCGGAGGAACAGCTCACGCCCGCCCGTGAGAAATTTCGGACAGAGCCGTTTTTGCCCACGGCCGAGCCGGAGTTGCTCCGCTGCGGCGCTCAGGCTGTTCCGACGAGGATGTTGGGGCGGAGCGCTGGGAGAACCGCGGGTGTTAAGCAAAGTGTTCGGCTTCGTGAGAGATGAAGAGAGGAACCACGCGCAGACACAAAAAGCACAGAAGGGTTTTATTGCCAGTAAGCGAGACAGGCCGAGGTGGTCACAACTGAAAGGTAGTCAAAATGATCAATTCGAGGAGTGCAGGAATCCTGGAGCGGTACGGCGTCGTCGACACGGCAGGAAGGATCTCTGACGAAGTGACAATGGGTGGCTCTTCAGGCTGGCTTTTATGCTGCAAGTGGCAGATGAGATAATGACTCGCAGGTGTGTCGGGGAGGCAGGTGCACTGATTAGAGAAGCGCCCATCCCACACTGAAAAAGGTAACAATAACTTTTTGGGAGCGGCAAATTCCCCCACAGGAGAACAGAGAAATAGTGGTTTGATTTCGTGGAGTTCGTGGCGCAATGCATGAGGCGTCTGACTACAAATCAGGTCATGCTCGGCCAAAGAGAGGGCGTCCACCAGGTTGAAAAAGAGATGAAGAGCAAACACTGTCAATACATAATAAAGTTACTCTGTCCCAATATCCCAAAAAAAAAGCCCAGTCCGAAGTAGCAAGATTAAGAAAATCTTTTGAAAAAACGCTCACATGAGGCGGA
This sequence comes from Hippocampus guttulatus, assembly GCF_054856545.1. Classification (NCBI taxonomy): domain Eukaryota; kingdom Metazoa; phylum Chordata; class Actinopteri; order Syngnathiformes; family Syngnathidae; genus Hippocampus; species Hippocampus guttulatus. Next base: position 24,086,540 of record NC_141265.1, read on the forward strand.
TTTTGAGCCTTGCCTATGCAGTGATATTAATAATAATTGTAATAATAATCATGAAAAAGTGTGATGGTGGCGTGGCATTCATTTATCTTTTGAATTGGTGCGTTTAGATTTTTGTTTTTTGCTTTTCCTTGTATTTGGGTGTAGTTTCAAGCGCAGCTCATGTTCACACAACGCACATTTTATCTCATTATTTTTAGAGGGTCACAGGAAATCATATGGAAGGCTGCAATGGCCAACTCTCACCAGCAGAGGCTATCGTAAAGTGCTGGCCGTGCATGGACAAATAGGGCTCTCGCATTTCAGAAAGCACAAGAGTGACACAACGTGGCATCAGCTCTGAGCAGCAAATATTGTCAATTCATCGTCAATTTTTTCCGTCCCAAGAACCCCCCAAAAAAGTCAAAAGAGCCAAGATTTTTTAAAAACGCTCACATCAGAAGGATTTTGAGGCGTGTCGATGCAAAAAAAAAAGAAAAAAGAAAAAAGACAATTAAAAAGTGTGATGGGGACACGACGTTCTTTGAATTCTAAATTGATATATTTCGATTTTTTTTGCTTTCACATGTATTTGGTTTGAGATTCGATTTCAGCTCATGTTCACAGGGCGGACATTTTATGTTGTTGCTTATTTTTAGAGGGTCATAAAAAAAATCCCAGACTTGACTTCTTCGTTTACAGTTGACTGAATAGGGATGATTGTTTTATTTGGGAGCAGAGAGATGTTGACTTAAATTCGCGGAGTTTATGATGCCACGGATAACGTGTCTCAATACGATTCAGTATTCGTTCGCGGAACGTCGCGCGGCTGGAAGCCGACGTTTTCTGCCCTTTGCGTTCGAAACCATTGTGTGTCCACGGTGCCGCCCCTCCCTTTTTTTGTCTCTTTTTCAGTGTGGGCTGGGCGCCTCTCGAATCAGTGCACCTGCCTCCCCTACACACGTGCGAGTCTTCATCTCATCTGCCACTTGCACCATAAAAGACAGCGTGAACAGCCACCCGTTGCCAGTTCGTCAGCGATCCTTCCTGCCGAGCTAGCTGCTGCCACGCCGTTACGCTCCAGCATTTCTGCACTCCTCAACGTGATCATTTTGACTAGGTTTCAGTTGTTTACACCTCGACCTGACCAACTTTCTGGCAATAAAACCCCTCTTCGTTTTTGGTGTCTGTGTGTGGTTCTTGTATTGATCTCTCACGAAACCTAACACTTTAATTCACATTCGACCCAAACTCCTCGTTTGGAGCGTCCCTCGCGCCGAAACGGTGCAGCATCGGCGGTGCCGTGGGCATAAACAACTCGGTACGACATTTCGCGCGGGTGGGCGTGAGATGTTCCTCCGCTTCACTGGTAACCCTGGATACTCTCCGCCGTACGGGTGCCGTGCGCCCCGAACCCGAAGCAATGAGGGACATTTTAGGGCGGTCGGGTTCGGGTAGGGGTAGGGCTCGGGCTCGGGCCGCCCGATCTTACTTCTGCTCCGGCGGGGCCAAGCGGGTGGCATCCGTTCGGTCCCGGACCTTCGTGCTGTTTGATTACCAAAGGACTTATGCACACACTTCAACTTGTATTTTGTTCAGGATGACCTCCTGAAGCCTAAATGAGCATTAATTTGATCACACAACTCATGCCTATGAAGATACATTCAAACTCACAAAACGTGCTCAGCTCGGGCTGAAAATGCATTTAAAGCAATAAAAACTCAAATTGAGTGTCACGCCTAAACCAAAGGATTTATGCACACACTTTAACATGTATTTTGTTCAGAAGGACCACCTGAAGCCTAAATGAGCATTAATTTGATCACACAATTCATGCCTATGAAGATGCATTCAAACTCACAAAACGTGCTCAGCTCGGGCTGAAAATGCATTTAAAGCAATAAAAACTCAAATTGAGTGTCACACCTAAACCAAAGGACTTATGCACACACTTCATCATGTATTTTGTTCAGGATGGCCTCCTGAAGCCTAAAAGAGCATTAATTTGACTAAACAAATCATTCCTATGAAGATACATTCAAAGTCAGAAAGCGCGCTCAGCTCGGGCTGAAAATGCATTTAAAGCAATAAAAACTCAAATTGAGTGTCACACCTAAACCAAAGGATTATGCACACACTTCAACATGTATTTTGTTCAGGATGGCCTCCTGAAGCCTATATGAGCATTAATTTGACCACACAACTCATTCCTATGAAGATACATTCAAAGTCAGAAAGCGCGCTCAGCTCAGGCTACAAAAGCATTTAAAGCAATAAAAACTCAAATTGAGTGTCACGCCTAAACCAGAGGATTTATGCACACACTTCAACATGTATTTTGTTCAGGATGTCCTCCTGAAGCCTAAATGAGCATTAATTTGACTACACAACTCATTCCTATGAAGATACATTCAAAGTCAGAAAGCGCGCTCAAGCTCGGGCTGAAAATGCATTTAAAGCAATAAAAACTCAAATTGAGTGTCACACCTAAACCAAAGGACTTATGCACACATTCAACATGTATTTTGTTCAGGATGACCTCCTGAAGCCTATATGAGCTTTAATTTGACCACACAACTCATTCCTATGAAGATACATTCAAACTCACAAAACGTGCTCAGCTCGGGCTGAAAATGCATTTAAAGCAATAAAAACTCAAATTGAGTGTCACGCCTAAACCAAAGGATTTATGCACACACTTTAACATGTATTTTGTTCAGAAGGACCACCTGAAGCCTAAATGAGCATTAATTTGACCACACAACTAATTCCTATGAAGCTACATTCAAACTCACAAAACGTGCTCAGCTCGGGCTGAAAATGCATTTAAAGCAATAAAAACTCAAATTGAGTGTCACGCCTAAACCAAAGGACTTATGCACACACTTCAACATGTATTTAGTTCAGGATGACCACCTGAAGCCGAAATGAGCATTAATTTGACCACACAACTCATTCTTATGAAGATACATTCAAACTCACAAAACATGCTCAGCTCGGGCTGAAAATGCATTTAAAGCAATAAAAACTCAAATTGAGTGTCACGCCTAAACCAAAGGACTTATGCACACACTTCAACATGTATTTAGTTCAGGATGTCCTCCTGAAGCCTAAATGAGCATTAATTTGACCGCACAACTCATTCCTATGAAGATACATTCAAACTCACAAAAAGTGCTCAGCTCGGGCTGAAAATGCATTTAAAGCAATAAAAACTCAAATTGAGTGTCACGCCCAAACCAAAGAACTTATGCACACACTTCAATATTTATTTAGTTCAGGATGACCACCTGAAGCCTAAATGAGCATTAATTTGACCACACAACTAATTCCTATGAAGCTACATTCAAACTCACAAAACGTGCTCAGCTCGGGCTGAAAATGCATTTAAAGCAATAAAAACTCAAATTGAGTGTCACGCCTAAACCAAAGGACTTATGCACACACTTCAACATGTATTTTGTTCAGGATGACCACCTGAAGCCTAAATGAGCATTAATTTGACCACACAACTGATTCCTATGAAGATACATTCAAACTCACAAAACGTGCTCAGCTCGGGCTGAAAATGCATTTAAAGCAATAAAAACTCAAATTGAGTGTCACACCTAAACCAAAGGACTTATGAACACACTTCAACATGTATTTTTTTCAGGATGACCACCTGAAGCCTAAATGAGCATTAATTTGACCACACAACTCATTCCTATGAAGATACATTCAAACTCACAAAACGTGCTCAGCTCGGGCTGAAAATGCATTTAAAGCAATCAAAACTCAAATTGAGTGTAAGGCCTAAACCAAAGGACTTATGCACACACTTCAAGATGTATTTTGTTCAGGATGACCTCCTGAAGCCTAAATGAGCAATAATTTGACCACACAACTCATTCCTATGAAGATACATTCAAAGTCAGAAAGCGCGCTCAGCTCGGACTGAAAATGCATTTAAAGCAATAAAAACTCAAATGGAGTGTCACGCCTAAACCAAAGGACTTATGCACACACTTCAACATGTATTTAGTTCAGGATGACCACCTGAAGCCGAAATGAGCATTAATTTGACCACACAACTCATTCTTATGAAGATACATTCAAACTCACAAAACATGCTCAGCTCGGGCTGAAAATGCATTTAAAGCAATAAAAACTCAAATTGAGTGTCACGCCTAAACCAAAGGACTTATGCACACACTTCAACATGTATTTTGTTCAGGATGACCACCTGAAGCCTAAATGAGCATTAATTTGACCACACAACTAATTCCTATGAAGCTACATTCAAACTCACAAAACGTGCTCAGCTCGGGCTGAAAATGCATTTAAAGCAATAAAAACTCAAATTGAGTGTCACGCCCAAACCAAAGAACTTATGCACAACCTACAATATTTATTTAGTTCAGGATGACCACCTGAAGCCTAAATGAGCATTAATTTGACCACACAACTAATTCCTATGAAGCTACATTCAAACTCACAAAACGTGCTCAGCTCGGGCTGAAAATGCATTTAAAGCAATAAAAACTCAAATTGAGTGTCACGCCTAAACCAAAGGACTAATGCACACACTTCAACATGTATTTTGTTCAGGATGACCACCTGAAGCCTAAATGAGCATTAATTTGACCACACAACTCATTCCTATGAAGATACATTCAAACTCACAAAACGTGCTCAACTCGGGCTGAAAATGCATTTAAAGCAATAAAAACTCAAATTTTAAAAAACTTTACCAGTGTAGGCAACTTAATAATAATAATAATACTAATAATACATTTTATTGATAAGCGCCTTTCAAGACACCCAAGGACACTTTACAATAACAAAAAACACAAAACAATACGGGTTGAGCAGCTGACATGTCTGTCATTTTCTTGTGAGAATTAATTTTTTTCCAGAACAACACTCACAAAATTAGATATAGGTCTACATGACTTCCAACATTGTGATGTGCACTCACAGCAGCAATACCAGTCTTCGGCCGCTCAATTCATGCAAATTCTTCTCAAGACACTGCTCATGGTACCACCTTTCGCACTGGGTCTCGTCAAAAGGGGGCCGGGGGGAGAGAACCCTAACATCGCAAGATTATATGTTCGGAAATTTCAATCAGGATAACTCTAAGTTGCTTTTAAAATTCAAATTTTTTCTTTTACTTGAACCAACCCAATTTCAATGATGCATGCAAAGCATCATGAAGACAATGTCGATGCAAGATAAATTGTGTGTTCTTCCATTGTAAAAATCACTCGTTTTGTCAGAGGACCTTTTCCAGGTGGTTTTGCCATTTAGAGCATGCCACAGTGCATGGCGAGAACAAATACGACAACATGACGGAATATCAGTGAACATTAAACTTAAAATTCACAGTGTGTAAATATGGGATTGAAATTTTATCTTGACATTTTATTTTCATCGGAGCAGTGAATAACACGAGATTTTTCGTTGTGGTACAAGTCATAAAAAATGACTTTCTCATAAGCTTTCAGAATTCATCCCTGGTATCAACACTTCCTCTTCATGAAGTAGTTTGAAACAAAATATATCTTTGGCATCATTTCTGGATGCCACAATTAAACATTTTTTGCATGGGTGATCATCATCCAATAAACCTGCTGTGGTCAGTATTTCTGACGATTGTCTTGTTCTCTTATTTTCCATCGCCACATAATGTTCTAAAATTGATGCACGGAATGTCTGGGGAAGGCCTTCATCAGTTCCACTGCCATCTGAAAAAAAATAGCTTGTTTGTCTTGTGGGAGTGACAAAACTGTTTCGGGCGAACAATTTGAAAACACAATTTGTACAAGGCTGCATAAAGCTGGACGATCGCTTGGTTGTGCGTTGAAGTTTTGGACCCTGTGTTGTCAACCCGCGCCACTTTCGGCCTGCCTGGCTTGGAGGAGCTCCGGCGGGGACAAACTGGCGGCATCGCTTCTATACCGGCCCGTCGCGGGCGTATTCGACGAGGTTTATTAGCCCGTTGCTTGACACCCGCGCCCCTCCCGGCTTCCCGCAAGATCCCCCTGATCAGAGCTGCATTGCGATCCGCTAGGAGCAGCCGCGCCCGGGCCGTGTTTTGCAGCGGCATTGTACGATATTTCGCGAGGATGGCCGTGAGCTTTTCACCCACTTCGCTTGCAACCCGGGCCACGTTGGACCGACGGGCGCGGCGAAACTCCGGCGAGGTCAGGCGGGTGGCGTATTTTCCTTCACAGAATGTCGCGCGGGTGTGCGTCGAAGTTTTCTGCCCTTTGTGTTAGGGTCCATTGTTTGTCCACAGTGTCGACCCTCCCTTTTGATTTTGCGCCCGGGACCTAACCGACGCTGTCGCTTGGCCCCGCCAGAGCTGCGCCGTGCCTGGCGGGCCGGCAAAGGCGAGTGTTGCAAGCGAAGAGGTGGAAGACCTCGCGCACACCAACACGACCTGCCGGGAGCAAAGCTGCTGCCCGCTCGGCTCCGCCAGAGATGCACCTCGCTTTGAGGGACAGGGGGCGCGGTGTGCAATCAAAGGGAAGAAAAACTTGGGAATCAAACCGCGCGAAGGTCCGGGACCGAACCGATGCCACCCGCTTGGCCCTGCCGGAGTTGCGCGGGGCAGGTAGGGCCGAGAGTGGTGTGTGTGATAAGCGAAGCGGAGGAACAGCTCACGCCCGCCCGTGAGAAATTTCGGACAGAGCCGTTTTTGCCCACGGCCGAGCCGGAGTTGCTCCGCTGCGGCGCTCAGGCTGTTCCGACGAGGATGTTGGGGCGGAGCGCTGGGAGAACCGCGGGTGTTAAGCAAAGTGTTCGGCTTCGTGAGAGATGAAGAGAGGAACCACGCGCAGACACAAAAAGCACAGAAGGGTTTTATTGCCAGTAAGCGAGACAGGCCGAGGTGGTCACAACTGAAAGGTAGTCAAAATGATCAATTCGAGGAGTGCAGGAATCCTGGAGCGGTACGGCGTCGTCGACACGGCAGGAAGGATCTCTGACGAAGTGACAATGGGTGGCTCTTCAGGCTGGCTTTTATGCTGCAAGTGGCAGATGAGATAATGACTCGCAGGTGTGTCGGGGAGGCAGGTGCACTGATTAGAGAAGCGCCCATCCCACACTGAAAAAGGTAACAATAACTTTTTGGGAGCGGCAAATTCCCCCACAGGAGAACAGAGAAATAGTGGTTTGATTTCGTGGAGTTCGTGGCGCAATGCATGAGGCGTCTGACTACAAATCAGGTCATGCTCGGCCAAAGAGAGGGCGTCCACCAGGTTGAAAAAGAGATGAAGAGCAAACACTGTCAATACATAATAAAGTTACTCTGTCCCAATATCCCAAAAAAAAAGCCCAGTCCGAAGTAGCAAGATTAAGAAAATCTTTTGAAAAAACGCTCACATGAGGCGGATTTTGAGCCTTGCCTATGCAGTGATATTAATAATAATTGTAATAATAATCATGAAAAAGTGTGATGGTGGCGTGGCATTCATTTATCTTTTGAATTGGTGCGTTTAGATTTTTGTTTTTTGCTTTTCCTTGTATTTGGGTGTAGTTTCAAGCGCAGCTCATGTTCACACAACGCACATTTTATCTCATTATTTTTAGAGGGTCACAGGAAATCATATGGAAGGCTGCAATGGCCAACTCTCACCAGCAGAGGCTATCGTAAAGTGCTGGCCGTGCATGGACAAATAGGGCTCTCGCATTTCAGAAAGCACAAGAGTGACACAACGTGGCATCAGCTCTGAGCAGCAAATATTGTCAATTCATCGTCAATTTTTTCCGTCCCAAGAACCCCCCAAAAAAGTCAAAAGAGCCAAGATTTTTTAAAAACGCTCACATCAGAAGGATTTTGAGGCGTGTCGATGAAAAAAAAAAAGAAAAAAGAAAAAAGACAATTAAAAAGTGTGATGGGGACACGACGTTCTTTGAATTCTAAATTGATATATTTCGATTTTTTTTGCTTTCACATGTATTTGGTTTGAGATTCGATTTCAGCTCATGTTCACAGGGCGGACATTTTATGTTGTTGCTTATTTTTAGAGGGTCATAAAAAAAATCCCAGACTTGACTTCTTCGTTTACAGTTGACTGAATAGGGATGATTGTTTTATTTGGGAGCAGAGAGATGTTGACTTAAATTCGCGGAGTTTATGATGCCACGGATAACGTGTCTCAATACGATTCAGTATTCGTTCGCGGAACGTCGCGCGGCTGGAAGCCGACGTTTTCTGCCCTTTGCGTTCGAAACCATTGTGTGTCCACGGTGCCGCCCCTCCCTTTTTTTGTCTCTTTTTCAGTGTGGGCTGGGCGCCTCTCGAATCAGTGCACCTGCCTCCCCTACACACGTGCGAGTCTTCATCTCATCTGCCACTTGCACCATAAAAGACAGCGTGAACAGCCACCCGTTGCCAGTTCGTCAGCGATCCTTCCTGCCGAGCTAGCTGCTGCCACGCCGTTACGCTCCAGCATTTCTGCACTCCTCAACGTGATCATTTTGACTAGCTTTCAGTTGTTTACACCTCGACCTGACCAACTTTCTGGCAATAAAACCCCTCTTCGTTTTTGGTGTCTGTGTGTGGTTCTTGTATTGATCTCTCACGAAACCTAACACTTTAATTCACATTCGACCCAAACTCCTCGTTTCTAGCGTCCCTCGCGCCGAAACGGTGCAGCATCGGCGGTGCCGTGGGCATAAACAACTCGGTACGACATTTCGCGCGGGTGGGCGTGAGATGTTCCTCCGCTTCACTGGTAACCCTGGATACTCTCCGCCGTACGGGTGCCGTGCGCCCCGAACCCGAAGCAATGAGGGACATTTTAGGGCGGTCGGGTTCGGGTAGGGGTAGGGCTCGGGCTCGGGCTCGGGCCGCCCGATCTTACTTCTGCTCCGGCGGGGCCAAGCGGGTGGCATCCGTTCGGTCCCGGACCTTCGTGCTGTTTGATTACCAAAGGACTTATGCACACACTTCAACTTGTATTTTGTTCAGGATGACCTCCTGAAGCCTAAATGAGCATTAATTTGATCACACAACTCATGCCTATGAAGATACATTCAAACTCACAAAACGTGCTCAGCTCGGGCTGAAAATGCATTTAAAGCAATAAAAACTCAAATTGAGTGTCACACCTAAACCAAAGGACTTATGGACACACTTCAACATGTATTTTGTTCAGGATGACCACCTGAAGCCTAAATGAGCATTCATTTGACCACACAACTCATTCCTATGAAGATACATTCAAAGTCAGAAAGCGCGCTCAGCTCAGGCTACAAATGCATTTAAAGCAATAAAAACTCAAATTGAGTGTCACGCCTAAACCAGAGGATTTATGCACACACTTCAACATGTATTTTGTTCAGGATGTCCTCCTGAAGCCTAAATGAGCATTAATTTGACTACACAACTCATTCCTATGAAGATACATTCAAAGTCAGAAAGCGCGCTCAAGCTCGGGCTGAAAATGCATTTAAAGCAATAAAAACTCAAATTGAGTGTCACACCTAAACCAAAGGACTTATGCACACATTCAACATGTATTTTGTTCAGGATGACCTCCTGAAGCCTGTATGAGCTTTAATTTGACCACACAACTCATTCCTATGAAGATACATTCAAACTCACAAAACGTGCTCAGCTCGGGCTGAAAATGCATTTAAAGCAATAAAAACTCAAATTGAGTGTCACGCCTAAACCAAAGGATTTATGCACACACTTTAACATGTATTTTGTTCAGAAGGACCACCTGAAGCCTAAATGAGCATTAATTTGATCACACAATTCATGCCTATGAAGATGCATTCAAACTCACAAAACGTGCTCAGCTCGGGCTGAAAATGCATTTAAAGCAATAAAAACTCAAATTGAGTGTCACACCTAAACCAAAGGACTTATGCACACACTTCATCATGTATTTTGTTCAGGATGGCCTCCTGAAGCCTAAAAGAGCATTAATTTGACTAAACAAATCATTCCTATGAAGATACATTCAAAGTCAGAAAGCGCGCTCAGCTCGGAATGAAAATGCATTTAAAGCAATAAAAACTCAAATTGAGTGTCACACCTAAACCAAAGGATTATGCACACACTTCAACATGTATTTTGTTCAGGATGACCACCTGAAGCCCATATGAGAATTAATTTGACCACACAACTCATTCCTATGAAGATACATTCAAACTCACAAAACATGCTCAGCTCGGGCTGAAAATGCATTTAAAGCAATAAAACTCAAATTGAGTGTCACGCCTAAACCAAAGGACTTATGCACACACTTCAACATGTATTTTGTTCAGGATGACCACCTGAAGCCTAAATGAGCATTAATTTGACCACACAACTCATTCCTATGAAGATACATTCAAACTCACAAAACGTGCTCAACTCGGGCTGAAAATGCATTTAAAGCAATAAAAACTCAAATTGAGTGTCACGCCTAAACCAAAGGACTTATGCACAAACTTCAACATGTATTTTGTTCAGGATGACCACCTGAAGCCTAAATGAGCATTAATTTGACCACACAACTCATTCCTATGAAGATACATTCAAAGTCAGAAAGCGCGCTCAGCTCGGACTGAAAATGCATTTAAAGCAATAAAAACTCAAATGGAGTGTCACGCCTAAACCAAAGGACTTATGCACACACTTCAACATGTATTTAGTTCAGGATGACCACCTGAAGCCGAAATGAGCATTAATTTGACCACACAATTCATTCTTATGAAGATACATTCAAACTCACAAAACATGCTCAGCTCGGGCTGAAAATGCATTTAAAGCAATAAAAACTCAAATTGAGTGTCACGCCTAAACCAAAGGACTTATGCACACACTTCAACATGTATTTTGTTCAGGATGACCACCTGAAGCCTAAATGAGCATTAATTTGACCACACAACTCATTCCTATGAAGATACATTCAAAGTCAGAAAGCGCGCTCAGCTCGGACTGAAAATGCATTTAAAGCAATAAAAACTCAAATGGAGTGTCACGCCTAAACCAAAGGACTTATGCACACACTTCAACATGTATTTAGTTCAGGATGACCACCTGAAGCCGAAATGAGCATTAATTTGACCACACAATTCATTCTTATGAAGATACATTCAAACTCACAAAACATGCTCAGCTCGGGCTGAAAATGCATTTAAAGCAATAAAAACTCAAATTGAGTGTCACGCCTAAACCAAAGGACTTATGCACACACTTCAACATGTATTTTGTTCAGGATGACCACCTGAAGCCTAAATGAGCATTAATTTGACCACACAACTCATTCCTATGAAGATACATTCAAACTCACAAAACGTGCTCAACTCGGGCTGAAAATGCATTTAAAGCAATAAAAACTCAAATTTTAAAAAACTTTACCAGTGTAGGCAACTTAATAATAATAATAATACTAATAATACATTTTATTGATAAGCGCCTTTCAAGACACCCAAGGACACTTTACAATAACAAAAAACACAAAACAATACGGGTTGAGCAGCTGACATGTCTGTCATTTTCTTGTGAGAATTAATTTTTTTCCAGAACAACACTCACAAAATTAGATATAGGTCTACATGACTTCCAACATTGTGATGTGCACTCACAGCAGCAATACCAGTCTTCGGCCGCTCAATTCATGCAAATTCTTCTCAAGACACTGCTCATGGTACCACCTTTCGCACTGGGTCTCGTCAAAAGGGGGCCGGGGGGAGAGAACCCTAACATCGCAAGATTATATGTTCGGAAATTTCAATCAGGATAACTCTAAGTTGCTTTTAAAATTCAAATTTTTTCTTTTACTTGAACCAACCCAATTTCAATGATGCATGCAAAGCATCATGAAGACAATGTCGATGCAAGATAAATTGTGTGTTCTTCCATTGTAAAAATCACTCGTTTTGTCAGAGGACCTTTTCCAGGTGGTTTTGCCATTTAGAGCATGCCACAGTGCATGGCGAGAACAAATACGACAACATGACGGAATATCAGTGAACATTAAACTTAAAATTCACAGTGTGTAAATATGGGATTGAAATTTTATCTTGACATTTTATTTTCATCGGAGCAGTGAATAACACGAGATTTTTCGTTGTGGTACAAGTCATAAAAAATGACTTTCTCATAAGCTTTCAGAATTCATCCCTGGTATCAACACTTCCTCTTCATGAAGTAGTTTGAAACAAAATATATCTTTGGCATCATTTCTGGATGCCACAATTAAACATTTTTTGCATGGGTGATCATCATCCAATAAACCTGCTGTGGTCAGTATTTCTGACGATTGTCTTGTTCTCTTATTTTCCATCGCCACATAATGTTCTAAAATTGATGCACGGAATGTCTGGGGAAGGCCTTCATCAGTTCCACTGCCATCTGAAAAAAAATAGCTTGTTTGTCTTGTGGGAGTGACAAAACTGTTTCGGGCGAACAATTTGAAAACACAATTTGTACAAGGCTGCATAAAGCTGGACGATCGCTTGGTTGTGCGTTGAAGTTTTGGACCCTGTGTTGTCAACCCGCGCCACTTTCGGCCTGCCTGGCTTGGAGGAGCTCCGGCGGGGACAAACTGGCGGCATCGCTTCTATACCGGCCCGTCGCGGGCGTATTCGACGAGGTTTATTAGCCCGTTGCTTGACACCCGCGCCCCTCCCGGCTTCCCGCAAGATCCCCCTGATCAGAGCTGCATTGCGATCCGCTAGGAGCAGCCGCGCCCGGGCCGTGTTTTGCAGCGGCATTGTACGATATTTCGCGAGGATGGCCGTGAGCTTTTCACCCACTTCGCTTGCAACCCGGGCCACGTTGGACCGACGGGCGCGGCGAAACTCCGGCGAGGTCAGGCGGGTGGCGTATTTTCCTTCACAGAATGTCGCGCGGGTGTGCGTCGAAGTTTTCTGCCCTTTGTGTTAGGGTCCATTGTTTGTCCACAGTGTCGACCCTCCCTTTTGATTTTGCGCCCGGGACCTAACCGACGCTGTCGCTTGGCCCCGCCAGAGCTGCGCCGTGCCTGGCGGGCCGGCAAAGGCGAGTGTTGCAAGCGAAGAGGTGGAAGACCTCGCGCACACCAACACGACCTGCCGGGAGCAAAGCTGCTGCCCGCTCGGCTCCGCCAGAGATGCACCTCGCTTTGAGGGACAGGGGGCGCGGTGTGCAATCAAAGGGAAGAAAAACTTGGGAATCAAACCGCGCGAAGGTCCGGGACCGAACCGATGCCACCCGCTTGGCCCTGCCGGAGTTGCGCGGGGCAGGTAGGGCCGAGAGTGGTGTGTGTGATAAGCGAAGCGGAGGAACAGCTCACGCCCGCCCGTGAGAAATTTCGGACAGAGCCGTTTTTGCCCACGGCCGAGCCGGAGTTGCTCCGCTGCGGCGCTCAGGCTGTTCCGACGAGGATGTTGGGGCGGAGCGCTGGGAGAACCGCGGGTGTTAAGCAAAGTGTTCGGCTTCGTGAGAGATGAAGAGAGGAACCACGCGCAGACACAAAAAGCACAGAAGGGTTTTATTGCCAGTAAGCGAGACAGGCCGAGGTGGTCACAACTGAAAGGTAGTCAAAATGATCAATTCGAGGAGTGCAGGAATCCTGGAGCGGTACGGCGTCGTCGACACGGCAGGAAGGATCTCTGACGAAGTGACAATGGGTGGCTCTTCAGGCTGGCTTTTATGCTGCAAGTGGCAGATGAGATAATGACTCGCAGGTGTGTCGGGGAGGCAGGTGCACTGATTAGAGAAGCGCCCATCCCACACTGAAAAAGGTAACAATAACTTTTTGGGAGCGGCAAATTCCCCCACAGGAGAACAGAGAAATAGTGGTTTGATTTCGTGGAGTTCGTGGCGCAATGCATGAGGCGTCTGACTACAAATCAGGTCATGCTCGGCCAAAGAGAGGGCGTCCACCAGGTTGAAAAAGAGATGAAGAGCAAACACTGTCAATACATAATAAAGTTTCTCTGTCCCAATATCCCAAAAAAAAAGCCCAGTCCGAAGTAGCAAGATTAAGAAAATCTTTTGAAAAAACGCTCACATGAGGCGGATTTTGAGCCTTGCCTATGCAGTGATATTAATAATAATTGTAATAATAATCATGAAAAAGTGTGATGGTGGCGTGGCATTCATTTATCTTTTGAATTGGTGCGTTTAGATTTTTGTTTTTTGCTTTTCCTTGTATTTGGGTGTAGTTTCAAGCGCAGCTCATGTTCACACAACGCACATTTTATCTCATTATTTTTAGAGGGTCACAGGAAATCATATGGAAGGCTGCAATGGCCAACTCTCACCAGCAGAGGCTATCGTAAAGTGCTGGCCGTGCATGGACAAATAGGGCTCTCGCATTTCAGAAAGCACAAGAGTGACACAACGTGGCATCAGCTCTGAGCAGCAAATATTGTCAATTCATCGTCAATTTTTTCCGTCCCAAGAACCCCCCAAAAAAGTCAAAAGAGCCAAGATTTTTTAAAAACGCTCACATCAGAAGGATTTTGAGGCGTGTCGATGCAAAAAAAAAAGAAAAAAGAAAAAAAGACAATTAAAAAGTGTGATGGGGACACGACGTTCTTTGAATTCTAAATTGATATATTTCGATTTTTTTTGCTTTCACATGTATTTGGTTTGAGATTCGATTTCAGCTCATGTTCACAGGGCGGACATTTTATGTTGTTGCTTATTTTTAGAGGGTCATAAAAAAAATCCCAGACTTGACTTCTTCGTTTACAGTTGACTGAATAGGGATGATTGTTTTATTTGGGAGCAGAGAGATGTTGACTTAAATTCGCGGAGTTTATGATGCCACGGATAACGTGTCTCAATACGATTCAGTATTCGTTCGCGGAACGTCGCGCGGCTGGAAGCCGACGTTTTCTGCCCTTTGCGTTCGAAACCATTGTGTGTCCACGGTGCCGCCCCTCCCTTTTTTTGTCTCTTTTTCAGTGTGGGCTGGGCGCCTCTCGAATCAGTGCACCTGCCTCCCCTACACACGTGCGAGTCTTCATCTCATCTGCCACTTGCACCATAAAAGACAGCGTGAACAGCCACCCGTTGCCAGTTCGTCAGCGATCCTTCCTGCCGAGCTAGCTGCTGCCACGCCGTTACGCTCCAGCATTTCTGCACTCCTCAACGTGATCATTTTGACTAGCTTTCAGTTGTTTACACCTCGACCTGACCAACTTTCTGGCAATAAAACCCCTCTTCGTTTTTGGTGTCTGTGTGTGGTTCTTGTATTGATCTCTCACGAAACCTAACACTTTAATTCACATTCGACCCAAACTCCTCGTTTGGAGCGTCCCTCGCGCCGAAACGGTGCAGCATCGGCGGTGCCGTGGGCATAAACAACTCGGTACGACATTTCGCGCGGGTGGGCGTGAGATGTTCCTCCGCTTCACTGGTAACCCTGGATACTCTCCGCCGTACGGGTGCCGTGCGCCCCGAACCCGAAGCAATGAGGGACATTTTAGGGCGGTCGGGTAGGGGTAGGGCTCGGGCTCGGGCTCGGGCCGCCCGATCTTACTTCTGCTCCGGCGGGGCCAAGCGGGTGGCATCCGTTCGGTCCCGGACCTTCGTGCTGTTTGATTACCAAAGGACTTATGCACACACTTCAACTTGTATTTTGTTCAGGATGACCTCCTGAAGCCTAAATGAGCATTAATTTGATCACACAACTCATGCCTATGAAGATACATTCAAACTCACAAAACGTGCTCAGCTCGGGCTGAAAATGCATTTAAAGCAATAAAAACTCAAATTGAGTGTCACACCTAAACCAAAGGACTTATGGACACACTTCAACATGTATTTTGTTCAGGATGACCACCTGAAGCCTAAATGAGCATTCATTTGACCACACAACTCATTCCTATGAAGATACATTCAAAGTCAGAAAGCGCGCTCAGCTCAGGCTACAAAAGCATTTAAAGCAATAAAAACTCAAATTGAGTGTCACGCCTAAACCAGAGGATTTATGCACACACTTCAACATGTATTTTGTTCAGGATGTCCTCCTGAAGCCTAAATGAGCATTAATTTGACTACACAACTCATTCCTATGAAGATACATTCAAAGTCAGAAAGCGCGCTCAAGCTCGGGCTGAAAATGCATTTAAAGCAATAAAAACTCAAATTGAGTGTCACACCTAAACCAAAGGACTTATGCACACATTCAACATGTATTTTGTTCAGGATGACCTCCTGAAGCCTATATGAGCTTTAATTTGACCACACAACTCATTCCTATGAAGATACATTCAAACTCACAAAACGTGCTCAGCTCGGGCTGAAAATGCATTTAAAGCAATAAAAACTCAAATTGAGTGTCACGCCTAAACCAAAGGATTTATGCACACACTTTAACATGTATTTTGTTCAGAAGGACCACCTGAAGCCTAAATGAGCATTAATTTGATCACACAATTCATGCCTATGAAGATGCATTCAAACTCACAAAACGTGCTCAGCTCGGGCTGAAAATGCATTTAAAGCAATAAAAACTCAAATGGAGTGTCACGCCTAAACCAAAGGACTTATGCACACACTTCAACATGTATTTAGTTCAGGATGACCACCTGAAGCCGAAATGAGCATTAATTTGACCACACAACTCATTCTTATGAAGATACATTCAAACTCACAAAACATGCTCAGCTCGGGCTGAAAATGCATTTAAAGCAATAAAAACTCAAATTGAGTGTCACGCCTAAACCAAAGGACTTATGCACACACTTCAACATGTATTTTGTTCAGGATGACCACCTGAAGCCTAAATGAGCATTAATTTGACCACACAACTCATTCCTATGAAGATACATTCAAACTCACAAAACGTGCTCAACTCGGGCTGAAAATGCATTTAAAGCAATAAAAACTCAAATTGAGTGTCACGCCTAAACCAAAGGACTTATGCACACACTTCAACATGTATTTAGTTCAGGATGTCCTCCTGAAGCCTAAATGAGCATTAATTTGACCGCACAACTCATTCCTATGAAGATACATTCAAACTCACAAAAAGTGCTCAGCTCGGGCTGAAAATGCATTTAAAGCAATAAAAACTCAAATTGAGTGTCACGCCCAAACCAAAGAACTTATGCACACACTTCAATATTTATTTAGTTCAGGATGACCACCTGAAGCCTAAATGAGCATTAATTTGACCACACAACTAATTCCTATGAAGCTACATTCAAACTCACAAAACGTGCTCAGCTCGGGCTGAAAATGCATTTAAAGCAATAAAAACTCAAATTGAGTGTCACGCCTAAACCAAAGGACTTATGCACACACTTCAACATGTATTTTGTTCAGGATGACCACCTGAAGCCTAAATGAGCATTAATTTGACCACACAACTGATTCCTATGAAGATACATTCAAACTCACAAAACGTGCTCAGCTCGGGCTGAAAATGCATTTAAAGCAATAAAAACTCAAATTGAGTGTCACACCTAAACCAAAGGACTTATGAACACACTTCAACATGTATTTTTTTCAGGATGACCACCTGAAGCCTAAATGAGCATTAATTTGACCACACAACTCATTCCTATGAAGATACATTCAAACTCACAAAACGTGCTCAGCTCGGGCTGAAAATGCATTTAAAGCAATCAAAACTCAAATTGAGTGTAAGGCCTAAACCAAAGGACTTATGCACACACTTCAAGATGTATTTTGTTCAGGATGACCTCCTGAAGCCTAAATGAGCAATAATTTGACCACACAACTCATTCCTATGAAGATACATTCAAAGTCAGAAAGCGCGCTCAGCTCGGACTGAAAATGCATTTAAAGCAATAAAAACTCAAATGGAGTGTCACGCCTAAACCAAAGGACTTATGCACACACTTCAACATGTATTTAGTTCAGGATGACCACCTGAAGCCGAAATGAGCATTAATTTGACCACACAACTCATTCTTATGAAGATACATTCAAACTCACAAAACATGCTCAGCTCGGGCTGAAAATGCATTTAAAGCAATAAAAACTCAAATTGAGTGTCACGCCTAAACCAAAGGACTTATGCACACACTTCAACATGTATTTTGTTCAGGATGACCACCTGAAGCCTAAATGAGCATTAATTTGACCACACAACTAATTCCTATGAAGCTACATTCAAACTCACAAAACGTGCTCAGCTCGGGCTGAAAATGCATTTAAAGCAATAAAAACTCAAATTGAGTGTCACGCCTAAACCAAAGGACTTATGCACACACTTCAACATGTATTTTGTTCAGGATGACCACCTGAAGCCTAAATGAGCATTAATTTGACCACACAACTAATTCCTATGAAGCTACATTCAAACTCACAAAACGTGCTCAGCTCGGGCTGAAAATGCATTTAAAGCAATAAAAACTCAAATTGAGTGTCACGCCTAAACCAAAGGACTTATGCACACACTTCAACATGTATTTTGTTCAGGATGACCACCTGAAGCCTAAATGAGCATTAATTTGACCACACAACTGATTCCTATGAAGATACATTCAAACTCACAAAACGTGCTCAGCTCGGGCTGAAAATGCATTTAAAGCAATAAAAACTCAAATTGAGTGTCACGCCTAAACCAAAGGACTTATGCACACACTTCAACATGTATTTAGTTCAGGATGTCCTCCTGAAGCCTAAATGAGCATTAATTTGACCACACAACTCATTCCTCTGAAGATACATTCAAACTCACAAAAAGTGCTCAGCTCGGGCTGAAAATGCATTTAAAGCAATAAAAACTCAAATTGAGTGTCACGCCCAAACCAAAGAACTTATGCACAACCTACAATATTTATTTAGTTCAGGATGACCACCTGAAGCCTAAATGAGCATTAATTTGACCACACAACTAATTCCTATGAAGCTACATTCAAACTCACAAAACGTGCTCAACTCGGGCTGAAAATGCATTTAAAGCAATAAAAACTCAAATTTTAAAAAACTTTACCAGTGTAGGCAACTTAATAATAATAATAATACTAATAATACATTTTATTGATAAGCGCCTTTCAAGACACCCAAGGACACTTTACAATAACAAAAAACACAAAACAATACGGGTTGAGCAGCTGACATGTCTGTCATTTTCTTGTGAGAATTAATTTTTTTCCAGAACAACACTCACAAAATTAGATATAGGTCTACATGACTTCCAACATTGTGATGTGCACTCACAGCAGCAATACCAGTCTTCGGCCGCTCAATTCATGCAAATTCTTCTCAAGACACTGCTCATGGTACCACCTTTCGCACTGGGTCTCGTCAAAAGGGGGCCGGGGGGAGAGAACCCTAACATCGCAAGATTATATGTTCGGAAATTTCAATCAGGATAACTCTAAGTTGCTTTTAAAATTCAAATTTTTTCTTTTACTTGAACCAACCCAATTTCAATGATGCATGCAAAGCATCATGAAGACAATGTCGATGCAAGATAAATTGTGTGTTCTTCCATTGTAAAAATCACTCGTTTTGTCAGAGGACCTTTTCCAGGTGGTTTTGCCATTTAGAGCATGCCACAGTGCATGGCGAGAACAAATACGACAACATGACGGAATATCAGTGAACATTAAACTTAAAATTCACAGTGTGTAAATATGGGATTGAAATTTTATCTTGACATTTTATTTTCATCGGAGCAGTGAATAACACGAGATTTTTCGTTGTGGTACAAGTCATAAAAAATGACTTTCTCATAAGCTTTCAGAATTCATCCCTGGTATCAACACTTCCTCTTCATGAAGTAGTTTGAAACAAAATATATCTTTGGCATCATTTCTGGATGCCACAATTAAACATTTTTTGCATGGGTGATCATCATCCAATAAACCTGCTGTGGTCAGTATTTCTGACGATTGTCTTGTTCTCTTATTTTCCATCGCCACATAATGTTCTAAAATTGATGCACGGAATGTCTGGGGAAGGCCTTCATCAGTTCCACTGCCATCTGAAAAAAAATAGCTTGTTTGTCTTGTGGGAGTGACAAAACTGTTTCGGGCGAACAATTTGAAAACACAATTTGTACAAGGCTGCATAAAGCTGGACGATCGCTTGGTTGTGCGTTGAAGTTTTGGACCCTGTGTTGTCAACCCGCGCCACTTTCGGCCTGCCTGGCTTGGAGGAGCTCCGGCGGGGACAAACTGGCGGCATCGCTTCTATACCGGCCCGTCGCGGGCGTATTCGACGAGGTTTATTAGCCCGTTGCTTGACACCCGCGCCCCTCCCGGCTTCCCGCAAGATCCCCCTGATCAGAGCTGCATTGCGATCCGCTAGGAGCAGCCGCGCCCGGGCCGTGTTTTGCAGCGGCATTGTACGATATTTCGCGAGGATGGCCGTGAGCTTTTCACCCACTTCGCTTGCAACCCGGGCCACGTTGGACCGACGGGCGCGGCGGAACTCCGGCGAGGTCAGGCGGGTGGCGTATTTTCCTTCACAGAATGTCGCGCGGGTGTGCGTCGAAGTTTTCTGCCCTTTGTGTTAGGGTCCATTGTTTGTCCACAGTGTCGACCCTCCCTTTTGATTTTGCGCCCGGGACCTAACCGACGCTGTCGCTTGGCCCCGCCAGAGCTGCGCCGTGCCTGGCGGGCCGGCAAAGGCGAGTGTTGCAAGCGAAGAGGTGGAAGACCTCGCGCACACCAACACGACCTGCCGGGAGCAAAGCTGCTGCCCGCTCGGCTCCGCCAGAGATGCACCTCGCTTTGAGGGACAGGGGGCGCGGTGTGCAATCAAAGGGAAGAAAAACTTGGGAATCAAACCGCGCGAAGGTCCGGGACCGAACCGATGCCACCCGCTTGGCCCTGCCGGAGTTGCGCGGGGCAGGTAGGGCCGAGAGTGGTGTGTGTGATAAGCGAAGCGGAGGAACAGCTCACGCCCGCCCGTGAGAAATTTCGGACAGAGCCGTTTTTGCCCACGGCCGAGCCGGAGTTGCTCCGCTGCGGCGCTCAGGCTGTTCCGACGAGGATGTTGGGGCGGAGCGCTGGGAGAACCGCGGGTGTTAAGCAAAGTGTTCGGCTTCGTGAGAGATGAAGAGAGGAACCACGCGCAGACACAAAAAGCACAGAAGGGTTTTATTGCCAGTAAGCGAGACAGGCCGAGGTGGTCACAACTGAAAGGTAGTCAAAATGATCAATTCGAGGAGTGCAGGAATCCTGGAGCGGTACGGCGTCGTCGACACGGCAGGAAGGATCTCTGACGAAGTGACAATGGGTGGCTCTTCAGGCTGGCTTTTATGCTGCAAGTGGCAGATGAGATAATGACTCGCAGGTGTGTCGGGGAGGCAGGTGCACTGATTAGAGAAGCGCCCATCCCACACTGAAAAAGGTAACAATAACTTTTTGGGAGCGGCAAATTCCCCCACAGGAGAACAGAGAAATAGTGGTTTGATTTCGTGGAGTTCGTGGCGCAATGCATGAGGCGTCTGACTACAAATCAGGTCATGCTCGGCCAAAGAGAGGGCGTCCACCAGGTTGAAAAAGAGATGAAGAGCAAACACTGTCAATACATAATAAAGTTACTCTGTCCCAATATCCCAAAAAAAAAGCCCAGTCCGAAGTAGCAAGATTAAGAAAATCTTTTGAAAAAACGCTCACATGAGGCGGATTTTGAGCCTTGCCTATGCAGTGATATTAATAATAATTGTAATAATAATCATGAAAAAGTGTGATGGTGGCGTGGCATTCATTTATCTTTTGAATTGGTGCGTTTAGATTTTTGTTTTTTGCTTTTCCTTGTATTTGGGTGTAGTTTCAAGCGCAGCTCATGTTCACACAACGCACATTTTATCTCATTATTTTTAGAGGGTCACAGGAAATCATATGGAAGGCTGCAATGGCCAACTCTCACCAGCAGAGGCTATCGTAAAGTGCTGGCCGTGCATGGACAAATAGGGCTCTCGCATTTCAGAAAGCACAAGAGTGACACAACGTGGCATCAGCTCTGAGCAGCAAATATTGTCAATTCATCGTCAATTTTTTCCGTCCCAAGAACCCCCCAAAAAAGTCAAAAGAGCCAAGATTTTTTAAAAACGCTCACATCAGAAGGATTTTGAGGCGTGTCGATGCAAAAAAAAAAGAAAAAAGAAAAAAGACAATTAAAAAGTGTGATGGGGACACGACGTTCTTTGAATTCTAAATTGATATATTTCGATTTTTTTTGCTTTCACATGTATTTGGTTTGAGATTCGATTTCAGCTCATGTTCACAGGGCGGACATTTTATGTTGTTGCTTATTTTTAGAGGGTCATAAAAAAAATCCCAGACTTGACTTCTTCGTTTACAGTTGACTGAATAGGGATGATTGTTTTATTTGGGAGCAGAGAGATGTTGACTTAAATTCGCGGAGTTTATGATGCCACGGATAACGTGTCTCAATACGATTCAGTATTCGTTCGCGGAACGTCGCGCGGCTGGAAGCCGACGTTTTCTGCCCTTTGCGTTCGAAACCATTGTGTGTCCACGGTGCCGCCCCTCCCTTTTTTTGTCTCTTTTTCAGTGTGGGCTGGGCGCCTCTCGAATCAGTGCACCTGCCTCCCCTACACACGTGCGAGTCTTCATCTCATCTGCCACTTGCACCATAAAAGACAGCGTGAACAGCCACCCGTTGCCAGTTCGTCAGCGATCCTTCCTGCCGAGCTAGCTGCTGCCACGCCGTTACGCTCCAGCATTTCTGCACTCCTCAACGTGATCATTTTGACTAGCTTTCAGTTGTTTACACCTCGACCTGACCAACTTTCTGGCAATAAAACCCCTCTTCGTTTTTGGTGTCTGTGTGTGGTTCTTGTATTGATCTCTCACGAAACCTAACACTTTAATTCACATTCGACCCAAACTCCTCGTTTGGAGCGTCCCTCGCGCCGAAACGGTGCAGCATCGGCGGTGCCGTGGGCATAAACAACTCGGTACGACATTTCGCGCGGGTGGGCGTGAGATGTTCCTCCGCTTCACTGGTAACCCTGGATACTCTCCGCCGTACGGGTGCCGTGCGCCCCGAACCCGAAGCAATGAGGGACATTTTAGGGCGGTCGGGTTCGGGTAGGGGTAGGGCTCGGGCTCGGGCTCGGGCCGCCCGATCTTACTTCTGCTCCGGCGGGGCCAAGCGGGTGGCATCCGTTCGGTCCCGGACCTTCGTGCTGTTTGATTACCAAAGGACTTATGCACACACTTCAACTTGTATTTTGTTCAGGATGACCTCCTGAAGCCTAAATGAGCATTAATTTGATCACACAACTCATGCCTATGAAGATACATTCAAACTCACAAAACGTGCTCAGCTCGGGCTGAAAATGCATTTAAAGCAATAAAAACTCAAATTGAGTGTCACACCTAAACCAAAGGACTTATGGACACACTTCAACATGTATTTTGTTCAGGATGACCACCTGAAGCCTAAATGAGCATTCATTTGACCACACAACTCATTCCTATGAAGATACATTCAAAGTCAGAAAGCGCGCTCAGCTCAGGCTACAAATGCATTTAAAGCAATAAAAACTCAAATTGAGTGTCACACCTAAACCAAAGGATTATGCACACACTTCAACATGTATTTTGTTCAGGATGACCACCTGAAGCCCATATGAGAATTAATTTGACCACACAACTCATTCCTATGAAGATACATTCAAACTCACAAAACATGCTCAGCTCGGGCTGAAAATGCATTTAAAGCAATAAAACTCAAATTGAGTGTCACGCCTAAACCAAAGGACTTATGCACACACTTCAACATGTATTTTGTTCAGGATGACCACCTGAAGCCTAAATGAGCATTAATTTGACCACACAACTCATTCCTATGAAGATACATTCAAACTCACAAAACGTGCTCAACTCGGGCTGAAAATGCATTTAAAGCAATAAAAACTCAAATTGAGTGTCACGCCTAAACCAAAGGACTTATGCACACACTTCAACATGTATTTTGTTCAGGATGACCACCTGAAGCCCATATGAGAATTAATTTGACCACACAACTCATTCCTATGAAGATACATTCAAACTCACAAAACATGCTCAGCTCGGGCTGAAAATGCATTTAAAGCAATAAAAACTCAAATTGAGTGTCACGCCTAAACCAAAGGACTTATGCACACACTTCAACATGTATTTTGTTCAGGATGACCACCTGAAGCCTAAATGAGCATTAATTTGACCACACAACTCATTCCTATGAAGATACATTCAAAGTCAGAAAGCGCGCTCAGCTCGGACTGAAAATGCATTTAAAGCAATAAAAACTCAAATGGAGTGTCACGCCTAAACCAAAGGACTTATGCACACACTTCAACATGTATTTAGTTCAGGATGACCACCTGAAGCCGAAATGAGCATTAATTTGACCACACAATTCATTCTTATGAAGATACATTCAAACTCACAAAACATGCTCAGCTCGGGCTGAAAATGCATTTAAAGCAATAAAAACTCAAATTGAGTGTCACGCCTAAACCAAAGGACTTATGCACACACTTCAACATGTATTTTGTTCAGGATGACCACCTGAAGCCTAAATGAGCATTAATTTGACCACACAACTCATTCCTATGAAGATACATTCAAACTCACAAAACGTGCTCAACTCGGGCTGAAAATGCATTTAAAGCAATAAAAACTCAAATTGAGTGTCACGCCTAAACCAAAGGACTTATGCACACACTTCAACATGTATTTAGTTCAGGATGTCCTCCTGAAGCCTAAATGAGCATTAATTTGACCACACAACTCATTCCTATGAAGATACATTCAAACTCACAAAAAGTGCTCAGCTCGGGCTGAAAATGCATTTAAAGCAATAAAAACTCAAATTGAGTGTCACGCCCAAACCAAAGAACTTATGCACACACTTCAATATTTATTTAGTTCAGGATGACCACCTGAAGCCTAAATGAGCATTAATTTGACCACACAACTAATTCCTATGAAGCTACATTCAAACTCACAAAACGTGCTCAGCTCGGGCTGAAAATGCATTTAAAGCAATAAAAACTCAAATTGAGTGTCACGCCTAAACCAAAGGATTTATGCACACACTTTAACATGTATTTTGTTCAGAAGGACCACCTGAAGCCTAAATGAGCATTAATTTGATCACACAATTCATGCCTATGAAGATGCATTCAAACTCACAAAACGTGCTCAGCTCGGGCTGAAAATGCATTTAAAGCAATAAAAACTCAAATTGAGTGTCACACCTAAACCAAAGGACTTATGCACACACTTCATCATGTATTTTGTTCAGGATGGCCTCCTGAAGCCTAAAAGAGCATTAATTTGACTAAACAAATCATTCCTATGAAGATACATTCAAAGTCAGAAAGCGCGCTCAGCTCGGGCTGAAAATGCATTTAAAGCAATAAAAACTCAAATTGAGTGTCACACCTAAACCAAAGGATTATGCACACACTTCAACATGTATTTTGTTCAGGATGGCCTCCTGAAGCCTATATGAGCATTAATTTGACCACACAACTCATTCCTATGAAGATACATTCAAACTCACAAAAGGTGCTCAGCTCGGGCTGAAAATGCATTTAAAGCAATAAAAACTCAAATTGAGTGTCACGCCTAAACCGAAGGACTTATGCACACACTTCAAGATGTATTTTGTTCAGGATGACCTCCTGAAGCCTAAATGAGCAATAATTTGACCACACAACTCATTCCTATGAAGATACATTCAAAGTCAGAAAGCGCGCTCAGCTCGGACTGAAAATGCATTTAAAGCAATAAAAACTCAAATGGAGTGTCACACCTAAACCAAAGGACTTATGGACACACTTCAACATGTATTTAGTTCAGGATGACCACCTGAAGCCGAAATGAGCATTAATTTGACCACACAACTCATTCTTATGAAGATACATTCAAACTCACAAAACATGCTCAGCTCGGGCTGAAAATGCATTTAAAGCAATAAAAACTCAAATTGAGTGTCACGCCTAAACCAAAGGACTTTAGCACACACTTCAACATGTATTTAGTTCAGGATGTCCTCCTGAAGCCTATATGAGCTTTAATTTGACCACACAACTCATTCCTATGAAGATACATTCAAACTCACAATACGTGCTCAACTCGGGCTGAAAATGCATTTAAAGCAATAAAAACTCAAATTGAGTGTCACGCCTAAACCAAAGGACTTATGCACACACTTCAACATGTATTTAGTTCAGGATGTCCTCCTGAAGCCTAAATGAGCATTAATTTGACCACACAACTCATTCCTCTGAAGATACATTCAAACTCACAAAACGTGCTCAACTCGGGCTGAAAATGCATTTAAAGCAATAAAAACTCAAATTTTAAAAAACTTTACCAGTGTAGGCAACTTAATAATAATAATAATACTAATAATACATTTTATTGATAAGCGCCTTTCAAGACACCCAAGGACACTTTACAATAACAAAAAACACAAAACAATACGGGTTGAGCAGCTGACATGTCTGTCATTTTCTTGTGAGAATTAATTTTTTTCCAGAACAACACTCACAAAATTAGATATAGGTCTACATGACTTCCAACATTGTGATGTGCACTCACAGCAGCAATACCAGTCTTCGGCCGCTCAATTCATGCAAATTCTTCTCAAGACACTGCTCATGGTACCACCTTTCGCACTGGGTCTCGTCAAAAGGGGGCCGGGGGGAGAGAACCCTAACATCGCAAGATTATATGTTCGGAAATTTCAATCAGGATAACTCTAAGTTGCTTTTAAAATTCAAATTTTTTCTTTTACTTGAACCAACCCAATTTCAATGATGCATGCAAAGCATCATGAAGACAATGTCGATGCAAGATAAATTGTGTGTTCTTCCATTGTAAAAATCACTCGTTTTGTCAGAGGACCTTTTCCAGGTGGTTTTGCCATTTAGAGCATGCCACAGTGCATGGCGAGAACAAATACGACAACATGACGGAATATCAGTGAACATTAAACTTAAAGTCAGTATTTCTGACGATTGTCTTGTTCTCTTATTTTCCATCGCCACATAATGTTCTAAAATTGATGCACGGAATGTCTGGGGAAGGCCTTCATCAGTTCCACTGCCATCTGAAAAAAAATAGCTTGTTTGTCTTGTGGGAGTGACAAAACTGTTTCGGGCGAACAATTTGAAAACACAATTTGTACAAGGCTGCATAAAGCTGGACGATCGCTTGGTTGTGCGTTGAAGTTTTGGACCCTGTGTTGTCAACCCGCGCCACTTTCGGCCTGCCTGGCTTGGAGGAGCTCCGGCGGGGACAAACTGGCGGCATCGCTTCTATACCGGCCCGTCGCGGGCGTATTCGACGAGGTTTATTAGCCCGTTGCTTGACACCCGCGCCCCTCCCGGCTTCCCGCAAGATCCCCCTGATCAGAGCTGCATTGCGATCCGCTAGGAGCAGCCGCGCCCGGGCCGTGTTTTGCAGCGGCATTGTACGATATTTCGCGAGGATGGCCGTGAGCTTTTCACCCACTTCGCTTGCAACCCGGGCCACGTTGGACCGACGGGCGCGGCGAAACTCCGGCGAGGTCAGGCGGGTGGCGTATTTTCCTTCACAGAATGTCGCGCGGGTGTGCGTCGAAGTTTTCTGCCCTTTGTGTTAGGGTCCATTGTTTGTCCACAGTGTCGACCCTCCCTTTTGATTTTGCGCCCGGGACCTAACCGACGCTGTCGCTTGGCCCCGCCAGAGCTGCGCCGTGCCTGGCGGGCCGGCAAAGGCGAGTGTTGCAAGCGAAGAGGTGGAAGACCTCGCGCACACCAACACGACCTGCCGGGAGCAAAGCTGCTGCCCGCTCGGCTCCGCCAGAGATGCACCTCGCTTTGAGGGACAGGGGGCGCGGTGTGCAATCAAAGGGAAGAAAAACTTGGGAATCAAACCGCGCGATGGTCCGGGACCGAACCGATGCCACCCGCTTGGCCCTGCCGGAGTTGCGCGGGGCAGGTAGGGCCGAGAGTGGTGTGTGTGATAAGCGAAGCGGAGGAACAGCTCACGCCCGCCCGTGAGAAATTTCGGACAGAGCCGTTTTTGCCCACGGCCGAGCCGGAGTTGCTCCGCTGCGGCGCTCAGGCTGTTCCGACGAGGATGTTGGGGCGGAGCGCTGGGAGAACCGCGGGTGTTAAGCAAAGTGTTCGGCTTCGTGAGAGATGAAGAGAGGAACCACGCGCAGACACAAAAAGCACAGAAGGGTTTTATTGCCAGTAAGCGAGACAGGCCGAGGTGGTCACAACTGAAAGGTAGTCAAAATGATCAATTCGAGGAGTGCAGGAATCCTGGAGCGGTACGGCGTCGTCGACACGGCAGGAAGGATCTCTGACGAAGTGACAATGGGTGGCTCTTCAGGCTGGCTTTTATGCTGCAAGTGGCAGATGAGATAATGACTCGCAGGTGTGTCGGGGAGGCAGGTGCACTGATTAGAGAAGCGCCCATCCCACACTGAAAAAGGTAACAATAACTTTTTGGGAGCGGCAAATTCCCCCACAGGAGAACAGAGAAATAGTGGTTTGATTTCGTGGAGTTCGTGGCGCAATGCATGAGGCGTCTGACTACAAATCAGGTCATGCTCGGCCAAAGAGAGGGCGTCCACCAGGTTGAAAAAGAGATGAAGAGCAAACACTGTCAATACATAATAAAGTTTCTCTGTCCCAATATCCCAAAAAAAAAGCCCAGTCCGAAGTAGCAAGATTAAGAAAATCTTTTGAAAAAACGCTCACATGAGGCGGATTTTGAGCCTTGCCTATGCAGTGATATTAATAATAATTGTAATAATAATCATGAAAAAGTGTGATGGTGGCGTGGCATTCATTTATCTTTTGAATTGGTGCGTTTAGATTTTTGTTTTTTGCTTTTCCTTGTATTTGGGTGTAGTTTCAAGCGCAGCTCATGTTCACACAACGCACATTTTATCTCATTATTTTTAGAGGGTCACAGGAAATCATATGGAAGGCTGCAATGGCCAACTCTCACCAGCAGAGGCTATCGTAAAGTGCTGGCCGTGCATGGACAAATAGGGCTCTCGCATTTCAGAAAGCACAAGAGTGACACAACGTGGCATCAGCTCTGAGCAGCAAATATTGTCAATTCATCGTCAATTTTTTCCGTCCCAAGAACCCCCCAAAAAAGTCAAAAGAGCCAAGATTTTTTAAAAACGCTCACATCAGAAGGATTTTGAGGCGTGTCGATGCAAAAAAAAAAGAAAAAAGAAAAAAGACAATTAAAAAGTGTGATGGGGACACGACGTTCTTTGAATTCTAAATTGATATATTTCGATTTTTTTTGCTTTCACATGTATTTGGTTTGAGATTCGATTTCAGCTCATGTTCACAGGGCGGACATTTTATGTTGTTGCTTATTTTTAGAGGGTCATAAAAAAAATCCCAGACTTGACTTCTTCGTTTACAGTTGACTGAATAGGGATGATTGTTTTATTTGGGAGCAGAGAGATGTTGACTTAAATTCGCGGAGTTTATGATGCCACGGATAACGTGTCTCAATACGATTCAGTATTCGTTCGCGGAACGTCGCGCGGCTGGAAGCCGACGTTTTCTGCCCTTTGCGTTCGAAACCATTGTGTGTCCACGGTGCCGCCCCTCCCTTTTTTTGTCTCTTTTTCAGTGTGGGCTGGGCGCCTCTCGAATCAGTGCACCTGCCTCCCCTACACACGTGCGAGTCTTCATCTCATCTGCCACTTGCACCATAAAAGACAGCGTGAACAGCCACCCGTTGCCAGTTCGTCAGCGATCCTTCCTGCCGAGCTAGCTGCTGCCACGCCGTTACGCTCCAGCATTTCTGCACTCCTCAACGTGATCATTTTGACTAGCTTTCAGTTGTTTACACCTCGACCTGACCAACTTTCTGGCAATAAAACCCCTCTTCGTTTTTGGTGTCTGTGTGTGGTTCTTGTATTGATCTCTCACGAAACCTAACACTTTAATTCACATTCGACCCAAACTCCTCGTTTGGAGCGTCCCTCGCGCCGAAACGGTGCAGCATCGGCGGTGCCGTGGGCATAAACAACTCGGTACGACATTTCGCGCGGGTGGGCGTGAGATGTTCCTCCGCTTCACTGGTAACCCTGGATACTCTCCGCCGTACGGGTGCCGTGCGCCCCGAACCCGAAACAATGAGGGACATTTTAAGGCGGTCGGGTTCGGGTAGGGGTAGGGCTCGGGCTCGGGCTCGGGCCGCCCGATCTTACTTCTGCTCCGGCGGGGCCAAGCGGGTGGCATCCGTTCGGTCCCGGACCTTCGTGCTGTTTGATTACCAAAGGACTTATGCACACACTTCAACTTGTATTTTGTTCAGGATGACCTCCTGAAGCCTAAATGAGCATTAATTTGATCACACAACTCATGCCTATGAAGATACATTCAAACTCACAAAACGTGCTCAGCTCGGGCTGAAAATGCATTTAAAGCAATAAAAACTCAAATTGAGTGTCACACCTAAACCAAAGGACTTATGGACACACTTCAACATGTATTTTGTTCAGGATGACCACCTGAAGCCTAAATGAGCATTCATTTGACCACACAACTCATTCCTATGAAGATACATTCAAAGTCAGAAAGCGCGCTCAGCTCAGGCTACAAATGCATTTAAAGCAATAAAAACTCAAATTGAGTGTCACGCCTAAACCAGAGGATTTATGCACACACTTCAACATGTATTTTGTTCAGGATGTCCTCCTGAAGCCTAAATGAGCATTAATTTGACTACACAACTCATTCCTATGAAGATACATTCAAAGTCAGAAAGCGCGCTCAAGCTCGGGCTGAAAATGCATTTAAAGCAATAAAAACTCAAATTGAGTGTCACACCTAAACCAAAGGACTTATGCACACATTCAACATGTATTTTGTTCAGGATGACCTCCTGAAGCCTATATGAGCTTTAATTTGACCACACAACTCATTCCTATGAAGATACATTCAAACTCACAAAACGTGCTCAGCTCGGGCTGAAAATGCATTTAAAGCAATAAAAACTCAAATTGAGTGTCACGCCTAAACCAAAGGATTTATGCACACACTTCAACATGTATTTTGTTCAGAAGGACCACCTGAAGCCTAAATGAGCATTAATTTGATCACACAATTCATGCCTATGAAGATGCATTCAAACTCACAAAACGTGCTCAGCTCGGGCTGAAAATGCATTTAAAGCAATAAAAACTCAAATTGAGTGTCACACCTAAACCAAAGGACTTATGCACACACTTCATCATGTATTTTGTTCAGGATGGCCTCCTGAAGCCTAAAAGAGCATTAATTTGACTAAACAAATCATTCCTATGAAGATACATTCAAAGTCAGAAAGCGCGCTCAGCTCGGGCTGAAAATGCATTTAAAGCAATAAAAACTCAAATTGAGTGTCACACCTAAACCAAAGGATTATGCACACACTTCAACATGTATTTTGTTCAGGATGGCCTCCTGAAGCCTATATGAGCATTAATTTGACCACACAACTCATTCCTATGAAGATACAATCAAACTCACAAAAGGTGCTCAGCTCGGGCTGAAAATGCATTTAAAGCAATAAAAACTCAAATTGAGTGTCACGCCTAAACCGAAGGACTTATGCACACACTTCAAGATGTATTTTGTTCAGGATGACCTCCTGAAGCCTAAATGAGCAATAATTTGACCACACAACTCATTCCTATGAAGATACATTCAAAGTCAGAAAGCGCGCTCAGCTCGGACTGAAAATGCATTTAAAGCAATAAAAACTCAAATGGAGTGTCACACCTAAACCAAAGGACTTATGGACACACTTCAACATGTATTTAGTTCAGGATGACCACCTGAAGCCGAAATGAGCATTAATTTGACCACACAACTCATTCTTATGAAGATACATTCAAACTCACAAAACATGCTCAGCTCGGGCTGAAAATGCATTTAAAGCAATAAAAACTCAAATTGAGTGTCACGCCTAAACCAAAGGACTTATGCACACACTTCAACATGTATTTTGTTCAGGATGGCCTCCTGAAGCCTATATGAGCATTAATTTGACCACACAACTCATTCCTATGAAGATACATTCAAACTCACAATACGTGCTCAGCTCGGGCTGAAAATGCATTTAAAGCAATAAAAACTCAAATTGAGTGTCACGCCTAAACCAAAGGACTTATGCACACACTTCAACATGTATTTTGTTCAGGATGACCACCTGAAGCCTAAATGAGCATTAATTTGACCACACAACTCATTCCTATGAAGATACATTCAAACTCACAATACGTGCTCAACTCGGGCTGAAAATGCATTTAAAGCAATAAAAACTCAAATTGAGTGTCACGCCTAAACCAAAGGACTTATGCACACACTTCAACATGTATTTAGTTCAGGATGTCCTCCTGAAGCCTAAATGAGCATTAATTTGACCACACAACTCATTCCTCTGAAGATACATTCAAACTCACAAAACGTGCTCAACTCGGGCTGAAAATGCATTTAAAGCAATAAAAACTCAAGTTTTAAAAAACTTTACCAGTGTAGGCAACTTAATAATAATAATAATACTAATAATACATTTTATTGATAAGCGCCTTTCAAGACACCCAAGGACACTTTACAATAACAAAAAACACAAAACAATACGGGTTGAGCAGCTGACATGTCTGTCATTTTCTTGTGAGAATTAATTTTTTTCCAGAACAACACTCACAAAATTAGATATAGGTCTACATGACTTCCAACATTGTGATGTGCACTCACAGCAGCAATACCAGTCTTCGGCCGCTCAATTCATGCAAATTCTTCTCAAGACACTGCTCATGGTACCACCTTTCGCACTGGGTCTCGTCAAAAGGGGGCCGGGGGGAGAGAACCCTAACATCGCAAGATTATATGTTCGGAAATTTCAATCAGGATAACTCTAAGTTGCTTTTAAAATTCAAATTTTTTCTTTTACTTGAACCAACCCAATTTCAATGATGCATGCAAAGCATCATGAAGACAATGTCGATGCAAGATAAATTGTGTGTTCTTCCATTGTAAAAATCACTCGTTTTGTCAGAGGACCTTTTCCAGGTGGTTTTGCCATTTAGAGCATGCCACAGTGCATGGCGAGAACAAATACGACAACATGACGGAATATCAGTGAACATTAAACTTAAAATTCACAGTGTGTAAATATGGGATTGAAATTTTATCTTGACATTTTATTTTCATCGGAGCAGTGAATAACACGAGATTTTTCGTTGTGGTACAAGTCATAAAAAATGACTTTCTCATAAGCTTTCAGAATTCATCCCTGGTATCAACACTTCCTCTTCATGAAGTAGTTTGAAACAAAATATATCTTTGGCATCATTTCTGGATGCCACAATTAAACATTTTTTGCATGGGTGATCATCATCCAATAAACCTGCTGTGGTCAGTATTTCTGACGATTGTCTTGTTCTCTTATTTTCCATCGCCACATAATGTTCTAAAATTGATGCACGGAATGTCTGGGGAAGGCCTTCATCAGTTCCACTGCCATCTGAAAAAAAATAGCTTGTTTGTCTTGTGGGAGTGACAAAACTGTTTCGGGCGAACAATTTGAAAACACAATTTGTACAAGGCTGCATAAAGCTGGACGATCGCTTGGTTGTGCGTTGAAGTTTTGGACCCTGTGTTGTCAACCCGCGCCACTTTCGGCCTGCCTGGCTTGGAGGAGCTCCGGCGGGGACAAACTGGCGGCATCGCTTCTATACCGGCCCGTCGCGGGCGTATTCGACGAGGTTTATTAGCCCGTTGCTTGACACCCGCGCCCCTCCCGGCTTCCCGCAAGATCCCCCTGATCAGAGCTGCATTGCGATCCGCTAGGAGCAGCCGCGCCCGGGCCGTGTTTTGCAGCGGCATTGTACGATATTTCGCGAGGATGGCCGTGAGCTTTTCACCCACTTCGCTTGCAACCCGGGCCACGTTGGACCGACGGGCGCGGCGAAACTCCGGCGAGGTCAGGCGGGTGGCGTATTTTCCTTCACAGAATGTCGCGCGGGTGTGCGTCGAAGTTTTCTGCCCTTTGTGTTAGGGTCCATTGTTTGTCCACAGTGTCGACCCTCCCTTTTGATTTTGCGCCCGGGACCTAACCGACGCTGTCGCTTGGCCCCGCCAGAGCTGCGCCGTGCCTGGCGGGCCGGCAAAGGCGAGTGTTGCAAGCGAAGAGGTGGAAGACCTCGCGCACACCAACACGACCTGCCGGGAGCAAAGCTGCTGCCCGCTCGGCTCCGCCAGAGATGCACCTCGCTTTGAGGGACAGGGGGCGCGGTGTGCAATCAAAGGGAAGAAAAACTTGGGAATCAAACCGCGCGAAGGTCCGGGACCGAACCGATGCCACCCGCTTGGCCCTGCCGGAGTTGCGCGGGGCAGGTAGGGCCGAGAGTGGTGTGTGTGATAAGCGAAGCGGAGGAACAGCTCACGCCCGCCCGTGAGAAATTTCGGACAGAGCCGTTTTTGCCCACGGCCGAGCCGGAGTTGCTCCGCTGCGGCGCTCAGGCTGTTCCGACGAGGATGTTGGGGCGGAGCGCTGGGAGAACCGCGGGTGTTAAGCAAAGTGTTCGGCTTCGTGAGAGATGAAGAGAGGAACCACGCGCAGACACAAAAAGCACAGAAGGGTTTTATTGCCAGTAAGCGAGACAGGCCGAGGTGGTCACAACTGAAAGGTAGTCAAAATGATCAATTCGAGGAGTGCAGGAATCCTGGAGCGGTACGGCGTCGTCGACACGGCAGGAAGGATCTCTGACGAAGTGACAATGGGTGGCTCTTCAGGCTGGCTTTTATGCTGCAAGTGGCAGATGAGATAATGACTCGCAGGTGTGTCGGGGAGGCAGGTGCACTGATTAGAGAAGCGCCCATCCCACACTGAAAAAGGTAACAATAACTTTTTGGGAGCGGCAAATTCCCCCACAGGAGAACAGAGAAATAGTGGTTTGATTTCGTGGAGTTCGTGGCGCAATGCATGAGGCGTCTGACTACAAATCAGGTCATGCTCGGCCAAAGAGAGGGCGTCCACCAGGTTGAAAAAGAGATGAAGAGCAAACACTGTCAATACATAATAAAGTTTCTCTGTCCCAATATCCCAAAAAAAAAAGCCCAGTCCGAAGTAGCAAGATTAAGAAAATCTTTTGAAAAAACGCTCACATGAGGCGGATTTTGAGCCTTGCCTATGCAGTGATATTAATAATAATTGTAATAATAATCATGAAAAAGTGTGATGGTGGCGTGGCATTCATTTATCTTTTGAATTGGTGCGTTTAGATTTTTGTTTTTTGCTTTTCCTTGTATTTGGGTGTAGTTTCAAGCGCAGCTCATGTTCACACAACGCACATTTTATCTCATTATTTTTAGAGGGTCACAGGAAATCATATGGAAGGCTGCAATGGCCAACTCTCACCAGCAGAGGCTATCGTAAAGTGCTGGCCGTGCATGGACAAATAGGGCTCTCGCATTTCAGAAAGCACAAGAGTGACACAACGTGGCATCAGCTCTGAGCAGCAAATATTGTCAATTCATCGTCAATTTTTTCCGTCCCAAGAACCCCCCAAAAAAGTCAAAAGAGCCAAGATTTTTTAAAAACGCTCACATCAGAAGGATTTTGAGGCGTGTCGATGCAAAAAAAAAAGAAAAAAGAAAAAAGACAATTAAAAAGTGTGATGGGGACACGACGTTCTTTGAATTCTAAATTGATATATTTCGATTTGTTTTGCTTTCACATGTATTTGGTTTGAGATTCGATTTCAGCTCATGTTCACAGGGCGGACATTTTATGTTGTTGCTTATTTTTAGAGGGTCATAAAAAAAATCCCAGACTTGACTTCTTCGTTTACAGTTGACTGAATAGGGATGATTGTTTTATTTGGGAGCAGAGAGATGTTGACTTAAATTCGCGGAGTTTATGATGCCACGGATAACGTGTCTCAATACGATTCAGTATTCGTTCGCGGAACGTCGCGCGGCTGGAAGCCGACGTTTTCTGCCCTTTGCGTTCGAAACCATTGTGTGTCCACGGTGCCGCCCCTCCCTTTTTTTGTCTCTTTTTCAGTGTGGGCTGGGCGCCTCTCGAATCAGTGCACCTGCCTCCCCTACACACGTGCGAGTCTTCATCTCATCTGCCACTTGCACCATAAAAGACAGCGTGAACAGCCACCCGTTGCCAGTTCGTCAGCGATCCTTCCTGCCGAGCTAGCTGCTGCCACGCCGTTACGCTCCAGCATTTCTGCACTCCTCAACGTGATCATTTTGACTAGCTTTCAGTTGTTTACACCTCGACCTGACCAACTTTCTGGCAATAAAACCCCTCTTCGTTTTTGGTGTCTGTGTGTGGTTCTTGTATTGATCTCTCACGAAACCTAACACTTTAATTCACATTCGACCCAAACTCCTCGTTTGGAGCGTCCCTCGCGCCGAAACGGTGCAGCATCGGCGGTGCCGTGGGCATAAACAACTCGGTACGACATTTCGCGCGGGTGGGCGTGAGATGTTCCTCCGCTTCACTGGTAACCCTGGATACTCTCCGCCGTACGGGTGCCGTGCGCCCCGAACCCGAAGCAATGAGGGACATTTTAGGGCGGTCGGGTAGGGGTAGGGCTCGGGCTCGGGCCGCCCGATCTTACTTCTGCTCCGGCGGGGCCAAGCGGGTGGCATCCGTTCGGTCCCGGACCTTCGTGCTGTTTGATTACCAAAGGACTTATGCACACACTTCAACTTGTATTTTGTTCAGGATGACCTCCTGAAGCCTAAATGAGCATTAATTTGATCACACAACTCATGCCTATGAAGATACATTCAAACTCACAAAACGTGCTCAGCTCGGGCTGAAAATGCATTTAAAGCAATAAAAACTCAAATTGAGTGTCACACCTAAACCAAAGGACTTATGCACACACTTCAACATGTATTTTGTTCAGGATGACCACCTGAAGCCTAAATGAGCATTCATTTGACCACACAACTCATTCCTATGAAGATACATTCAAAGTCAGAAAGCGCGCTCAGCTCAGGCTACAAATGCATTTAAAGCAATAAAAACTCAAATTGAGTGTCACGCCTAAACCAGAGGATTTATGCACACACTTCAACATGTATTTTGTTCAGGATGTCCTCCTGAAGCCTAAATGAGCATTAATTTGACTACACAACTCATTCCTATGAAGATACATTCAAAGTCAGAAAGCGCGCTCAAGCTCGGGCTGAAAATGCATTTAAAGCAATAAAAACTCAAATTGAGTGTCACACCTAAACCAAAGGACTTATGCACACATTCAACATGTATTTTGTTCAGGATGACCTCCTGAAGCCTATATGAGCTTTAATTTGACCACACAACTCATTCCTATGAAGATACATTCAAACTCACAAAACGTGCTCAGCTCGGGCTGAAAATGCATTTAAAGCAATAAAAACTCAAATTGAGTGTCACGCCTAAACCAAAGGATTTATGCACACACTTTAACATGTATTTTGTTCAGAAGGACCACCTGAAGCCTAAATGAGCATTAATTTGATCACACAATTCATGCCTATGAAGATGCATTCAAACTCACAAAACGTGCTCAGCTCGGGCTGAAAATGCATTTAAAGCAATAAAAACTCAAATTGAGTGTCACACCTAAACCAAAGGACTTATGCACACACTTCATCATGTATTTTGTTCAGGATGGCCTCCTGAAGCCTAAAAGAGCATTAATTTGACTAAACAAATCATTCCTATGAAGATACATTCAAAGTCAGAAAGCGCGCTCAGCTCGGGCTGAAAATGCATTTAAAGCAATAAAAACTCAAATTGAGTGTCACACCTAAACCAAAGGATTATGCACACACTTCAACATGTATTTTGTTCAGGATGGCCTCCTGAAGCCTATATGAGCATTAATTTGACCACACAACTCATTCCTATGAAGATACATTCAAACTCACAAAAGGTGCTCAGCTCGGGCTGAAAATGCATTTAAAGCAATAAAAACTCAAATTGAGTGTCACGCCTAAACCGAAGGACTTATGCACACACTTCAAGATGTATTTTGTTCAGGATGACCTCCTGAAGCCTAAATGAGCAATAATTTGACCACACAACTCATTCCTATGAAGATACATTCAAAGTCAGAAAGCGCGCTCAGCTCGGACTGAAAATGCATTTAAAGCAATAAAAACTCAAATGGAGTGTCACACCTAAACCAAAGGACTTATGGACACACTTCAACATGTATTTAGTTCAGGATGACCACCTGAAGCCGAAATGAGCATTAATTTGACCACACAACTCATTCTTATGAAGATACATTCAAACTCACAAAACATGCTCAGCTCGGGCTGAAAATGCATTTAAAGCAATAAAAACTCAAATTGAGTGTCACGCCTAAACCAAAGGACTTTAGCACACACTTCAACATGTATTTAGTTCAGGATGTCCTCCTGAAGCCTATATGAGCTTTAATTTGACCACACAACTCATTCCTATGAAGATACATTCAAACTCACAATACGTGCTCAGCTCGGGCTGAAAATGCATTTAAAGCAATAAAAACTCAAATTGAGTGTCACGCCTAAACCAAAGGACTTATGCACACACTTCAACATGTATTTTGTTCAGGATGACCACCTGAAGCCTAAATGAGCATTAATTTGACCACACAACTCATTCCTATGAAGATACATTCAAACTCACAATACGTGCTCAACTCGGGCTGAAAATGCATTTAAAGCAATAAAAACTCAAATTGAGTGTCACGCCTAAACCAAAGGACTTATGCACACACTTCAACATGTATTTAGTTCAGGATGTCCTCCTGAAGCCTAAATGAGCATTAATTTGACCACACAACTCATTCCTCTGAAGATACATTCAAACTCACAAAACGTGCTCAACTCGGGCTGAAAATGCATTTAAAGCAATAAAAACTCAAATTTTAAAAAACTTTACCAGTGTAGGCAACTTAATAATAATAATAATACTAATAATACATTTTATTGATAAGCGCCTTTCAAGACACCCAAGGACACTTTACAATAACAAAAAACACAAAACAATACGGGTTGAGCAGCTGACATGTCTGTCATTTTCTTGTGAGAATTAATTTTTTTCCAGAACAACACTCACAAAATTAGATATAGGTCTACATGACTTCCAACATTGTGATGTGCACTCACAGCAGCAATACCAGTCTTCGGCCGCTCAATTCATGCAAATTCTTCTCAAGACACTGCTCATGGTACCACCTTTCGCACTGGGTCTCGTCAAAAGGGGGCCGGGGGGAGAGAACCCTAACATCGCAAGATTATATGTTCGGAAATTTCAATCAGGATAACTCTAAGTTGCTTTTAAAATTCAAATTTTTTCTTTTACTTGAACCAACCCAATTTCAATGATGCATGCAAAGCATCATGAAGACAATGTCGATGCAAGATAAATTGTGTGTTCTTCCATTGTAAAAATCACTCGTTTTGTCAGAGGACCTTTTCCAGGTGGTTTTGCCATTTAGAGCATGCCACAGTGCATGGCGAGAACAAATACGACAACATGACGGAATATCAGTGAACATTAAACTTAAAATTCACAGTGTGTAAATATGGGATTGAAATTTTATCTTGACATTTTATTTTCATCGGAGCAGTGAATAACACGAGATTTTTCGTTGTGGTACAAGTCATAAAAAATGACTTTCTCATAAGCTTTCAGAATTCATCCCTGGTATCAACACTTCCTCTTCATGAAGTAGTTTGAAACAAAATATATCTTTGGCATCATTTCTGGATGCCACAATTAAACATTTTTTGCATGGGTGATCATCATCCAATAAACCTGCTGTGGTCAGTATTTCTGACGATTGTCTTGTTCTCTTATTTTCCATCGCCACATAATGTTCTAAAATTGATGCACGGAATGTCTGGGGAAGGCCTTCATCAGTTCCACTGCCATCTGAAAAAAAATAGCTTGTTTGTCTTGTGGGAGTGACAAAACTGTTTCGGGCGAACAATTTGAAAACACAATTTGTACAAGGCTGCATAAAGCTGGACGATCGCTTGGTTGTGCGTTGAAGTTTTGGACCCTGTGTTGTCAACCCGCGCCACTTTCGGCCTGCCTGGCTTGGAGGAGCTCCGGCGGGGACAAACTGGCGGCATCGCTTCTATACCGGCCCGTCGCGGGCGTATTCGACGAGGTTTATTAGCCCGTTGCTTGACACCCGCGCCCCTCCCGGCTTCCCGCAAGATCCCCCTGATCAGAGCTGCATTGCGATCCGCTAGGAGCAGCCGCGCCCGGGCCGTGTTTTGCAGCGGCATTGTACGATATTTCGCGAGGATGGCCGTGAGCTTTTCACCCACTTCGCTTGCAACCCGGGCCACGTTGGACCGACGGGCGCGGCGAAACTCCGGCGAGGTCAGGCGGGTGGCGTATTTTCCTTCACAGAATGTCGCGCGGGTGTGCGTCGAAGTTTTCTGCCCTTTGTGTTAGGGTCCATTGTTTGTCCACAGTGTCGACCCTCCCTTTTGATTTTGCGCCCGGGACCTAACCGACGCTGTCGCTTGGCCCCGCCAGAGCTGCGCCGTGCCTGGCGGGCCGGCAAAGGCGAGTGTTGCAAGCGAAGAGGTGGAAGACCTCGCGCACACCAACACGACCTGCCGGGAGCAAAGCTGCTGCCCGCTCGGCTCCGCCAGAGATGCACCTCGCTTTGAGGGACAGGGGGCGCGGTGTGCAATCAAAGGGAAGAAAAACTTGGGAATCAAACCGCGCGAAGGTCCGGGACCGAACCGATGCCACCCGCTTGGCCCTGCCGGAGTTGCGCGGGGCAGGTAGGGCCGAGAGTGGTGTGTGTGATAAGCGAAGCGGAGGAACAGCTCACGCCCGCCCGTGAGAAATTTCGGACAGAGCCGTTTTTGCCCACGGCCGAGCCGGAGTTGCTCCGCTGCGGCGCTCAGGCTGTTCCGACGAGGATTTTGGGGCGGAGCGCTGGGAGAACCGCGGGTGTTAAGCAAAGTGTTCGGCTTCGTGAGAGATGAAGAGAGGAACCACGCGCAGACACAAAAAGCACAGAAGGGTTTTATTGCCAGTAAGCGAGACAGGCCGAGGTGGTCACAACTGAAAGGTAGTCAAAATGATCAATTCGAGGAGTGCAGGAATCCTGGAGCGGTACGGCGTCGTCGACACGGCAGGAAGGATCTCTGACGAAGTGACAACGGGTGGCTCTTCAGGCTGGCTTTTATGCTGCAAGTGGCAGATGAGATAATGACTCGCAGGTGTGTCGGGGAGGCAGGTGCACTGATTAGAGAAGCGCCCATCCCACACTGAAAAAGGTAACAATAACTTTTTGGGAGCGGCAAATTCCCCCACAGGAGAACAGAGAAATAGTGGTTTGATTTCGTGGAGTTCGTGGCGCAATGCATGAGGCGTCTGACTACAAATCAGGTCATGCTCGGCCAAAGAGAGGGCGTCCACCAGGTTGAAAAAGAGATGAAGAGCAAACACTGTCAATACATAATAAAGTTTCTCTGTCCCAATATCCCAAAAAAAAAGCCCAGTCCGAAGTAGCAAGATTAAGAAAATCTTTTGAAAAAACGCTCACATGAGGCGGATTTTGAGCCTTGCCTATGCAGTGATATTAATAATAATTGTAATAATAATCATGAAAAAGTGTGATGGTGGCGTGGCATTCATTTATCTTTTGAATTGGTGCGTTTAGATTTTTGTTTTTTGCTTTTCCTTGTATTTGGGTGTAGTTTCAAGCGCAGCTCATGTTCACACAACGCACATTTTATCTCATTATTTTTAGAGGGTCACAGGAAATCATATGGAAGGCTGCAATGGCCAACTCTCACCAGCAGAGGCTATCGTAAAGTGCTGGCCGTGCATGGACAAATAGGGCTCTCGCATTTCAGAAAGCACAAGAGTGACACAACGTGGCATCAGCTCTGAGCAGCAAATATTGTCAATTCATCGTCAATTTTTTCCGTCCCAAGAACCCCCCAAAAAAGTCAAAAGAGCCAAGATTTTTTAAAAACGCTCACATCAGAAGGATTTTGAGGCGTGTCGATGCAAAAAAAAAAAGAAAAAAGAAAAAAGACAATTAAAAAGTGTGATGGGGACACGACGTTCTTTGAATTCTAAATTGATATATTTCGATTTTTTTTGCTTTCACATGTATTTGGTTTGAGATTCGATTTCAGCTCATGTTCACAGGGCGGACATTTTATGTTGTTGCTTATTTTTAGAGGGTCATAAAAAAAATCCCAGACTTGACTTCTTCGTTTACAGTTGACTGAATAGGGATGATTGTTTTATTTGGGAGCAGAGAGATGTTGACTTAAATTCGCGGAGTTTATGATGCCACGGATAACGTGTCTCAATACGATTCAGTATTCGTTCGCGGAACGTCGCGCGGCTGGAAGCCGACGTTTTCTGCCCTTTGCGTTCGAAACCATTGTGTGTCCACGGTGCCGCCCCTCCCTTTTTTTGTCTCTTTTTCAGTGTGGGCTGGGCGCCTCTCGAATCAGTGCACCTGCCTCCCCTACACACGTGCGAGTCTTCATCTCATCTGCCACTTGCACCATAAAAGACAGCGTGAACAGCCACCCGTTGCCAGTTCGTCAGCGATCCTTCCTGCCGAGCTAGCTGCTGCCACGCCGTTACGCTCCAGCATTTCTGCACTCCTCAACGTGATCATTTTGACTAGCTTTCAGTTGTTTACACCTCGACCTGACCAACTTTCTGGCAATAAAACCCCTCTTCGTTTTTGGTGTCTGTGTGTGGTTCTTGTATTGATCTCTCACGAAACCTAACACTTTAATTCACATTCGACCCAAACTCCTCGTTTGGAGCGTCCCTCGCGCCGAAACGGTGCA
The DNA here is from genome assembly GCF_054856545.1 of Hippocampus guttulatus. Lineage (NCBI taxonomy): Eukaryota > Metazoa > Chordata > Actinopteri > Syngnathiformes > Syngnathidae > Hippocampus > Hippocampus guttulatus. The sequence continues at coordinate 24,129,271 of NC_141265.1, forward strand.
GCATCGGCGGTGCCGTGGGCATAAACAACTCGGTACGACATTTCGCGCGGGTGGGCGTGAGATGTTCCTCCGCTTCACTGGTAACCCTGGATACTCTCCGCCGTACGGGTGCCGTGCGCCCCGAACCCGAAGCAATGAGGGACATTTTAGGGCGGTCGGGTAGGGGTAGGGCTCGGGCTCGGGCTCGGGCCGCCCGATCTTACTTCTGCTCCGGCGGGGCCAAGCGGGTGGCATCCGTTCGGTCCCGGACCTTCGTGCTGTTTGATTACCAAAGGACTTATGCACACACTTCAACTTGTATTTTGTTCAGGATGACCTCCTGAAGCCTAAATGAGCATTAATTTGATCACACAACTCATGCCTATGAAGATACATTCAAACTCACAAAACGTGCTCAGCTCGGGCTGAAAATGCATTTAAAGCAATAAAAACTCAAATTGAGTGTCACACCTAAACCAAAGGACTTATGGACACACTTCAACATGTATTTTGTTCAGGATGACCACCTAAAGCCTAAATGAGCATTCATTTGACCACACAACTCATTCCTATGAAGATACATTCAAAGTCAGAAAGCGCGCTCAGCTCAGGCTACAAAAGCATTTAAAGCAATAAAAACTCAAATTGAGTGTCACGCCTAAACCAGAGGATTTATGCACACACTTCAACATGTATTTTGTTCAGGATGTCCTCCTGAAGCCTAAATGAGCATTAATTTGACTACACAACTCATTCCTATGAAGATACATTCAAAGTCAGAAAGCGCGCTCAGCTCAGGCTACAAAAGCATTTAAAGCAATAAAAACTCAAATTGAGTGTCACGCCTAAACCAGAGGATTTATGCACACACTTCAACATGTATTTTGTTCAGGATGACCTCCTGAAGCCTATATGAGCTTTAATTTGACCACACAACTCATTCCTATGAAGATACATTCAAACTCACAAAACGTGCTCAGCTCGGGCTGAAAATGCATTTAAAGCAATAAAAACTCAAATTGAGTGTCACGCCTAAACCAAAGGATTTATGCACACACTTTAACATGTATTTTGTTCAGAAGGACCACCTGAAGCCTAAATGAGCATTAATTTGATCACACAATTCATGCCTATGAAGATGCATTCAAACTCACAAAACGTGCTCAGCTCGGGCTGAAAATGCATTTAAAGCAATAAAAACTCAAATGGAGTGTCACGCCTAAACCAAAGGACTTATGCACACACTTCAACATGTATTTAGTTCAGGATGACCACCTGAAGCCGAAATGAGCATTAATTTGACCACACAACTCATTCTTATGAAGATACATTCAAACTCACAAAACATGCTCAGCTCGGGCTGAAAATGCATTTAAAGCAATAAAAACTCAAATTGAGTGTCACGCCTAAACCAAAGGACTTATGCACACACTTCAACATGTATTTTGTTCAGGATGACCACCTGAAGCCTAAATGAGCATTAATTTGACCACACAACTCATTCCTATGAAGATACATTCAAACTCACAAAAAGTGCTCAGCTCGGGCTGAAAATGCATTTAAAGCAATAAAAACTCAAATTGAGTGTCACGCCCAAACCAAAGAACTTATGCACACACTTCAATATTTATTTAGTTCAGGATGACCACCTGAAGCCTAAATGAGCATTAATTTGACCACACAACTCATTCCTATGAAGATACATTCAAACTCACAAAACGTGCTCAGCTCGGGCTGAAAATGCATTTAAAGCAATCAAAACTCAAATTGAGTGTAAGGCCTAAACCAAAGGACTTATGCACACACTTCAACATGTATTTTGTTCAGGATGACCTCCTGAAGCCTAAATGAGCATTAATTTGACCACACAACTCATTCCTATGAAGATACATTCAAACTCACAAAACGTGCTCAGCTCGGGCTGAAAATGCATTTAAAGCAATAAAAACTCAAATTGAGTGTCACGCCTCAACCAAAGGACTTATGCACACACTTCAACATGTATTTTGTTCAGGATGATCTCCTGAAGCCTAAATGAGCATTAATTTGACCACACAACTCATTCCTATGAAGATACATTCAAACTCACAAAACGTGCTCAGCTCGGGCTGAAAATGCATTTAAAGCAATAAAAACTCAAATTGAGTGTCACGCCTAAACCGAAGGACTTATGCACACACTTCAAGATGTATTTTGTTCAGGATGACCTCCTGAAGCCTAAATGAGCAATAATTTGACCACACAACTCATTCCTATGAAGATACATTCAAAGTCAGAAAGCGCGCTCAGCTCGGACTGAAAATGCATTTAAAGCAATAAAAACTCAAATGGAGTGTCACGCCTAAACCAAAGGACTTATGCACACACTTCAACATGTATTTAGTTCAGGATGACCACCTGAAGCCGAAATCAGCATTAATTTGACCACACAACTCATTCTTATGAAGATACATTTAAACTCACAAAACATGCTCAGCTCGGGCTGAAAATGCATTTAAAGCAATAAAAACTCAAATTGAGTGTCACGCCTAAACCAAAGGACTTATGCACACACTTCAACATGTATTTTGTTCAGGATGACCACCTGAAGCCTAAATGAGCATTAATTTGACCACACAACTAATTCCTATGAAGCTACATTCAAACTCACAAAACGTGCTCAGCTCGGGCTGAAAATGCATTTAAAGCAATAAAAACTCAAATTGAGTGTCACGCCTAAACCAAAGGACTTATGCACACACTTCAACATGTATTTTGTTCAGGATGACCACCTGAAGCCTAAATGAGCATTAATTTGACCACACAACTGATTCCTATGAAGATACATTCAAACTCACAAAACGTGCTCAGCTCGGGCTGAAAATGCATTTAAAGCAATAAAAACTCAAATTGAGTGTCACGCCTAAACCAAAGGACTTATGCACACACTTCAACATGTATTTAGTTCAGGATGTCCTCCTGAAGCCTAAATGAGCATTAATTTGACCACACAACTCATTCCTCTGAAGATACATTCAAACTCACAAAAAGTGCTCAGCTCGGGCTGAAAATGCATTTAAAGCAATAAAAACTCAAATTGAGTGTCACGCCCAAACCAAAGAACTTATGCACAACCTTCAATATTTATTTAGTTCAGGATGACCACCTGAAGCCTAAATGAGCATTAATTTGACCACACAACTAATTCCTATGAAGCTACATTCAAACTCACAAAACGTGCTCAGCTCGGGCTGAAAATGCATTTAAAGCAATAAAAACTCAAATTGAGTGTCACGCCTAAACCAAAGGACTTATGCACACACTTCAACATGTATTTAGTTCAGGATGTCCTCCTGAAGCCTAAATGAGCATTAATTTGACCACACAACTCATTCCTATGAAGATACATTCAAACTCACAAAAAGTGCTCAGCTCGGGCTGAAAATGCATTTAAAGCAATAAAAACTCAAATTGAGTGTCACACCCAAACCAAAGAACTTATGCACACACTTCAATATTTATTTAGTTCAGGATGACCACCTGAAGCCTAAATGAGCATTAATTTGACCACACAACTAATTCCTATGAAGCTACATTCAAACTCACAAAACGTGCTCAGCTCGGGCTGAAAATGCATTTAAAGCAATAAAAACTCAAATTGAGTGTCACGCCTAAACCAAAGGACTTATGCACACACTTCAACATGTATTTTGTTCAGGATGACCACCTGAAGCCTAAATGAGCATTCATTTGACCACACAACTCATTCCTATGAAGATACATTCAAACTCACAAAACGTGCTCAACTCGGGCTGAAAATGCATTTAAAGCAATAAAAACTCAAATTTTAAAAAACTTTACCAGTGTAGGCAACTTAATAATAATAATAATACTAATAATACATTTTATTGATAAGCGCCTTTCAAGACACCCAAGGACACTTTACAATAACAAAAAACACAAAACAATACGGGTTGAGCAGCTGACATGTCTGTCATTTTCTTGTGAGAATTAATTTTTTTCCAGAACAACACTCACAAAATTAGATATAGGTCTACATGACTTCCAACATTGTGATGTGCACTCACAGCAGCAATACCAGTCTTCGGCCGCTCAATTCATGCAAATTCTTCTCAAGACACTGCTCATGGTACCACCTTTCGCACTGGGTCTCGTCAAAAGGGGGCCGGGGGGAGAGAACCCTAACATCGCAAGATTATATGTTCGGAAATTTCAATCAGGATAACTCTAAGTTGCTTTTAAAATTCAAATTTTTTCTTTTACTTGAACCAACCCAATTTCAATGATGCATGCAAAGCATCATGAAGACAATGTCGATGCAAGATAAATTGTGTGTTCTTCCATTGTAAAAATCACTCGTTTTGTCAGAGGACCTTTTCCAGGTGGTTTTGCCATTTAGAGCATGCCACAGTGCATGGCGAGAACAAATACGACAACATGACGGAATATCAGTGAACATTAAACTTAAAATTCACAGTGTGTAAATATGGGATTGAAATTTTATCTTGACATTTTATTTTCATCGGAGCAGTGAATAACACGAGATTTTTCGTTGTGGTACAAGTCATAAAAAATGACTTTCTCATAAGCTTTCAGAATTCATCCCTGGTATCAACACTTCCTCTTCATGAAGTAGTTTGAAACAAAATATATCTTTGGCATCATTTCTGGATGCCACAATTAAACATTTTTTGCATGGGTGATCATCATCCAATAAACCTGCTGTGGTCAGTATTTCTGACGATTGTCTTGTTCTCTTATTTTCCATCGCCACATAATGTTCTAAAATTGATGCACGGAATGTCTGGGGAAGGCCTTCATCAGTTCCACTGCCATCTGAAAAAAAATAGCTCGTTTGTCTTGTGGGAGTGACAAAACTGTTTCGGGCGAACAATTTGAAAACACAATTTGTACAAGGCTGCATAAAGCTGGACGATCGCTTGGTTGTGCGTTGAAGTTTTGGACCCTGTGTTGTCAACCCGCGCCACTTTCGGCCTGCCTGGCTTGGAGGAGCTCCGGCGGGGACAAACTGGCGGCATCGCTTCTATACCGGCCCGTCGCGGGCGTATTCGACGAGGTTTATTAGCCCGTTGCTTGACACCCGCGCCCCTCCCGGCTTCCCGCAAGATCCCCCTGATCAGAGCTGCATTGCGATCCGCTAGGAGCAGCCGCGCCCGGGCCGTGTTTTGCAGCGGCATTGTACGATATTTCGCGAGGATGGCCGTGAGCTTTTCACCCACTTCGCTTGCAACCCGGGCCACGTTGGACCGACGGGCGCGGCGGAACTCCGGCGAGGTCAGGCGGGTGGCGTATTTTCCTTCACAGAATGTCGCGCGGGTGTGCGTCGAAGTTTTCTGCCCTTTGTGTTAGGGTCCATTGTTTGTCCACAGTGTCGACCCTCCCTTTTGATTTTGCGCCCGGGACCTAACCGACGCTGTCGCTTGGCCCCGCCAGAGCTGCGCCGTGCCTGGCGGGCCGGCAAAGGCGAGTGTTGCAAGCGAAGAGGTGGAAGACCTCGCGCACACCAACACGACCTGCCGGGAGCAAAGCTGCTGCCCGCTCGGCTCCGCCAGAGATGCACCTCGCTTTGAGGGACAGGGGGCGCGGTGTGCAATCAAAGGGAAGAAAAACTTGGGAATCAAACCGCGCGAAGGTCCGGGACCGAACCGATGCCACCCGCTTGGCCCTGCCGGAGTTGCGCGGGGCAGGTAGGGCCGAGAGTGGTGTGTGTGATAAGCGAAGCGGAGGAACAGCTCACGCCCGCCCGTGAGAAATTTCGGACAGAGCCGTTTTTGCCCACGGCCGAGCCGGAGTTGCTCCGCTGCGGCGCTCAGGCTGTTCCGACGAGGATTTTGGGGCGGAGCGCTGGGAGAACCGCGGGTGTTAAGCAAAGTGTTCGGCTTCGTGAGAGATGAAGAGAGGAACCACGCGCAGACACAAAAAGCACAGAAGGGTTTTATTGCCAGTAAGCGAGACAGGCCGAGGTGGTCACAACTGAAAGGTAGTCAAAATGATCAATTCGAGGAGTGCAGGAATCCTGGAGCGGTACGGCGTCGTCGACACGGCAGGAAGGATCTCTGACGAAGTGACAACGGGTGGCTCTTCAGGCTGGCTTTTATGCTGCAAGTGGCAGATGAGATAATGACTCGCAGGTGTGTCGGGGAGGCAGGTGCACTGATTAGAGAAGCGCCCATCCCACACTGAAAAAGGTAACAATAACTTTTTGGGAGCGGCAAATTCCCCCACAGGAGAACAGAGAAATAGTGGTTTGATTTCGTGGAGTTCGTGGCGCAATGCATGAGGCGTCTGACTACAAATCAGGTCATGCTCGGCCAAAGAGAGGGCGTCCACCAGGTTGAAAAAGAGATGAAGAGCAAACACTGTCAATACATAATAAAGTTTCTCTGTCCCAATATCCCCAAAAAAAAGCCCAGTCCGAAGTAGCAAGATTAAGAAAATCTTTTGAAAAAACGCTCACATGAGGCGGATTTTGAGCCTTGCCTATGCAGTGATATTAATAATAATTGTAATAATAATCATGAAAAAGTGTGATGGTGGCGTGGCATTCATTTATCTTTTGAATTGGTGCGTTTAGATTTTTGTTTTTTGCTTTTCCTTGTATTTGGGTGTAGTTTCAAGCGCAGCTCATGTTCACACAACGCACATTTTATCTCATTATTTTTAGAGGGTCACAGGAAATCATATGGAAGGCTGCAATGGCCAACTCTCACCAGCAGAGGCTATCGTAAAGTGCTGGCCGTGCATGGACAAATAGGGCTCTCGCATTTCAGAAAGCACAAGAGTGACACAACGTGGCATCAGCTCTGAGCAGCAAATATTGTCAATTCATCGTCAATTTTTTCCGTCCCAAGAACCCCCCAAAAAAGTCAAAAGAGCCAAGATTTTTTTAAAAACGCTCACATCAGAAGGATTTTGAGGCGTGTCGATGCAAAAAAAAAAAGAAAAAAGAAAAAAGACAATTAAAAAGTGTGATGGGGACACGACGTTCTTTGAATTCTAAATTGATATATTTCGATTTTTTTTGCTTTCACATGTATTTGGTTTGAGATTCGATTTCAGCTCATGTTCACAGGGCGGACATTTTATGTTGTTGCTTATTTTTAGAGGGTCATAAAAAAAATCCCAGACTTGACTTCTTCGTTTACAGTTGACTGAATAGGGATGATTGTTTTATTTGGGAGCAGAGAGATGTTGACTTAAATTCGCGGAGTTTATGATGCCACGGATAACGTGTCTCAATACGATTCAGTATTCGTTCGCGGAACGTCGCGCGGCTGGAAGCCGACGTTTTCTGCCCTTTGCGTTCGAAACCATTGTGTGTCCACGGTGCCGCCCCTCCCTTTTTTTGTCTCTTTTTCAGTGTGGGCTGGGCGCCTCTCGAATCAGTGCACCTGCCTCCCCTACACACGTGCGAGTCTTCATCTCATCTGCCACTTGCACCATAAAAGACAGCGTGAACAGCCACCCGTTGCCAGTTCGTCAGCGATCCTTCCTGCCGAGCTAGCTGCTGCCACGCCGTTACGCTCCAGCATTTCTGCACTCCTCAACGTGATCATTTTGACTAGCTTTCAGTTGTTTACACCTCGACCTGACCAACTTTCTGGCAATAAAACCCCTCTTCGTTTTTGGTGTCTGTGTGTGGTTCTTGTATTGATCTCTCACGAAACCTAACACTTTAATTCACATTCGACCCAAACTCCTCGTTTGGAGCGTCCCTCGCGCCGAAACGGTGCAGCATCGGCGGTGCCGTGGGCATAAACAACTCGGTACGACATTTCGCGCGGGTGGGCGTGAGATGTTCCTCCGCTTCACTGGTAACCCTGGATACTCTCCGCCGTACGGGTGCCGTGCGCCCCGAACCCGAAGCAATGAGGGACATTTTAGGGCGGTCGGGTTCGGGTAGGGGTAGGGCTCGGGCTCGGGCTCGGGCCGCCCGATCTTACTTCTGCTCCGGCGGGGCCAAGCGGGTGGCATCCGTTCGGTCCCGGACCTTCGTGCTGTTTGATTACCAAAGGACTTATGCACACACTTCAACTTGTATTTTGTTCAGGATGACCTCCTGAAGCCTAAATGAGCATTAATTTGATCACACAACTCATGCCTATGAAGATACATTCAAACTCACAAAACGTGCTCAGCTCGGGCTGAAAATGCATTTAAAGCAATAAAAACTCAAATTGAGTGTCACACCTAAACCAAAGGACTTATGGACACACTTCAACATGTATTTTGTTCAGGATGACCACCTGAAGCCTAAATGAGCATTCATTTGACCACACAACTCATTCCTATGAAGATACATTCAAAGTCAGAAAGCGCGCTCAGCTCAGGCTACAAATGCATTTAAAGCAATAAAAACTCAAATTGAGTGTCACACCTAAACCAGAGGATTTATGCACACACTTCAACATGTATTTTGTTCAGGATGTCCTCCTGAAGCCTAAATGAGCATTAATTTGACTACACAACTCATTCCTATGAAGATACATTCAAAGTCAGAAAGCGCGCTCAAGCTCGGGCTGAAAATGCATTTAAAGCAATAAAAACTCAAATTGAGTGTCACACCTAAACCAAAGGACTTATGCACACATTCAACATGTATTTTGTTCAGGATGACCTCCTGAAGCCTATATGAGCTTTAATTTGACCACACAACTCATTCCTATGAAGATACATTCAAACTCACAAAACGTGCTCAGCTCGGGCTGAAAATGCATTTAAAGCAATAAAAACTCAAATTGAGTGTCACGCCTAAACCAAAGGATTTATGCACACACTTTAACATGTATTTTGTTCAGAAGGACCACCTGAAGCCTAAATGAGCATTAATTTGATCACACAATTCATGCCTATGAAGATGCATTCAAACTCACAAAACGTGCTCAGCTCGGGCTGAAAATGCATTTAAAGCAATAAAAACTCAAATTGAGTGTCACACCTAAACCAAAGGATTTATGCACACACTTCATCATGTATTTTGTTCAGGATGGCCTCCTGAAGCCTAAAAGAGCATTAATTTGACTAAACAAATCATTCCTATGAAGATACATTCAAAGTCAGAAAGCGCGCTCAGCTCGGAATGAAAATGCATTTAAAGCAATAAAAACTCAAATTGAGTGTCACACCTAAACCAAAGGATTATGCACACACTTCAACATGTATTTTGTTCAGGATGGCCTCCTGAAGCCTATATGAGCATTAATTTGACCACACAACTCATTCCTATGAAGATACATTCAAACTCACAAAACATGCTCAGCTCGGGCTGAAAATGCATTTAAAGCAATAAAAACTCAAATTGAGTGTCACGCCTAAACCAAAGGACTTATGCACACACTTCAACATGTATTTTGTTCAGGATGACCACCTGAAGCCTAAATGAGCATTAATTTGACCACACAACTCATTCCTATGAAGATACATTCAAACTCACAAAACGTGCTCAACTCGGGCTGAAAATGCATTTAAAGCAATAAAAACTCAAATTGAGTGTCACGCCTAAACCAAAGGACTTATGCATACACTTCAACATGTATTTTGTTCAGGATGACCACCTGAAGCCTAAATGAGCATTAATTTGACCACACAACTCATTCCTATGAAGATACATTCAAACTCACAAAACGTGCTCAGCTCGGGCTGAAAATGCATTTAAAGCAATCAAAACTCAAATTGAGTGTAAGGCCTAAACCAAAGGACTTATGCACACACTTCAACATGTATTTTGTTCAGGATGACCTCCTGAAGCCCATATGAGAATTAATTTGACCACACAACTCATTCCTATGAAGATACATTCAAACTCACAAAACGTGCTCAGCTCGGGCTGAAAATGCATTTAAAGCAATAAAAACTCAAATTGAGTGTCACGCCTAAACCAAAGGACTTATGCACACACTTCAACATGTATTTTGTTCAGGATGACCACCTGAAGCCTAAATGAGCATTAATTTGACCACACAACTCATTCCTATGAAGATACATTCAAACTCACAAAACGTGCTCAACTCGGGCTGAAAATGCATTTAAAGCAATAAAAACTCAAATTGAGTGTCACGCCTAAACCAAAGGACTTATGCATACACTTCAACATGTATTTTGTTCAGGATGACCACCTGAAGCCTAAATGAGCATTAATTTGACCACACAACTCATTCCTATGAAGATACATTCAAACTCACAAAACGTGCTCAGCTCGGGCTGAAAATGCATTTAAAGCAATCAAAACTCAAATTGAGTGTAAGGCCTAAACCAAAGGACTTATGCACACACTTCAACATGTATTTTGTTCAGGATGACCTCCTGAAGCCCATATGAGAATTAATTTGACCACACAACTCATTCCTATGAAGATACATTCAAACTCACAAAACGTGCTCAGCTCGGGCTGAAAATTCATTTAAAGCAATAAAAACTCAAATTGAGTGTCACGCCTAAACCAAAGGACTTATGCACACACTTCAACATGTATTTTGTTCAGGATGACCACCTGAAGCCTAAATGAGCATTAATTTGATCACACAACTCATGCCTATGAAGATACATTCAAACTCACAAAACGTGCTCAGCTCGGGCTGAAAATGCATTTAAAGCAATAAAAACTCAAATTGAGTGTCACACCTAAACCAAAGGACTTATGGACACACTTCAACATGTATTTTGTTCAGGATGACCACCTGAAGCCTAAATGAGCATTCATTTGACCACACAACTCATTCCTATGAAGATACATTCAAAGTCAGAAAGCGCGCTCAGCTCAGGCTACAAATGCATTTAAAGCAATAAAAACTCAAATTGAGTGTCACGCCTAAACCAGAGGATTTATGCACACACTTCAACATGTATTTTGTTCAGGATGTCCTCCTGAAGCCTAAATGAGCATTAATTTGACTACACAACTCATTCCTATGAAGATACATTCAAAGTCAGAAAGCGCGCTCAAGCTCGGGCTGAAAATGCATTTAAAGCAATAAAAACTCAAATTGAGTGTCACGCCTAAACCAAAGGATTTATGCACACACTTTAACATGTATTTTGTTCAGAAGGACCACCTGAAGCCTAAATGAGCATTAATTTGATCACACAATTCATGCCTATGAAGATGCATTCAAACTCACAAAACGTGCTCAGCTCGGGCTGAAAATGCATTTAAAGCAATAAAAACTCAAATGGAGTGTCACGCCTAAACCAAAGGACTTATGCACACACTTCAACATGTATTTAGTTCAGGATGACCACCTGAAGCCGAAATGAGCATTAATTTGACCACACAACTCATTCTTATGAAGATACATTCAAACTCACAAAACATGCTCAGCTCGGGCTGAAAATGCATTTAAAGCAATAAAAACTCAAATTGAGTGTCACGCCTAAACCAAAGGACTTATGCACACACTTCAACATGTATTTTGTTCAGGATGACCACCTGAAGCCTAAATGAGCATTAATTTGACCACACAACTCATTCCTATGAAGATACATTCAAACTCACAAAAAGTGCTCAGCTCGGGCTGAAAATGCATTTAAAGCAATAAAAACTCAAATTGAGTGTCACGCCCAAACCAAAGAACTTATGCACACACTTCAATATTTATTTAGTTCAGGATGACCACCTGAAGCCTAAATGAGCATTAATTTGACCACACAACTAATTCCTATGAAGCTACATTCAAACTCACAAAACGTGCTCAGCTCGGGCTGAAAATGCATTTAAAGCAATAAAAACTCAAATTGAGTGTCACGCCTAAACCAAAGGACTTATGCACACAATTCAACATGTATTTTGTTCAGGATGACCACCTGAAGCCTAAATGAGCATTAATTTGACCACACAACTCATTCCTATGAAGATACATTCAAACTCACAAAACGTGCTCAGCTCGGGCTGAAAATGCATTTAAAGCAATAAAAACTCAAATTGAGTGTCACACCTAAACCAAAGGACTTATGAACACACTTCAACATGTATTTTGTTCAGGATGACCACCTGAAGCCTAAATGAGCATTAATTTGACCACACAACTCATTCCTATGAAGATACATTCAAACTCACAAAACGTGCTCAGCTCGGGCTGAAAATGCATTTAAAGCAATCAAAACTCAAATTGAGTGTAAGGCCTAAACCAAAGGACTTATGCACACACTTCAACATGTATTTTGTTCAGGATGACCTCCTGAAGCCCATATGAGAATTAATTTGACCACACAACTCATTCCTATGAAGATACATTCAAACTCACAAAACGTGCTCAGCTCGGGCTGAAAATGCATTTAAAGCAATAAAAACTCAAATTGAGTGTCACGCCTAAACCAAAGGACTTATGCACACACTTCAACATGTATTTTGTTCAGGATGACCACCTGAAGCCTAAATGAGCATTAATTTGACCACACAACTCATTCCTATGAAGATACATTCAAACTCACAAAACGTGCTCAGCTCGGGCTGAAAATTCATTTAAAGCAATAAAAACTCAAATTGAGTGTCACGCCTAAACCAAAGGACTTATGCACACACTTCAACATGTATTTTGTTCAGGATGACCACCTGAAGCCTAAATGAGCATTAATTTGATCACACAACTCATGCCTATGAAGATACATTCAAACTCACAAAACGTGCTCAGCTCGGGCTGAAAATGCATTTAAAGCAATAAAAACTCAAATTGAGTGTCACACCTAAACCAAAGGACTTATGGACACACTTCAACATGTATTTTGTTCAGGATGACCACCTGAAGCCTAAATGAGCATTCATTTGACCACACAACTCATTCCTATGAAGATACATTCAAAGTCAGAAAGCGCGCTCAGCTCAGGATACAAATGCATTTAAAGCAATAAAAACTCAAATTGAGTGTCACGCCTAAACCAGAGGATTTATGCACACACTTCAACATGTATTTTGTTCAGGATGTCCTCCTGAAGCCTAAATGAGCATTAATTTGACTACACAACTCATTCCTATGAAGATACATTCAAAGTCAGAAAGCGCGCTCAAGCTCGGGCTGAAAATGCATTTAAAGCAATAAAAACTCAAATTGAGTGTCACGCCTAAACCAAAGGATTTATGCACACACTTTAACATGTATTTTGTTCAGAAGGACCACCTGAAGCCTAAATGAGCATTAATTTGATCACACAATTCATGCCTATGAAGATGCATTCAAACTCACAAAACGTGCTCAGCTCGGGCTGAAAATGCATTTAAAGCAATAAAAACTCAAATGGAGTGTCACGCCTAAACCAAAGGACTTATGCACACACTTCAACATGTATTTAGTTCAGGATGACCACCTGAAGCCGAAATGAGCATTAATTTGACCACACAACTCATTCTTATGAAGATACATTCAAACTCACAAAACATGCTCAGCTCGGGCTGAAAATGCATTTAAAGCAATAAAAACTCAAATTGAGTGTCACGCCTAAACCAAAGGACTTATGCACACACTTCAACATGTATTTTGTTCAGGATGACCACCTGAAGCCTAAATGAGCATTAATTTGACCACACAACTCATTCCTATGAAGATACATTCAAACTCACAAAAAGTGCTCAGCTCGGGCTGAAAATGCATTTAAAGCAATAAAAACTCAAATTGAGTGTCACGCCCAAACCAAAGAACTTATGCACACACTTCAATATTTATTTAGTTCAGGATGACCACCTGAAGCCTAAATGAGCATTAATTTGACCACACAACTCATTCCTATGAAGATACATTCAAACTCACAAAACGTGCTCAGCTCGGGCTGAAAATGCATTTAAAGCAATAAAAACTCAAATTGAGTGTCACACCTAAACCAAAGGACTTATGAACACACTTCAACATGTATTTTGTTCAGGATGACCACCTGAAGCCTAAATGAGCATTAATTTGACCACACAACTCATTCCTATGAAGATACATTCAAACTCACAAAACGTGCTCAGCTCGGGCTGAAAATGCATTTAAAGCAATCAAAACTCAAATTGAGTGTAAGGCCTAAACCAAAGGACTTATGCACACACTTCAACATGTATTTTGTTCAGGATGACCTCCTGAAGCCCATATGAGAATTAATTTGACCACACAACTCATTCCTATGAAGATACATTCAAACTCACAAAACGTGCTCAGCTCGGGCTGAAAATGCATTTAAAGCAATAAAAACTCAAATTGAGTGTCACGCCTAAACCAAAGGACTTATGCACACACTTCAACATGTATTTTGTTCAGGATGACCACCTGAAGCCTAAATGAGCATTAATTTGACCACACAACTCATTCCTATGAAGATACATTCAAACTCACAAAACGTGCTCAACTCGGGCTGAAAATGCATTTAAAGCAATAAAAACTCAAATTGAGTGTCACGCCTCAACCAAAGGACTTATGCACACACTTCAACATGTATTTTGTTCAGGATGATCTCCTGAAGCCTAAATGAGCATTAATTTGACGACACAACTCATTCCTATGAAGATACATTCAAACTCACAAAACGTGCTCAACTCGGGCTGAAAATGCATTTAAAGCAATAAAAACTCAAATTGAGTGTCACGCCTCAACCAAAGGACTTATGCACACACTTCAACATGTATTTTGTTCAGGATGATCTCCTGAAGCCTAAATGAGCATTAATTTGACTACACAACTCATTCCTATGAAGATACATTCAAACTCACAAAACGTGCTCAGCTCGGGCTGAAAATGCATTTAAAGCAATAAAAACTCAAATTGAGTGTCACACCTAAACCAAAGGACTTATGAACACACTTCAACATGTATTTTGTTCAGGATGACCACCTGAAGCCTAAATGAGCATTAATTTGACCACACAACTCATTCCTATGAAGATACATTCAAACTCACAAAACGAGCTCAGCTCGGGCTGAAAATGCATTTAAAGCAATCAAAACTCAAATTGAGTGTAAGGCCTAAACCAAAGGACTTATGCACACACTTCAACATGTATTTTGTTCAGGATGACCTCCTGAAGCCCATATGAGAATTAATTTGACCACACAACTCATTCCTATGAAGATACATTCAAACTCACAAAACGTGCTCAGCTCGGGCTGAAAATGCATTTAAAGCAATAAAAACTCAAATTGAGTGTCACGCCTAAACCAAAGGACTTATGCACACACTTCAACATGTATTTTGTTCAGGATGACCACCTGAAGCCTAAATGAGCATTAATTTGACCACACAACTCATTCCTATGAAGATACATTCAAACTCACAAAACGTGCTCAACTCGGGCTGAAAATGCATTTAAAGCAATAAAAACTCAAATTGAGTGTCACGCCTCAACCAAAGGACTTATGCACACACTTCAACATGTATTTTGTTCAGGATGACCTCCTGAAGCCTAAATGAGCATTAATTTGACCACACAACTCATTCCTATGAAGATACATTCAAACTCACAAAACGTGCTCAGCTCGGGCTGAAAATGCATTTAAAGCAATAAAAACTCAAATGGAGTGTCACGCCTAAACCAAAGGACTTATGCACACACTTCAACATGTATTTAGTTCAGGATGACCACCTGAAGCCGAAATGAGCATTAATTTGACCACACAACTCATTCTTATGAAGATACATTCAAACTCACAAAACATGCTCAGCTCGGGCTGAAAATGCATTTAAAGCAATAAAAACTCAAATTGAGTGTCACGCCTAAACCAAAGGACTTATGCACACACTTCAACATGTATTTTGTTCAGGATGACCACCTGAAGCCTAAATGAGCATTAATTTGACCACACAACTGATTCCTATGAAGATACATTCAAACTCACAAAACGTGCTCAGCTCGGGCTGAAAATGCATTTAAAGCAATAAAAACTCAAATTGAGTGTCACGCCTAAACCAAAGGACTTATGCACACACTTCAACATGTATTTTGTTCAGGATGACCACCTGAAGCCTAAATGAGCATTAATTTGACCACACAACTCATTCCTATGAAGATACATTCAAACTCACAAAACGTGCTCAGCTCGGGCTGAAAATGCATTTAAAGCAATAAAAACTCAAATTGAGTGTCACGCCTAAACCAAAAGACTTATGCACACACTTCAACATGTATTTAGTTCAGGATGACCACCTGAAGCCGAAATGAGCATTAATTTGACCACACAACTCATTCTTATGAAGATACATTCAAACTCACAAAACATGCTCAGCTCGGGCTGAAAATGCATTTAAAGCAATAAAAACTCAAATTGAGTGTCACGCCTAAACCAAAGGACTTATGCACACACTTCAACATGTATTTAGTTCAGGATGTCCTCCTGAAGCCTAAATGAGCATTAATTTGACCACACAACTCATTCCTATGAAGATACATTCAAACTCACAAAAAGTGCTCAGCTCGGGCTGAAAATGCATTTAAAGCAATAAAAACTCAAATTGAGTGTCACGCCCAAACCAAAGAACTTTTGCACACACTTCAATATTTATTTAGTTCAGGATGACCACCTGAAGCCTAAATGAGCATTCATTTGACCACACAACTCATTCCTATGAAGATACATTCAAACTCACAAAACGTGCTCAACTCGGGCTGAAAATGCATTTAAAGCAATAAAAACTCAAATTTTAAAAAACTTTACCAGTGTAGGCAACTTAATAATAATAATACTAATAATACATTTTATTGATAAGCGCCTTTCAAGACACCCAAGGACACTTTACAATAACAAAAAACACAAAACAATACGGGTTGAGCAGCTGACATGTCTGTCATTTTCTTGTGAGAATTAATTTTTTTCCAGAACAACACTCACAAAATTAGATATAGGTCTACATGACTTCCAACATTGTGATGTGCACTCACAGCAGCAATACCAGTCTTCGGCCGCTCAATTCATGCAAATTCTTCTCAAGACACTGCTCATGGTACCACCTTTCGCACTGGGTCTCGTCAAAAGGGGGCCGGGGGGAGAGAACCCTAACATCGCAAGATTATATGTTCGGAAATTTCAATCAGGATAACTCTAAGTTGCTTTTAAAATTCAAATTTTTTCTTTTACTTGAACCAACCCAATTTCAATGATGCATGCAAAGCATCATGAAGACAATGTCGATGCAAGATAAATTGTGTGTTCTTCCATTGTAAAAATCACTCGTTTTGTCAGAGGACCTTTTCCAGGTGGTTTTGCCATTTAGAGCATGCCACAGTGCATGGCGAGAACAAATACGACAACATGACGGAATATCAGTGAACATTAAACTTAAAATTCACAGTGTGTAAATATGGGATTGAAATTTTATCTTGACATTTTATTTTCATCGGAGCAGTGAATAACACGAGATTTTTCGTTGTGGTACAAGTCATAAAAAATGACTTTCTCATAAGCTTTCAGAATTCATCCCTGGTATCAACACTTCCTCTTCATGAAGTAGTTTGAAACAAAATATATCTTTGGCATCATTTCTGGATGCCACAATTAAACATTTTTTGCATGGGTGATCATCATCCAATAAACCTGCTGTGGTCAGTATTTCTGACGATTGTCTTGTTCTCTTATTTTCCATCGCCACATAATGTTCTAAAATTGATGCACGGAATGTCTGGGGAAGGCCTTCATCAGTTCCACTGCCATCTGAAAAAAAATAGCTTGTTTGTCTTGTGGGAGTGACAAAACTGTTTCGGGCGAACAATTTGAAAACACAATTTGTACAAGGCTGCATAAAGCTGGACGATCGCTTGGTTGTGCGTTGAAGTTTTGGACCCTGTGTTGTCAACCCGCGCCACTTTCGGCCTGCCTGGCTTGGAGGAGCTCCGGCGGGGACAAACTGGCGGCATCGCTTCTATACCGGCCCGTCGCGGGCGTATTCGACGAGGTTTATTAGCCCGTTGCTTGACACCCGCGCCCCTCCCGGCTTCCCGCAAGATCCCCCTGATCAGAGCTGCATTGCGATCCGCTAGGAGCAGCCGCGCCCGGGCCGTGTTTTGCAGCGGCATTGTACGATATTTCGCGAGGATGGCCGTGAGCTTTTCACCCACTTCGCTTGCAACCCGGGCCACGTTGGACCGACGGGCGCGGCGGAACTCCGGCGAGGTCAGGCGGGTGGCGTATTTTCCTTCACAGAATGTCGCGCGGGTGTGCGTCGAAGTTTTCTGCCCTTTGTGTTAGGGTCCATTGTTTGTCCACAGTGTCGACCCTCCCTTTTGATTTTGCGCCCGGGACCTAACCGACGCTGTCGCTTGGCCCCGCCAGAGCTGCGCCGTGCCTGGCGGGCCGGCAAAGGCGAGTGTTGCAAGCGAAGAGGTGGAAGACCTCGCGCACACCAACACGACCTGCCGGGAGCAAAGCTGCTGCCCGCTCGGCTCCGCCAGAGATGCACCTCGCTTTGAGGGACAGGGGGCGCGGTGTGCAATCAAAGGGAAGAAAAACTTGGGAATCAAACCGCGCGAAGGTCCGGGACCGAACCGATGCCACCCGCTTGGCCCTGCCGGAGTTGCGCGGGGCAGGTAGGGCCGAGAGTGGTGTGTGTGATAAGCGAAGCGGAGGAACAGCTCACGCCCGCCCGTGAGAAATTTCGGACAGAGCCGTTTTTGCCCACGGCCGAGCCGGAGTTGCTCCGCTGCGGCGCTCAGGCTGTTCCGACGAGGATGTTGGGGCGGAGCGCTGGGAGAACCGCGGGTGTTAAGCAAAGTGTTCGGCTTCGTGAGAGATGAAGAGAGGAACCACGCGCAGACACAAAAAGCACAGAAGGGTTTTATTGCCAGTAAGCGAGACAGGCCGAGGTGGTCACAACTGAAAGGTAGTCAAAATGATCAATTCGAGGAGTGCAGGAATCCTGGAGCGGTACGGCGTCGTCGACACGGCAGGAAGGATCTCTGACGAAGTGACAATGGGTGGCTCTTCAGGCTGGCTTTTATGCTGCAAGTGGCAGATGAGATAATGACTCGCAGGTGTGTCGGGGAGGCAGGTGCACTGATTAGAGAAGCGCCCATCCCACACTGAAAAAGGTAACAATAACTTTTTGGGAGCGGCAAATTCCCCCACAGGAGAACAGAGAAATAGTGGTTTGATTTCGTGGAGTTCGTGGCGCAATGCATGAGGCGTCTGACTACAAATCAGGTCATGCTCGGCCAAAGAGAGGGCGTCCACCAGGTTGAAAAAGAGATGAAGAGCAAACACTGTCAATACATAATAAAGTTTCTCTGTCCCAATATCCCAAAAAAAAAGCCCAGTCCGAAGTAGCAAGATTAAGAAAATCTTTTGAAAAAACGCTCACATGAGGCGGATTTTGAGCCTTGCCTATGCAGTGATATTAATAATAATTGTAATAATAATCATGAAAAAGTGTGATGGTGGCGTGGCATTCATTTATCTTTTGAATTGGTGCGTTTAGATTTTTGTTTTTTGCTTTTCCTTGTATTTGGGTGTAGTTTCAAGCGCAGCTCATGTTCACACAACGCACATTTTATCTCATTATTTTTAGAGGGTCACAGGAAATCATATGGAAGGCTGCAATGGCCAACTCTCACCAGCAGAGGCTATCGTAAAGTGCTGGCCGTGCATGGACAAATAGGGCTCTCGCATTTCAGAAAGCACAAGAGTGACACAACGTGGCATCAGCTCTGAGCAGCAAATATTGTCAATTCATCGTCAATTTTTTCCGTCCCAAGAACCCCCCAAAAAAGTCAAAAGAGCCAAGATTTTTTAAAAACGCTCACATCAGAAGGATTTTGAGGCGTGTCGATGCAAAAAAAAAAGAAAAAAGAAAAAAGACAATTAAAAAGTGTGATGGGGACACGACGTTCTTTGAATTCTAAATTGATATATTTCGATTTTTTTTGCTTTCACATGTATTTGGTTTGAGATTCGATTTCAGCTCATGTTCACAGGGCGGACATTTTATGTTGTTGCTTATTTTTAGAGGGTCATAAAAAAAATCCCAGACTTGACTTCTTCGTTTACAGTTGACTGAATAGGGATGATTGTTTTATTTGGGAGCAGAGAGATGTTGACTTAAATTCGCGGAGTTTATGATGCCACGGATAACGTGTCTCAATACGATTCAGTATTCGTTCGCGGAACGTCGCGCGGCTGGAAGCCGACGTTTTCTGCCCTTTGCGTTCGAAACCATTGTGTGTCCACGGTGCCGCCCCTCCCTTTTTTTGTCTCTTTTTCAGTGTGGGCTGGGCGCCTCTCGAATCAGTGCACCTGCCTCCCCTACACACGTGCGAGTCTTCATCTCATCTGCCACTTGCACCATAAAAGACAGCGTGAACAGCCACCCGTTGCCAGTTCGTCAGCGATCCTTCCTGCCGAGCTAGCTGCTGCCACGCCGTTACGCTCCAGCATTTCTGCACTCCTCAACGTGATCATTTTGACTAGCTTTCAGTTGTTTACACCTCGACCTGACCAACTTTCTGGCAATAAAACCCCTCTTCGTTTTTGGTGTCTGTGTGTGGTTCTTGTATTGATCTCTCACGAAACCTAACACTTTAATTCACATTCGACCCAAACTCCTCGTTTGGAGCGTCCCTCGCGCCGAAACGGTGCAGCATCGGCGGTGCCGTGGGCATAAACAACTCGGTACGACATTTCGCGCGGGTGGGCGTGAGATGTTCCTCCGCTTCACTGGTAACCCTGGATACTCTCCGCCGTACGGGTGCCGTGCGCCCCGAACCCGAAGCAATGAGGGACATTTTAGGGCGGTCGGGTTCGGGTAGGGGTAGGGCTCGGGCTCGGGCTCGGGCCGCCCGATCTTACTTCTGCTCCGGCGGGGCCAAGCGGGTGGCATCCGTTCGGTCCCGGACCTTCGTGCTGTTTGATTACCAAAGGACTTATGCACACACTTCAACTTGTATTTTGTTCAGGATGACCTCCTGAAGCCTAAATGAGCATTAATTTGATCACACAACTCATGCCTATGAAGATACATTCAAACTCACAAAACGTGCTCAGCTCGGGCTGAAAATGCATTTAAAGCAATAAAAACTCAAATTGAGTGTCACACCTAAACCAAAGGACTTATGGACACACTTCAACATGTATTTTGTTCAGGATGACCACCTGAAGCCTAAATGAGCATTCATTTGACCACACAACTCATTCCTATGAAGATACATTCAAAGTCAGAAAGCGCGCTCAGCTCAGGCTACAAATGCATTTAAAGCAATAAAAACTCAAATTGAGTGTCACGCCTAAACCAGAGGATTTATGCACACACTTCAACATGTATTTTGTTCAGGATGTCCTCCTGAAGCCTAAATGAGCATTAATTTGACTACACAACTCATTCCTATGAAGATACATTCAAAGTCAGAAAGCGCGCTCAAGCTCGGGCTGAAAATGCATTTAAAGCAATAAAAACTCAAATTGAGTGTCACACCTAAACCAAAGGACTTATGCACACATTCAACATGTATTTTGTTCAGGATGACCTCCTGAAGCCTATATGAGCTTTAATTTGACCACACAACTCATTCCTATGAAGATACATTCAAACTCACAAAACGTGCTCAGCTCGGGCTGAAAATGCATTTAAAGCAATAAAAACTCAAATTGAGTGTCACGCCTAAACCAAAGGATTTATGCACACACTTTAACATGTATTTTGTTCAGAAGGACCACCTGAAGCCTAAATGAGCATTAATTTGATCACACAATTCATGCCTATGAAGATGCATTCAAACTCACAAAACGTGCTCAGCTCGGGCTGAAAATGCATTTAAAGCAATAAAAACTCAAATTGAGTGTCACACCTAAACCAAAGGACTTATGCACACACTTCATCATGTATTTTGTTCAGGATGGCCTCCTGAAGCCTAAAAGAGCATTAATTTGACTAAACAAATCATTCCTATGAAGATACATTCAAAGTCAGAAAGCGCGCTCAGCTCGGAATGAAAATGCATTTAAAGCAATAAAAACTCAAATTGAGTGTCACACCTAAACCAAAGGATTATGCACACACTTCAACATGTATTTTGTTCAGGATGACCACCTGAAGCCCATATGAGAATTAATTTGACCACACAACTCATTCCTATGAAGATACATTCAAACTCACAAAACATGCTCAGCTCGGGCTGAAAATGCATTTAAAGCAATAAAACTCAAATTGAGTGTCACGCCTAAACCAAAGGACTTATGCACACACTTCAACATGTATTTTGTTCAGGATGACCACCTGAAGCCTAAATGAGCATTAATTTGACCACACAACTCATTCCTATGAAGATACATTCAAACTCACAAAACGTGCTCAACTCGGGCTGAAAATGCATTTAAAGCAATAAAAACTCAAATTGAGTGTCACGCCTAAACCAAAGGACTTATGCACACACTTCAACATGTATTTTGTTCAGGATGACCACCTGAAGCCCATATGAGAATTAATTTGACCACACAACTCATTCCTATGAAGATACATTCAAACTCACAAAACATGCTCAGCTCGGGCTGAAAATGCATTTAAAGCAATAAAAACTCAAATTGAGTGTCACGCCTAAACCAAAGGACTTATGCACACACTTCAACATGTATTTTGTTCAGGATGACCACCTGAAGCCTAAATGAGCATTAATTTGACCACACAACTCATTCCTATGAAGATACATTCAAAGTCAGAAAGCGCGCTCAGCTCGGACTGAAAATGCATTTAAAGCAATAAAAACTCAAATGGAGTGTCACGCCTAAACCAAAGGACTTATGCACACACTTCAACATGTATTTAGTTCAGGATGACCACCTGAAGCCGAAATGAGCATTAATTTGACCACACAATTCATTCTTATGAAGATACATTCAAACTCACAAAACATGCTCAGCTCGGGCTGAAAATGCATTTAAAGCAATAAAAACTCAAATTGAGTGTCACGCCTAAACCAAAGGACTTATGCACACACTTCAACATGTATTTTGTTCAGGATGACCACCTGAAGCCTAAATGAGCATTAATTTGACCACACAACTCATTCCTATGAAGATACATTCAAACTCACAAAACGTGCTCAACTCGGGCTGAAAATGCATTTAAAGCAATAAAAACTCAAATTGAGTGTCACGCCTAAACCAAAGGACTTATGCACACACTTCAACATGTATTTAGTTCAGGATGTCCTCCTGAAGCCTAAATGAGCATTAATTTGACCACACAACTCATTCCTATGAAGATACATTCAAACTCACAAAAAGTGCTCAGCTCGGGCTGAAAATGCATTTAAAGCAATAAAAACTCAAATTGAGTGTCACGCCCAAACCAAAGAACTTATGCACACACTTCAATATTTATTTAGTTCAGGATGACCACCTGAAGCCTAAATGAGCATTAATTTGACCACACAACTAATTCCTATGAAGCTACATTCAAACTCACAAAACGTGCTCAGCTCGGGCTGAAAATGCATTTAAAGCAATAAAAACTCAAATTGAGTGTCACGCCTAAACCAAAGGACTTATGCACACACTTCAACATGTATTTTGTTCAGGATGACCACCTGAAGCCTAAATGAGCATTAATTTGACCACACAACTGATTCCTATGAAGATACATTCAAACTCACAAAACGTGCTCAGCTCGGGCTGAAAATGCATTTAAAGCAATAAAAACTCAAATTGAGTGTCACGCCTAAACCAAAGGACTTATGCACACACTTCAACATGTATTTTGTTCAGGATGACCACCTGAAGCCTAAATGAGCATTAATTTGACCACACAACTCATTCCTATGAAGATACATTCAAACTCACAAAACGTGCTCAACTCGGGCTGAAAATGCATTTAAAGCAATAAAAACTCAAATTTTAAAAAACTTTACCAGTGTAGGCAACTTAATAATAATAATAATACTAATAATACATTTTATTGATAAGCGCCTTTCAAGACACCCAAGGACACTTTACAATAACAAAAAACACAAAACAATACGGGTTGAGCAGCTGACATGTCTGTCATTTTCTTGTGAGAATTAATTTTTTTCCAGAACAACACTCACAAAATTAGATATAGGTCTACATGACTTCCAACATTGTGATGTGCACTCACAGCAGCAATACCAGTCTTCGGCCGCTCAATTCATGCAAATTCTTCTCAAGACACTGCTCATGGTACCACCTTTCGCACTGGGTCTCGTCAAAAGGGGGCCGGGGGGAGAGAACCCTAACATCGCAAGATTATATGTTCGGAAATTTCAATCAGGATAACTCTAAGTTGCTTTTAAAATTCAAATTTTTTCTTTTACTTGAACCAACCCAATTTCAATGATGCATGCAAAGCATCATGAAGACAATGTCGATGCAAGATAAATTGTGTGTTCTTCCATTGTAAATATCACTCGTTTTGTCAGAGGACCTTTTCCAGGTGGTTTTGCCATTTAGAGCATGCCACAGTGCATGGCGAGAACAAATACGACAACATGACGGAATATCAGTGAACATTAAACTTAAAATTCACAGTGTGTAAATATGGGATTGAAATTTTATCTTGACATTTTATTTTCATCGGAGCAGTGAATAACACGAGATTTTTCGTTGTGGTACAAGTCATAAAAAATGACTTTCTCATAAGCTTTCAGAATTCATCCCTGGTATCAACACTTCCTCTTCATGAAGTAGTTTGAAACAAAATATATCTTTGGCATCATTTCTGGATGCCACAATTAAACATTTTTTGCATGGGTGATCATCATCCAATAAACCTGCTGTGGTCAGTATTTCTGACGATTGTCTTGTTCTCTTATTTTCCATCGCCACATAATGTTCTAAAATTGATGCACGGAATGTCTGGGGAAGGCCTTCATCAGTTCCACTGCCATCTGAAAAAAAATAGCTTGTTTGTCTTGTGGGAGTGACAAAACTGTTTCGGGCGAACAATTTGAAAACACAATTTGTACAAGGCTGCATAAAGCTGGACGATCGCTTGGTTGTGCGTTGAAGTTTTGGACCCTGTGTTGTCAACCCGCGCCACTTTCGGCCTGCCTGGCTTGGAGGAGCTCCGGCGGGGACAAACTGGCGGCATCGCTTCTATACCGGCCCGTCGCGGGCGTATTCGACGAGGTTTATTAGCCCGTTGCTTGACACCCGCGCCCCTCCCGGCTTCCCGCAAGATCCCCCTGATCAGAGCTGCATTGCGATCCGCTAGGAGCAGCCGCGCCCGGGCCGTGTTTTGCAGCGGCATTGTACGATATTTCGCGAGGATGGCCGTGAGCTTTTCACCCACTTCGCTTGCAACCCGGGCCACGTTGGACCGACGGGCGCGGCGAAACTCCGGCGAGGTCAGGCGGGTGGCGTATTTTCCTTCACAGAATGTCGCGCGGGTGTGCGTCGAAGTTTTCTGCCCTTTGTGTTAGGGTCCATTGTTTGTCCACAGTGTCGACCCTCCCTTTTGATTTTGCGCCCGGGACCTAACCGACGCTGTCGCTTGGCCCCGCCAGAGCTGCGCCGTGCCTGGCGGGCCGGCAAAGGCGAGTGTTGCAAGCGAAGAGGTGGAAGACCTCGCGCACACCAACACGACCTGCCGGGAGCAAAGCTGCTGCCCGCTCGGCTCCGCCAGAGATGCACCTCGCTTTGAGGGACAGGGGGCGCGGTGTGCAATCAAAGGGAAGAAAAACTTGGGAATCAAACCGCGCGAAGGTCCGGGACCGAACCGATGCCACCCGCTTGGCCCTGCCGGAGTTGCGCGGGGCAGGTAGGGCCGAGAGTGGTGTGTGTGATAAGCGAAGCGGAGGAACAGCTCACGCCCGCCCGTGAGAAATTTCGGACAGAGCCGTTTTTGCCCACGGACGAGCCGGAGTTGCTCCGCTGCGGCGCTCAGGCTGTTCCGACGAGGATGTTGGGGCGGAGCGCTGGGAGAACCGCGGGTGTTAAGCAAAGTGTTCGGCTTCGTGAGAGATGAAGAGAGGAACCACGCGCAGACACAAAAAGCACAGAAGGGTTTTATTGCCAGTAAGCGAGACAGGCCGAGGTGGTCACAACTGAAAGGTAGTCAAAATGATCAATTCGAGGAGTGCAGGAATCCTGGAGCGGTACGGCGTCGTCGACACGGCAGGAAGGATCTCTGACGAAGTGACAATGGGTGGCTCTTCAGGCTGGCTTTTATGCTGCAAGTGGCAGATGAGATAATGACTCGCAGGTGTGTCGGGGAGGCAGGTGCACTGATTAGAGAAGCGCCCATCCCACACTGAAAAAGGTAACAATAACTTTTTGGGAGCGGCAAATTCCCCCACAGGAGAACAGAGAAATAGTGGTTTGATTTCGTGGAGTTCGTGGCGCAATGCATGAGGCGTCTGACTACAAATCAGGTCATGCTCGGCCAAAGAGAGGGCGTCCACCAGGTTGAAAAAGAGATGAAGAGCAAACACTGTCAATACATAATAAAGTTACTCTGTCCCAATATCCCAAAAAAAAAGCCCAGTCCGAAGTAGCAAGATTAAGAAAATCTTTTGAAAAAACGCTCACATGAGGCGGATTTTGAGCCTTGCCTATGCAGTGATATTAATAATAATTGTAATAATAATCATGAAAAAGTGTGATGGTGGCGTGGCATTCATTTATCTTTTGAATTGGTGCGTTTAGATTTTTGTTTTTTGCTTTTCCTTGTATTTGGGTGTAGTTTCAAGCGCAGCTCATGTTCACACAACGCACATTTTATCTCATTATTTTTAGAGGGTCACAGGAAATCATATGGAAGGCTGCAATGGCCAACTCTCACCAGCAGAGGCTATCGTAAAGTGCTGGCCGTGCATGGACAAATAGGGCTCTCGCATTTCAGAAAGCACAAGAGTGACACAACGTGGCATCAGCTCTGAGCAGCAAATATTGTCAATTCATCGTCAATTTTTTCCGTCCCAAGAACCCCCCAAAAAAGTCAAAAGAGCCAAGATTTTTTAAAAACGCTCACATCAGAAGGATTTTGAGGCGTGTCGATGCAAAAAAAAAAGAAAAAAGAAAAAAAGACAATTAAAAAGTGTGATGGGGACACGACGTTCTTTGAATTCTAAATTGATATATTTCGATTTTTTTTGCTTTCACATGTATTTGGTTTGAGATTCGATTTCAGCTCATGTTCACAGGGCGGACATTTTATGTTGTTGCTTATTTTTAGAGGGTCATAAAAAAAATCCCAGACTTGACTTCTTCGTTTACAGTTGACTGAATAGGGATGATTGTTTTATTTGGGAGCAGAGAGATGTTGACTTAAATTCGCGGAGTTTATGATGCCACGGATAACGTGTCTCAATACGATTCAGTATTCGTTCGCGGAACGTCGCGCGGCTGGAAGCCGACGTTTTCTGCCCTTTGCGTTCGAAACCATTGTGTGTCCACGGTGCCGCCCCTCCCTTTTTTTGTCTCTTTTTCAGTGTGGGCTGGGCGCCTCTCGAATCAGTGCACCTGCCTCCCCTACACACGTGCGAGTCTTCATCTCATCTGCCACTTGCACCATAAAAGACAGCGTGAACAGCCACCCGTTGCCAGTTCGTCAGCGATCCTTCCTGCCGAGCTAGCTGCTGCCACGCCGTTACGCTCCAGCATTTCTGCACTCCTCAACGTGATCATTTTGACTAGCTTTCAGTTGTTTACACCTCGACCTGACCAACTTTCTGGCAATAAAACCCCTCTTCGTTTTTGGTGTCTGTGTGTGGTTCTTGTATTGATCTCTCACGAAACCTAACACTTTAATTCACATTCGACCCAAACTCCTCGTTTGGAGCGTCCCTCGCGCCGAAACGGTGCAGCATCGGCGGTGCCGTGGGCATAAACAACTCGGTACGACATTTCGCGCGGGTGGGCGTGAGATGTTCCTCCGCTTCACTGGTAACCCTGGATACTCTCCGCCGTACGGGTGCCGTGCGCCCCGAACCCGAAGCAATGAGGGACATTTTAGGGCGGTCGGGTTCGGGTAGGGGTAGGGCTCGGGCTCGGGCTCGGGCCGCCCGATCTTACTTCTGCTCCGGCGGGGCCAAGCGGGTGGCATCCGTTCGGTCCCGGACCTTCGTGCTGTTTGATTACCAAAGGACTTATGCACACACTTCAACTTGTATTTTGTTCAGGATGACCTCCTGAAGCCTAAATGAGCATTAATTTGATCACACAACTCATGCCTATGAAGATACATTCAAACTCACAAAACGTGCTCAGCTCGGGCTGAAAATGCATTTAAAGCAATAAAAACTCAAATTGAGTGTCACACCTAAACCAAAGGACTTATGGACACACTTCAACATGTATTTTGTTCAGGATGACCACCTGAAGCCTAAATGAGCATTCATTTGACCACACAACTCATTCCTATGAAGATACATTCAAAGTCAGAAAGCGCGCTCAGCTCAGGCTACAAAAGCATTTAAAGCAATAAAAACTCAAATTGAGTGTCACGCCTAAACCAGAGGATTTATGCACACACTTCAACATGTATTTTGTTCAGGATGTCCTCCTGAAGCCTAAATGAGCATTAATTTGACTACACAACTCATTCCTATGAAGATACATTCAAAGTCAGAAAGCGCGCTCAAGCTCGGGCTGAAAATGCATTTAAAGCAATAAAAACTCAAATTGAGTGTCACACCTAAACCAAAGGACTTATGCACACATTCAACATGTATTTTGTTCAGGATGACCTCCTGAAGCCTATATGAGCTTTAATTTGACCACACAACTCATTCCTATGAAGATACATTCAAACTCACAAAACGTGCTCAGCTCGGGCTGAAAATGCATTTAAAGCAATAAAAACTCAAATTGAGTGTCACGCCTAAACCAAAGGATTTATGCACACACTTTAACATGTATTTTGTTCAGAAGGACCACCTGAAGCCTAAATGAGCATTAATTTGATCACACAATTCATGCCTATGAAGATGCATTCAAACTCACAAAACGTGCTCAGCTCGGGCTGAAAATGCATTTAAAGCAATAAAAACTCAAATGGAGTGTCACGCCTAAACCAAAGGACTTATGCACACACTTCAACATGTATTTAGTTCAGGATGACCACCTGAAGCCGAAATGAGCATTAATTTGACCACACAACTCATTCTTATGAAGATACATTCAAACTCACAAAACATGCTCAGCTCGGGCTGAAAATGCATTTAAAGCAATAAAAACTCAAATTGAGTGTCACGCCTAAACCAAAGGACTTATGCACACACTTCAACATGTATTTTGTTCAGGATGACCACCTGAAGCCTAAATGAGCATTAATTTGACCACACAACTCATTCCTATGAAGATACATTCAAACTCACAAAACGTGCTCAACTCGGGCTGAAAATGCATTTAAAGCAATAAAAACTCAAATTGAGTGTCACGCCTAAACCAAAGGACTTATGCACACACTTCAACATGTATTTAGTTCAGGATGTCCTCCTGAAGCCTAAATGAGCATTAATTTGACCGCACAACTCATTCCTATGAAGATACATTCAAACTCACAAAAAGTGCTCAGCTCGGGCTGAAAATGCATTTAAAGCAATAAAAACTCAAATTGAGTGTCACGCCCAAACCAAAGAACTTATGCACACACTTCAATATTTATTTAGTTCAGGATGACCACCTGAAGCCTAAATGAGCATTAATTTGACCACACAACTAATTCCTATGAAGCTACATTCAAACTCACAAAACGTGCTCAGCTCGGGCTGAAAATGCATTTAAAGCAATAAAAACTCAAATTGAGTGTCACGCCTAAACCAAAGGACTTATGCACACACTTCAACATGTATTTTGTTCAGGATGACCACCTGAAGCCTAAATGAGCATTAATTTGACCACACAACTGATTCCTATGAAGATACATTCAAACTCACAAAACGTGCTCAGCTCGGGCTGAAAATGCATTTAAAGCAATAAAAACTCAAATTGAGTGTCACACCTAAACCAAAGGACTTATGAACACACTTCAACATGTATTTTTTTCAGGATGACCACCTGAAGCCTAAATGAGCATTAATTTGACCACACAACTCATTCCTATGAAGATACATTCAAACTCACAAAACGTGCTCAGCTCGGGCTGAAAATGCATTTAAAGCAATCAAAACTCAAATTGAGTGTAAGGCCTAAACCAAAGGACTTATGCACACACTTCAAGATGTATTTTGTTCAGGATGACCTCCTGAAGCCTAAATGAGCAATAATTTGACCACACAACTCATTCCTATGAAGATACATTCAAAGTCAGAAAGCGCGCTCAGCTCGGACTGAAAATGCATTTAAAGCAATAAAAACTCAAATGGAGTGTCACGCCTAAACCAAAGGACTTATGCACACACTTCAACATGTATTTAGTTCAGGATGACCACCTGAAGCCGAAATGAGCATTAATTTGACCACACAACTCATTCTTATGAAGATACATTCAAACTCACAAAACATGCTCAGCTCGGGCTGAAAATGCATTTAAAGCAATAAAAACTCAAATTGAGTGTCACGCCTAAACCAAAGGACTTATGGACACACTTCAACATGTATTTTGTTCAGGATGACCACCTGAAGCCTAAATGAGCATTAATTTGACCACACAACTAATTCCTATGAAGCTACATTCAAACTCACAAAACGTGCTCAGCTCGGGCTGAAAATGCATTTAAAGCAATAAAAACTCAAATTGAGTGTCACGCCTAAACCAAAGGACTTATGCACACACTTCAACATGTATTTTGTTCAGGATGACCACCTGAAGCCTAAATGAGCATTAATTTGACCACACAACTAATTCCTATGAAGCTACATTCAAACTCACAAAACGTGCTCAGCTCGGGCTGAAAATGCATTTAAAGCAATAAAAACTCAAATTGAGTGTCACGCCTAAACCAAAGGACTTATGCACACACTTCAACATGTATTTTGTTCAGGATGACCACCTGAAGCCTAAATGAGCATTAATTTGACCACACAACTGATTCCTATGAAGATACATTCAAACTCACAAAACGTGCTCAGCTCGGGCTGAAAATGCATTTAAAGCAATAAAAACTCAAATTGAGTGTCACGCCTAAACCAAAGGACTTATGCACACACTTCAACATGTATTTAGTTCAGGATGTCCTCCTGAAGCCTAAATGAGCATTAATTTGACCACACAACTCATTCCTCTGAAGATACATTCAAACTCACAAAAAGTGCTCAGCTCGGGCTGAAAATGCATTTAAAGCAATAAAAACTCAAATTGAGTGTCACGCCCAAACCAAAGAACTTATGCACAACCTACAATATTTATTTAGTTCAGGATGACCACCTGAAGCCTAAATGAGCATTAATTTGACCACACAACTAATTCCTATGAAGCTACATTCAAACTCACAAAACGTGCTCAGCTCGGGCTGAAAATGCATTTAAAGCAATAAAAACTCAAATTGAGTGTCACGCCTAAACCAAAGGACTTATGCACACACTTCAACATGTATTTTGTTCAGGATGACCACCTGAAGCCTAAATGAGCATTAATTTGACCACACAACTCATTCCTATGAAGATACATTCAAACTCACAAAACGTGCTCAACTCGGGCTGAAAATGCATTTAAAGCAATAAAAACTCAAATTTTAAAAAACTTTACCAGTGTAGGCAACTTAATAATAATAATAATACTAATAATACATTTTATTGATAAGCGCCTTTCAAGACACCCAAGGACACTTTACAATAACAAAAAACACAAAACAATACGGGTTGAGCAGCTGACATGTCTGTCATTTTCTTGTGAGAATTAATTTTTTTCCAGAACAACACTCACAAAATTAGATATAGGTCTACATGACTTCCAACATTGTGATGTGCACTCACAGCAGCAATACCAGTCTTCGGCCGCTCAATTCATGCAAATTCTTCTCAAGACACTGCTCATGGTACCACCTTTCGCACTGGGTCTCGTCAAAAGGGGGCCGGGGGGAGAGAACCCTAACATCGCAAGATTATATGTTCGGAAATTTCAATCAGGATAACTCTAAGTTGCTTTTAAAATTCAAATTTTTTCTTTTACTTGAACCAACCCAATTTCAATGATGCATGCAAAGCATCATGAAGACAATGTCGATGCAAGATAAATTGTGTGTTCTTCCATTGTAAAAATCACTCGTTTTGTCAGAGGACCTTTTCCAGGTGGTTTTGCCATTTAGAGCATGCCACAGTGCATGGCGAGAACAAATACGACAACATGACGGAATATCAGTGAACATTAAACTTAAAATTCACAGTGTGTAAATATGGGATTGAAATTTTATCTTGACATTTTATTTTCATCGGAGCAGTGAATAACACGAGATTTTTCGTTGTGGTACAAGTCATAAAAAATGACTTTCTCATAAGCTTTCAGAATTCATCCCTGGTATCAACACTTCCTCTTCATGAAGTAGTTTGAAACAAAATATATCTTTGGCATCATTTCTGGATGCCACAATTAAACATTTTTTGCATGGGTGATCATCATCCAATAAACCTGCTGTGGTCAGTATTTCTGACGATTGTCTTGTTCTCTTATTTTCCATCGCCACATAATGTTCTAAAATTGATGCACGGAATGTCTGGGGAAGGCCTTCATCAGTTCCACTGCCATCTGAAAAAAAATAGCTTGTTTGTCTTGTGGGAGTGACAAAACTGTTTCGGGCGAACAATTTGAAAACACAATTTGTACAAGGCTGCATAAAGCTGGACGATCGCTTGGTTGTGCGTTGAAGTTTTGGACCCTGTGTTGTCAACCCGCGCCACTTTCGGCCTGCCTGGCTTGGAGGAGCTCCGGCGGGGACAAACTGGCGGCATCGCTTCTATACCGGCCCGTCGCGGGCGTATTCGACGAGGTTTATTAGCCCGTTGCTTGACACCCGCGCCCCTCCCGGCTTCCCGCAAGATCCCCCTGATCAGAGCTGCATTGCGATCCGCTAGGAGCAGCCGCGCCCGGGCCGTGTTTTGCAGCGGCATTGTACGATATTTCGCGAGGATGGCCGTGAGCTTTTCACCCACTTCGCTTGCAACCCGGGCCACGTTGGACCGACGGGCGCGGCGAAACTCCGGCGAGGTCAGGCGGGTGGCGTATTTTCCTTCACAGAATGTCGCGCGGGTGTGCGTCGAAGTTTTCTGCCCTTTGTGTTAGGGTCCATTGTTTGTCCACAGTGTCGACCCTCCCTTTTGATTTTGCGCCCGGGACCTAACCGACGCTGTCGCTTGGCCCCGCCAGAGCTGCGCCGTGCCTGGCGGGCCGGCAAAGGCGAGTGTTGCAAGCGAAGAGGTGGAAGACCTCGCGCACACCAACACGACCTGCCGGGAGCAAAGCTGCTGCCCGCTCGGCTCCGCCAGAGATGCACCTCGCTTTGAGGGACAGGGGGCGCGGTGTGCAATCAAAGGGAAGAAAAACTTGGGAATCAAACCGCGCGAAGGTCCGGGACCGAACCGATGCCACCCGCTTGGCCCTGCCGGAGTTGCGCGGGGCAGGTAGGGCCGAGAGTGGTGTGTGTGATAAGCGAAGCGGAGGAACAGCTCACGCCCGCCCGTGAGAAATTTCGGACAGAGCCGTTTTTGCCCACGGCCGAGCCGGAGTTGCTCCGCTGCGGCGCTCAGGCTGTTCCGACGAGGATGTTGGGGCGGAGCGCTGGGAGAACCGCGGGTGTTAAGCAAAGTGTTCGGCTTCGTGAGAGATGAAGAGAGGAACCACGCGCAGACACAAAAAGCACAGAAGGGTTTTATTGCCAGTAAGCGAGACAGGCCGAGGTGGTCACAACTGAAAGGTAGTCAAAATGATCAATTCGAGGAGTGCAGGAATCCTGGAGCGGTACGGCGTCGTCGACACGGCAGGAAGGATCTCTGACGAAGTGACAATGGGTGGCTCTTCAGGCTGGCTTTTATGCTGCAAGTGGCAGATGAGATAATGACTCGCAGGTGTGTCGGGGAGGCAGGTGCACTGATTAGAGAAGCGCCCATCCCACACTGAAAAAGGTAACAATAACTTTTTGGGAGCGGCAAATTCCCCCACAGGAGAACAGAGAAATAGTGGTTTGATTTCGTGGAGTTCGTGGCGCAATGCATGAGGCGTCTGACTACAAATCAGGTCATGCTCGGCCAAAGAGAGGGCGTCCACCAGGTTGAAAAAGAGATGAAGAGCAAACACTGTCAATACATAATAAAGTTTCTCTGTCCCAATATCCCAAAAAAAAAGCCCAGTCCGAAGTAGCAAGATTAAGAAAATCTTTTGAAAAAACGCTCACATGAGGCGGATTTTGAGCCTTGCCTATGCAGTGATATTAATAATAATTGTAATAATAATCATGAAAAAGTGTGATGGTGGCGTGGCATTCATTTATCTTTTGAATTGGTGCGTTTAGATTTTTGTTTTTTGCTTTTCCTTGTATTTGGGTGTAGTTTCAAGCGCAGCTCATGTTCACACAACGCACATTTTATCTCATTATTTTTAGAGGGTCACAGGAAATCATATGGAAGGCTGCAATGGCCAACTCTCACCAGCAGAGGCTATCGTAAAGTGCTGGCCGTGCATGGACAAATAGGGCTCTCGCATTTCAGAAAGCACAAGAGTGACACAACGTGGCATCAGCTCTGAGCAGCAAATATTGTCAATTCATCGTCAATTTTTTCCGTCCCAAGAACCCCCCAAAAAAGTCAAAAGAGCCAAGATTTTTTAAAAACGCTCACATCAGAAGGATTTTGAGGCGTGTCGATGCAAAAAAAAAAGAAAAAAGAAAAAAGACAATTAAAAAGTGTGATGGGGACACGACGTTCTTTGAATTCTAAATTGATATATTTCGATTTTTTTTGCTTTCACATGTATTTGGTTTGAGATTCGATTTCAGCTCATGTTCACAGGGCGGACATTTTATGTTGTTGCTTATTTTTAGAGGGTCATAAAAAAAATCCCAGACTTGACTTCTTCGTTTACAGTTGACTGAATAGGGATGATTGTTTTATTTGGGAGCAGAGAGATGTTGACTTAAATTCGCGGAGTTTATGATGCCACGGATAACGTGTCTCAATACGATTCAGTATTCGTTCGCGGAACGTCGCGCGGCTGGAAGCCGACGTTTTCTGCCCTTTGCGTTCGAAACCATTGTGTGTCCACGGTGCCGCCCCTCCCTTTTTTTGTCTCTTTTTCAGTGTGGGCTGGGCGCCTCTCGAATCAGTGCACCTGCCTCCCCTACACACGTGCGAGTCTTCATCTCATCTGCCACTTGCACCATAAAAGACAGCGTGAACAGCCACCCGTTGCCAGTTCGTCAGCGATCCTTCCTGCCGAGCTAGCTGCTGCCACGCCGTTACGCTCCAGCATTTCTGCACTCCTCAACGTGATCATTTTGACTAGCTTTCAGTTGTTTACACCTCGACCTGACCAACTTTCTGGCAATAAAACCCCTCTTCGTTTTTGGTGTCTGTGTGTGGTTCTTGTATTGATCTCTCACGAAACCTAACACTTTAATTCACATTCGACCCAAACTCCTCGTTTGGAGCGTCCCTCGCGCCGAAACGGTGCAGCATCGGCGGTGCCGTGGGCATAAACAACTCGGTACGACATTTCGCGCGGGTGGGCGTGAGATGTTCCTCCGCTTCACTGGTAACCCTGGATACTCTCCGCCGTACGGGTGCCGTGCGCCCCGAACCCGAAGCAATGAGGGACATTTTAGGGCGGTCGGGTTCGGGTAGGGGTAGGGCTCGGGCTCGGGCTCGGGCCGCCCGATCTTACTTCTGCTCCGGCGGGGCCAAGCGGGTGGCATCCGTTCGGTCCCGGACCTTCGTGCTGTTTGATTACCAAAGGACTTATGCACACACTTCAACTTGTATTTTGTTCAGGATGACCTCCTGAAGCCTAAATGAGCATTAATTTGATCACACAACTCATGCCTATGAAGATACATTCAAACTCACAAAACGTGCTCAGCTCGGGCTGAAAATGCATTTAAAGCAATAAAAACTCAAATTGAGTGTCACACCTAAACCAAAGGACTTATGGACACACTTCAACATGTATTTTGTTCAGGATGACCACCTGAAGCCTAAATGAGCATTCATTTGACCACACAACTCATTCCTATGAAGATACATTCAAAGTCAGAAAGCGCGCTCAGCTCAGGCTACAAATGCATTTAAAGCAATAAAAACTCAAATTGAGTGTCACGCCTAAACCAGAGGATTTATGCACACACTTCAACATGTATTTTGTTCAGGATGTCCTCCTGAAGCCTAAATGAGCATTAATTTGACTACACAACTCATTCCTATGAAGATACATTCAAAGTCAGAAAGCGCGCTCAAGCTCGGGCTGAAAATGCATTTAAAGCAATAAAAACTCAAATTGAGTGTCACACCTAAACCAAAGGACTTATGCACACATTCAACATGTATTTTGTTCAGGATGACCTCCTGAAGCCTATATGAGCTTTAATTTGACCACACAACTCATTCCTATGAAGATACATTCAAACTCACAAAACGTGCTCAGCTCGGGCTGAAAATGCATTTAAAGCAATAAAAACTCAAATTGAGTGTCACGCCTAAACCAAAGGATTTATGCACACACTTTAACATGTATTTTGTTCAGAAGGACCACCTGAAGCCTAAATGAGCATTAATTTGATCACACAATTCATGCCTATGAAGATGCATTCAAACTCACAAAACGTGCTCAGCTCGGGCTGAAAATGCATTTAAAGCAATAAAAACTCAAATTGAGTGTCACACCTAAACCAAAGGACTTATGCACACACTTCATCATGTATTTTGTTCAGGATGGCCTCCTGAAGCCTAAAAGAGCATTAATTTGACTAAACAAATCATTCCTATGAAGATACATTCAAAGTCAGAAAGCGCGCTCAGCTCGGAATGAAAATGCATTTAAAGCAATAAAAACTCAAATTGAGTGTCACACCTAAACCAAAGGATTATGCACACACTTCAACATGTATTTTGTTCAGGATGACCACCTGAAGCCCATATGAGAATTAATTTGACCACACAACTCATTCCTATGAAGATACATTCAAACTCACAAAACATGCTCAGCTCGGGCTGAAAATGCATTTAAAGCAATAAAACTCAAATTGAGTGTCACGCCTAAACCAAAGGACTTATGCACACACTTCAACATGTATTTTGTTCAGGATGACCACCTGAAGCCTAAATGAGCATTAATTTGACCACACAACTCATTCCTATGAAGATACATTCAAACTCACAAAACGTGCTCAACTCGGGCTGAAAATGCATTTAAAGCAATAAAAACTCAAATTGAGTGTCACGCCTAAACCAAAGGACTTATGCACACACTTCAACATGTATTTTGTTCAGGATGACCACCTGAAGCCCATATGAGAATTAATTTGACCACACAACTCATTCCTATGAAGATACATTCAAACTCACAAAACATGCTCAGCTCGGGCTGAAAATGCATTTAAAGCAATAAAAACTCAAATTGAGTGTCACGCCTAAACCAAAGGACTTATGCACACACTTCAACATGTATTTTGTTCAGGATGACCACCTGAAGCCTAAATGAGCATTAATTTGACCACACAACTCATTCCTATGAAGATACATTCAAAGTCAGAAAGCGCGCTCAGCTCGGACTGAAAATGCATTTAAAGCAATAAAAACTCAAATGGAGTGTCACGCCTAAACCAAAGGACTTATGCACACACTTCAACATGTATTTAGTTCAGGATGACCACCTGAAGCCGAAATGAGCATTAATTTGACCACACAATTCATTCTTATGAAGATACATTCAAACTCACAAAACATGCTCAGCTCGGGCTGAAAATGCATTTAAAGCAATAAAAACTCAAATTGAGTGTCACGCCTAAACCAAAGGACTTATGCACACACTTCAACATGTATTTTGTTCAGGATGACCACCTGAAGCCTAAATGAGCATTAATTTGACCACACAACTCATTCCTATGAAGATACATTCAAACTCACAAAACGTGCTCAACTCGGGCTGAAAATGCATTTAAAGCAATAAAAACTCAAATTGAGTGTCACGCCTAAACCAAAGGACTTATGCACACACTTCAACATGTATTTAGTTCAGGATGTCCTCCTGAAGCCTAAATGAGCATTAATTTGACCACACAACTCATTCCTATGAAGATACATTCAAACTCACAAAAAGTGCTCAGCTCGGGCTGAAAATGCATTTAAAGCAATAAAAACTCAAATTGAGTGTCACGCCCAAACCAAAGAACTTATGCACACACTTCAATATTTATTTAGTTCAGGATGACCACCTGAAGCCTAAATGAGCATTAATTTGACCACACAACTAATTCCTATGAAGCTACATTCAAACTCACAAAACGTGCTCAGCTCGGGCTGAAAATGCATTTAAAGCAATAAAAACTCAAATTGAGTGTCACGCCTAAACCAAAGGACTTATGCACACACTTCAACATGTATTTTGTTCAGGATGACCACCTGAAGCCTAAATGAGCATTAATTTGACCACACAACTGATTCCTATGAAGATACATTCAAACTCACAAAACGTGCTCAGCTCGGGCTGAAAATGCATTTAAAGCAATAAAAACTCAAATTGAGTGTCACGCCTAAACCAAAGGACTTATGCACACACTTCAACATGTATTTTGTTCAGGATGACCACCTGAAGCCTAAATGAGCATTAATTTGACCACACAACTCATTCCTATGAAGATACATTCAAACTCACAAAACGTGCTCAACTCGGGCTGAAAATGCATTTAAAGCAATAAAAACTCAAATTTTAAAAAACTTTACCAGTGTAGGCAACTTAATAATAATAATAATACTAATAATACATTTTATTGATAAGCGCCTTTCAAGACACCCAAGGACACTTTACAATAACAAAAAACACAAAACAATACGGGTTGAGCAGCTGACATGTCTGTCATTTTCTTGTGAGAATTAATTTTTTTCCAGAACAACACTCACAAAATTAGATATAGGTCTACATGACTTCCAACATTGTGATGTGCACTCACAGCAGCAATACCAGTCTTCGGCCGCTCAATTCATGCAAATTCTTCTCAAGACACTGCTCATGGTACCACCTTTCGCACTGGGTCTCGTCAAAAGGGGGCCGGGGGGAGAGAACCCTAACATCGCAAGATTATATGTTCGGAAATTTCAATCAGGATAACTCTAAGTTGCTTTTAAAATTCAAATTTTTTCTTTTACTTGAACCAACCCAATTTCAATGATGCATGCAAAGCATCATGAAGACAATGTCGATGCAAGATAAATTGTGTGTTCTTCCATTGTAAAAATCACTCGTTTTGTCAGAGGACCTTTTCCAGGTGGTTTTGCCATTTAGAGCATGCCACAGTGCATGGCGAGAACAAATACGACAACATGACGGAATATCAGTGAACATTAAACTTAAAATTCACAGTGTGTAAATATGGGATTGAAATTTTATCTTGACATTTTATTTTCATCGGAGCAGTGAATAACACGAGATTTTTCGTTGTGGTACAAGTCATAAAAAATGACTTTCTCATAAGCTTTCAGAATTCATCCCTGGTATCAACACTTCCTCTTCATGAAGTAGTTTGAAACAAAATATATCTTTGGCATCATTTCTGGATGCCACAATTAAACATTTTTTGCATGGGTGATCATCATCCAATAAACCTGCTGTGGTCAGTATTTCTGACGATTGTCTTGTTCTCTTATTTTCCATCGCCACATAATGTTCTAAAATTGATGCACGGAATGTCTGGGGAAGGCCTTCATCAGTTCCACTGCCATCTGAAAAAAAATAGCTTGTTTGTCTTGTGGGAGTGACAAAACTGTTTCGGGCGAACAATTTGAAAACACAATTTGTACAAGGCTGCATAAAGCTGGACGATCGCTTGGTTGTGCGTTGAAGTTTTGGACCCTGTGTTGTCAACCCGCGCCACTTTCGGCCTGCCTGGCTTGGAGGAGCTCCGGCGGGGACAAACTGGCGGCATCGCTTCTATACCGGCCCGTCGCGGGCGTATTCGACGAGGTTTATTAGCCCGTTGCTTGACACCCGCGCCCCTCCCGGCTTCCCGCAAGATCCCCCTGATCAGAGCTGCATTGCGATCCGCTAGGAGCAGCCGCGCCCGGGCCGTGTTTTGCAGCGGCATTGTACGATATTTCGCGAGGATGGCCGTGAGCTTTTCACCCACTTCGCTTGCAACCCGGGCCACGTTGGACCGACGGGCGCGGCGAAACTCCGGCGAGGTCAGGCGGGTGGCGTATTTTCCTTCACAGAATGTCGCGCGGGTGTGCGTCGAAGTTTTCTGCCCTTTGTGTTAGGGTCCATTGTTTGTCCACAGTGTCGACCCTCCCTTTTGATTTTGCGCCCGGGACCTAACCGACGCTGTCGCTTGGCCCCGCCAGAGCTGCGCCGTGCCTGGCGGGCCGGCAAAGGCGAGTGTTGCAAGCGAAGAGGTGGAAGACCTCGCGCACACCAACACGACCTGCCGGGAGCAAAGCTGCTGCCCGCTCGGCTCCGCCAGAGATGCACCTCGCTTTGAGGGACAGGGGGCGCGGTGTGCAATCAAAGGGAAGAAAAACTTGGGAATCAAACCGCGCGAAGGTCCGGGACCGAACCGATGCCACCCGCTTGGCCCTGCCGGAGTTGCGCGGGGCAGGTAGGGCCGAGAGTGGTGTGTGTGATAAGCGAAGCGGAGGAACAGCTCACGCCCGCCCGTGAGAAATTTCGGACAGAGCCGTTTTTGCCCACGGCCGAGCCGGAGTTGCTCCGCTGCGGCGCTCAGGCTGTTCCGACGAGGATGTTGGGGCGGAGCGCTGGGAGAACCGCGGGTGTTAAGCAAAGTGTTCGGCTTCGTGAGAGATGAAGAGAGGAACCACGCGCAGACACAAAAAGCACAGAAGGGTTTTATTGCCAGTAAGCGAGACAGGCCGAGGTGGTCACAACTGAAAGGTAGTCAAAATGATCAATTCGAGGAGTGCAGGAATCCTGGAGCGGTACGGCGTCGTCGACACGGCAGGAAGGATCTCTGACGAAGTGACAATGGGTGGCTCTTCAGGCTGGCTTTTATGCTGCAAGTGGCAGATGAGATAATGACTCGCAGGTGTGTCGGGGAGGCAGGTGCACTGATTAGAGAAGCGCCCATCCCACACTGAAAAAGGTAACAATAACTTTTTGGGAGCGGCAAATTCCCCCACAGGAGAACAGAGAAATAGTGGTTTGATTTCGTGGAGTTCGTGGCGCAATGCATGAGGCGTCTGACTACAAATCAGGTCATGCTCGGCCAAAGAGAGGGCGTCCACCAGGTTGAAAAAGAGATGAAGAGCAAACACTGTCAATACATAATAAAGTTTCTCTGTCCCAATATCCCAAAAAAAAAGCCCAGTCCGAAGTAGCAAGATTAAGAAAATCTTTTGAAAAAACGCTCACATGAGGCGGATTTTGAGCCTTGCCTATGCAGTGATATTAATAATAATTGTAATAATAATCATGAAAAAGTGTGATGGTGGCGTGGCATTCATTTATCTTTTGAATTGGTGCGTTTAGATTTTTGTTTTTTGCTTTTCCTTGTATTTGGGTGTAGTTTCAAGCGCAGCTCATGTTCACACAACGCACATTTTATCTCATTATTTTTAGAGGGTCACAGGAAATCATATGGAAGGCTGCAATGGCCAACTCTCACCAGCAGAGGCTATCGTAAAGTGCTGGCCGTGCATGGACAAATAGGGCTCTCGCATTTCAGAAAGCACAAGAGTGACACAACGTGGCATCAGCTCTGAGCAGCAAATATTGTCAATTCATCGTCAATTTTTTCCGTCCCAAGAACCCCCCAAAAAAGTCAAAAGAGCCAAGATTTTTTAAAAACGCTCACATCAGAAGGATTTTGAGGCGTGTCGATGCAAAAAAAAAAAGAAAAAAGAAAAAAAGACAATTAAAAAGTGTGATGGGGACACGACGTTCTTTGAATTCTAAATTGATATATTTCGATTTTTTTTGCTTTCACATGTATTTGGTTTGAGATTCGATTTCAGCTCATGTTCACAGGGCGGACATTTTATGTTGTTGCTTATTTTTAGAGGGTCATAAAAAAAATCCCAGACTTGACTTCTTCGTTTACAGTTGACTGAATAGGGATGATTGTTTTATTTGGGAGCAGAGAGATGTTGACTTAAATTCGCGGAGTTTATGATGCCACGGATAACGTGTCTCAATACGATTCAGTATTCGTTCGCGGAACGTCGCGCGGCTGGAAGCCGACGTTTTCTGCCCTTTGCGTTCGAAACCATTGTGTGTCCACGGTGCCGCCCCTCCCTTTTTTTGTCTCTTTTTCAGTGTGGGCTGGGCGCCTCTCGAATCAGTGCACCTGCCTCCCCTACACACGTGCGAGTCTTCATCTCATCTGCCACTTGCACCATAAAAGACAGCGTGAACAGCCACCCGTTGCCAGTTCGTCAGCGATCCTTCCTGCCGAGCTAGCTGCTGCCACGCCGTTACGCTCCAGGATTTCTGCACTCCTCAACGTGATCATTTTGACTAGCTTTCAGTTGTTTACACCTCGACCTGACCAACTTTCTGGCAATAAAACCCCTCTTCGTTTTTGGTGTCTGTGTGTGGTTCTTGTATTGATCTCTCACGAAACCTAACACTTTAATTCACATTCGACCCAAACTCCTCGTTTGGAGCGTCCCTCGCGCCGAAACGGTGCAGCATCGGCGGTGCCGTGGGCATAAACAACTCGGTACGACATTTCGCGCGGGTGGGCGTGAGATGTTCCTCCGCTTCACTGGTAACCCTGGATACTCTCCGCCGTACGGGTGCCGTGCGCCCCGAACCCGAAGCAATGAGGGACATTTTAGGGCGGTCGGGTTCGGGTAGGGGTAGGGCTCGGGCTCGGGCTC
Organism: Hippocampus guttulatus; assembly: GCF_054856545.1. NCBI lineage: Eukaryota > Metazoa > Chordata > Actinopteri > Syngnathiformes > Syngnathidae > Hippocampus > Hippocampus guttulatus. Next base: position 24,172,073 of record NC_141265.1, read on the forward strand.
GGGCCGCCCGATCTTACTTCTGCTCCGGCGGGGCCAAGCGGGTGGCATCCGTTCGGTCCCGGACCTTCGTGCTGTTTGATTACCAAAGGACTTATGCACACACTTCAACTTGTATTTTGTTCAGGATGACCTCCTGAAGCCTAAATGAGCATTAATTTGATCACACAACTCATGCCTATGAAGATACATTCAAACTCACAAAACGTGCTCAGCTCGGGCTGAAAATGCATTTAAAGCAATAAAAACTCAAATTGAGTGTCACACCTAAACCAAAGGACTTATGGACACACTTCAACATGTATTTTGTTCAGGATGACCACCTGAAGCCTAAATGAGCATTCATTTGACCACACAACTCATTCCTATGAAGATACATTCAAAGTCAGAAAGCGCGCTCAGCTCAGGCTACAAAAGCATTTAAAGCAATAAAAACTCAAATTGAGTGTCACGCCTAAACCAGAGGATTTATGCACACACTTCAACATGTATTTTGTTCAGGATGTCCTCCTGAAGCCTAAATGAGCATTAATTTGACTACACAACTCATTCCTATGAAGATACATTCAAAGTCAGAAAGCGCGCTCAAGCTCGGGCTGAAAATGCATTTAAAGCAATAAAAACTCAAATTGAGTGTCACGCCTAAACCAAAGGATTTATGCACACACTTTAACATGTATTTTGTTCAGAAGGACCACCTGAAGCCTAAATGAGCATTAATTTGATCACACAATTCATGCCTATGAAGATGCATTCAAACTCACAAAACGTGCTCAGCTCGGGCTGAAAATGCATTTAAAGCAATAAAAACTCAAATGGAGTGTCACGCCTAAACCAAAGGACTTATGCACACACTTCAACATGTATTTAGTTCAGGATGACCACCTGAAGCCGAAATGAGCATTAATTTGACCACACAACTCATTCTTATGAAGATACATTCAAACTCACAAAACATGCTCAGCTCGGGCTGAAAATGCATTTAAAGCAATAAAAACTCAAATTGAGTGTCACGCCTAAACCAAAGGACTTATGCACACACTTCAACATGTATTTTGTTCAGGATGACCACCTGAAGCCTAAATGAGCATTAATTTGACCACACAACTAATTCCTATGAAGCTACATTCAAACTCACAAAACGTGCTCAGCTCGGGCTGAAAATGCATTTAAAGCAATAAAAACTCAAATTGAGTGTCACGCCTAAACCAAAGGACTTATGCACACACTTCAACATGTATTTTGTTCAGGATGACCACCTGAAGCCTAAATGAGCATTAATTTGACCACACAACTGATTCCTATGAAGATACATTCAAACTCACAAAACGTGCTCAGCTCGGGCTGAAAATGCATTTAAAGCAATAAAAACTCAAATTGAGTGTCACGCCTAAACCAAAGGACTTATGCACACACTTCAACATGTATTTTGTTCAGGATGACCACCTGAAGCCTAAATGAGCATTAATTTGACCACACAACTCATTCCTATGAAGATACATTCAAACTCACAAAACGTGCTCAACTCGGGCTGAAAATGCATTTAAAGCAATAAAAACTCAAATTTTAAAAAACTTTACCAGTGTAGGCAACTTAATAATAATAATAATACTAATAATACATTTTATTGATAAGCGCCTTTCAAGACACCCAAGGACACTTTACAATAACAAAAAACACAAAACAATACGGGTTGAGCAGCTGACATGTCTGTCATTTTCTTGTGAGAATTAATTTTTTTCCAGAACAACACTCACAAAATTAGATATAGGTCTACATGACTTCCAACATTGTGATGTGCACTCACAGCAGCAATACCAGTCTTCGGCCGCTCAATTCATGCAAATTCTTCTCAAGACACTGCTCATGGTACCACCTTTCGCACTGGGTCTCGTCAAAAGGGGGCCGGGGGGAGAGAACCCTAACATCGCAAGATTATATGTTCGGAAATTTCAATCAGGATAACTCTAAGTTGCTTTTAAAATTCAAATTTTTTCTTTTACTTGAACCAACCCAATTTCAATGATGCATGCAAAGCATCATGAAGACAATGTCGATGCAAGATAAATTGTGTGTTCTTCCATTGTAAAAATCACTCGTTTTGTCAGAGGACCTTTTCCAGGTGGTTTTGCCATTTAGAGCATGCCACAGTGCATGGCGAGAACAAATACGACAACATGACGGAATATCAGTGAACATTAAACTTAAAATTCACAGTGTGTAAATATGGGATTGAAATTTTATCTTGACATTTTATTTTCATCGGAGCAGTGAATAACACGAGATTTTTCGTTGTGGTACAAGTCATAAAAAATGACTTTCTCATAAGCTTTCAGAATTCATCCCTGGTATCAACACTTCCTCTTCATGAAGTAGTTTGAAACAAAATATATCTTTGGCATCATTTCTGGATGCCACAATTAAACATTTTTTGCATGGGTGATCATCATCCAATAAACCTGCTGTGGTCAGTATTTCTGACGATTGTCTTGTTCTCTTATTTTCCATCGCCACATAATGTTCTAAAATTGATGCACGGAATGTCTGGGGAAGGCCTTCATCAGTTCCACTGCCATCTGAAAAAAAATAGCTTGTTTGTCTTGTGGGAGTGACAAAACTGTTTCGGGCGAACAATTTGAAAACACAATTTGTACAAGGCTGCATAAAGCTGGACGATCGCTTGGTTGTGCGTTGAAGTTTTGGACCCTGTGTTGTCAACCCGCGCCACTTTCGGCCTGCCTGGCTTGGAGGAGCTCCGGCGGGGACAAACTGGCGGCATCGCTTCTATACCGGCCCGTCGCGGGCGTATTCGACGAGGTTTATTAGCCCGTTGCTTGACACCCGCGCCCCTCCCGGCTTCCCGCAAGATCCCCCTGATCAGAGCTGCATTGCGATCCGCTAGGAGCAGCCGCGCCCGGGCCGTGTTTTGCAGCGGCATTGTACGATATTTCGCGAGGATGGCCGTGAGCTTTTCACCCACTTCGCTTGCAACCCGGGCCACGTTGGACCGACGGGCGCGGCGAAACTCCGGCGAGGTCAGGCGGGTGGCGTATTTTCCTTCACAGAATGTCGCGCGGGTGTGCGTCGAAGTTTTCTGCCCTTTGTGTTAGGGTCCATTGTTTGTCCACAGTGTCGACCCTCCCTTTTGATTTTGCGCCCGGGACCTAACCGACGCTGTCGCTTGGCCCCGCCAGAGCTGCGCCGTGCCTGGCGGGCCGGCAAAGGCGAGTGTTGCAAGCGAAGAGGTGGAAGACCTCGCGCACACCAACACGACCTGCCGGGAGCAAAGCTGCTGCCCGCTCGGCTCCGCCAGAGATGCACCTCGCTTTGAGGGACAGGGGGCGCGGTGTGCAATCAAAGGGAAGAAAAACTTGGGAATCAAACCGCGCGAAGGTCCGGGACCGAACCGATGCCACCCGCTTGGCCCTGCCGGAGTTGCGCGGGGCAGGTAGGGCCGAGAGTGGTGTGTGTGATAAGCGAAGCGGAGGAACAGCTCACGCCCGCCCGTGAGAAATTTCGGACAGAGCCGTTTTTGCCCACGGCCGAGCCGGAGTTGCTCCGCTGCGGCGCTCAGGCTGTTCCGACGAGGATGTTGGGGCGGAGCGCTGGGAGAACCGCGGGTGTTAAGCAAAGTGTTCGGCTTCGTGAGAGATGAAGAGAGGAACCACGCGCAGACACAAAAAGCACAGAAGGGTTTTATTGCCAGTAAGCGAGACAGGCCGAGGTGGTCACAACTGAAAGGTAGTCAAAATGATCAATTCGAGGAGTGCAGGAATCCTGGAGCGGTACGGCGTCGTCGACACGGCAGGAAGGATCTCTGACGAAGTGACAATGGGTGGCTCTTCAGGCTGGCTTTTATGCTGCAAGTGGCAGATGAGATAATGACTCGCAGGTGTGTCGGGGAGGCAGGTGCACTGATTAGAGAAGCGCCCATCCCACACTGAAAAAGGTAACAATAACTTTTTGGGAGCGGCAAATTCCCCCACAGGAGAACAGAGAAATAGTGGTTTGATTTCGTGGAGTTCGTGGCGCAATGCATGAGGCGTCTGACTACAAATCAGGTCATGCTCGGCCAAAGAGAGGGCGTCCACCAGGTTGAAAAAGAGATGAAGAGCAAACACTGTCAATACATAATAAAGTTACTCTGTCCCAATATCCCAAAAAAAAAGCCCAGTCCGAAGTAGCAAGATTAAGAAAATCTTTTGAAAAAACGCTCACATGAGGCGGATTTTGAGCCTTGCCTATGCAGTGATATTAATAATAATTGTAATAATAATCATGAAAAAGTGTGATGGTGGCGTGGCATTCATTTATCTTTTGAATTGGTGCGTTTAGATTTTTGTTTTTTGCTTTTCCTTGTATTTGGGTGTAGTTTCAAGCGCAGCTCATGTTCACACAACGCACATTTTATCTCATTATTTTTAGAGGGTCACAGGAAATCATATGGAAGGCTGCAATGGCCAACTCTCACCAGCAGAGGCTATCGTAAAGTGCTGGCCGTGCATGGACAAATAGGGCTCTCGCATTTCAGAAAGCACAAGAGTGACACAACGTGGCATCAGCTCTGAGCAGCAAATATTGTCAATTCATCGTCAATTTTTTCCGTCCCAAGAACCCCCCAAAAAAGTCAAAAGAGCCAAGATTTTTTAAAAACGCTCACATCAGAAGGATTTTGAGGCGTGTCGATGCAAAAAAAAAAGAAAAAAGAAAAAAGACAATTAAAAAGTGTGATGGGGACACGACGTTCTTTGAATTCTAAATTGATATATTTCGATTTTTTTTGCTTTCACATGTATTTGGTTTGAGATTCGATTTCAGCTCATGTTCACAGGGCGGACATTTTATGTTGTTGCTTATTTTTAGAGGGTCATAAAAAAAATCCCAGACTTGACTTCTTCGTTTACAGTTGACTGAATAGGGATGATTGTTTTATTTGGGAGCAGAGAGATGTTGACTTAAATTCGCGGAGTTTATGATGCCACGGATAACGTGTCTCAATACGATTCAGTATTCGTTCGCGGAACGTCGCGCGGCTGGAAGCCGACGTTTTCTGCCCTTTGCGTTCGAAACCATTGTGTGTCCACGGTGCCGCCCCTCCCTTTTTTTGTCTCTTTTTCAGTGTGGGCTGGGCGCCTCTCGAATCAGTGCACCTGCCTCCCCTACACACGTGCGAGTCTTCATCTCATCTGCCACTTGCACCATAAAAGACAGCGTGAACAGCCACCCGTTGCCAGTTCGTCAGCGATCCTTCCTGCCGAGCTAGCTGCTGCCACGCCGTTACGCTCCAGCATTTCTGCACTCCTCAACGTGATCATTTTGACTAGGTTTCAGTTGTTTACACCTCGACCTGACCAACTTTCTGGCAATAAAACCCCTCTTCGTTTTTGGTGTCTGTGTGTGGTTCTTGTATTGATCTCTCACGAAACCTAACACTTTAATTCACATTCGACCCAAACTCCTCGTTTGGAGCGTCCCTCGCGCCGAAACGGTGCAGCATCGGCGGTGCCGTGGGCATAAACAACTCGGTACGACATTTCGCGCGGGTGGGCGTGAGATGTTCCTCCGCTTCACTGGTAACCCTGGATACTCTCCGCCGTACGGGTGCCGTGCGCCCCGAACCCGAAGCAATGAGGGACATTTTAGGGCGGTCGGGTAGGGGTAGGGGTAGGGCTCGGGCTCGGGCTCGGGCCGCCCGATCTTACTTCTGCTCCGGCGGGGCCAAGCGGGTGGCATCCGTTCGGTCCCGGACCTTCGTGCTGTTTGATTACCAAAGGACTTATGCACACACTTCAACTTGTATTTTGTTCAGGATGACCTCCTGAAGCCTAAATGAGCATTAATTTGATCACACAACTCATGCCTATGAAGATACATTCAAACTCACAAAACGTGCTCAGCTCGGGCTGAAAATGCATTTAAAGCAATAAAAACTCAAATTGAGTGTCACACCTAAACCAAAGGACTTATGGACACACTTCAACATGTATTTTTTTCAGGATGACCACCTAAAGCCTAAATGAGCATTCATTTGACCACACAACTCATTCCTATGAAGATACATTCAAAGTCAGAAAGCGCGCTCAGCTCAGGCTACAAAAGCATTTAAAGCAATAAAAACTCAAATTGAGTGTCACACCTAAACCAAAGGACTTATGCACACATTCAACATGTATTTAGTTCAGGATGACCACCTGAAGCCTAAATGAGCATTAATTTGACCACACAACTAATTCCTATGAAGATACATTCAAACTCACAAAAAGTGCTCAGCTCGGGCTGAAAATGCATTTAAAGCAATAAAAACTCAAATTGAGTGTCACGCCCAAACCAAAGAACTTATGCACAACCTTCAATATTTATTTAGTTCAGGATGACCACCTGAAGCCTAAATGAGCATTAATTTGACCACACAACTAATTCCTATGAAGCTACATTCAAACTCACAAAACGTGCTCAGCTCGGGCTGAAAATGCATTTAAAGCAATAAAAACTCAAATTGAGTGTCACGCCTAAACCAAAGGATTTATGCACACACTTTAACATGTATTTTGTTCAGAAGGACCACCTGAAGCCTAAATGAGCATTAATTTGATCACACAATTCATGCCTATGAAGATGCATTCAAACTCACAAAACGTGCTCAGCTCGGGCTGAAAATGCATTTAAAGCAATAAAAACTCAAATGGAGTGTCACGCCTAAACCAAAGGACTTATGCACACACTTCAACATGTATTTAGTTCAGGATGACCACCTGAAGCCGAAATGAGCATTAATTTGACCACACAACTCATTCTTATGAAGATACATTCAAACTCACAAAACATGCTCAGCTCGGGCTGAAAATGCATTTAAAGCAATAAAAACTAGAATTGAGTGTCACGCCTAAACCAAAGGACTTATGCACACACTTCAACATGTATTTTGTTCAGGATGACCACCTGAAGCCTAAATGAGCATTAATTTGACCACACAACTCATTCCTATGAAGATACATTCAAACTCACAAAAAGTGCTCAGCTCGGGCTGAAAATGCATTTAAAGCAATAAAAACTCAAATTGAGTGTCACGCCCAAACCAAAGAACTTATGCACACACTTCAATATTTATTTAGTTCAGGATGACCACCTGAAGCCTAAATGAGCATTAATTTGACCACACAACTAATTCCTATGAAGCTACATTCAAACTCACAAAACGTGCTCAGCTCGGGCTGAAAATGCATTTAAAGCAATAAAAACTCAAATTGAGTGTCACGCCTAAACCAAAGGACTTATGCACACACTTCAACATGTATTTTGTTCAGGATGACCACCTGAAGCCTAAATGAGCATTAATTTGACCACACAACTCATTCCTATGAAGATACATTCAAACTCACAAAACGTGCTCAGCTCGGGCTGAAAATGCATTTAAAGCAATAAAAACTCAAATTGAGTGTCACACCTAAACCAAAGGACTTATGAACACACTTCAACATGTATTTTGTTCAGGATGACCACCTGAAGCCTAAATGAGCATTAATTTGACCACACAACTCATTCCTATGAAGATACATTCAAACTCACAAAACGTGCTCAGCTCGGGCTGAAAATGCATTTAAAGCAATCAAAACTCAAATTGAGTGTAAGGCCTAAACCAAAGGACTTATGCACACACTTCAACATGTATTTTGTTCAGGATGACCTCCTGAAGCCTAAATGAGCATTAATTTGACCACACAACTCATTCCTATGAAGATACATTCAAACTCACAAAACGTGCTCAGCTCGGGCTGAAAATGCATTTAAAGCAATAAAAACTCAAATTGAGTGTCACGCCTCAACCAAAGGACTTATGCACACACTTCAACATGTATTTTGTTCAGGATGATCTCCTGAAGCCTAAATGAGCATTAATTTGACCACACAACTCATTCCTATGAAGATACATTCAAACTCACAAAACGTGCTCAGCTCGGGCTGAAAATGCATTTAAAGCAATAAAAACTCAAATTGAGTGTCACGCCTAAACCGAAGGACTTATGCACACACTTCAAGATGTATTTTGTTCAGGATGACCTCCTGAAGCCTAAATGAGCAATAATTTGACCACACAACTCATTCCTATGAAGATACATTCAAAGTCAGAAAGCGCGCTCAGCTCGGACTGAAAATGCATTTAAAGCAATAAAAACTCAAATGGAGTGTCACGCCTAAACCAAAGGACTTATGCACACACTTCAACATGTATTTAGTTCAGGATGACCACCTGAAGCCGAAATGAGCATTAATTTGACCACACAACTCATTCTTATGAAGATACATTCAAACTCACAAAACATGCTCAGCTCGGGCTGAAAATGCATTTAAAGCAATAAAAACTCAAATTGAGTGTCACGCCTAAACCAAAGGACTTATGCACACACTTCAACATGTATTTTGTTCAGGATGACCACCTGAAGCCTAAATGAGCATTAATTTGACCACACAACTAATTCCTATGAAGCTACATTCAAACTCACAAAACGTGCTCAGCTCGGGCTGAAAATGCATTTAAAGCAATAAAAACTCAAATTGAGTGTCACGCCTAAACCAAAGGACTTATGCACACACTTCAACATGTATTTTGTTCAGGATGACCACCTGAAGCCTAAATGAGCATTAATTTGACCACACAACTGATTCCTATGAAGATACATTCAAACTCACAAAACGTGCTCAGCTCGGGCTGAAAATGCATTTAAAGCAATAAAAACTCAAATTGAGTGTAAGGCCTAAACCAAAGGACTTATGCACACACTTCAACATGTATTTTGTTCAGGATGACCTCCTGAAGCCTAAATGAGCATTAATTTGACCACACAACTCATTCCTATGAAGATACATTCAAACTCACAAAACGTGCTCAGCTCGGGCTGAAAATGCATTTAAAGCAATAAAAACTCAAATTGAGTGTCACGCCTCAACCAAAGGACTTATGCACACACTTCAACATGTATTTTGTTCAGGATGATCTCCTGAAGCCTAAATGAGCATTAATTTGACCACACAACTCATTCCTATGAAGATACATTCAAACTCACAAAACGTGCTCAGCTCGGGCTGAAAATGCATTTAAAGCAATAAAAACTCAAATTGAGTGTCACGCCTAAACCGAAGGACTTATGCACACACTTCAAGATGTATTTTGTTCAGGATGACCTCCTGAAGCCTAAATGAGCAATAATTTGACCACACAACTCATTCCTATGAAGATACATTCAAAGTCAGAAAGCGCGCTCAGCTCGGACTGAAAATGCATTTAAAGCAATAAAAACTCAAATGGAGTGTCACGCCTAAACCAAAGGACTTATGCACACACTTCAACATGTATTTAGTTCAGGATGACCACCTGAAGCCGAAATGAGCATTAATTTGACCACACAACTCATTCTTATGAAGATACATTCAAACTCACAAAACATGCTCAGCTCGGGCTGAAAATGCATTTAAAGCAATAAAAACTCAAATTGAGTGTCACGCCTAAACCAAAGGACTTATGCACACACTTCAACATGTATTTTGTTCAGGATGACCACCTGAAGCCTAAATGAGCATTAATTTGACCACACAACTAATTCCTATGAAGCTACATTCAAACTCACAAAACGTGCTCAGCTCGGGCTGAAAATGCATTTAAAGCAATAAAAACTCAAATTGAGTGTCACGCCTAAACCAAAGGACTTATGCACACACTTCAACATGTATTTTGTTCAGGATGACCACCTGAAGCCTAAATGAGCATTAATTTGACCACACAACTGATTCCTATGAAGATACATTCAAACTCACAAAACGTGCTCAGCTCGGGCTGAAAATGCATTTAAAGCAATAAAAACTCAAATTGAGTGTCACGCCTAAACCAAAGGACTTATGCACACACTTCAACATGTATTTAGTTCAGGATGTCCTCCTGAAGCCTAAATGAGCATTAATTTGACCACACAACTCATTCCTCTGAAGATACATTCAAACTCACAAAAAGTGCTCAGCTCGGGCTGAAAATGCATTTAAAGCAATAAAAACTCAAATTGAGTGTCACGCCCAAACCAAAGAACTTATGCACAACCTTCAATATTTATTTAGTTCAGGATGACCACCTGAAGCCTAAATGAGCATTAATTTGACCACACAACTAATTCCTATGAAGCTACATTCAAACTCACAAAACGTGCTCAGCTCGGGCTGAAAATGCATTTAAAGCAATAAAAACTCAAATTGAGTGTCACGCCTAAACCAAAGGACTTATGCACACACTTCAACATGTATTTTGTTCAGGATGACCACCTGAAGCCTAAATGAGCATTAATTTGACCACACAACTCATTCCTATGAAGATACATTCAAACTCACAAAACGTGCTCAACTCGGGCTGAAAATGCATTTAAAGCAATAAAAACTCAAATTTTAAAAAACTTTACCAGTGTAGGCAACTTAATAATAATAATAATACTAATAATACATTTTATTGATAAGCGCCTTTCAAGACACCCAAGGACACTTTACAATAACAAAAAACACAAAACAATACGGGTTGAGCAGCTGACATGTCTGTCATTTTCTTGTGAGAATTAATTTTTTTCCAGAACAACACTCACAAAATTAGATATAGGTCTACATGACTTCCAACATTGTGATGTGCACTCACAGCAGCAATACCAGTCTTCGGCCGCTCAATTCATGCAAATTCTTCTCAAGACACTGCTCATGGTACCACCTTTCGCACTGGGTCTCGTCAAAAGGGGGCCGGGGGGAGAGAACCCTAACATCGCAAGATTATATGTTCGGAAATTTCAATCAGGATAACTCTAAGTTGCTTTTAAAATTCAAATTTTTTCTTTTACTTGAACCAACCCAATTTCAATGATGCATGCAAAGCATCATGAAGACAATGTCGATGCAAGATAAATTGTGTGTTCTTCCATTGTAAAAATCACTCGTTTTGTCAGAGGACCTTTTCCAGGTGGTTTTGCCATTTAGAGCATGCCACAGTGCATGGCGAGAACAAATACGACAACATGACGGAATATCAGTGAACATTAAACTTAAAATTCACAGTGTGTAAATATGGGATTGAAATTTTATCTTGACATTTTATTTTCATCGGAGCAGTGAATAACACGAGATTTTTCGTTGTGGTACAAGTCATAAAAAATGACTTTCTCATAAGCTTTCAGAATTCATCCCTGGTATCAACACTTCCTCTTCATGAAGTAGTTTGAAACAAAATATATCTTTGGCATCATTTCTGGATGCCACAATTAAACATTTTTTGCATGGGTGATCATCATCCAATAAACCTGCTGTGGTCAGTATTTCTGACGATTGTCTTGTTCTCTTATTTTCCATCGCCACATAATGTTCTAAAATTGATGCACGGAATGTCTGGGGAAGGCCTTCATCAGTTCCACTGCCATCTGAAAAAAAATAGCTTGTTTGTCTTGTGGGAGTGACAAAACTGTTTCGGGCGAACAATTTGAAAACACAATTTGTACAAGGCTGCATAAAGCTGGACGATCGCTTGGTTGTGCGTTGAAGTTTTGGACCCTGTGTTGTCAACCCGCGCCACTTTCGGCCTGCCTGGCTTGGAGGAGCTCCGGCGGGGACAAACTGGCGGCATCGCTTCTATACCGGCCCGTCGCGGGCGTATTCGACGAGGTTTATTAGCCCGTTGCTTGACACCCGCGCCCCTCCCGGCTTCCCGCAAGATCCCCCTGATCAGAGCTGCATTGCGATCCGCTAGGAGCAGCCGCGCCCGGGCCGTGTTTTGCAGCGGCATTGTACGATATTTCGCGAGGATGGCCGTGAGCTTTTCACCCACTTCGCTTGCAACCCGGGCCACGTTGGACCGACGGGCGCGGCGAAACTCCGGCGAGGTCAGGCGGGTGGCGTATTTTCCTTCACAGAATGTCGCGCGGGTGTGCGTCGAAGTTTTCTGCCCTTTGTGTTAGGGTCCATTGTTTGTCCACAGTGTCGACCCTCCCTTTTGATTTTGCGCCCGGGACCTAACCGACGCTGTCGCTTGGCCCCGCCAGAGCTGCGCCGTGCCTGGCGGGCCGGCAAAGGCGAGTGTTGCAAGCGAAGAGGTGGAAGACCTCGCGCACACCAACACGACCTGCCGGGAGCAAAGCTGCTGCCCGCTCGGCTCCGCCAGAGATGCACCTCGCTTTGAGGGACAGGGGGCGCGGTGTGCAATCAAAGGGAAGAAAAACTTGGGAATCAAACCGCGCGAAGGTCCGGGACCGAACCGATGCCACCCGCTTGGCCCTGCCGGAGTTGCGCGGGGCAGGTAGGGCCGAGAGTGGTGTGTGTGATAAGCGAAGCGGAGGAACAGCTCACGCCCGCCCGTGAGAAATTTCGGACAGAGCCGTTTTTGCCCACGGCCGAGCCGGAGTTGCTCCGCTGCGGCGCTCAGGCTGTTCCGACGAGGATGTTGGGGCGGAGCGCTGGGAGAACCGCGGGTGTTAAGCAAAGTGTTCGGCTTCGTGAGAGATGAAGAGAGGAACCACGCGCAGACACAAAAAGCACAGAAGGGTTTTATTGCCAGTAAGCGAGACAGGCCGAGGTGGTCACAACTGAAAGGTAGTCAAAATGATCAATTCGAGGAGTGCAGGAATCCTGGAGCGGTACGGCGTCGTCGACACGGCAGGAAGGATCTCTGACGAAGTGACAATGGGTGGCTCTTCAGGCTGGCTTTTATGCTGCAAGTGGCAGATGAGATAATGACTCGCAGGTGTGTCGGGGAGGCAGGTGCACTGATTAGAGAAGCGCCCATCCCACACTGAAAAAGGTAACAATAACTTTTTGGGAGCGGCAAATTCCCCCACAGGAGAACAGAGAAATAGTGGTTTGATTTCGTGGAGTTCGTGGCGCAATGCATGAGGCGTCTGACTACAAATCAGGTCATGCTCGGCCAAAGAGAGGGCGTCCACCAGGTTGAAAAAGAGATGAAGAGCAAACACTGTCAATACATAATAAAGTTTCTCTGTCCCAATATCCCAAAAAAAAAGCCCAGTCCGAAGTAGCAAGATTAAGAAAATCTTTTGAAAAAACGCTCACATGAGGCGGATTTTGAGCCTTGCCTATGCAGTGATATTAATAATAATTGTAATAATAATCATGAAAAAGTGTGATGGTGGCGTGGCATTCATTTATCTTTTGAATTGGTGCGTTTAGATTTTTGTTTTTTGCTTTTCCTTGTATTTGGGTGTAGTTTCAAGCGCAGCTCATGTTCACACAACGCACATTTTATCTCATTATTTTTAGAGGGTCACAATGGCCAACTCTCACCAGCAGAGGCTATCGTAAAGTGCTGGCCGTGCATGGACAAATAGGGCTCTCGCATTTCAGAAAGCACAAGAGTGACACAACGTGGCATCAGCTCTGAGCAGCAAATATTGTCAATTCATCGTCAATTTTTTCCGTCCCAAGAACCCCCCAAAAAAGTCAAAAGAGCCAAGATTTTTTAAAAACGCTCACATCAGAAGGATTTTGAGGCGTGTCGATGCAAAAAAAAAAGAAAAAAGAAAAAAGAAAAAAGACAATTAAAAAGTGTGATGGGGACACGACGTTCTTTGAATTCTAAATTGATATATTTCGATTTTTTTTGCTTTCACATGTATTTGGTTTGAGATTCGATTTCAGCTCATGTTCACAGGGCGGACATTTTATGTTGTTGCTTATTTTTAGAGGGTCATAAAAAAAATCCCAGACTTGACTTCTTCGTTTACAGTTGACTGAATAGGGATGATTGTTTTATTTGGGAGCAGAGAGATGTTGACTTAAATTCGCGGAGTTTATGATGCCACGGATAACGTGTCTCAATACGATTCAGTATTCGTTCGCGGAACGTCGCGCGGCTGGAAGCCGACGTTTTCTGCCCTTTGCGTTCGAAACCATTGTGTGTCCACGGTGCCGCCCCTCCCTTTTTTTGTCTCTTTTTCAGTGTGGGCTGGGCGCCTCTCGAATCAGTGCACCTGCCTCCCCTACACACGTGCGAGTCTTCATCTCATCTGCCACTTGCACCATAAAAGACAGCGTGAACAGCCACCCGTTGCCAGTTCGTCAGCGATCCTTCCTGCCGAGCTAGCTGCTGCCACGCCGTTACGCTCCAGCATTTCTGCACTCCTCAACGTGATCATTTTGACTAGGTTTCAGTTGTTTACACCTCGACCTGACCAACTTTCTGGCAATAAAACCCCTCTTCGTTTTTGGTGTCTGTGTGTGGTTCTTGTATTGATCTCTCACGAAACCTAACACTTTAATTCACATTCGACCCAAACTCCTCGTTTGGAGCGTCCCTCGCGCCGAAACGGTGCAGCATCGGCGGTGCCGTGGGCATAAACAACTCGGTACGACATTTCGCGCGGGTGGGCGTGAGATGTTCCTCCGCTTCACTGGTAACCCTGGATACTCTCCGCCGTACGGGTGCCGTGCGCCCCGAACCCGAAGCAATGAGGGACATTTTAGGGCGGTCGGGTAGGGGTAGGGGTAGGGCTCGGGCTCGGGCTGGGGCCGCCCGATCTTACTTCTGCTCCGGCGGGGCCAAGCGGGTGGCATCCGTTCGGTCCCGGACCTTCGTGCTGTTTGATTACCAAAGGACTTATGCACACACTTCAACTTGTATTTTGTTCAGGATGACCTCCTGAAGCCTAAATGAGCATTAATTTGATCACACAACTCATGCCTATGAAGATACATTCAAACTCACAAAACGTGCTCAGCTCGGGCTGAAAATGCATTTAAAGCAATAAAAACTCAAATTGAGTGTCACACCTAAACCAAAGGACTTATGGACACACTTCAACATGTATTTTGTTCAGGATGACCACCTGAAGCCTAAATGAGCATTCATTTGACCACACAACTCATTCCTATGAAGATACATTCAAAGTCAGAAAGCGCGCTCAGCTCAGGCTACAAATGCATTTAAAGCAATAAAAACTCAAATTGAGTGTCACGCCTAAACCAGAGGATTTATGCACACACTTCAACATGTATTTTGTTCAGGATGTCCTCCTGAAGCCTAAATGAGCATTAATTTGACTACACAACTCATTCCTATGAAGATACATTCAAAGTCAGAAAGCGCGCTCAAGCTCGGGCTGAAAATGCATTTAAAGCAATAAAAACTCAAATTGAGTGTCACACCTAAACCAAAGGACTTATGCACACATTCAACATGTATTTTGTTCAGGATGACCTCCTGAAGCCTATATGAGCTTTAATTTGACCACACAACTCATTCCTATGAAGATACATTCAAACTCACAAAACGTGCTCAGCTCGGGCTGAAAATGCATTTAAAGCAATAAAAACTCAAATTGAGTGTCACGCCTAAACCAAAGGATTTATGCACACACTTTAACATGTATTTTGTTCAGAAGGACCACCTGAAGCCTAAATGAGCATTAATTTGATCACACAATTCATGCCTATGAAGATGCATTCAAACTCACAAAACGTGCTCAGCTCGGGCTGAAAATGCATTTAAAGCAATAAAAACTCAAATTGAGTGTCACACCTAAACCAAAGGACTTATGCACACACTTCATCATGTATTTTGTTCAGGATGGCCTCCTGAAGCCTAAAAGAGCATTAATTTGACTAAACAAATCATTCCTATGAAGATACATTCAAAGTCAGAAAGCGCGCTCAGCTCGGAATGAAAATGCATTTAAAGCAATAAAAACTCAAATTGAGTGTCACACCTAAACCAAAGGATTATGCACACACTTCAACATGTATTTTGTTCAGGATGACCACCTGAAGCCCATATGAGAATTAATTTGACCACACAACTCATTCCTATGAAGATACATTCAAACTCACAAAACATGCTCAGCTCGGGCTGAAAATGCATTTAAAGCAATAAAACTCAAATTGAGTGTCACGCCTAAACCAAAGGACTTATGCACACACTTCAACATGTATTTTGTTCAGGATGACCACCTGAAGCCTAAATGAGCATTAATTTGACCACACAACTCATTCCTATGAAGATACATTCAAACTCACAAAACGTGCTCAACTCGGGCTGAAAATGCATTTAAAGCAATAAAAACTCAAATTGAGTGTCACGCCTAAACCAAAGGACTTATGCACACACTTCAACATGTATTTTGTTCAGGATGACCACCTGAAGCCCATATGAGAATTAATTTGACCACACAACTCATTCCTATGAAGATACATTCAAACTCACAAAACATGCTCAGCTCGGGCTGAAAATGCATTTAAAGCAATAAAAACTCAAATTGAGTGTCACGCCTAAACCAAAGGACTTATGCACACACTTCAACATGTATTTTGTTCAGGATGACCACCTGAAGCCTAAATGAGCATTAATTTGACCACACAACTCATTCCTATGAAGATACATTCAAAGTCAGAAAGCGCGCTCAGCTCGGACTGAAAATGCATTTAAAGCAATAAAAACTCAAATGGAGTGTCACGCCTAAACCAAAGGACTTATGCACACACTTCAACATGTATTTAGTTCAGGATGACCACCTGAAGCCGAAATGAGCATTAATTTGACCACACAATTCATTCTTATGAAGATACATTCAAACTCACAAAACATGCTCAGCTCGGGCTGAAAATGCATTTAAAGCAATAAAAACTCAAATTGAGTGTCACGCCTAAACCAAAGGACTTATGCACACACTTCAACATGTATTTTGTTCAGGATGACCACCTGAAGCCTAAATGAGCATTAATTTGACCACACAACTCATTCCTATGAAGATACATTCAAACTCACAAAACGTGCTCAACTCGGGCTGAAAATGCATTTAAAGCAATAAAAACTCAAATTGAGTGTCACGCCTAAACCAAAGGACTTATGCACACACTTCAACATGTATTTAGTTCAGGATGTCCTCCTGAAGCCTAAATGAGCATTAATTTGACCACACAACTCATTCCTATGAAGATACATTCAAACTCACAAAAAGTGCTCAGCTCGGGCTGAAAATGCATTTAAAGCAATAAAAACTCAAATTGAGTGTCACGCCCAAACCAAAGAACTTATGCACACACTTCAATATTTATTTAGTTCAGGATGACCACCTGAAGCCTAAATGAGCATTAATTTGACCACACAACTAATTCCTATGAAGCTACATTCAAACTCACAAAACGTGCTCAGCTCGGGCTGAAAATGCATTTAAAGCAATAAAAACTCAAATTGAGTGTCACGCCTAAACCAAAGGACTTATGCACACACTTCAACATGTATTTTGTTCAGGATGACCACCTGAAGCCTAAATGAGCATTAATTTGACCACACAACTGATTCCTATGAAGATACATTCAAACTCACAAAACGTGCTCAGCTCGGGCTGAAAATGCATTTAAAGCAATAAAAACTCAAATTGAGTGTCACGCCTAAACCAAAGGACTTATGCACACACTTCAACATGTATTTTGTTCAGGATGACCACCTGAAGCCTAAATGAGCATTAATTTGACCACACAACTCATTCCTATGAAGATACATTCAAACTCACAAAACGTGCTCAACTCGGGCTGAAAATGCATTTAAAGCAATAAAAACTCAAATTTTAAAAAACTTTACCAGTGTAGGCAACTTAATAATAATAATAATACTAATAATACATTTTATTGATAAGCGCCTTTCAAGACACCCAAGGACACTTTACAATAACAAAAAACACAAAACAATACGGGTTGAGCAGCTGACATGTCTGTCATTTTCTTGTGAGAATTAATTTTTTTCCAGAACAACACTCACAAAATTAGATATAGGTCTACATGACTTCCAACATTGTGATGTGCACTCACAGCAGCAATACCAGTCTTCGGCCGCTCAATTCATGCAAATTCTTCTCAAGACACTGCTCATGGTACCACCTTTCGCACTGGGTCTCGTCAAAAGGGGGCCGGGGGGAGAGAACCCTAACATCGCAAGATTATATGTTCGGAAATTTCAATCAGGATAACTCTAAGTTGCTTTTAAAATTCAAATTTTTTCTTTTACTTGAACCAACCCAATTTCAATGATGCATGCAAAGCATCATGAAGACAATGTCGATGCAAGATAAATTGTGTGTTCTTCCATTGTAAAAATCACTCGTTTTGTCAGAGGACCTTTTCCAGGTGGTTTTGCCATTTAGAGCATGCCACAGTGCATGGCGAGAACAAATACGACAACATGACGGAATATCAGTGAACATTAAACTTAAAATTCACAGTGTGTAAATATGGGATTGAAATTTTATTTTGACATTTTATTTTCATCGGAGCAGTGAATAACACGAGATTTTTCGTTGTGGTACAAGTCATAAAAAATGACTTTCTCATAAGCTTTCAGAATTCATCCCTGGTATCAACACTTCCTCTTCATGAAGTAGTTTGAAACAAAATATATCTTTGGCATCATTTCTGGACGCCACAATTAAACATTTTTTGCATGGGTGATCATCATCCAATAAACCTGCTGTGGTCAGTATTTCTGACGATTGTCTTGTTCTCTTATTTTCCATCGCCACATAATGTTCTAAAATTGATGCACGGAATGTCTGGGGAAGGCCTTCATCAGTTCCACTGCCATCTGAAAAAAAATAGCTTGTTTGTCTTGTGGGAGTGACAAAACTGTTTCGGGCGAACAATTTGAAAACACAATTTGTACAAGGCTGCATAAAGCTGGACGATCGCTTGGTTGTGCGTTGAAGTTTTGGACCCTGTGTTGTCAACCCGCGCCACTTTCGGCCTGCCTGGCTTGGAGGAGCTCCGGCGGGGACAAACTGGCGGCATCGCTTCTATACCGGCCCGTCGCGGGCGTATTCGACGAGGTTTATTAGCCCGTTGCTTGACACCCGCGCCCCTCCCGGCTTCCCGCAAGATCCCCCTGATCAGAGCTGCATTGCGATCCGCTAGGAGCAGCCGCGCCCGGGCCGTGTTTTGCAGCGGCATTGTACGATATTTCGCGAGGATGGCCGTGAGCTTTTCACCCACTTCGCTTGCAACCCGGGCCACGTTGGACCGACGGGCGCGGCGAAACTCCGGCGAGGTCAGGCGGGTGGCGTATTTTCCTTCACAGAATGTCGCGCGGGTGTGCGTCGAAGTTTTCTGCCCTTTGTGTTAGGGTCCATTGTTTGTCCACAGTGTCGACCCTCCCTTTTGATTTTGCGCCCGGGACCTAACCGACGCTGTCGCTTGGCCCCGCCAGAGCTGCGCCGTGCCTGGCGGGCCGGCAAAGGCGAGTGTTGCAAGCGAAGAGGTGGAAGACCTCGCGCACACCAACACGACCTGCCGGGAGCAAAGCTGCTGCCCGCTCGGCTCCGCCAGAGATGCACCTCGCTTTGAGGGACAGGGGGCGCGGTGTGCAATCAAAGGGAAGAAAAACTTGGGAATCAAACCGCGCGAAGGTCCGGGACCGAACCGATGCCACCCGCTTGGCCCTGCCGGAGTTGCGCGGGGCAGGTAGGGCCGAGAGTGGTGTGTGTGATAAGCGAAGCGGAGGAACAGCTCACGCCCGCCCGTGAGAAATTTCGGACAGAGCCGTTTTTGCCCACGGCCGAGCCGGAGTTGCTCCGCTGCGGCGCTCAGGCTGTTCCGACGAGGATGTTGGGGCGGAGCGCTGGGAGAACCGCGGGTGTTAAGCAAAGTGTTCGGCTTCGTGAGAGATGAAGAGAGGAACCACGCGCAGACACAAAAAGCACAGAAGGGTTTTATTGCCAGTAAGCGAGACAGGCCGAGGTGGTCACAACTGAAAGGTAGTCAAAATGATCAATTCGAGGAGTGCAGGAATCCTGGAGCGGTACGGCGTCGTCGACACGGCAGGAAGGATCTCTGACGAAGTGACAATGGGTGGCTCTTCAGGCTGGCTTTTATGCTGCAAGTGGCAGATGAGATAATGACTCGCAGGTGTGTCGGGGAGGCAGGTGCACTGATTAGAGAAGCGCCCATCCCACACTGAAAAAGGTAACAATAACTTTTTGGGAGCGGCAAATTCCCCCACAGGAGAACAGAGAAATAGTGGTTTGATTTCGTGGAGTTCGTGGCGCAATGCATGAGGCGTCTGACTACAAATCAGGTCATGCTCGGCCAAAGAGAGGGCGTCCACCAGGTTGAAAAAGAGATGAAGAGCAAACACTGTCAATACATAATAAAGTTTCTCTGTCCCAATATCCCAAAAAAAAAGCCCAGTCCGAGGTAGCAAG
Source organism: Hippocampus guttulatus (assembly GCF_054856545.1). NCBI lineage: Eukaryota > Metazoa > Chordata > Actinopteri > Syngnathiformes > Syngnathidae > Hippocampus > Hippocampus guttulatus. The sequence goes on from NC_141265.1 coordinate 24,192,277, forward strand.
ATTAAGAAAATCTTTTGAAAAAACGCTCACATGAGGCGGATTTTGAGCCTTGCCTATGCAGTGATATTAATAATAATTGTAATAATAATCATGAAAAAGTGTGATGGTGGCGTGGCATTCATTTATCTTTTGAATTGGTGCGTTTAGATTTTTGTTTTTTGCTTTTCCTTGTATTTGGGTGTAGTTTCAAGCGCAGCTCATGTTCACACAACGCACATTTTATCTCATTATTTTTAGAGGGTCACAGGAAATCATATGGAAGGCTGCAATGGCCAACTCTCACCAGCAGAGGCTATCGTAAAGTGCTGGCCGTGCATGGACAAATAGGGCTCTCGCATTTCAGAAAGCACAAGAGTGACACAACGTGGCATCAGCTCTGAGCAGCAAATATTGTCAATTCATCGTCAATTTTTTCCGTCCCAAGAACCCCCCAAAAAAGTCAAAAGAGCCAAGATTTTTTAAAAACGCTCACATCAGAAGGATTTTGAGGCGTGTCGATGCAAAAAAAAAAGAAAAAAGAAAAAAGACAATTAAAAAGTGTGATGGGGACACGACGTTCTTTGAATTCTAAATTGATATATTTCGATTTTTTTTGCTTTCACATGTATTTGGTTTGAGATTCGATTTCAGCTCATGTTCACAGGGCGGACATTTTATGTTGTTGCTTATTTTTAGAGGGTCATAAAAAAAATCCCAGACTTGACTTCTTCGTTTACAGTTGACTGAATAGGGATGATTGTTTTATTTGGGAGCAGAGAGATGTTGACTTAAATTCGCGGAGTTTATGATGCCACGGATAACGTGTCTCAATACGATTCAGTATTCGTTCGCGGAACGTCGCGCGGCTGGAAGCCGACGTTTTCTGCCCTTTGCGTTCGAAACCATTGTGTGTCCACGGTGCCGCCCCTCCCTTTTTTTGTCTCTTTTTCAGTGTGGGCTGGGCGCCTCTCGAATCAGTGCACCTGCCTCCCCTACACACGTGCGAGTCTTCATCTCATCTGCCACTTGCACCATAAAAGACAGCGTGAACAGCCACCCGTTGCCAGTTCGTCAGCGATCCTTCCTGCCGAGCTAGCTGCTGCCACGCCGTTACGCTCCAGCATTTCTGCACTCCTCAACGTGATCATTTTGACTAGCTTTCAGTTGTTTACACCTCGACCTGACCAACTTTCTGGCAATAAAACCCCTCTTCGTTTTTGGTGTCTGTGTGTGGTTCTTGTATTGATCTCTCACGAAACCTAACACTTTAATTCACATTCGACCCAAACTCCTCGTTTGGAGCGTCCCTCGCGCCGAAACGGTGCAGCATCGGCGGTGCCGTGGGCATAAACAACTCGGTACGACATTTCGCGCGGGTGGGCGTGAGATGTTCCTCCGCTTCACTGGTAACCCTGGATACTCTCCGCCGTACGGGTGCCGTGCGCCCCGAACCCGAAGCAATGAGGGACATTTTAGGGCGGTCGGGTTCGGGTAGGGGTAGGGCTCGGGCTCGGGCTCGGGCCGCCCGATCTTACTTCTGCTCCGGCGGGGCCAAGCGGGTGGCATCCGTTCGGTCCCGGACCTTCGTGCTGTTTGATTACCAAAGGACTTATGCACACACTTCAACTTGTATTTTGTTCAGGATGACCTCCTGAAGCCTAAATGAGCATTAATTTGATCACACAACTCATGCCTATGAAGATACATTCAAACTCACAAAACGTGCTCAGCTCGGGCTGAAAATGCATTTAAAGCAATAAAAACTCAAATTGAGTGTCACACCTAAACCAAAGGACTTATGGACACACTTCAACATGTATTTTGTTCAGGATGACCACCTGAAGCCTAAATGAGCATTCATTTGACCACACAACTCATTCCTATGAAGATACATTCAAAGTCAGAAAGCGCGCTCAGCTCAGGCTACAAATGCATTTAAAGCAATAAAAACTCAAATTGAGTGTCACGCCTAAACCAGAGGATTTATGCACACACTTCAACATGTATTTTGTTCAGGATGTCCTCCTGAAGCCTAAATGAGCATTAATTTGACTACACAACTCATTCCTATGAAGATACATTCAAAGTCAGAAAGCGCGCTCAAGCTCGGGCTGAAAATGCATTTAAAGCAATAAAAACTCAAATTGAGTGTCACACCTAAACCAAAGGACTTATGCACACATTCAACATGTATTTTGTTCAGGATGACCTCCTGAAGCCTGTATGAGCTTTAATTTGACCACACAACTCATTCCTATGAAGATACATTCAAACTCACAAAACGTGCTCAGCTCGGGCTGAAAATGCATTTAAAGCAATAAAAACTCAAATTGAGTGTCACGCCTAAACCAAAGGATTTATGCACACACTTTAACATGTATTTTGTTCAGAAGGACCACCTGAAGCCTAAATGAGCATTAATTTGATCACACAATTCATGCCTATGAAGATGCATTCAAACTCACAAAACGTGCTCAGCTCGGGCTGAAAATGCATTTAAAGCAATAAAAACTCAAATTGAGTGTCACACCTAAACCAAAGGACTTATGCACACACTTCATCATGTATTTTGTTCAGGATGGCCTCCTGAAGCCTAAAAGAGCATTAATTTGACTAAACAAATCATTCCTATGAAGATACATTCAAAGTCAGAAAGCGCGCTCAGCTCGGAATGAAAATGCATTTAAAGCAATAAAAACTCAAATTGAGTGTCACACCTAAACCAAAGGATTATGCACACACTTCAACATGTATTTTGTTCAGGATGACCACCTGAAGCCCATATGAGAATTAATTTGACCACACAACTCATTCCTATGAAGATACATTCAAACTCACAAAACATGCTCAGCTCGGGCTGAAAATGCATTTAAAGCAATAAAACTCAAATTGAGTGTCACGCCTAAACCAAAGGACTTATGCACACACTTCAACATGTATTTTGTTCAGGATGACCACCTGAAGCCTAAATGAGCATTAATTTGACCACACAACTCATTCCTATGAAGATACATTCAAACTCACAAAACGTGCTCAACTCGGGCTGAAAATGCATTTAAAGCAATAAAAACTCAAATTGAGTGTCACGCCTAAACCAAAGGACTTATGCACACACTTCAACATGTATTTTGTTCAGGATGACCACCTGAAGCCCATATGAGAATTAATTTGACCACACAACTCATTCCTATGAAGATACATTCAAACTCACAAAACATGCTCAGCTCGGGCTGAAAATGCATTTAAAGCAATAAAAACTCAAATTGAGTGTCACGCCTAAACCAAAGGACTTATGCACACACTTCAACATGTATTTTGTTCAGGATGACCACCTGAAGCCTAAATGAGCATTAATTTGACCACACAACTCATTCCTATGAAGATACATTCAAAGTCAGAAAGCGCGCTCAGCTCGGACTGAAAATGCATTTAAAGCAATAAAAACTCAAATGGAGTGTCACGCCTAAACCAAAGGACTTATGCACACACTTCAACATGTATTTAGTTCAGGATGACCACCTGAAGCCGAAATGAGCATTAATTTGACCACACAATTCATTCTTATGAAGATACATTCAAACTCACAAAACATGCTCAGCTCGGGCTGAAAATGCATTTAAAGCAATAAAAACTCAAATTGAGTGTCACGCCTAAACCAAAGGACTTATGCACACACTTCAACATGTATTTTGTTCAGGATGACCACCTGAAGCCTAAATGAGCATTAATTTGACCACACAACTCATTCCTATGAAGATACATTCAAACTCACAAAACGTGCTCAACTCGGGCTGAAAATGCATTTAAAGCAATAAAAACTCAAATTGAGTGTCACGCCTAAACCAAAGGACTTATGCACACACTTCAACATGTATTTAGTTCAGGATGTCCTCCTGAAGCCTAAATGAGCATTAATTTGACCACACAACTCATTCCTATGAAGATACATTCAAACTCACAAAAAGTGCTCAGCTCGGGCTGAAAATGCATTTAAAGCAATAAAAACTCAAATTGAGTGTCACGCCCAAACCAAAGAACTTATGCACACACTTCAATATTTATTTAGTTCAGGATGACCACCTGAAGCCTAAATGAGCATTAATTTGACCACACAACTAATTCCTATGAAGCTACATTCAAACTCACAAAACGTGCTCAGCTCGGGCTGAAAATGCATTTAAAGCAATAAAAACTCAAATTGAGTGTCACGCCTAAACCAAAGGACTTATGCACACACTTCAACATGTATTTTGTTCAGGATGACCACCTGAAGCCTAAATGAGCATTAATTTGACCACACAACTGATTCCTATGAAGATACATTCAAACTCACAAAACGTGCTCAGCTCGGGCTGAAAATGCATTTAAAGCAATAAAAACTCAAATTGAGTGTCACGCCTAAACCAAAGGACTTATGCACACACTTCAACATGTATTTTGTTCAGGATGACCACCTGAAGCCTAAATGAGCATTAATTTGACCACACAACTCATTCCTATGAAGATACATTCAAACTCACAAAACGTGCTCAACTCGGGCTGAAAATGCATTTAAAGCAATAAAAACTCAAATTTTAAAAAACTTTACCAGTGTAGGCAACTTAATAATAATAATAATACTAATAATACATTTTATTGATAAGCGCCTTTCAAGACACCCAAGGACACTTTACAATAACAAAAAACACAAAACAATACGGGTTGAGCAGCTGACATGTCTGTCATTTTCTTGTGAGAATTAATTTTTTTCCAGAACAACACTCACAAAATTAGATATAGGTCTACATGACTTCCAACATTGTGATGTGCACTCACAGCAGCAATACCAGTCTTCGGCCGCTCAATTCATGCAAATTCTTCTCAAGACACTGCTCATGGTACCACCTTTCGCACTGGGTCTCGTCAAAAGGGGGCCGGGGGGAGAGAACCCTAACATCGCAAGATTATATGTTCGGAAATTTCAATCAGGATAACTCTAAGTTGCTTTTAAAATTCAAATTTTTTCTTTTACTTGAACCAACCCAATTTCAATGATGCATGCAAAGCATCATGAAGACAATGTCGATGCAAGATAAATTGTGTGTTCTTCCATTGTAAAAATCACTCGTTTTGTCAGAGGACCTTTTCCAGGTGGTTTTGCCATTTAGAGCATGCCACAGTGCATGGCGAGAACAAATACGACAACATGACGGAATATCAGTGAACATTAAACTTAAAATTCACAGTGTGTAAATATGGGATTGAAATTTTATTTTGACATTTTATTTTCATCGGAGCAGTGAATAACACGAGATTTTTCGTTGTGGTACAAGTCATAAAAAATGACTTTCTCATAAGCTTTCAGAATTCATCCCTGGTATCAACACTTCCTCTTCATGAAGTAGTTTGAAACAAAATATATCTTTGGCATCATTTCTGGACGCCACAATTAAACATTTTTTGCATGGGTGATCATCATCCAATAAACCTGCTGTGGTCAGTATTTCTGACGATTGTCTTGTTCTCTTATTTTCCATCGCCACATAATGTTCTAAAATTGATGCACGGAATGTCTGGGGAAGGCCTTCATCAGTTCCACTGCCATCTGAAAAAAAATAGCTTGTTTGTCTTGTGGGAGTGACAAAACTGTTTCGGGCGAACAATTTGAAAACACAATTTGTACAAGGCTGCATAAAGCTGGACGATCGCTTGGTTGTGCGTTGAAGTTTTGGACCCTGTGTTGTCAACCCGCGCCACTTTCGGCCTGCCTGGCTTGGAGGAGCTCCGGCGGGGACAAACTGGCGGCATCGCTTCTATACCGGCCCGTCGCGGGCGTATTCGACGAGGTTTATTAGCCCGTTGCTTGACACCCGCGCCCCTCCCGGCTTCCCGCAAGATCCCCCTGATCAGAGCTGCATTGCGATCCGCTAGGAGCAGCCGCGCCCGGGCCGTGTTTTGCAGCGGCATTGTACGATATTTCGCGAGGATGGCCGTGAGCTTTTCACCCACTTCGCTTGCAACCCGGGCCACGTTGGACCGACGGGCGCGGCGGAACTCCGGCGAGGTCAGGCGGGTGGCGTATTTTCCTTCACAGAATGTCGCGCGGGTGTGCGTCGAAGTTTTCTGCCCTTTGTGTTAGGGTCCATTGTTTGTCCACAGTGTCGACCCTCCCTTTTGATTTTGCGCCCGGGACCTAACCGACGCTGTCGCTTGGCCCCGCCAGAGCTGCGCCGTGCCTGGCGGGCCGGCAAAGGCGAGTGTTGCAAGCGAAGAGGTGGAAGACCTCGCGCACACCAACACGACCTGCCGGGAGCAAAGCTGCTGCCCGCTCGGCTCCGCCAGAGATGCACCTCGCTTTGAGGGACAGGGGGCGCGGTGTGCAATCAAAGGGAAGAAAAACTTGGGAATCAAACCGCGCGAAGGTCCGGGACCGAACCGATGCCACCCGCTTGGCCCTGCCGGAGTTGCGCGGGGCAGGTAGGGCCGAGAGTGGTGTGTGTGATAAGCGAAGCGGAGGAACAGCTCACGCCCGCCCGTGAGAAATTTCGGACAGAGCCGTTTTTGCCCACGGCCGAGCCGGAGTTGCTCCGCTGCGGCGCTCAGGCTGTTCCGACGAGGATGTTGGGGCGGAGCGCTGGGAGAACCGCGGGTGTTAAGCAAAGTGTTCGGCTTCGTGAGAGATGAAGAGAGGAACCACGCGCAGACACAAAAAGCACAGAAGGGTTTTATTGCCAGTAAGCGAGACAGGCCGAGGTGGTCACAACTGAAAGGTAGTCAAAATGATCAATTCGAGGAGTGCAGGAATCCTGGAGCGGTACGGCGTCGTCGACACGGCAGGAAGGATCTCTGACGAAGTGACAATGGGTGGCTCTTCAGGCTGGCTTTTATGCTGCAAGTGGCAGATGAGATAATGACTCGCAGGTGTGTCGGGGAGGCAGGTGCACTGATTAGAGAAGCGCCCATCCCACACTGAAAAAGGTAACAATAACTTTTTGGGAGCGGCAAATTCCCCCACAGGAGAACAGAGAAATAGTGGTTTGATTTCGTGGAGTTCGTGGCGCAATGCATGAGGCGTCTGACTACAAATCAGGTCATGCTCGGCCAAAGAGAGGGCGTCCACCAGGTTGAAAAAGAGATGAAGAGCAAACACTGTCAATACATAATAAAGTTTCTCTGTCCCAATATCCCAAAAAAAAGCCCAGTCCGAAGTAGCAAGATTAAGAAAATCTTTTGAAAAAACGCTCACATGAGGCGGATTTTGAGCCTTGCCTATGCAGTGATATTAATAATAATTGTAATAATAATCATGAAAAAGTGTGATGGTGGCGTGGCATTCATTTATCTTTTGAATTGGTGCGTTTAGATTTTTGTTTTTTGCTTTTCCTTGTATTTGGGTGTAGTTTCAAGCGCAGCTCATGTTCACACAACGCACATTTTATCTCATTATTTTTAGAGGGTCACAGGAAATCATATGGAAGGCTGCAATGGCCAACTCTCACCAGCAGAGGCTATCGTAAAGTGCTGGCCGTGCATGGACAAATAGGGCTCTCGCATTTCAGAAAGCACAAGAGTGACACAACGTGGCATCAGCTCTGAGCAGCAAATATTGTCAATTCATCGTCAATTTTTTCCGTCCCAAGAACCCCCCAAAAAAGTCAAAAGAGCCAAGATTTTTTAAAAACGCTCACATCAGAAGGATTTTGAGGCGTGTCGATGCAAAAAAAAAAGAAAAAAGAAAAAAGACAATTAAAAAGTGTGATGGGGACACGACGTTCTTTGAATTCTAAATTGATATATTTCGATTTTTTTTGCTTTCACATGTATTTGGTTTGAGATTCGATTTCAGCTCATGTTCACAGGGCGGACATTTTATGTTGTTGCTTATTTTTAGAGGGTCATAAAAAAAATCCCAGACTTGACTTCTTCGTTTACAGTTGACTGAATAGGGATGATTGTTTTATTTGGGAGCAGAGAGATGTTGACTTAAATTCGCGGAGTTTATGATGCCACGGATAACGTGTCTCAATACGATTCAGTATTCGTTCGCGGAACGTCGCGCGGCTGGAAGCCGACGTTTTCTGCCCTTTGCGTTCGAAACCATTGTGTGTCCACGGTGCCGCCCCTCCCTTTTTTTGTCTCTTTTTCAGTGTGGGCTGGGCGCCTCTCGAATCAGTGCACCTGCCTCCCCTACACACGTGCGAGTCTTCATCTCATCTGCCACTTGCACCATAAAAGACAGCGTGAACAGCCACCCGTTGCCAGTTCGTCAGCGATCCTTCCTGCCGAGCTAGCTGCTGCCACGCCGTTACGCTCCAGCATTTCTGCACTCCTCAACGTGATCATTTTGACTAGCTTTCAGTTGTTTACACCTCGACCTGACCAACTTTCTGGCAATAAAACCCCTCTTCGTTTTTGGTGTCTGTGTGTGGTTCTTGTATTGATCTCTCACGAAACCTAACACTTTAATTCACATTCGACCCAAACTCCTCGTTTGGAGCGTCCCTCGCGCCGAAACGGTGCAGCATCGGCGGTGCCGTGGGCATAAACAACTCGGTACGACATTTCGCGCGGGTGGGCGTGAGATGTTCCTCCGCTTCACTGGTAACCCTGGATACTCTCCGCCGTACGGGTGCCGTGCGCCCCGAACCCGAAGCAATGAGGGACATTTTAGGGCGGTCGGGTTCGGGTAGGGGTAGGGCTCGGGCTCGGGCCGCCCGATCTTACTTCTGCTCCGGCGGGGCCAAGCGGGTGGCATCCGTTCGGTCCCGGACCTTCGTGCTGTTTGATTACCAAAGGACTTATGCACACACTTCAACTTGTATTTTGTTCAGGATGACCTCCTGAAGCCTAAATGAGCATTAATTTGATCACACAACTCATGCCTATGAAGATACATTCAAACTCACAAAACGTGCTCAGCTCGGGCTGAAAATGCATTTAAAGCAATAAAAACTCAAATTGAGTGTCACGCCTAAACCAAAGGATTTATGCACACACTTTAACATGTATTTTGTTCAGAAGGACCACCTGAAGCCTAAATGAGCATTAATTTGATCACACAATTCATGCCTATGAAGATGCATTCAAACTCACAAAACGTGCTCAGCTCGGGCTGAAAATGCATTTAAAGCAATAAAAACTCAAATTGAGTGTCACACCTAAACCAAAGGACTTATGCACACACTTCATCATGTATTTTGTTCAGGATGGCCTCCTGAAGCCTAAAAGAGCATTAATTTGACTAAACAAATCATTCCTATGAAGATACATTCAAAGTCAGAAAGCGCGCTCAGCTCGGGCTGAAAATGCATTTAAAGCAATAAAAACTCAAATTGAGTGTCACGCCTAAACCGAAGGACTTATGCACACACTTCAAGATGTATTTTGTTCAGGATGACCTCCTGAAGCCTAAATGAGCAATAATTTGACCACACAACTCATTCCTATGAAGATACATTCAAAGTCAGAAAGCGCGCTCAGCTCGGACTGAAAATGCATTTAAAGCAATAAAAACTCAAATGGAGTGTCACGCCTAAACCAAAGGACTTATGCACACACTTCAACATGTATTTAGTTCAGGATGACCACCTGAAGCCGAAATGAGCATTAATTTGACCACACAACTCATTCTTATGAAGATACATTCAAACTCACAAAACATGCTCAGCTCGGGCTGAAAATGCATTTAAAGCAATAAAAACTCAAATTGAGTGTCACGCCTAAACCAAAGGACTTATGCATACACTTCAACATGTATTTAGTTCAGGATGTCCTCCTGAAGCCTAAATGAGCATTAATTTGACCACACAACTCATTCCTATGAAGATACATTCAAACTCACAAAACATGCTCAGCTCGGGCTGAAAATGCATTTAAAGCAATAAAAACTCAAATTGAGTGTCACGCCTAAACCAAAGGACTTATGCATACACTTCAACATGTATTTAGTTCAGGATGTCCTCCTGAAGCCTAAATGAGCATTAATTTGACCACACAACTCATTCCTATGAAGATACATTCAAACTCACAAAACGTGCTCAACTCGGGCTGAAAATGCATTTAAAGCAATAAAAACTCAAATTGAGTGTCACGCCTCAACCAAAGGACTTATGCACACACTTCAACATGTATTTTGTTGAGGATGACCACCTGAAGCCTAAATGAGCATTCATTTGACCACACAACTCATTCCTATGAAGATACATTCAAAGTCAGAAAGCGCGCTCAGCTCAGGCTACAAATGCATTTAAAGCAATAAAAACTCAAATTGAGTGTCACGCCTAAACCAGAGGATTTATGCACACACTTCAACATGTATTTTGTTCAGGATGTCCTCCTGAAGCCTAAATGAGCATTAATTTGACTACACAACTCATTCCTATGAAGATACATTCAAAGTCAGAAAGCGCGCTCAAGCTCGGGCTGAAAATGCATTTAAAGCAATAAAAACTCAAATTGAGTGTCACACCTAAACCAAAGGACTTATGCACACATTCAACATGTATTTTGTTCAGGATGACCTCCTGAAGCCTATATGAGCAATAATTTGACCACACAACTCATTCCTATGAAGATACATTCAAACTCACAAAACGTGCTCAGCTCGGGCTGAAAATGCATTTAAAGCAATAAAAACTCAAATTGAGTGTCACGCCTAAACCAAAGGATTTATGCACACACTTTAACATGTATTTTGTTCAGAAGGACCACCTGAAGCCTAAATGAGCATTAATTTGATCACACAATTCATGCCTATGAAGATACATTCAAACTCACAAAACGTGCTCAACTCGGGCTGAAAATGCATTTAAAGCAATAAAAACTCAAATTGAGTGTCACGCCTAAACCAAAGGACTTATGCACACACTTCAACATGTATTTAGTTCAGGATGTCCTCCTGAAGCCTAAATGAGCATTAATTTGACCACACAACTCATTCCTCTGAAGATACATTCAAACTCACAAAAAGTGCTCAGCTCGGGCTGAAAATGCATTTAAAGCAATAAAAACTCAAATTGAGTGTCACGCGTTTCAAAGGACTTATGCACACACTTCAACATGTACTTTGTTCAGGATGACCACCTGAAGCCTAAATGAACATTAATTTGACCACACAACTAATTCCTATGAAGCTACATTCAAACTCACAAAACGTGCTCAGCTCGGGCTGAAAATGCATTTAAAGCAATAAAAACTCAAATTGAGTGTCACGCCTAAACCAAAGGACTTATGCACACACTTCAACATGTATTTTGTTCAGGATGACCACCTGAAGCCTAAATGAGCATTAATTTGACCACACAACTCATTCCTATGAAGATACATTCAAACTCACAAAATGTGCTCAACTCGGGCTGAAAATGCATTTAAAGCAATAAAAACTCAAATTGAGTGTCACGCCTAAACCAAAGGACTTATGCACACACTTCAACATGTATTTAGTTCAGGATGTCCTCCTGAAGCCTAAATGAGCATTAATTTGACCACACAACTCATTCCTCTGAAGATACATTCAAACTCACAAAAAGTGGTCAGCTCGGGCTGAAAATGCATTTAAAGCAATAAAAACTCAAATTGAGTGTCACGCCCAAACCAAAGAACTTATGCACAACCTTCAATATTTATTTAGTTCAGGATGACCACCTGAAGCCTAAATGAGCATTAATTTGACCACACAACTAATTCCTATGAAGCTACATTCAAACTCACAAAACGTGCTCAGCTCGGGCTGAAAATGCATTTAAAGCAATAAAAACTCAAATTGAGTGTCACGCCTAAACCAAAGGACTTATGCACACACTTCAACATGTATTTTGTTCAGGATGACCACCTGAAGCCTAAATGAGCATTAATTTGACCACACAACTGATTCCTATGAAGATACATTCAAACTCACAAAACGTGCTCAGCTCGGGCTGAAAATGCATTTAAAGCAATAAAAACTCAAATTGAGTGTCACGCCTAAACCAAAGGACTTATGCACACACTTCAACATGTATTTTGTTCAGGATGACCACCTGAAGCCTAAATGAGCATTAATTTGACCACACAACTCATTCCTATGAAGATACATTCAAACTCACAAAACGTGCTCAACTCGGGCTGAAAATGCATTTAAAGCAATAAAAACTCAAATTTTAAAAAACTTTACCAGTGTAGGCAACTTAATAATAATAATAATACTAATAATACATTTTATTGATAAGCGCCTTTCAAGACACCCAAGGACACTTTACAATAACAAAAAACACAAAACAATACGGGTTGAGCAGCTGACATGTCTGTCATTTTCTTGTGAGAATTAATTTTTTTCCAGAACAACACTCACAAAATTAGATATAGGTCTACATGACTTCCAACATTGTGATGTGCACTCACAGCAGCAATACCAGTCTTCGGCCGCTCAATTCATGCAAATTCTTCTCAAGACACTGCTCATGGTACCACCTTTCGCACTGGGTCTCGTCAAAAGGGGGCCGGGGGGAGAGAACCCTAACATCGCAAGATTATATGTTCGGAAATTTCAATCAGGATAACTCTAAGTTGCTTTTAAAATTCAAATTTTTTCTTTTACTTGAACCAACCCAATTTCAATGATGCATGCAAAGCATCATGAAGACAATGTCGATGCAAGATAAATTGTGTGTTCTTCCATTGTAAAAATCACTCGTTTTGTCAGAGGACCTTTTCCAGGTGGTTTTGCCATTTAGAGCATGCCACAGTGAGAACAAATACGACAACATGACGGAATATCAGTGAACATTAAACTTAAAATTCACAGTGTGTAAATATGGGATTGAAATTTTATCTTGACATTTTATTTTCATCGGAGCAGTGAATAACACGAGATTTTTCGTTGTGGTACAAGTCATAAAAAATGACTTTCTCATAAGCTTTCAGAATTCATCCCTGGTATCAACACTTCCTCTTCATGAAGTAGTTTGAAACAAAATATATCTTTGGCATCATTTCTGGATGCCACAATTAAACATTTTTTGCATGGGTGATCATCATCCAATAAACCTGCTGTGGTCAGTATTTCTGACGATTGTCTTGTTCTCTTATTTTCCATCGCCACATAATGTTCTAAAATTGATGCACGGAATGTCTGGGGAAGGCCTTCATCAGTTCCACTGCCATCTGAAAAAAAATAGCTTGTTTGTCTTGTGGGAGTGACAAAACTGTTTCGGGCGAACAATTTGAAAACACAATTTGTACAAGGCTGCATAAAGCTGGACGATCGCTTGGTTGTGCGTTGAAGTTTTGGACCCTGTGTTGTCAACCCGCGCCACTTTCGGCCTGCCTGGCTTGGAGGAGCTCCGGCGGGGACAAACTGGCGGCATCGCTTCTATACCGGCCCGTCGCGGGCGTATTCGACGAGGTTTATTAGCCCGTTGCTTGACACCCGCGCCCCTCCCGGCTTCCCGCAAGATCCCCCTGATCAGAGCTGCATTGCGATCCGCTAGGAGCAGCCGCGCCCGGGCCGTGTTTTGCAGCGGCATTGTACGATATTTCGCGAGGATGGCCGTGAGCTTTTCACCCACTTCGCTTGCAACCCGGGCCACGTTGGACCGACGGGCGCGGCGAAACTCCGGCGAGGTCAGGCGGGTGGCGTATTTTCCTTCACAGAATGTCGCGCGGGTGTGCGTCGAAGTTTTCTGCCCTTTGTGTTAGGGTCCATTGTTTGTCCACAGTGTCGACCCTCCCTTTTGATTTTGCGCCCGGGACCTAACCGACGCTGTCGCTTGGCCCCGCCAGAGCTGCGCCGTGCCTGGCGGGCCGGCAAAGGCGAGTGTTGCAAGCGAAGAGGTGGAAGACCTCGCGCACACCAACACGACCTGCCGGGAGCAAAGCTGCTGCCCGCTCGGCTCCGCCAGAGATGCACCTCGCTTTGAGGGACAGGGGGCGCGGTGTGCAATCAAAGGGAAGAAAAACTTGGGAATCAAACCGCGCGAAGGTCCGGGACCGAACCGATGCCACCCGCTTGGCCCTGCCGGAGTTGCGCGGGGCAGGTAGGGCCGAGAGTGGTGTGTGTGATAAGCGAAGCGGAGGAACAGCTCACGCCCGCCCGTGAGAAATTTCGGACAGAGCCGTTTTTGCCCACGGCCGAGCCGGAGTTGCTCCGCTGCGGCGCTCAGGCTGTTCCGACGAGGATTTTGGGGCGGAGCGCTGGGAGAACCGCGGGTGTTAAGCAAAGTGTTCGGCTTCGTGAGAGATGAAGAGAGGAACCACGCGCAGACACAAAAAGCACAGAAGGGTTTTATTGCCAGTAAGCGAGACAGGCCGAGGTGGTCACAACTGAAAGGTAGTCAAAATGATCAATTCGAGGAGTGCAGGAATCCTGGAGCGGTACGGCGTCGTCGACACGGCAGGAAGGATCTCTGACGAAGTGACAATGGGTGGCTCTTCAGGCTGGCTTTTATGCTGCAAGTGGCAGATGAGATAATGACTCGCAGGTGTGTCGGGGAGGCAGGTGCACTGATTAGAGAAGCGCCCATCCCACACTGAAAAAGGTAACAATAACTTTTTGGGAGCGGCAAATTCCCCCACAGGAGAACAGAGAAATAGTGGTTTGATTTCGTGGAGTTCGTGGCGCAATGCATGAGGCGTCTGACTACAAATCAGGTCATGCTCGGCCAAAGAGAGGGCGTCCACCAGGTTGAAAAAGAGATGAAGAGCAAACACTGTCAATACATAATAAAGTTACTCTGTCCCAATATCCCAAAAAAAAAGCCCAGTCCGAAGTAGCAAGATTAAGAAAATCTTTTGAAAAAACGCTCACATGAGGCGGATTTTGAGCCTTGCCTATGCAGTGATATTAATAATAATTGTAATAATAATCATGAAAAAGTGTGATGGTGGCGTGGCATTCATTTATCTTTTGAATTGGTGCGTTTAGATTTTTGTTTTTTGCTTTTCCTTGTATTTGGGTGTAGTTTCAAGCGCAGCTCATGTTCACACAACGCACATTTTATCTCATTATTTTTAGAGGGTCACAGGAAATCATATGGAAGGCTGCAATGGCCAACTCTCACCAGCAGAGGCTATCGTAAAGTGCTGGCCGTGCATGGACAAATAGGGCTCTCGCATTTCAGAAAGCACAAGAGTGACACAACGTGGCATCAGCTCTGAGCAGCAAATATTGTCAATTCATCGTCAATTTTTTCCGTCCCAAGAACCCCCCAAAAAAGTCAAAAGAGCCAAGATTTTTTAAAAACGCTCACATCAGAAGGATTTTGAGGCGTGTCGATGCAAAAAAAAAAGAAAAAAGAAAAAAGACAATTAAAAAGTGTGATGGGGACACGACGTTCTTTGAATTCTAAATTGATATATTTCGATTTTTTTTGCTTTCACATGTATTTGGTTTGAGATTCGATTTCAGCTCATGTTCACAGGGCGGACATTTTATGTTGTTGCTTATTTTTAGAGGGTCATAAAAAAAATCCCAGACTTGACTTCTTCGTTTACAGTTGACTGAATAGGGATGATTGTTTTATTTGGGAGCAGAGAGATGTTGACTTAAATTCGCGGAGTTTATGATGCCACGGATAACGTGTCTCAATACGATTCAGTATTCGTTCGCGGAACGTCGCGCGGCTGGAAGCCGACGTTTTCTGCCCTTTGCGTTCGAAACCATTGTGTGTCCACGGTGCCGCCCCTCCCTTTTTTTGTCTCTTTTTCAGTGTGGGCTGGGCGCCTCTCGAATCAGTGCACCTGCCTCCCCTACACACGTGCGAGTCTTCATCTCATCTGCCACTTGCACCATAAAAGACAGCGTGAACAGCCACCCGTTGCCAGTTCGTCAGCGATCCTTCCTGCCGAGCTAGCTGCTGCCACGCCGTTACGCTCCAGCATTTCTGCACTCCTCAACGTGATCATTTTGACTAGCTTTCAGTTGTTTACACCTCGACCTGACCAACTTTCTGGCAATAAAACCCCTCTTCGTTT
The DNA here is from genome assembly GCF_054856545.1 of Hippocampus guttulatus. Taxonomy (NCBI): domain Eukaryota; kingdom Metazoa; phylum Chordata; class Actinopteri; order Syngnathiformes; family Syngnathidae; genus Hippocampus; species Hippocampus guttulatus. The sequence goes on from NC_141265.1 coordinate 24,208,183, forward strand.
TTGGTGTCTGTGTGTGGTTCTTGTATTGATCTCTCACGAAACCTAACACTTTAATTCACATTCGACCCAAACTCCTCGTTTGGAGCGTCCCTCGCGCCGAAACGGTGCAGCATCGGCGGTGCCGTGGGCATAAACAACTCGGTACGACATTTCGCGCGGGTGGGCGTGAGATGTTCCTCCGCTTCACTGGTAACCCTGGATACTCTCCGCCGTACGGGTGCCGTGCGCCCCGAACCCGAAGCAATGAGGGACATTTTAGGGCGGTCGGGTTCGGGTAGGGGTAGGGCTCGGGCTCGGGCTCGGGCCGCCCGATCTTACTTCTGCTCCGGCGGGGCCAAGCGGGTGGCATCCGTTCGGTCCCGGACCTTCGTGCTGTTTGATTACCAAAGGACTTATGCACACACTTCAACTTGTATTTTGTTCAGGATGACCTCCTGAAGCCTAAATGAGCATTAATTTGATCACACAACTCATGCCTATGAAGATACATTCAAACTCACAAAACGTGCTCAGCTCGGGCTGAAAATGCATTTAAAGCAATAAAAACTCAAATTGAGTGTCACACCTAAACCAAAGGACTTATGGACACACTTCAACATGTATTTTGTTCAGGATGACCACCTGAAGCCTAAATGAGCATTCATTTGACCACACAACTCATTCCTATGAAGATACATTCAAACTCACAAAACGTGCTCAGCTCGGGCTGAAAATGCATTTAAAGCAATAAAAACTCAAATTGAGTGTCACGCCTAAACCAAAGGATTTATGCACACACTTTAACATGTATTTTGTTCAGAAGGACCACCTGAAGCCTAAATGAGCATTAATTTGATCACACAATTCATGCCTATGAAGATACATTCAAACTCACAAAACGTGCTCAACTCGGGCTGAAAATGCATTTAAAGCAATAAAAACTCAAATTGAGTGTCACGCCTAAACCAAAGGACTTATGCACACACTTCAACATGTATTTAGTTCAGGATGTCCTCCTGAAGCCTAAATGAGCATTAATTTGACCACACAACTCATTCCTCTGAAGATACATTCAAACTCACAAAAAGTGCTCAGCTCGGGCTGAAAATGCATTTAAAGCAATAAAAACTCAAATTGAGTGTCACGCGTTTCAAAGGACTTATGCACACACTTCAACATGTACTTTGTTCAGGATGACCACCTGAAGCCTAAATGAACATTAATTTGACCACACAACTAATTCCTATGAAGCTACATTCAAACTCACAAAACGTGCTCAGCTCGGGCTGAAAATGCATTTAAAGCAATAAAAACTCAAATTGAGTGTCACGCCTAAACCAAAGGACTTATGCACACACTTCAACATGTATTTTGTTCAGGATGACCACCTGAAGCCTAAATGAGCATTAATTTGACCACACAACTCATTCCTATGAAGATACATTCAAACTCACAAAATGTGCTCAACTCGGGCTGAAAATGCATTTAAAGCAATAAAAACTCAAATTTTAAAAAACTTTACCAGTGTAGGCAACTAAATAATAATAATAATACTAATAATACATTTTATTGATAAGCGCCTTTCAAGACACCCAAGGACACTTTACAATAACAAAAAACACAAAACAATACGGGTTGAGCAGCTGACATGTCTGTCATTTTCTTGTGAGAATTAATTTTTTTCCAGAACAACACTCACAAAATTAGATATAGGTCTACATGACTTCCAACATTGTGATGTGCACTCACAGCAGCAATACCAGTCTTCGGCCGCTCAATTCATGCAAATTCTTCTCAAGACACTGCTCATGGTACCACCTTTCGCACTGGGTCTCGTCAAAAGGGGGCCGGGGGGAGAGAACCCTAACATCGCAAGATTATATGTTCGGAAATTTCAATCAGGATAACTCTAAGTTGCTTTTAAAATTCAAATTTTTTCTTTTACTTGAACCAACCCAATTTCAATGATGCATGCAAAGCATCATGAAGACAATGTCGATGCAAGATAAATTGTGTGTTCTTCCATTGTAAAAATCACTCGTTTTGTCAGAGGACCTTTTCCAGGTGGTTTTGCCATTTAGAGCATGCCACAGTGAGAACAAATACGACAACATGACGGAATATCAGTGAACATTAAACTTAAAATTCACAGTGTGTAAATATGGGATTGAAATTTTATCTTGACATTTTATTTTCATCGGAGCAGTGAATAACACGAGATTTTTCGTTGTGGTACAAGTCATAAAAAATGACTTTCTCATAAGCTTTCAGAATTCATCCCTGGTATCAACACTTCCTCTTCATGAAGTAGTTTGAAACAAAATATATCTTTGGCATCATTTCTGGATGCCACAATTAAACATTTTTTGCATGGGTGATCATCATCCAATAAACCTGCTGTGGTCAGTATTTCTGACGATTGTCTTGTTCTCTTATTTTCCATCGCCACATAATGTTCTAAAATTGATGCACGGAATGTCTGGGGAAGGCCTTCATCAGTTCCACTGCCATCTGAAAAAAAATAGCTTGTTTGTCTTGTGGGAGTGACAAAACTGTTTCGGGCGAACAATTTGAAAACACAATTTGTACAAGGCTGCATAAAGCTGGACGATCGCTTGGTTGTGCGTTGAAGTTTTGGACCCTGTGTTGTCAACCCGCGCCACTTTCGGCCTGCCTGGCTTGGAGGAGCTCCGGCGGGGACAAACTGGCGGCATCGCTTCTATACCGGCCCGTCGCGGGCGTATTCGACGAGGTTTATTAGCCCGTTGCTTGACACCCGCGCCCCTCCCGGCTTCCCGCAAGATCCCCCTGATCAGAGCTGCATTGCGATCCGCTAGGAGCAGCCGCGCCCGGGCCGTGTTTTGCAGCGGCATTGTACGATATTTCGCGAGGATGGCCGTGAGCTTTTCACCCACTTCGCTTGCAACCCGGGCCACGTTGGACCGACGGGCGCGGCGAAACTCCGGCGAGGTCAGGCGGGTGGCGTATTTTCCTTCACAGAATGTCGCGCGGGTGTGCGTCGAAGTTTTCTGCCCTTTGTGTTAGGGTCCATTGTTTGTCCACAGTGTCGACCCTCCCTTTTGATTTTGCGCCCGGGACCTAACCGACGCTGTCGCTTGGCCCCGCCAGAGCTGCGCCGTGCCTGGCGGGCCGGCAAAGGCGAGTGTTGCAAGCGAAGAGGTGGAAGACCTCGCGCACACCAACACGACCTGCCGGGAGCAAAGCTGCTGCCCGCTCGGCTCCGCCAGAGATGCACCTCGCTTTGAGGGACAGGGGGCGCGGTGTGCAATCAAAGGGAAGAAAAACTTGGGAATCAAACCGCGCGAAGGTCCGGGACCGAACCGATGCCACCCGCTTGGCCCTGCCGGAGTTGCGCGGGGCAGGTAGGGCCGAGAGTGGTGTGTGTGATAAGCGAAGCGGAGGAACAGCTCACGCCCGCCCGTGAGAAATTTCGGACAGAGCCGTTTTTGCCCACGGCCGAGCCGGAGTTGCTCCGCTGCGGCGCTCAGGCTGTTCCGACGAGGATGTTGGGGCGGAGCGCTGGGAGAACCGCGGGTGTTAAGCAAAGTGTTCGGCTTCGTGAGAGATGAAGAGAGGAACCACGCGCAGACACAAAAAGCACAGAAGGGTTTTATTGCCAGTAAGCGAGACAGGCCGAGGTGGTCACAACTGAAAGGTAGTCAAAATGATCAATTCGAGGAGTGCAGGAATCCTGGAGCGGTACGGCGTCGTCGACACGGCAGGAAGGATCTCTGACGAAGTGACAATGGGTGGCTCTTCAGGCTGGCTTTTATGCTGCAAGTGGCAGATGAGATAATGACTCGCAGGTGTGTCGGGGAGGCAGGTGCACTGATTAGAGAAGCGCCCATCCCACACTGAAAAAGGTAACAATAACTTTTTGGGAGCGGCAAATTCCCCCACAGGAGAACAGAGAAATAGTGGTTTGATTTCGTGGAGTTCGTGGCGCAATGCATGAGGCGTCTGACTACAAATCAGGTCATGCTCGGCCAAAGAGAGGGCGTCCACCAGGTTGAAAAAGAGATGAAGAGCAAACACTGTCAATACATAATAAAGTTTCTCTGTCCCAATGTCCCAAAAAAAAAGCCCAGTCCGAAGTAGCAAGATTAAGAAAATCTTTTGAAAAAACGCTCACATGAGGCGGATTTTGAGCCTTGCCTATGCAGTGATATTAATAATAATTGTAATAATAATCATGAAAAAGTGTGATGGTGGCGTGGCATTCATTTATCTTTTGAATTGGTGCGTTTAGATTTTTGTTTTTTGCTTTTCCTTGTATTTGGGTGTAGTTTCAAGCGCAGCTCATGTTCACACAACGCACATTTTATCTCATTATTTTTAGAGGGTCACAGGAAATCATATGGAAGGCTGCAATGGCCAACTCTCACCAGCAGAGGCTATCGTAAAGTGCTGGCCGTGCATGGACAAATAGGGCTCTCGCATTTCAGAAAGCACAAGAGTGACACAACGTGGCATCAGCTCTGAGCAGCAAATATTGTCAATTCATCGTCAATTTTTTCCGTCCCAAGAACCCCCCAAAAAAGTCAAAAGAGCCAAGATTTTTTAAAAACGCTCACATCAGAAGGATTTTGAGGCGTGTCGATGCAAAAAAAAAAGAAAAAAGAAAAAAGACAATTAAAAAGTGTGATGGGGACACGACGTTCTTTGAATTCTAAATTGATATATTTCGATTTTTTTTGCTTTCACATGTATTTGGTTTGAGATTCGATTTCAGCTCATGTTCACAGGGCGGACATTTTATGTTGTTGCTTATTTTTAGAGGGTCATAAAAAAAATCCCAGACTTGACTTCTTCGTTTACAGTTGACTGAATAGGGATGATTGTTTTATTTGGGAGCAGAGAGATGTTGACTTAAATTCGCGGAGTTTATGATGCCACGGATAACGTGTCTCAATACGATTCAGTATTCGTTCGCGGAACGTCGCGCGGCTGGAAGCCGACGTTTTCTGCCCTTTGCGTTCGAAACCATTGTGTGTCCACGGTGCCGCCCCTCCCTTTTTTTGTCTCTTTTTCAGTGTGGGCTGGGCGCCTCTCGAATCAGTGCACCTGCCTCCCCTACACACGTGCGAGTCTTCATCTCATCTGCCACTTGCACCATAAAAGACAGCGTGAACAGCCACCCGTTGCCAGTTCGTCAGCGATCCTTCCTGCCGAGCTAGCTGCTGCCACGCCGTTACGCTCCAGCATTTCTGCACTCCTCAACGTGATCATTTTGACTAGCTTTCAGTTGTTTACACCTCGACCTGACCAACTTTCTGGCAATAAAACCCCTCTTCGTTTTTGGTGTCTGTGTGTGGTTCAAAACTCACGAAACCTAACACTTTAATTCACATTCGACCCAAACTCCTCGTTTGGAGCGTCCCTCGCGCCGAAACGGTGCAGCATCGGCGGTGCCGTGGGCATAAACAACTCGGTACGACATTTCGCGCGGGTGGGCGTGAGATGTTCCTCCGCTTCACTGGTAACCCTGGATACTCTCCGCCGTACGGGTGCCGTGCGCCCCGAACCCGAAGCAATGAGGGACATTTTAGGGCGGTCGGGTTCGGGTAGGGGTAGGGCTCGGGCTCGGGCTCGGGCCGCCCGATCTTACTTCTGCTCCGGCGGGGCCAAGCGGGTGGCATCCGTTCGGTCCCGGACCTTCGTGCTGTTTGATTACCAAAGGACTTATGCACACACTTCAACTTGTATTTTGTTCAGGATGACCTCCTGAAGCCTAAATGAGCATTAATTTGATCACACAACTCATGCCTATGAAGATACATTCAAACTCACAAAACGTGCTCAGCTCGGGCTGAAAATGCATTTAAAGCAATAAAAACTCAAATTGAGTGTCACACCTAAACCAAAGGACTTATGGACACACTTCAACATGTATTTTGTTCAGGATGACCACCTAAAGCCTAAATGAGCATTCATTTGACCACACAACTCATTCCTATGAAGATACATTCAAAGTCAGAAAGCGCGCTCAGCTCAGGCTACAAAAGCATTTAAAGCAATAAAAACTCAAATTGAGTGTCACGCCTAAACCAGAGGATTTATGCACACACTTCAACATGTATTTTGTTCAGGATGTCCTCCTGAAGCCTAAATGAGCATTAATTTGACTACACAACTCATTCCTATGAAGATACATTCAAAGTCAGAAAGCGCGCTCAAGCTCGGGCTGAAAATGCATTTAAAGCAATAAAAACTCAAATTGAGTGTCACACCTAAACCAAAGGACTTATGCACACATTCAACATGTATTTTGTTCAGGATGACCTCCTGAAGCCTATATGAGCTTTAATTTGACCACACAACTCATTCCTATGAAGATACATTCAAACTCACAAAACGTGCTCAGCTCGGGCTGAAAATGCATTTAAAGCAATAAAAACTCAAATTGAGTGTCACGCCTAAACCAAAGGATTTATGCACACACTTTAACATGTATTTTGTTCAGAAGGACCACCTGAAGCCTAAATGAGCATTAATTTGATCACACAATTCATGCCTATGAAGATGCATTCAAACTCACAAAACGTGCTCAGCTCGGGCTGAAAATGCATTTAAAGCAATAAAAACTCAAATGGAGTGTCACGCCTAAACCAAAGGACTTATGCACACACTTCAACATGTATTTAGTTCAGGATGACCACCTGAAGCCGAAATGAGCATTAATTTGACCACACAACTCATTCTTATGAAGATACATTCAAACTCACAAAACATGCTCAGCTCGGGCTGAAAATGCATTTAAAGCAATAAAAACTAGAATTGAGTGTCACGCCTAAACCAAAGGACTTATGCACACACTTCAACATGTATTTTGTTCAGGATGACCACCTGAAGCCTAAATGAGCATTAATTTGACCACACAACTCATTCCTATGAAGATACATTCAAACTCACAAAAAGTGCTCAGCTCGGGCTGAAAATGCATTTAAAGCAATAAAAACTCAAATTGAGTGTCACGCCCAAACCAAAGAACTTATGCACACACTTCAATATTTATTTAGTTCAGGATGACCACCTGAAGCCTAAATGAGCATTAATTTGACCACACAACTAATTCCTATGAAGCTACATTCAAACTCACAAAACGTGCTCAGCTCGGGCTGAAAATGCATTTAAAGCAATAAAAACTCAAATTGAGTGTCACGCCTAAACCAAAGGACTTATGCACACACTTCAACATGTATTTTGTTCAGGATGACCACCTGAAGCCTAAATGAGCATTAATTTGACCACACAACTCATTCCTATGAAGATACATTCAAACTCACAAAACGTGCTCAGCTCGGGCTGAAAATGCATTTAAAGCAATAAAAACTCAAATTGAGTGTCACACCTAAACCAAAGGACTTATGAACACACTTCAACATGTATTTTGTTCAGGATGACCACCTGAAGCCTAAATGAGCATTAATTTGACCACACAACTCATTCCTATGAAGATACATTCAAACTCACAAAACGTGCTCAGCTCGGGCTGAAAATGCATTTAAAGCAATCAAAACTCAAATTGAGTGTAAGGCCTAAACCAAAGGACTTATGCACACACTTCAACATGTATTTTGTTCAGGATGACCTCCTGAAGCCTAAATGAGCATTAATTTGACCACACAACTCATTCCTATGAAGATACATTCAAACTCACAAAACGTGCTCAGCTCGGGCTGAAAATGCATTTAAAGCAATAAAAACTCAAATTGAGTGTCACGCCTCAACCAAAGGACTTATGCACACACTTCAACATGTATTTTGTTCAGGATGATCTCCTGAAGCCTAAATGAGCATTAATTTGACCACACAACTCATTCCTATGAAGATACATTCAAACTCACAAAACGTGCTCAGCTCGGGCTGAAAATGCATTTAAAGCAATAAAAACTCAAATTGAGTGTCACGCCTAAACCGAAGGACTTATGCACACACTTCAAGATGTATTTTGTTCAGGATGACCTCCTGAAGCCTAAATGAGCAATAATTTGACCACACAACTCATTCCTATGAAGATACATTCAAAGTCAGAAAGCGCGCTCAGCTCGGACTGAAAATGCATTTAAAGCAATAAAAACTCAAATGGAGTGTCACGCCTAAACCAAAGGACTTATGCACACACTTCAACATGTATTTAGTTCAGGATGACCACCTGAAGCCGAAATGAGCATTAATTTGACCACACAACTCATTCTTATGAAGATACATTCAAACTCACAAAACATGCTCAGCTCGGGCTGAAAATGCATTTAAAGCAATAAAAACTCAAATTGAGTGTCACGCCTAAACCAAAGGACTTATGCACACACTTCAACATGTATTTTGTTCAGGATGACCACCTGAAGCCTAAATGAGCATTAATTTGACCACACAACTAATTCCTATGAAGCTACATTCAAACTCACAAAACGTGCTCAGCTCGGGCTGAAAATGCATTTAAAGCAATAAAAACTCAAATTGAGTGTCACGCCTAAACCAAAGGACTTATGCACACACTTCAACATGTATTTTGTTCAGGATGACCACCTGAAGCCTAAATGAGCATTAATTTGACCACACAACTGATTCCTATGAAGATACATTCAAACTCACAAAACGTGCTCAGCTCGGGCTGAAAATGCATTTAAAGCAATAAAAACTCAAATTGAGTGTCACGCCTAAACCAAAGGACTTATGCACACACTTCAACATGTATTTAGTTCAGGATGTCCTCCTGAAGCCTAAATGAGCATTAATTTGACCACACAACTCATTCCTCTGAAGATACATTCAAACTCACAAAAAGTGCTCAGCTCGGGCTGAAAATGCATTTAAAGCAATAAAAACTCAAATTGAGTGTCACGCCCAAACCAAAGAACTTATGCACAACCTTCAATATTTATTTAGTTCAGGATGACCACCTGAAGCCTAAATGAGCATTAATTTGACCACACAACTAATTCCTATGAAGCTACATTCAAACTCACAAAACGTGCTCAGCTCGGGCTGAAAATGCATTTAAAGCAATAAAAACTCAAATTGAGTGTCACGCCTAAACCATAGGACTTATGCACACACTTCAACATGTATTTTGTTCAGGATGACCACCTGAAGCCTAAATGAGCATTAATTTGACCACACAACTCATTCCTATGAAGATACATTCAAACTCACAAAAAGTGCTCAGCTCGGGCTGAAAATGCATTTAAAGCAATAAAAACTCAAATTGAGTGTCACGCCCAAACCAAAGAACTTATGCACACACTTCAATATTTATTTAGTTCAGGATGACCACCTGAAGCCTAAATGAGCATTAATTTGACCACACAACTAATTCCTATGAAGCTACATTCAAACTCACAAAACGTGCTCAGCTCGGGCTGAAAATGCATTTAAAGCAATAAAAACTCAAATTGAGTGTCACGCCTAAACCAAAGGACTTATGCACACACTTCAACATGTATTTTGTTCAGGATGACCACCTGAAGCCTAAATGAGCATTAATTTGACCACACAACTCATTCCTATGAAGATACATTCAAACTCACAAAACGTGCTCAGCTCGGGCTGAAAATGCATTTAAAGCAATAAAAACTCAAATTGAGTGTCACACCTAAACCAAAGGACTTATGAACACACTTCAACATGTATTTTGTTCAGGATGACCACCTGAAGCCTAAATGAGCATTAATTTGACCACACAACTCATTCCTATGAAGATACATTCAAACTCACAAAACGTGCTCAGCTTGGGCTGAAAATGCATTTAAAGCAATCAAAACTCAAATTGAGTGTAAGGCCTAAACCAAAGGACTTATGCACACACTTCAACATGTATTTTGTTCAGGATGACCTCCTGAAGCCTAAATGAGCATTAATTTGACCACACAACTCATTCCTATGAAGATACATTCAAACTCACAAAACGTGCTCAGCTCGGGCTGAAAATGCATTTAAAGCAATAAAAACTCAAATTGAGTGTCACGCCTCAACCAAAGGACTTATGCACACACTTCAACATGTATTTTGTTCAGGATGATCTCCTGAAGCCTAAATGAGCATTAATTTGACCACACAACTCATTCCTATGAAGATACATTCAAACTCACAAAACGTGCTCAGCTCGGGCTGAAAATGCATTTAAAGCAATAAAAACTCAAATTGAGTGTCACGCCTAAACCGAAGGACTTATGCACACACTTCAAGATGTATTTTGTTCAGGATGACCTCCTGAAGCCTAAATGAGCAATAATTTGACCACACAACTCATTCCTATGAAGATACATTCAAAGTCAGAAAGCGCGCTCAGCTCGGACTGAAAATGCATTTAAAGCAATAAAAACTCAAATGGAGTGTCACGCCTAAACCAAAGGACTTATGCACACACTTCAACATGTATTTAGTTCAGGATGACCACCTGAAGCCGAAATGAGCATTAATTTGACCACACAACTCATTCTTATGAAGATACATTCAAACTCACAAAACATGCTCAGCTCGGGCTGAAAATGCATTTAAAGCAATAAAAACTCAAATTGAGTGTCACGCCTAAACCAAAGGACTTATGCACACACTTCAACATGTATTTTGTTCAGGATGACCACCTGAAGCCTAAATGAGCATTAATTTGACCACACAACTGATTCCTATGAAGATACATTCAAACTCACAAAACGTGCTCAGCTCGGGCTGAAAATGCATTTAAAGCAATAAAAACTCAAATTGAGTGTCACGCCTAAACCAAAGGACTTATGCACACACTTCAACATGTATTTAGTTCAGGATGTCCTCCTGAAGCCTAAATGAGCATTAATTTGACCACACAACTCATTCCTCTGAAGATACATTCAAACTCACAAAAAGTGCTCAGCTCGGGCTGAAAATGCATTTAAAGCAATAAAAACTCAAATTGAGTGTCACGCCCAAACCAAAGAACTTATGCACAACCTTCAATATTTATTTAGTTCAGGATGACCACCTGAAGCCTAAATGAGCATTAATTTGACCACACAACTAATTCCTATGAAGCTACATTCAAACTCACAAAACGTGCTCAGCTCGGGCTGAAAATGCATTTAAAGCAATAAAAACTCAAATAGATGTTCACGCCTAAACCAAAGGACTTATGCACACACTTCAACATGTATTTTGTTCAGGATGACCACCTGAAGCCTAAATGAGCATTAATTTGACCACACAACTCATTCCTATGAAGATACATTCAAACTCACAAAACGTGCTCAACTCGGGCTGAAAATGCATTTAAAGCAATAAAAACTCAAATTTTAAAAAACTTTACCAGTGTAGGCAACTTAATAATAATAATAATACTAATAATACATTTTATTGATAAGCGCCTTTCAAGACACCCAAGGACATTTTACAATAACAAAAAACACAAAACAATACGGGTTGAGCAGCTGACATGTCTGTCATTTTCTTGTGAGAATTAATTTTTTTCCAGAACAACACTCACAAAATTAGATATAGGTCTACATGACTTCCAACATTGTGATGTGCACTCACAGCAGCAATACCAGTCTTCGGCCGCTCAATTCATGCAAATTCTTCTCAAGACACTGCTCATGGTACCACCTTTCGCACTGGGTCTCGTCAAAAGGGGGCCGGGGGGAGAGAACCCTAACATCGCAAGATTATATGTTCGGAAATTTCAATCAGGATAACTCTAAGTTGCTTTTAAAATTCAAATTTTTTCTTTTACTTGAACCAACCCAATTTCAATGATGCATGCAAAGCATCATGAAGACAATGTCGATGCAAGATAAATTGTGTGTTCTTCCATTGTAAAAATCACTCGTTTTGTCAGAGGACCTTTTCCAGGTGGTTTTGCCATTTAGAGCATGCCACAGTGCATGGCGAGAACAAATACGACAACATGACGGAATATCAGTGAACATTAAACTTAAAATTCACAGTGTGTAAATATGGGATTGAAATTTTATCTTGACATTTTATTTTCATCGGAGCAGTGAATAACACGAGATTTTTCGTTGTGGTACAAGTCATAAAAAATGACTTTCTCATAAGCTTTCAGAATTCATCCCTGGTATCAACACTTCCTCTTCATGAAGTAGTTTGAAACAAAATATATCTTTGGCATCATTTCTGGATGCCACAATTAAACATTTTTTGCATGGGTGATCATCATCCAATAAACCTGCTGTGGTCAGTATTTCTGACGATTGTCTTGTTCTCTTATTTTCCATCGCCACATAATGTTCTAAAATTGATGCACGGAATGTCTGGGGAAGGCCTTCATCAGTTCCACTGCCATCTGAAAAAAAATAGCTTGTTTGTCTTGTGGGAGTGACAAAACTGTTTCGGGCGAACAATTTGAAAACACAATTTGTACAAGGCTGCATAAAGCTGGACGATCGCTTGGTTGTGCGTTGAAGTTTTGGACCCTGTGTTGTCAACCCGCGCCACTTTCGGCCTGCCTGGCTTGGAGGAGCTCCGGCGGGGACAAACTGGCGGCATCGCTTCTATACCGGCCCGTCGCGGGCGTATTCGACGAGGTTTATTAGCCCGTTGCTTGACACCCGCGCCCCTCCCGGCTTCCCGCAAGATCCCCCTGATCAGAGCTGCATTGCGATCCGCTAGGAGCAGCCGCGCCCGGGCCGTGTTTTGCAGCGGCATTGTACGATATTTCGCGAGGATGGCCGTGAGCTTTTCACCCACTTCGCTTGCAACCCGGGCCACGTTGGACCGACGGGCGCGGCGAAACTCCGGCGAGGTCAGGCGGGTGGCGTATTTTCCTTCACAGAATGTCGCGCGGGTGTGCGTCGAAGTTTTCTGCCCTTTGTGTTAGGGTCCATTGTTTGTCCACAGTGTCGACCCTCCCTTTTGATTTTGCGCCCGGGACCTAACCGACGCTGTCGCTTGGCCCCGCCAGAGCTGCGCCGTGCCTGGCGGGCCGGCAAAGGCGAGTGTTGCAAGCGAAGAGGTGGAAGACCTCGCGCACACCAACACGACCTGCCGGGAGCAAAGCTGCTGCCCGCTCGGCTCCGCCAGAGATGCACCTCGCTTTGAGGGACAGGGGGCGCGGTGTGCAATCAAAGGGAAGAAAAACTTGGGAATCAAACCGCGCGAAGGTCCGGGACCGAACCGATGCCACCCGCTTGGCCCTGCCGGAGTTGCGCGGGGCAGGTAGGGCCGAGAGTGGTGTGTGTGATAAGCGAAGCGGAGGAACAGCTCACGCCCGCCCGTGAGAAATTTCGGACAGAGCCGTTTTTGCCCACGGCCGAGCCGGAGTTGCTCCGCTGCGGCGCTCAGGCTGTTCCGACGAGGATTTTGGGGCGGAGCGCTGGGAGAACCGCGGGTGTTAAGCAAAGTGTTCGGCTTCGTGAGAGATGAAGAGAGGAACCACGCGCAGACACAAAAAGCACAGAAGGGTTTTATTGCCAGTAAGCGAGACAGGCCGAGGTGGTCACAACTGAAAGGTAGTCAAAATGATCAATTCGAGGAGTGCAGGAATCCTGGAGCGGTACGGCGTCGTCGACACGGCAGGAAGGATCTCTGACGAAGTGACAATGGGTGGCTCTTCAGGCTGGCTTTTATGCTGCAAGTGGCAGATGAGATAATGACTCGCAGGTGTGTCGGGGAGGCAGGTGCACTGATTAGAGAAGCGCCCATCCCACACTGAAAAAGGTAACAATAACTTTTTGGGAGCGGCAAATTCCCCCACAGGAGAACAGAGAAATAGTGGTTTGATTTCGTGGAGTTCGTGGCGCAATGCATGAGGCGTCTGACTACAAATCAGGTCATGCTCGGCCAAAGAGAGGGCGTCCACCAGGTTGAAAAAGAGATGAAGAGCAAACACTGTCAATACATAATAAAGTTACTCTGTCCCAATATCCCAAAAAAAAAGCCCAGTCCGAAGTAGCAAGATTAAGAAAATCTTTTGAAAAAACGCTCACATGAGGCGGATTTTGAGCCTTGCCTATGCAGTGATATTAATAATAATTGTAATAATAATCATGAAAAAGTGTGATGGTGGCGTGGCATTCATTTATCTTTTGAATTGGTGCGTTTAGATTTTTGTTTTTTGCTTTTCCTTGTATTTGGGTGTAGTTTCAAGCGCAGCTCATGTTCACACAACGCACATTTTATCTCATTATTTTTAGAGGGTCACAGGAAATCATATGGAAGGCTGCAATGGCCAACTCTCACCAGCAGAGGCTATCGTAAAGTGCTGGCCGTGCATGGACAAATAGGGCTCTCGCATTTCAGAAAGCACAAGAGTGACACAACGTGGCATCAGCTCTGAGCAGCAAATATTGTCAATTCATCGTCAATTTTTTCCGTCCCAAGAACCCCCCAAAAAAGTCAAAAGAGCCAAGATTTTTTAAAAACGCTCACATCAGAAGGATTTTGAGGCGTGTCGATGCAAAAAAAAAAGAAAAAAGAAAAAAGACAATTAAAAAGTGTGATGGGGACACGACGTTCTTTGAATTCTAAATTGATATATTTCGATTTTTTTTGCTTTCACATGTATTTGGTTTGAGATTCGATTTCAGCTCATGTTCACAGGGCGGACATTTTATGTTGTTGCTTATTTTTAGAGGGTCATAAAAAAAATCCCAGACTTGACTTCTTCGTTTACAGTTGACTGAATAGGGATGATTGTTTTATTTGGGAGCAGAGAGATGTTGACTTAAATTCGCGGAGTTTATGATGCCACGGATAACGTGTCTCAATACGATTCAGTATTCGTTCGCGGAACGTCGCGCGGCTGGAAGCCGACGTTTTCTGCCCTTTGCGTTCGAAACCATTGTGTGTCCACGGTGCCGCCCCTCCCTTTTTTTGTCTCTTTTTCAGTGTGGGCTGGGCGCCTCTCGAATCAGTGCACCTGCCTCCCCTACACACGTGCGAGTCTTCATCTCATCTGCCACTTGCACCATAAAAGACAGCGTGAACAGCCACCCGTTGCCAGTTCGTCAGCGATCCTTCCTGCCGAGCTAGCTGCTGCCACGCCGTTACGCTCCAGCATTTCTGCACTCCTCAACGTGATCATTTTGACTAGCTTTCAGTTGTTTACACCTCGACCTGACCAACTTTCTGGCAATAAAACCCCTCTTCGTTTTTGGTGTCTGTGTGTGGTTCTTGTATTGATCTCTCACGAAACCTAACACTTTAATTCACATTCGACCCAAACTCCTCGTTTGGAGCGTCCCTCGCGCCGAAACGGTGCAGCATCGGCGGTGCCGTGGGCATAAACAACTCGGTACGACATTTCGCGCGGGTGGGCGTGAGATGTTCCTCCGCTTCACTGGTAACCCTGGATACTCTCCGCCGTACGGGTGCCGTGCGCCCCGAACCCGAAGCAATGAGGGACATTTTAGGGCGGTCGGGTTCGGGTAGGGGTAGGGCTCGGGCTCGGGCTCGGGCCGCCCGATCTTACTTCTGCTCCGGCGGGGCCAAGCGGGTGGCATCCGTTCGGTCCCGGACCTTCGTGCTGTTTGATTACCAAAGGACTTATGCACACACTTCAACTTGTATTTTGTTCAGGATGACCTCCTGAAGCCTAAATGAGCATTAATTTGATCACACAACTCATGCCTATGAAGATACATTCAAACTCACAAAACGTGCTCAGCTCGGGCTGAAAATGCATTTAAAGCAATAAAAACTCAAATTGAGTGTCACACCTAAACCAAAGGACTTATGGACACACTTCAACATGTATTTTGTTCAGGATGACCACCTGAAGCCTAAATGAGCATTCATTTGACCACACAACTCATTCCTATGAAGATACATTCAAAGTCAGAAAGCGCGCTCAGCTCAGGCTACAAATGCATTTAAAGCAATAAAAACTCAAATTGAGTGTCACGCCTAAACCAGAGGATTTATGCACACACTTCAACATGTATTTTGTTCAGGATGTCCTCCTGAAGCCTAAATGAGCATTAATTTGACTACACAACTCATTCCTATGAAGATACATTCAAAGTCAGAAAGCGCGCTCAAGCTCGGGCTGAAAATGCATTTAAAGCAATAAAAACTCAAATTGAGTGTCACACCTAAACCAAAGGACTTATGCACACATTCAACATGTATTTTGTTCAGGATGACCTCCTGAAGCCTGTATGAGCTTTAATTTGACCACACAACTCATTCCTATGAAGATACATTCAAACTCACAAAACGTGCTCAGCTCGGGCTGAAAATGCATTTAAAGCAATAAAAACTCAAATTGAGTGTCACGCCTAAACCAAAGGATTTATGCACACACTTTAACATGTATTTTGTTCAGAAGGACCACCTGAAGCCTAAATGAGCATTAATTTGATCACACAATTCATGCCTATGAAGATGCATTCAAACTCACAAAACGTGCTCAGCTCGGGCTGAAAATGCATTTAAAGCAATAAAAACTCAAATTGAGTGTCACACCTAAACCAAAGGACTTATGCACACACTTCATCATGTATTTTGTTCAGGATGGCCTCCTGAAGCCTAAAAGAGCATTAATTTGACTAAACAAATCATTCCTATGAAGATACATTCAAAGTCAGAAAGCGCGCTCAGCTCGGAATGAAAATGCATTTAAAGCAATAAAAACTCAAATTGAGTGTCACACCTAAACCAAAGGATTATGCACACACTTCAACATGTATTTTGTTCAGGATGACCACCTGAAGCCCATATGAGAATTAATTTGACCACACAACTCATTCCTATGAAGATACATTCAAACTCACAAAACATGCTCAGCTCGGGCTGAAAATGCATTTAAAGCAATAAAACTCAAATTGAGTGTCACGCCTAAACCAAAGGACTTATGCACACACTTCAACATGTATTTTGTTCAGGATGACCACCTGAAGCCTAAATGAGCATTAATTTGACCACACAACTCATTCCTATGAAGATACATTCAAACTCACAAAACGTGCTCAACTCGGGCTGAAAATGCATTTAAAGCAATAAAAACTCAAATTGAGTGTCACGCCTAAACCAAAGGACTTATGCACACACTTCAACATGTATTTTGTTCAGGATGACCACCTGAAGCCCATATGAGAATTAATTTGACCACACAACTCATTCCTATGAAGATACATTCAAACTCACAAAACATGCTCAGCTCGGGCTGAAAATGCATTTAAAGCAATAAAAACTCAAATTGAGTGTCACGCCTAAACCAAAGGACTTATGCACACACTTCAACATGTATTTTGTTCAGGATGACCACCTGAAGCCTAAATGAGCATTAATTTGACCACACAACTCATTCCTATGAAGATACATTCAAAGTCAGAAAGCGCGCTCAGCTCGGACTGAAAATGCATTTAAAGCAATAAAAACTCAAATGGAGTGTCACGCCTAAACCAAAGGACTTATGCACACACTTCAACATGTATTTAGTTCAGGATGACCACCTGAAGCCGAAATGAGCATTAATTTGACCACACAATTCATTCTTATGAAGATACATTCAAACTCACAAAACATGCTCAGCTCGGGCTGAAAATGCATTTAAAGCAATAAAAACTCAAATTGAGTGTCACGCCTAAACCAAAGGACTTATGCACACACTTCAACATGTATTTTGTTCAGGATGACCACCTGAAGCCTAAATGAGCATTAATTTGACCACACAACTCATTCCTATGAAGATACATTCAAACTCACAAAACGTGCTCAACTCGGGCTGAAAATGCATTTAAAGCAATAAAAACTCAAATTGAGTGTCACGCCTAAACCAAAGGACTTATGCACACACTTCAACATGTATTTAGTTCAGGATGTCCTCCTGAAGCCTAAATGAGCATTAATTTGACCACACAACTCATTCCTATGAAGATACATTCAAACTCACAAAAAGTGCTCAGCTCGGGCTGAAAATGCATTTAAAGCAATAAAAACTCAAATTGAGTGTCACGCCCAAACCAAAGAACTTATGCACACACTTCAATATTTATTTAGTTCAGGATGACCACCTGAAGCCTAAATGAGCATTAATTTGACCACACAACTAATTCCTATGAAGCTACATTCAAACTCACAAAACGTGCTCAGCTCGGGCTGAAAATGCATTTAAAGCAATAAAAACTCAAATTGAGTGTCACGCCTAAACCAAAGGACTTATGCACACACTTCAACATGTATTTTGTTCAGGATGACCACCTGAAGCCTAAATGAGCATTAATTTGACCACACAACTGATTCCTATGAAGATACATTCAAACTCACAAAACGTGCTCAGCTCGGGCTGAAAATGCATTTAAAGCAATAAAAACTCAAATTGAGTGTCACGCCTAAACCAAAGGACTTATGCACACACTTCAACATGTATTTTGTTCAGGATGACCACCTGAAGCCTAAATGAGCATTAATTTGACCACACAACTCATTCCTATGAAGATACATTCAAACTCACAAAACGTGCTCAACTCGGGCTGAAAATGCATTTAAAGCAATAAAAACTCAAATTTTAAAAAACTTTACCAGTGTAGGCAACTTAATAATAATAATAATAATACTAATAATACATTTTATTGATAAGCGCCTTTCAAGACACCCAAGGACACTTTACAATAACAAAAAACACAAAACAATACGGGTTGAGCAGCTGACATGTCTGTCATTTTCTTGTGAGAATTAATTTTTTTCCAGAACAACACTCACAAAATTAGATATAGGTCTACATGACTTCCAACATTGTGATGTGCACTCACAGCAGCAATACCAGTCTTCGGCCGCTCAATTCATGCAAATTCTTCTCAAGACACTGCTCATGGTACCACCTTTCGCACTGGGTCTCGTCAAAAGGGGGCCGGGGGGAGAGAACCCTAACATCGCAAGATTATATGTTCGGAAATTTCAATCAGGATAACTCTAAGTTGCTTTTAAAATTCAAATTTTTTCTTTTACTTGAACCAACCCAATTTCAATGATGCATGCAAAGCATCATGAAGACAATGTCGATGCAAGATAAATTGTGTGTTCTTCCATTGTAAAAATCACTCGTTTTGTCAGAGGACCTTTTCCAGGTGGTTTTGCCATTTAGAGCATGCCACAGTGCATGGCGAGAACAAATACGACAACATGACGGAATATCAGTGAACATTAAACTTAAAATTCACAGTGTGTAAATATGGGATTGAAATTTTATTTTGACATTTTATTTTCATCGGAGCAGTGAATAACACGAGATTTTTCGTTGTGGTACAAGTCATAAAAAATGACTTTCTCATAAGCTTTCAGAATTCATCCCTGGTATCAACACTTCCTCTTCATGAAGTAGTTTGAAACAAAATATATCTTTGGCATCATTTCTGGACGCCACAATTAAACATTTTTTGCATGGGTGATCATCATCCAATAAACCTGCTGTGGTCAGTATTTCTGACGATTGTCTTGTTCTCTTATTTTCCATCGCCACATAATGTTCTAAAATTGATGCACGGAATGTCTGGGGAAGGCCTTCATCAGTTCCACTGCCATCTGAAAAAAAATAGCTTGTTTGTCTTGTGGGAGTGACAAAACTGTTTCGGGCGAACAATTTGAAAACACAATTTGTACAAGGCTGCATAAAGCTGGACGATCGCTTGGTTGTGCGTTGAAGTTTTGGACCCTGTGTTGTCAACCCGCGCCACTTTCGGCCTGCCTGGCTTGGAGGAGCTCCGGCGGGGACAAACTGGCGGCATCGCTTCTATACCGGCCCGTCGCGGGCGTATTCGACGAGGTTTATTAGCCCGTTGCTTGACACCCGCGCCCCTCCCGGCTTCCCGCAAGATCCCCCTGATCAGAGCTGCATTGCGATCCGCTAGGAGCAGCCGCGCCCGGGCCGTGTTTTGCAGCGGCATTGTACGATATTTCGCGAGGATGGCCGTGAGCTTTTCACCCACTTCGCTTGCAACCCGGGCCACGTTGGACCGACGGGCGCGGCGGAACTCCGGCGAGGTCAGGCGGGTGGCGTATTTTCCTTCACAGAATGTCGCGCTGGTGTGCGTCGAAGTTTTCTGCCCTTTGTGTTAGGGTCCATTGTTTGTCCACAGTGTCGACCCTCCCTTTTGATTTTGCGCCCGGGACCTAACCGACGCTGTCGCTTGGCCCCGCCAGAGCTGCGCCGTGCCTGGCGGGCCGGCAAAGGCGAGTGTTGCAAGCGAAGAGGTGGAAGACCTCGCGCACACCAACACGACCTGCCGGGAGCAAAGCTGCTGCCCGCTCGGCTCCGCCAGAGATGCACCTCGCTTTGAGGGACAGGGGGCGCGGTGTGCAATCAAAGGGAAGAAAAACTTGGGAATCAAACCGCGCGAAGGTCCGGGACCGAACCGATGCCACCCGCTTGGCCCTGCCGGAGTTGCGCGGGGCAGGTAGGGCCGAGAGTGGTGTGTGTGATAAGCGAAGCGGAGGAACAGCTCACGCCCGCCCGTGAGAAATTTCGGACAGAGCCGTTTTTGCCCACGGCCGAGCCGGAGTTGCTCCGCTGCGGCGCTCAGGCTGTTCCGACGAGGATGTTGGGGCGGAGCGCTGGGAGAACCGCGGGTGTTAAGCAAAGTGTTCGGCTTCGTGAGAGATGAAGAGAGGAACCACGCGCAGACACAAAAAGCACAGAAGGGTTTTATTGCCAGTAAGCGAGACAGGCCGAGGTGGTCACAACTGAAAGGTAGTCAAAATGATCAATTCGAGGAGTGCAGGAATCCTGGAGCGGTACGGCGTCGTCGACACGGCAGGAAGGATCTCTGACGAAGTGACAATGGGTGGCTCTTCAGGCTGGCTTTTATGCTGCAAGTGGCAGATGAGATAATGACTCGCAGGTGTGTCGGGGAGGCAGGTGCACTGATTAGAGAAGCGCCCATCCCACACTGAAAAAGGTAACAATAACTTTTTGGGAGCGGCAAATTCCCCCACAGGAGAACAGAGAAATAGTGGTTTGATTTCGTGGAGTTCGTGGCGCAATGCATGAGGCGTCTGACTACAAATCAGGTCATGCTCGGCCAAAGAGAGGGCGTCCACCAGGTTGAAAAAGAGATGAAGAGCAAACACTGTCAATACATAATAAAGTTTCTCTGTCCCAATATCCCAAAAAAAAAAGCCCAGTCCGAAGTAGCAAGATTAAGAAAATCTTTTGAAAAAACGCTCACATGAGGCGGATTTTGAGCCTTGCCTATGCAGTGATATTAATAATAATTGTAATAATAATCATGAAAAAGTGTGATGGTGGCGT
The DNA here is from genome assembly GCF_054856545.1 of Hippocampus guttulatus. Classification (NCBI taxonomy): domain Eukaryota; kingdom Metazoa; phylum Chordata; class Actinopteri; order Syngnathiformes; family Syngnathidae; genus Hippocampus; species Hippocampus guttulatus. Next base: position 24,229,364 of record NC_141265.1, read on the forward strand.
GGCATTCATTTATCTTTTGAATTGGTGCGTTTAGATTTTTGTTTTTTGCTTTTCCTTGTATTTGGGTGTAGTTTCAAGCGCAGCTCATGTTCACACAACGCACATTTTATCTCATTATTTTTAGAGGGTCACAGGAAATCATATGGAAGGCTGCAATGGCCAACTCTCACCAGCAGAGGCTATCGTAAAGTGCTGGCCGTGCATGGACAAATAGGGCTCTCGCATTTCAGAAAGCACAAGAGTGACACAACGTGGCATCAGCTCTGAGCAGCAAATATTGTCAATTCATCGTCAATTTTTTCCGTCCCAAGAACCCCCCAAAAAAGTCAAAAGAGCCAAGATTTTTTAAAAACGCTCACATCAGAAGGATTTTGAGGCGTGTCGATGCAAAAAAAAAAGAAAAAAGAAAAAAGACAATTAAAAAGTGTGATGGGGACACGACGTTCTTTGAATTCTAAATTGATATATTTCGATTTTTTTTGCTTTCACATGTATTTGGTTTGAGATTCGATTTCAGCTCATGTTCACACGGCGGACATTTTATGTTGTTGCTTATTTTTAGAGGGTCATAAAAAAAATCCCAGACTTGACTTCTTCGTTTACAGTTGACTGAATAGGGATGATTGTTTTATTTGGGAGCAGAGAGATGTTGACTTAAATTCGCGGAGTTTATGATGCCACGGATAACGTGTCTCAATACGATTCAGTATTCGTTCGCGGAACGTCGCGCGGCTGGAAGCCGACGTTTTCTGCCCTTTGCGTTCGAAACCATTGTGTGTCCACGGTGCCGCCCCTCCCTTTTTTTGTCTCTTTTTCAGTGTGGGCGCCTCTCGAATCAGTGCACCTGCCTCCCCTACACACGTGCGAGTCTTCATCTCATCTGCCACTTGCACCATAAAAGACAGCGTGAACAGCCACCCGTTGCCAGTTCGTCAGCGATCCTTCCTGCCGAGCTAGCTGCTGCCACGCCGTTACGCTCCAGCATTTCTGCACTCCTCAACGTGATCATTTTGACTAGCTTTCAGTTGTTTACACCTCGACCTGACCAACTTTCTGGCAATAAAACCCCTCTTCGTTTTTGGTGTCTGTGTGTGGTTCTTGTATTGATCTCTCACGAAACCTAACACTTTAATTCACATTCGACCCAAACTCCTCGTTTGGAGCGTCCCTCGCGCCGAAACGGTGCAGCATCGGCGGTGCCGTGGGCATAAACAACTCGGTACGACATTTCGCGCGGGTGGGCGTGAGATGTTCCTCCGCTTCACTGGTAACCCTGGATACTCTCCGCCGTACGGGTGCCGTGCGCCCCGAACCCGAAGCAATGAGGGACATTTTAGGGCGGTCGGGTAGGGGTAGGGCTCGGGCTCGGGCTCGGGCCGCCCGATCTTACTTCTGCTCCGGCGGGGCCAAGCGGGTGGCATCCGTTCGGTCCCGGACCTTCGTGCTGTTTGATTACCAAAGGACTTATGCACACACTTCAACTTGTATTTTGTTCAGGATGACCTCCTGAAGCCTAAATGAGCATTAATTTGATCACACAACTCATGCCTATGAAGATACATTCAAACTCACAAAACGTGCTCAGCTCGGGCTGAAAATGCATTTAAAGCAATAAAAACTCAAATTGAGTGTCACACCTAAACCAAAGGACTTATGGACACACTTCAACATGTATTTTTTTCAGGATGACCACCTAAAGCCTAAATGAGCATTCATTTGACCACACAACTCATTCCTATGAAGATACATTCAAAGTCAGAAAGCGCGCTCAGCTCAGGCTACAAAAGCATTTAAAGCAATAAAAACTCAAATTGAGTGTCACGCCTAAACCAGAGGATTTATGCACACACTTCAACATGTATTTTGTTCAGGATGTCCTCCTGAAGCCTAAATGAGCATTAATTTGACTACACAACTCATTCCTATGAAGATACATTCAAAGTCAGAAAGCGCGCTCAAGCTCGGGCTGAAAATGCATTTAAAGCAATAAAAACTCAAATTGAGTGTCACACCTAAACCAAAGGACTTATGCACACATTCAACATGTATTTTGTTCAGGATGACCTCCTGAAGCCTATATGAGCTTTAATTTGACCACACAACTCATTCCTATGAAGATACATTCAAACTCACAAAACGTGCTCAGCTTGGGCTGAAAATGCATTTAAAGCAATAAAAACTCAAATTGAGTGTCACGCCTAAACCAAAGGATTTATGCACACACTTTAACATGTATTTTGTTCAGAAGGACCACCTGAAGCCTAAATGAGCATTAATTTGATCACACAATTCATGCCTATGAAGATGCATTCAAACTCACAAAACGTGCTCAGCTCGGGCTGAAAATGCATTTAAAGCAATAAAAACTCAAATGGAGTGTCACGCCTAAACCAAAGGACTTATGCACACACTTCAACATGTATTTAGTTCAGGATGACCACCTGAAGCCGAAATGAGCATTAATTTGACCACACAACTCATTCTTATGAAGATACATTCAAACTCACAAAACATGCTCAGCTCGGGCTGAAAATGCATTTAAAGCAATAAAAACTAGAATTGAGTGTCACGCCTAAACCAAAGGACTTATGCACACACTTCAACATGTATTTTGTTCAGGATGACCACCTGAAGCCTAAATGAGCATTAATTTGACCACACAACTCATTCCTATGAAGATACATTCAAACTCACAAAAAGTGCTCAGCTCGGGCTGAAAATGCATTTAAAGCAATAAAAACTCAAATTGAGTGTCACGCCCAAACCAAAGAACTTATGCACACACTTCAATATTTATTTAGTTCAGGATGACCACCTGAAGCCTAAATGAGCATTAATTTGACCACACAACTAATTCCTATTAAGCTACATTCAAACTCACAAAACGTGCTCAGCTCGGGCTGAAAATGCATTTAAAGCAATAAAAACTCAAATTGAGTGTCACGCCTAAACCAAAGGACTTATGCACACACTTCAACATGTATTTTGTTCAGGATGACCACCTGAAGCCTAAATGAGCATTAATTTGACCACACAACTCATTCCTATGAAGATACATTCAAACTCACAAAACCTGCTCAGCTCGGGCTGAAAATGCATTTAAAGCAATAAAAACTCAAATTGAGTGTCACACCTAAACCAAAGGACTTATGAACACACTTCAACATGTATTTTGTTCAGGATGACCACCTGAAGCCTAAATGAGCATTAATTTGACCACACAACTCATTCCTATGAAGATACATTCAAACTCACAAAACGTGCTCAGCTCGGGCTGAAAATGCATTTAAAGCAATCAAAACTCAAATTGAGTGTAAGGCCTAAACCAAAGGACTTATGCACACACTTCAACATGTATTTTGTTCAGGATGACCTCCTGAAGCCTAAATGAGCATTAATTTGACCACACAACTCATTCCTATGAAGATACATTCAAACTCACAAAACGTGCTCAGCTCGGGCTGAAAATGCATTTAAAGCAATAAAAACTCAAATTGAGTGTCACGCCTCAACCAAAGGACTTATGCACACACTTCAACATGTATTTTGTTCAGGATGATCTCCTGAAGCCTAAATGAGCATTAATTTGACCACACAACTCATTCCTATGAAGATACATTCAAACTCACAAAACGTGCTCAGCTCGGGCTGAAAATGCATTTAAAGCAATAAAAACTCAAATTGAGTGTCACGCCTAAACCGAAGGACTTATGCACACACTTCAAGATGTATTTTGTTCAGGATGACCTCCTGAAGCCTAAATGAGCAATAATTTGACCACACAACTCATTCCTATGAAGATACATTCAAAGTCAGAAAGCGCGCTCAGCTCGGACTGAAAATGCATTTAAAGCAATAAAAACTCAAATGGAGTGTCACGCCTAAACCAAAGGACTTATGCACACACTTCAACATGTATTTAGTTCAGGATGACCACCTGAAGCCGAAATGAGCATTAATTTGACCACACAACTCATTCTTATGAAGATACATTCAAACTCACAAAACATGCTCAGCTCGGGCTGAAAATGCATTTAAAGCAATAAAAACTCAAATTGAGTGTCACGCCTAAACCAAAGGACTTATGCACACACTTCAACATGTATTTTGTTCAGGATGACCACCTGAAGCCTAAATGAGCATTAATTTGACCACACAACTGATTCCTATGAAGATACATTCAAACTCACAAAACGTGCTCAGCTCGGGCTGAAAATGCATTTAAAGCAATAAAAACTCAAATTGAGTGTCACGCCTAAACCAAAGGACTTATGCACACACTTCAACATGTATTTAGTTCAGGATGTCCTCCTGAAGCCTAAATGAGCATTAATTTGACCACACAACTCATTCCTCTGAAGATACATTCAAACTCACAAAAAGTGCTCAGCTCGGGCTGAAAATGCATTTAAAGCAATAAAAACTCAAATTGAGTGTCACGCCCAAACCAAAGAACTTATGCACAACCTTCAATATTTATTTAGTTCAGGATGACCACCTGAAGCCTAAATGAGCATTAATTTGACCACACAACTAATTCCTATGAAGCTACATTCAAACTCACAAAACGTGCTCAGCTCGGGCTGAAAATGCATTTAAAGCAATAAAAACTCAAATTGAGTGTCACGCCTAAACCATAGGACTTATGCACACACTTCAACATGTATTTTGTTCAGGATGACCACCTGAAGCCTAAATGAGCATTAATTTGACCACACAACTCATTCCTATGAAGATACATTCAAACTCACAAAAAGTGCTCAGCTCGGGCTGAAAATGCATTTAAAGCAATAAAAACTCAAATTGAGTGTCACGCCCAAACCAAAGAACTTATGCACACACTTCAATATTTATTTAGTTCAGGATGACCACCTGAAGCCTAAATGAGCATTAATTTGACCACACAACTAATTCCTATGAAGCTACATTCAAACTCACAAAACGTGCTCAGCTCGGGCTGAAAATGCATTTAAAGCAATAAAAACTCAAATTGAGTGTCACGCCTAAACCAAAGGACTTATGCACACACTTCAACATGTATTTTGTTCAGGATGACCACCTGAAGCCTAAATGAGCATTAATTTGACCACACAACTCATTCCTATGAAGATACATTCAAACTCACAAAACGTGCTCAGCTCGGGCTGAAAATGCATTTAAAGCAATAAAAACTCAAATTGAGTGTCACACCTAAACCAAAGGACTTATGAACACACTTCAACATGTATTTTGTTCAGGATGACCACCTGAAGCCTAAATGAGCATTAATTTGACCACACAACTCATTCCTATGAAGATACATTCAAACTCACAAAACGTGCTCAGCTCGGGCTGAAAATGCATTTAAAGCAATCAAAACTCAAATTGAGTGTAAGGCCTAAACCAAAGGACTTATGCACACACTTCAACATGTATTTTGTTCAGGATGACCTCCTGAAGCCTAAATGAGCATTAATTTGACCACACAACTCATTCCTATGAAGATACATTCAAACTCACAAAACGTGCTCAGCTCGGGCTGAAAATGCATTTAAAGCAATAAAAACTCAAATTGAGTGTCACGCCTCAACCAAAGGACTTATGCACACACTTCAACATGTATTTTGTTCAGGATGATCTCCTGAAGCCTAAATGAGCATTAATTTGACCACACAACTCATTCCTATGAAGATACATTCAAACTCACAAAACGTGCTCAGCTCGGGCTGAAAATGCATTTAAAGCAATAAAAACTCAAATTGAGTGTCACGCCTAAACCGAAGGACTTATGCACACACTTCAAGATGTATTTTGTTCAGGATGACCTCCTGAAGCCTAAATGAGCAATAATTTGACCACACAACTCATTCCTATGAAGATACATTCAAAGTCAGAAAGCGCGCTCAGCTCGGACTGAAAATGCATTTAAAGCAATAAAAACTCAAATGGAGTGTCACGCCTAAACCAAAGGACTTATGCACACACTTCAACATGTATTTAGTTCAGGATGACCACCTGAAGCCGAAATGAGCATTAATTTGACCACACAACTCATTCTTATGAAGATACATTCAAACTCACAAAACATGCTCAGCTCGGGCTGAAAATGCATTTAAAGCAATAAAAACTCAAATTGAGTGTCACGCCTAAACCAAAGGACTTATGCACACACTTCAACATGTATTTTGTTCAGGATGACCACCTGAAGCCTAAATGAGCATTAATTTGACCACACAACTGATTCCTATGAAGATACATTCAAACTCACAAAACGTGCTCAGCTCGGGCTGAAAATGCATTTAAAGCAATAAAAACTCAAATTGAGTGTCACGCCTAAACCAAAGGACTTATGCACACACTTCAACATGTATTTAGTTCAGGATGTCCTCCTGAAGCCTAAATGAGCATTAATTTGACCACACAACTCATTCCTCTGAAGATACATTAAAACTCACAAAAAGTGCTCAGCTCGGGCTGAAAATGCATTTAAAGCAATAAAAACTCAAATTGAGTGTCACGCCCAAACCAAAGAACTTATGCACAACCTTCAATATTTATTTAGTTCAGGATGACCACCTGAAGCCTAAATGAGCATTAATTTGACCACACAACTAATTCCTATGAAGCTACATTCAAACTCACAAAACGTGCTCAGCTCGGGCTGAAAATGCATTTAAAGCAATAAAAACTCAAATTGAGTGTCACGCCTAAACCAAAGGACTTATGCACACACTTCAACATGTATTTTGTTCAGGATGACCACCTGAAGCCTAAATGAGCATTAATTTGACCACACAACTCATTCCTATGAAGATACATTCAAACTCACAAAACGTGCTCAGCTCGGGCTGAAAATGCATTTAAAGCAATAAAAACTCAAATTGAGTCTCACGCCTAAACCAAAGGACTTATGCACACACTTCAACATGTATTTAGTTCAGGATGACCACCTGAAGCCTAAATGAGCATTAATTTGACCACACAACTCATTCCTATGAAGATACATTCAAACTCACAAAACGTGCTCAGCTCGGGCTGAAAATGCATTTAAAGCAATCAAAACTCAAATTGAGTGTAAGGCCTAAACCAAAGGACTTATGCACACACTTCAACATGTATTTTGTTCAGGATGACCTCCTGAAGCCCATATGAGAATTAATTTGACCACACAACTCATTCCTATGAAGATACATTCAAACTCACAAAACGTGCTCAGCTCGGGCTGAAAATGCATTTAAAGCAATAAAAACTCAAATTGAGTGTCACGCCTAAACCAAAGGACTTATGCACACACTTCAACATGTATTTTGTTCAGGATGACCACCTGAAGCCTAAATGAGCATTAATTTGACCACACAACTCATTCCTATGAAGATACATTCAAACTCACAAAACGTGCTCAACTCGGGCTGAAAATGCATTTAAAGCAATAAAAACTCAAATTGAGTGTCACGCCTAAACCAAAGGACTTATGCATACACTTCAACATGTATTTTGTTCAGGATGACCACCTGAAGCCTAAATGAGCATTAATTTGACCACACAACTCATTCCTATGAAGATATATTCAAACTCACAAAACGTGCTCAGCTCGGGCTGAAAATGCATTTAAAGCAATCAAAACTCAAATTGAGTGTAAGGCCTAAACCAAAGGACTTATGCACACACTTCAACATGTATTTTGTTCAGGATGACCTCCTGAAGCCCATATGAGAATTAATTTGACCACACAACTCATTCCTATGAAGATACATTCAAACTCACAAAACGTGCTCAACTCGGGCTGAAAATGCATTTAAAGCAATAAAAACTCAAATTGAGTGTCACGCCTCAACCAAAGGACTTATGCACACACTTCAACGTGTATTTTGTTCAGGATGACCTCCTGAAGCCTAAATGAGCAATAGTTTGACCACACAACTAATTCCTATGAAGCTACATTCAAACTCACAAAACGTGCTCAGCTCGGGCTGAAAATGCATTTAAAGCAATAAAAACTCAAATTGAGTGTCACGCCTAAACCAAAGGACTTATGCACACACTTCAACATGTATTTTGTTCAGGATGACCACCTGAAGCCTAAATGAGCATTAATTTGACCACACAACTCATTCCTATGAAGATACATTCAAACTCACAAAACGTGCTCAGCTCGGGCTGAAAATGCATTTAAAGCAATAAAAACTCAAATTGAGTGTCACGCCTAAACCGAAGGACTTATGCACACACTTCAAGATGTATTTTGTTCAGGATGACCTCCTGAAGCCTAAATGAGCAATAATTTGACCACACAACTCATTCCTATGAAGATACATTCAAAGTCAGAAAGCGCGCTCAGCTCGGACTGAAAATGCATTTAAAGCAATAAAAACTCAAATGGAGTGTCACGCCTAAACCAAAGGACTTATGCACACACTTCAACATGTATTTAGTTCAGGATGACCACCTGAAGCCGAAATGAGCATTAATTTGACCACACAATTCATTCTTATGAAGATACATTCAAACTCACAAAACATGCTCAGCTCGGGCTGAAAATGCATTTAAAGCAATAAAAACTCAAATTGAGTGTCACGCCTAAACCAAAGGACTTATGCACACACTTCAACATGTATTTTGTTCAGGATGACCACCTGAAGCCTAAATGAGCATTAATTTGACCACACAACTCATTCCTATGAAGATACATTCAAACTCACAAAACGTGCTCAACTCGGGCTGAAAATGCATTTAAAGCAATAAAAACTCAAATTGAGTGTCACGCCTAAACCAAAGGACTTATGCACACACTTCAACATGTATTTAGTTCAGGATGTCCTCCTGAAGCCTAAATGAGCATTAATTTGACCACACAACTCATTCCTATGAAGATACATTCAAACTCACAAAAAGTGCTCAGCTCGGGCTGAAAATGCATTTAAAGCAATAAAAACTCAAATTGAGTGTCACGCCCAAACCAAAGAACTTATGCACACACTTCAATATTTATTTAGTTCAGGATGACCACCTGAAGCCTAAATGAGCATTAATTTGACCACACAACTAATTCCTATGAAGCTACATTCAAACTCACAAAAAGTGCTCAGCTCGGGCTGAAAATGCATTTAAAGCAATAAAAACTCAAATTGAGTGTAAGGCCTAAACCAAAGGACTTATGCACACACTTCAACATGTATTTTGTTCAGGATGACCTCCTGAAGCCCATATGAGAATTAATTTGACCACACAACTCATTCCTATGAAGATACATTCAAACTCACAAAACGTGCTCAGCTCGGGCTGAAAATGCATTTAAAGCAATAAAAACTCAAATTGAGTGTCACGCCCAAACCAAAGAACTTATGCACACACTTCAACATGTATTTTGTTCAGGATGACTACCTGAAGCCTAAATGAGCATTAATTTGACCACACAACTCATTCCTATGAAGATACATTCAAACTCACAAAACGTGCTCAACTCGGGCTGAAAATGCATTTAAAGCAATAAAAACTCAAATTTTAAAAAACTTTACCAGTGTAGGCAACTTAATAATAATAATAATACTAATAATACATTTTATTGATAAGCGCCTTTCAAGACACCCAAGGACACTTTACAATAACAAAAAACACAAAACAATACGGGTTGAGCAGCTGACATGTCTGTCATTTTCTTGTGAGAATTAATTTTTTTCCAGAACAACACTCACAAAATTAGATATAGGTCTACATGACTTCCAACATTGTGATGTGCACTCACAGCAGCAATACCAGTCTTCGGCCGCTCAATTCATGCAAATTCTTCTCAAGACACTGCTCATGGTACCACCTTTCGCACTGGGTCTCGTCAAAAGGGGGCCGGGGGGAGAGAACCCTAACATCGCAAGATTATATGTTCGGAAATTTCAATCAGGATAACTCTAAGTTGCTTTTAAAATTCAAATTTTTTCTTTTACTTGAACCAACCCAATTTCAATGATGCATGCAAAGCATCATGAAGACAATGTCGATGCAAGATAAATTGTGTGTTCTTCCATTGTAAAAATCACTCGTTTTGTCAGAGGACCTTTTCCAGGTGGTTTTGCCATTTAGAGCATGCCACAGTGCATGGCGAGAACAAATACGACAACATGACGGAATATCAGTGAACATTAAACTTAAAATTCACAGTGTGTAAATATGGGATTGAAATTTTATCTTGACATTTTATTTTCATCGGAGCAGTGAATAACACGAGATTTTTCGTTGTGGTACAAGTCATAAAAAATGACTTTCTCATAAGCTTTCAGAATTCATCCCTGGTATCAACACTTCCTCTTCATGAAGTAGTTTGAAACAAAATATATCTTTGGCATCATTTCTGGATGCCACAATTAAACATTTTTTGCATGGGTGATCATCATCCAATAAACCTGCTGTGGTCAGTATTTCTGACGATTGTCTTGTTCTCTTATTTTCCATCGCCACATAATGTTCTAAAATTGATGCACGGAATGTCTGGGGAAGGCCTTCATCAGTTCCACTGCCATCTGAAAAAAAATAGCTTGTTTGTCTTGTGGGAGTGACAAAACTGTTTCGGGCGAACAATTTGAAAACACAATTTGTACAAGGCTGCATAAAGCTGGACGATCGCTTGGTTGTGCGTTGAAGTTTTGGACCCTGTGTTGTCAACCCGCGCCACTTTCGGCCTGCCTGGCTTGGAGGAGCTCCGGCGGGGACAAACTGGCGGCATCGCTTCTATACCGGCCCGTCGCGGGCGTATTCGACGAGGTTTATTAGCCCGTTGCTTGACACCCGCGCCCCTCCCGGCTTCCCGCAAGATCCCCCTGATCAGAGCTGCATTGCGATCCGCTAGGAGCAGCCGCGCCCGGGCCGTGTTTTGCAGCGGCATTGTACGATATTTCGCGAGGATGGCCGTGAGCTTTTCACCCACTTCGCTTGCAACCCGGGCCACGTTGGACCGACGGGCGCGGCGAAACTCCGGCGAGGTCAGGCGGGTGGCGTATTTTCCTTCACAGAATGTCGCGCGGGTGTGCGTCGAAGTTTTCTGCCCTTTGTGTTAGGGTCCATTGTTTGTCCACAGTGTCGACCCTCCCTTTTGATTTTGTGCCCGGGACCTAACCGACGCTGTCGCTTGGCCCCGCCAGAGCTGCGCCGTGCCTGGCGGGCCGGCAAAGGCGAGTGTTGCAAGCGAAGAGGTGGAAGACCTCGCGCACACCAACACGACCTGCCGGGAGCAAAGCTGCTGCCCGCTCGGCTCCGCCAGAGATGCACCTCGCTTTGAGGGACAGGGGGCGCGGTGTGCAATCAAAGGGAAGAAAAACTTGGGAATCAAACCGCGCGAAGGTCCGGGACCGAACCGATGCCACCCGCTTGGCCCTGCCGGAGTTGCGCGGGGCAGGTAGGGCCGAGAGTGGTGTGTGTGATAAGCGAAGCGGAGGAACAGCTCACGCCCGCCCGTGAGAAATTTCGGACAGAGCCGTTTTTGCCCACGGCCGAGCCGGAGTTGCTCCGCTGCGGCGCTCAGGCTGTTCCGACGAGGATGTTGGGGCGGAGCGCTGGGAGAACCGCGGGTGTTAAGCAAAGTGTTCGGCTTCGTGAGAGATGAAGAGAGGAACCACGCGCAGACACAAAAAGCACAGAAGGGTTTTATTGCCAGTAAGCGAGACAGGCCGAGGTGGTCACAACTGAAAGGTAGTCAAAATGATCAATTCGAGGAGTGCAGGAATCCTGGAGCGGTACGGCGTCGTCGACACGGCAGGAAGGATCTCTGACGAAGTGACAATGGGTGGCTCTTCAGGCTGGCTTTTATGCTGCAAGTGGCAGATGAGATAATGACTCGCAGGTGTGTCGGGGAGGCAGGTGCACTGATTAGAGAAGCGCCCATCCCACACTGAAAAAGGTAACAATAACTTTTTGGGAGCGGCAAATTCCCCCACAGGAGAACAGAGAAATAGTGGTTTGATTTCGTGGAGTTCGTGGCGCAATGCATGAGGCGTCTGACTACAAATCAGGTCATGCTCGGCCAAAGAGAGGGCGTCCACCAGGTTGAAAAAGAGATGAAGAGCAAACACTGTCAATACATAATAAAGTTTCTCTGTCCCAATATCCCAAAAAAAAAGCCCAGTCCGAAGTAGCAAGATTAAGAAAATCTTTTGAAAAAACGCTCACATGAGGCGGATTTTGAGCCTTGCCTATGCAGTGATATTAATAATAATTGTAATAATAATCATGAAAAAGTGTGATGGTGGCGTGGCATTCATTTATCTTTTGAATTGGTGCGTTTAGATTTTTGTTTTTTGCTTTTCCTTGTATTTGGGTGTAGTTTCAAGCGCAGCTCATGTTCACACAACGCACATTTTATCTCATTATTTTTAGAGGGTCACAGGAAATCATATGGAAGGCTGCAATGGCCAACTCTCACCAGCAGAGGCTATCGTAAAGTGCTGGCCGTGCATGGACAAATAGGGCTCTCGCATTTCAGAAAGCACAAGAGTGACACAACGTGGCATCAGCTCTGAGCAGCAAATATTGTCAATTCATCGTCAATTTTTTCCATCCCAAGAACCCCCCAAAAAAGTCAAAAGAGCCAAGATTTTTTAAAAACGCTCACATCAGAAGGATTTTGAGGCGTGTCGATGCAAAAAAAAAAGAAAAAAGAAAAAAGACAATTAAAAAGTGTGATGGGGACACGACGTTCTTTGAATTCTAAATTGATATATTTCGATTTTTTTTGCTTTCACATGTATTTGGTTTGAGATTCGATTTCAGCTCATGTTCACAGGGCGGACATTTTATGTTGTTGCTTATTTTTAGAGGGTCATAAAAAAAATCCCAGACTTGACTTCTTCGTTTACAGTTGACTGAATAGGGATGATTGTTTTATTTGGGAGCAGAGAGATGTTGACTTAAATTCGCGGAGTTTATGATGCCACGGATAACGTGTCTCAATACGATTCAGTATTCGTTCGCGGAACGTCGCGCGGCTGGAAGCCGACGTTTTCTGCCCTTTGCGTTCGAAACCATTGTGTGTCCACGGTGCCGCCCCTCCCTTTTTTTGTCTCTTTTTCAGTGTGGGCTGGGCGCCTCTCGAATCAGTGCACCTGCCTCCCCTACACACGTGCGAGTCTTCATCTCATCTGCCACTTGCACCATAAAAGACAGCGTGAACAGCCACCCGTTGCCAGTTCGTCAGCGATCCTTCCTGCCGAGCTAGCTGCTGCCACGCCGTTACGCTCCAGCATTTCTGCACTCCTCAACGTGATCATTTTGACTAGCTTTCAGTTGTTTACACCTCGACCTGACCAACTTTCTGGCAATAAAACCCCTCTTCGTTTTTGGTGTCTGTGTGTGGTTCTTGTATTGATCTCTCACGAAACCTAACACTTTAATTCACATTCGACCCAAACTCCTCGTTTGGAGCGTCCCTCGCGCCGAAACGGTGCAGCATCGGCGGTGCCGTGGGCATAAACAACTCGGTACGACATTTCGCGCGGGTGGGCGTGAGATGTTCCTCCGCTTCACTGGTAACCCTGGATACTCTCCGCCGTACGGGTGCCGTGCGCCCCGAACCCGAAGCAATGAGGGACATTTTAGGGCGGTCGGGTAGGGGTAGGGCTCGGGCTCGGGCTCGGGCCGCCCGATCTTACTTCTGCTCCGGCGGGGCCAAGCGGGTGGCATCCGTTCGGTCCCGGACCTTCGTGCTGTTTGATTACCAAAGGACTTATGCACACACTTCAACTTGTATTTTGTTCAGGATGACCTCCTGAAGCCTAAATGAGCATTAATTTGATCACACAACTCATGCCTATGAAGATACATTCAAACTCACAAAACGTGCTCAGCTCGGGCTGAAAATGCATTTAAAGCAATAAAAACTCAAATTGAGTGTCACACCTAAACCAAAGGACTTATGGACACACTTCAACATGTATTTTTTTCAGGATGACCACCTAAAGCCTAAATGAGCATTCATTTGACCACACAACTCATTCCTATGAAGATACATTCAAAGTCAGAAAGCGCGCTCAGCTCAGGCTACAAAAGCATTTAAAGCAATAAAAACTCAAATTGAGTGTCACGCCTAAACCAGAGGATTTATGCACACACTTCAACATGTATTTTGTTCAGGATGTCCTCCTGAAGCCTAAATGAGCATTAATTTGACTACACAACTCATTCCTATGAAGATACATTCAAAGTCAGAAAGCGCGCTCAAGCTCGGGCTGAAAATGCATTTAAAGCAATAAAAACTCAAATTGAGTGTCACACCTAAACCAAAGGACTTATGCACACATTCAACATGTATTTTGTTCAGGATGACCTCCTGAAGCCTATATGAGCTTTAATTTGACCACACAACTCATTCCTATGAAGATACATTCAAACTCACAAAACGTGCTCAGCTCGGGCTGAAAATGCATTTAAAGCAATAAAAACTCAAATTGAGTGTCACGCCTAAACCAAAGGATTTATGCACACACTTTAACATGTATTTTGTTCAGAAGGACCACCTGAAGCCTAAATGAGCATTAATTTGATCACACAATTCATGCCTATGAAGATGCATTCAAACTCACAAAACGTGCTCAGCTCGGGCTGAAAATGCATTTAAAGCAATAAAAACTCAAATGGAGTGTCACGCCTAAACCAAAGGACTTATGCACACACTTCAACATGTATTTAGTTCAGGATGACCACCTGAAGCCGAAATGAGCATTAATTTGACCACACAACTCATTCTTATGAAGATACATTCAAACTCACAAAACATGCTCAGCTCGGGCTGAAAATGCATTTAAAGCAATAAAAACTAGAATTGAGTGTCACGCCTAAACCAAAGGACTTATGCACACACTTCAACATGTATTTTGTTCAGGATGACCACCTGAAGCCTAAATGAGCATTAATTTGACCACACAACTCATTCCTATGAAGATACATTCAAACTCACAAAAAGTGCTCAGCTCGGGCTGAAAATGCATTTAAAGCAATAAAAACTCAAATTGAGTGTCACGCCCAAACCAAAGAACTTATGCACACACTTCAATATTTATTTAGTTCAGGATGACCACCTGAAGCCTAAATGAGCATTAATTTGACCACACAACTAATTCCTATGAAGCTACATTCAAACTCACAAAACGTGCTCAGCTCGGGCTGAAAATGCATTTAAAGCAATAAAAACTCAAATTGAGTGTCACGCCTAAACCAAAGGACTTATGCACACACTTCAACATGTATTTTGTTCAGGATGACCACCTGAAGCCTAAATGAGCATTAATTTGACCACACAACTCATTCCTATGAAGATACATTCAAACTCACAAAACCTGCTCAGCTCGGGCTGAAAATGCATTTAAAGCAATAAAAACTCAAATTGAGTGTCACACCTAAACCAAAGGACTTATGAACACACTTCAACATGTATTTTGTTCAGGATGACCACCTGAAGCCTAAATGAGCATTAATTTGACCACACAACTCATTCCTATGAAGATACATTCAAACTCACAAAACGTGCTCAGCTCGGGCTGAAAATGCATTTAAAGCAATCAAAACTCAAATTGAGTGTAAGGCCTAAACCAAAGGACTTATGCACACACTTCAACATGTATTTTGTTCAGGATGACCTCCTGAAGCCTAAATGAGCATTAATTTGACCACACAACTCATTCCTATGAAGATACATTCAAACTCACAAAACGTGCTCAGCTCGGGCTGAAAATGCATTTAAAGCAATAAAAACTCAAATTGAGTGTCACGCCTCAACCAAAGGACTTATGCACACACTTCAACATGTATTTTGTTCAGGATGATCTCCTGAAGCCTAAATGAGCATTAATTTGACCACACAACTCATTCCTATGAAGATACATTCAAACTCACAAAACGTGCTCAGCTCGGGCTGAAAATGCATTTAAAGCAATAAAAACTCAAATTGAGTGTCACGCCTAAACCGAAGGACTTATGCACACACTTCAAGATGTATTTATTTCAGGATGACCTCCTGAAGCCTAAATGAGCAATAATTTGACCACACAACTCATTCCTGTGAAGATACATTCAAAGTCAGAAAGCGCGCTCAGCTCGGACTGAAAATGCATTTAAAGCAATAAAAACTCAAATGGAGTGTCACGCCTAAACCAAAGGACTTATGCACACACTTCAACATGTATTTAGTTCAGGATGACCACCTGAAGCCGAAATGAGCATTAATATGACCACACAACTCATTCTTATGAAGATACATTCAAACTCACAAAACATGCTCAGCTCGGGCTGAAAATGCATTTAAAGCAATAAAAACTCAAATTGAGTGTCACGCCTAAACCAAAGGACTTATGCACACACTTCAACATGTATTTTGTTCAGGATGACCACCTGAAGCCTAAATGAGCATTAATTTGACCACACAACTAATTCCTATGAAGCTACATTCAAACTCACAAAACGTGCTCAGCTCGGGCTGAAAATGCATTTAAAGCAATAAAAACTCAAATTGAGTGTCACGCCTAAACCAAAGGACTTATGCACACACTTCAACATGTATTTTGTTCAGGATGACCACCTGAAGCCTAAATGAGCATTAATTTGACCACACAACTGATTCCTATGAAGATACATTCAAACTCACAAAACGTGCTCAGCTCGGGCTGAAAATGCATTTAAAGCAATAAAAACTCAAATTGAGTGTCACGCCTAAACCAAAGGACTTATGCACACACTTCAACATGTATTTAGTTCAGGATGTCCTCCTGAAGCCTAAATGAGCATTAATTTGACCACACAACTCATTCCTCTGAAGATACATTCAAACTCACAAAAAGTGCTCAGCTCGGGCTGAAAATGCATTTAAAGAAATAAAAACTCAAATTGAGTGTCACGCCCAAACCAAAGAACTTATGCACAACCTTCAATATTTATTTAGTTCAGGATGACCACCTGAAGCCTAAATGAGCATTAATTTGACCACACAACTAATTCCTATGAAGCTACATTCAAACTCACAAAACGTGCTCAGCTCGGGCTGAAAATGCATTTAAAGCAATAAAAACTCAAATTGAGTGTCACGCCTAAACCATAGGACTTATGCACACACTTCAACATGTATTTTGTTCAGGATGACCACCTGAAGCCTAAATGAGCATTAATTTGACCACACAACTCATTCCTATGAAGATACATTCAAACTCACAAAACGTGCTCAGCTCGGGCTGAAAATGCATTTAAAGCAATAAAAACTCAAATTGAGTGTCACACCTAAACCAAAGGACTTATGAACACACTTCAACATGTATTTTGTTCAGGATGACCACCTGAAGCCTAAATGAGCATTAATTTGACCACACAACTCATTCCTATGAAGATACATTCAAACTCACAAAACGTGCTCAGCTCGGGCTGAAAATGCATTTAAAGCAATCAAAACTCAAATTGAGTGTAAGGCCTAAACCAAAGGACTTATGCACACACTTCAACATGTATTTTGTTCAGGATGACCTCCTGAAGCCTAAATGAGCATTAATTTGACCACACAACTCATTCCTATGAAGATACATTCAAACTCACAAAACGTGCTCAGCTCGGGCTGAAAATGCATTTAAAGCAATAAAAACTCAAATTGAGTGTCACGCCTCAACCAAAGGACTTATGCACACACTTCAACATGTATTTTGTTCAGGATGATCTCCTGAAGCCTAAATGAGCATTAATTTGACCACACAACTCATTCCTATGAAGATACATTCAAACTCACAAAACGTGCTCAGCTCGGGCTGAAAATGCATTTAAAGCAATAAAAACTCAAATTGAGTGTCACGCCTAAACCGAAGGACTTATGCACACACTTCAAGATGTATTTTGTTCAGGATGACCTCCTGAAGCCTAAATGAGCAATAATTTGACCACACAACTCATTCCTATGAAGATACATTCAAAGTCAGAAAGCGCGCTCAGCTCGGACTGAAAATGCATTTAAAGCAATAAAAACTCAAATGGAGTGTCACGCCTAAACCAAAGGACTTATGCACACACTTCAACATGTATTTAGTTCAGGATGACCACCTGAAGCCGAAATGAGCATTAATTTGACCACACAACTCATTCTTATGAAGATACATTCAAACTCACAAAACATGCTCAGCTCGGGCTGAAAATGCATTTAAAGCAATAAAAACTCAAATTGAGTGTCACGCCTAAACCAAAGGACTTATGCACACACTTCAACATGTATTTTGTTCAGGATGACCACCTGAAGCCTAAATGAGCATTAATTTGACCACACAACTAATTCCTATGAAGCTACATTCAAACTCACAAAACGTGCTCAGCTCGGGCTGAAAATGCATTTAAAGCAATAAAAACTCAAATTGACTGTCACGCCTAAACCAAAGGACTTATGCACACACTTCAACATGTATTTTGTTCAGGATGACCACCTGAAGCCTAAATGAGCATTAATTTGACCACACAACTGATTCCTATGAAGATACATTCAAACTCACAAAACGTGCTCAGCTCGGGCTGAAAATGCATTTAAAGCAATAAAAACTCAAATTGAGTGTCACGCCTAAACCAAAGGACTTATGCACACACTTCAACATGTATTTAGTTCAGGATGTCCTCCTGAAGCCTAAATGAGCATTAATTTGACCACACAACTCATTCCTCTGAAGATACATTCAAACTCACAAAAAGTGCTCAGCTCGGGCTGAAAATGCATTTAAAGCAATAAAAACTCAAATTGAGTGTCACGCCCAAACCAAAGAACTTATGCACAACCTTCAATATTTATTTAGTTCAGGATGACCACCTGAAGCCTAAATGAGCATTAATTTGACCACACAACTAATTCCTATGAAGCTACATTCAAACTCACAAAACGTGCTCAGCTCGGGCTGAAAATGCATTTAAAGCAATAAAAACTCAAATTGAGTGTCACGCCTAAACCAAAGGACTTATGCACACACTTCAACATGTATTTTGTTCAGGATGACCACCTGAAGCCTAAATGAGCATTAATTTGACCACACAACTCATTCCTATGAAGATACATTCAAACTCACAAAACGTGCTCAACTCGGGCTGAAAATGCATTTAAAGCAATAAAAACTCAAATTTTAAAAAACTTTACCAGTGTAGGCAACTTAATAATAATAATAATACTAATAATACATTTTATTGATAAGCGCCTTTCAAGACACCCAAGGACACTTTACAATAACAAAAAACACAAAACAATACGGGTTGAGCAGCTGACATGTCTGTCATTTTCTTGTGAGAATTAATTTTTTTCCAGAACAACACTCACAAAATTAGATATAGGTCTACATGACTTCCAACATTGTGATGTGCACTCACAGCAGCAATACCAGTCTTCGGCCGCTCAATTCATGCAAATTCTTCTCAAGACACTGCTCATGGTACCACCTTTCGCACTGGGTCTCGTCAAAAGGGGGCCGGGGGGAGAGAACCCTAACATCGCAAGATTATATGTTCGGAAATTTCAATCAGGATAACTCTAAGTTGCTTTTAAAATTCAAATTTTTTCTTTTACTTGAACCAACCCAATTTCAATGATGCATGCAAAGCATCATGAAGACAATGTCGATGCAAGATAAATTGTGTGTTCTTCCATTGTAAAAATCACTCGTTTTGTCAGAGGACCTTTTCCAGGTGGTTTTGCCATTTAGAGCATGCCACAGTGCATGGCGAGAACAAATACGACAACATGACGGAATATCAGTGAACATTAAACTTAAAATTCACAGTGTGTAAATATGGGATTGAAATTTTATCTTGACATTTTATTTTCATCGGAGCAGTGAATAACACGAGATTTTTCGTTGTGGTACAAGTCATAAAAAATGACTTTCTCATAAGCTTTCAGAATTCATCCCTGGTATCAACACTTCCTCTTCATGAAGTAGTTTGAAACAAAATATATCTTTGGCATCATTTCTGGATGCCACAATTAAACATTTTTTGCATGGGTGATCATCATCCAATAAACCTGCTGTGGTCAGTATTTCTGACGATTGTCTTGTTCTCTTATTTTCCATCGCCACATAATGTTCTAAAATTGATGCACGGAATGTCTGGGGAAGGCCTTCATCAGTTCCACTGCCATCTGAAAAAAAATAGCTTGTTTGTCTTGTGGGAGTGACAAAACTGTTTCGGGCGAACAATTTGAAAACACAATTTGTACAAGGCTGCATAAAGCTGGACGATCGCTTGGTTGTGCGTTGAAGTTTTGGACCCTGTGTTGTCAACCCGCGCCACTTTCGGCCTGCCTGGCTTGGAGGAGCTCCGGCGGGGACAAACTGGCGGCATCGCTTCTATACCGGCCCGTCGCGGGCGTATTCGACGAGGTTTATTAGCCCGTTGCTTGACACCCGCGCCCCTCCCGGCTTCCCGCAAGATCCCCCTGATCAGAGCTGCATTGCGATCCGCTAGGAGCAGCCGCGCCCGGGCCGTGTTTTGCAGCGGCATTGTACGATATTTCGCGAGGATGGCCGTGAGCTTTTCACCCACTTCGCTTGCAACCCGGGCCACGTTGGACCGACGGGCGCGGCGGAACTCCGGCGAGGTCAGGCGGGTGGCGTATTTTCCTTCACAGAATGTCGCGCGGGTGTGCGTCGAAGTTTTCTGCCCTTTGTGTTAGGGTCCATTGTTTGTCCACAGTGTCGACCCTCCCTTTTGATTTTGCGCCCGGGACCTAACCGACGCTGTCGCTTGGCCCCGCCAGAGCTGCGCCGTGCCTGGCGGGCCGGCAAAGGCGAGTGTTGCAAGCGAAGAGGTGGAAGACCTCGCGCACACCAACACGACCTGCCGGGAGCAAAGCTGCTGCCCGCTCGGCTCCGCCAGAGATGCACCTCGCTTTGAGGGACAGGGGGCGCGGTGTGCAATCAAAGGGAAGAAAAACTTGGGAATCAAACCGCGCGAAGGTCCGGGACCGAACCGATGCCACCCGCTTGGCCCTGCCGGAGTTGCGCGGGGCAGGTAGGGCCGAGAGTGGTGTGTGTGATAAGCGAAGCAGAGGAACAGCTCACGCCCGCCCGTGAGAAATTTCGGACAGAGCCGTTTTTGCCCACGGCCGAGCCGGAGTTGCTCCGCTGCGGCGCTCAGGCTGTTCCGACGAGGATGTTGGGGCGGAGCGCTGGGAGAACCGCGGGTGTTAAGCAAAGTGTTCGGCTTCGTGAGAGATGAAGAGAGGAACCACGCGCAGACACAAAAAGCACAGAAGGGTTTTATTGCCAGTAAGCGAGACAGGCCGAGGTGGTCACAACTGAAAGGTAGTCAAAATGATCAATTCGAGGAGTGCAGGAATCCTGGAGCGGTACGGCGTCGTCGACACGGCAGGAAGGATCTCTGACGAAGTGACAATGGGTGGCTCTTCAGGCTGGCTTTTATGCTGCAAGTGGCAGATGAGATAATGACTCGCAGGTGTGTCGGGGAGGCAGGTGCACTGATTAGAGAAGCGCCCATCCCACACTGAAAAAGGTAACAATAACTTTTTGGGAGCGGCAAATTCCCCCACAGGAGAACAGAGAAATAGTGGTTTGATTTCGTGGAGTTCGTGGCGCAATGCATGAGGCGTCTGACTACAAATCAGGTCATGCTCGGCCAAAGAGAGGGCGTCCACCAGGTTGAAAAAGAGATGAAGAGCAAACACTGTCAATACATAATAAAGTTTCTCTGTCCCAATATCCCAAAAAAAAAGCCCAGTCCGAAGTAGCAAGATTAAGAAAATCTTTTGAAAAAACGCTCACATGAGGCGGATTTTGAGCCTTGCCTATGCAGTGATATTAATAATAATTGTAATAATAATCATGAAAAAGTGTGATGGTGGCGTGGCATTCATTTATCTTTTGAATTGGTGCGTTTAGATTTTTGTTTTTTGCTTTTCCTTGTATTTGGGTGTAGTTTCAAGCGCAGCTCATGTTCACACAACGCACATTTTATCTCATTATTTTTAGAGGGTCACAGGAAATCATATGGAAGGCTGCAATGGCCAACTCTCACCAGCAGAGGCTATCGTAAAGTGCTGGCCGTGCATGGACAAATAGGGCTCTCGCATTTCAGAAAGCACAAGAGTGACACAACGTGGCATCAGCTCTGAGCAGCAAATATTGTCAATTCATCGTCAATTTTTTCCGTCCCAAGAACCCCCCAAAAAAGTCAAAAGAGCCAAGATTTTTTAAAAACGCTCACATCAGAAGGATTTTGAGGCGTGTCGATGCAAAAAAAAAAGAAAAAAGAAAAAAGACAATTAAAAAGTGTGATGGGGACACGACGTTCTTTGAATTCTAAATTGATATATTTCGATTTTTTTTGCTTTCACATGTATTTGGTTTGAGATTCGATTTCAGCTCATGTTCACAGGGCGGACATTTTATGTTGTTGCTTATTTTTAGAGGGTCATAAAAAAAATCCCAGACTTGACTTCTTCGTTTACAGTTGACTGAATAGGGATGATTGTTTTATTTGGGAGCAGAGAGATGTTGACTTAAATTCGCGGAGTTTATGATGCCACGGATAACGTGTCTCAATACGATTCAGTATTCGTTCGCGGAACGTCGCGCGGCTGGAAGCCGACGTTTTCTGCCCTTTGCGTTCGAAACCATTGTGTGTCCACGGTGCCGCCCCTCCCTTTTTTTGTCTCTTTTTCAGTGTGGGCTGGGCGCCTCTCGAATCAGTGCACCTGCCTCCCCTACACACGTGCGAGTCTTCATCTCATCTGCCACTTGCACCATAAAAGACAGCGTGAACAGCCACCCGTTGCCAGTTCGTCAGCGATCCTTCCTGCCGAGCTAGCTGCTGCCACGCCGTTACGCTCCAGCATTTCTGCACTCCTCAACGTGATCATTTTGACTAGCTTTCAGTTGTTTACACCTCGACCTGACCAACTTTCTGGCAATAAAACCCCTCTTCGTTTTTGGTGTCTGTGTGTGGTTCTTGTATTGATCTCTCACGAAACCTAACACTTTAATTCACATTCGACCCAAACTCCTCGTTTGGAGCGTCCCTCGCGCCGAAACGGTGCAGCATCGGCGGTGCCGTGGGCATAAACAACTCGGTACGACATTTCGCGCGGGTGGGCGTGAGATGTTCCTCCGCTTCACTGGTAACCCTGGATACTCTCCGCCGTACGGGTGCCGTGCGCCCCGAACCCGAAGCAATGAGGGACATTTTAGGGCGGTCGGGTAGGGGTAGGGGTAGGGCTCGGGCTCGGGCTCGGGCCGCCCGATCTTACTTCTGCTCCGGCGGGGCCAAGCGGGTGGCATCCGTTCGGTCCCGGACCTTCGTGCTGTTTGATTACCAAAGGACTTATGCACACACTTCAACTTGTATTTTGTTCAGGATGACCTCCTGAAGCCTAAATGAGCATTAATTTGATCACACAACTCATGCCTATGAAGATACATTCAAACTCACAAAACGTGCTCAGCTCGGGCTGAAAATGCATTTAAAGCAATAAAAACTCAAATTGAGTGTCACACCTAAACCAAAGGACTTATGGACACACTTCAACATGTATTTTTTTTCAGGATGACCACCTAAAGCCTAAATGAGCATTCATTTGACCACACAACTCATTCCTATGAAGATACATTCAAAGTCAGAAAGCGCGCTCAGCTCAGGCTACAAAAGCATTTAAAGCAATAAAAACTCAAATTGAGTGTCACGCCTAAACCAGAGGATTTATGCACACACTTCAACATGTATTTTGTTCAGGATGTCCTCCTGAAGCCTAAATGAGCATTAATTTGACTACACAACTCATTCCTATGAAGATACATTCAAAGTCAGAAAGCGCGCTCAAGCTCGGGCTGAAAATGCATTTAAAGCAATAAAAACTCAAATTGAGTGTCACACCTAAACCAAAGGACTTATGCACACATTCAACATGTATTTTGTTCAGGATGACCTCCTGAAGCCTATATGAGCTTTAATTTGACCACACAACTCATTCCTATGAAGATACATTCAAACTCACAAAACGTGCTCAGCTCGGGCTGAAAATGCATTTAAAGCAATAAAAACTCAAATTGAGTGTCACGCCTAAACCAAAGGATTTATGCACACACTTTAACATGTATTTTGTTCAGAAGGACCACCTGAAGCCTAAATGAGCATTAATTTGATCACACAATTCATGCCTATGAAGATGCATTCAAACTCACAAAACGTGCTCAGCTCGGGCTGAAAATGCATTTAAAGCAATAAAAACTCAAATGGAGTGTCACGCCTAAACCAAAGGACTTATGCACACACTTCAACATGTATTTAGTTCAGGATGACCACCTGAAGCCGAAATGAGCATTAATTTGACCACACAACTCATTCTTATGAAGATACATTCAAACTCACAAAACATGCTCAGCTCGGGCTGAAAATGCATTTAAAGCAATAAAAACTAGAATTGAGTGTCACGCCTAAACCAAAGGACTTATGCACACACTTCAACATGTATTTTGTTCAGGATGACCACCTGAAGCCTAAATGAGCATTAATTTGACCACACAACTCATTCCTATGAAGATACATTCAAACTCACAAAAAGTGCTCAGCTCGGGCTGAAAATGCATTTAAAGCAATAAAAACTCAAATTGAGTGTCACGCCCAAACCAAAGAACTTATGCACACACTTCAATATTTATTTAGTTCAGGATGACCACCTGAAGCCTAAATGAGCATTAATTTGACCACACAACTAATTCCTATGAAGCTACATTCAAACTCACAAAACGTGCTCAGCTCGGGCTGAAAATGCATTTAAAGCAATAAAAACTCAAATTGAGTGTCACGCCTAAACCAAAGGACTTATGCACACACTTCAACATGTATTTTGTTCAGGATGACCACCTGAAGCCTAAATGAGCATTAATTTGACCACACAACTCATTCCTATGAAGATACATTCAAACTCACAAAACGTGCTCAGCTCGGGCTGAAAATGCATTTAAAGCAATAAAAACTCAAATTGAGTGTCACACCTAAACCAAAGGACTTATGAACACACTTCAACATGTATTTTGTTCAGGATGACCACCTGAAGCCTAAATGAGCATTAATTTGACCACACAACTCATTCCTATGAAGATACATTCAAACTCACAAAACGTGCTCAGCTCGGGCTGAAAATGCATTTAAAGCAATCAAAACTCAAATTGAGTGTAAGGCCTAAACCAAAGGACTTATGCACACACTTCAACATGTATTTTGTTCAGGATGACCTCCTGAAGCCTAAATGAGCATTAATTTGACCACACAACTCATTCCTATGAAGATACATTCAAACTCACAAAACGTGCTCAGCTCGGGCTGAAAATGCATTTAAAGCAATAAAAACTCAAATTGAGTGTCACGCCTCAACCAAAGGACTTATGCACACACTTCAACATGTATTTTGTTCAGGATGATCTCCTGAAGCCTAAATGAGCATTAATTTGACCACACAACTCATTCCTATGAAGATACATTCAAACTCACAAAACGTGCTCAGCTCGGGCTGAAAATGCATTTAAAGCAATAAAAACTCAAATTGAGTGTCACGCCTAAACCGAAGGACTTATGCACACACTTCAAGATGTATTTTGTTCAGGATGACCTCCTGAAGCCTAAATGAGCAATAATTTGACCACACAACTCATTCCTATGAAGATACATTCAAAGTCAGAAAGCGCGCTCAGCTCGGACTGAAAATGCATTTAAAGCAATAAAAACTCAAATGGAGTGTCACGCCTAAACCAAAGGACTTATGCACACACTTCAACATGTATTTAGTTCAGGATGACCACCTGAAGCCGAAATGAGCATTAATTTGACCACACAACTCATTCTTATGAAGATACATTCAAACTCACAAAACATGCTCAGCTCGGGCTGAAAATGCATTTAAAGCAATAAAAACTCAAATTGAGTGTCACGCCTAAACCAAAGGACTTATGCACACACTTCAACATGTATTTTGTTCAGGATGACCACCTGAAGCCTAAATGAGCATTAATTTGACCACACAACTAATTCCTATGAAGCTACATTCAAACTCACAAAACGTGCTCAGCTCGGGCTGAAAATGCATTTAAAGCAATAAAAACTCAAATTGAGTGTCACGCCTAAACCAAAGGACTTATGCACACACTTCAACATGTATTTAGTTCAGGATGTCCTCCTGAAGCCTAAATGAGCATTAATTTGACCACACAACTCATTCCTCTGAAGATACATTCAAACTCACAAAAAGTGCTCAGCTCGGGCTGAAAATGCATTTAAAGCAATAAAAACTCAAATTGAGTGTCACGCCCAAACCAAAGGACTTATGCACACACTTCAACATGTATTTTGTTCAGGATGACCACCTGAAGCCTAAATGTGCATTAATTTGACCACACAACTCATTCCTATGAAGATACATTCAAACTCACAAAACGTGCTCAACTCGGGCTGAAAATGCATTTAAAGCAATAAAAACTCAAATTTTAAAAAACTTTACCAGTGTAGGCAACTTAATAATAATAATAATAATACTAATAATACATTTTATTGATAAGCGCCTTTCAAGACACCCAAGGACACTTTACAATAACAAAAAACACAAAACAATACGGGTTGAGCAGCTGACATGTCTGTCATTTTCTTGTGAGAATTAATTTTTTTCCAGAACAACACTCACAAAATTAGATATAGGTCTACATGACTTCCAACATTGTGATGTGCACTCACAGCAGCAATACCAGTCTTCGGCCGCTCAATTCATGCAAATTCTTCTCAAGACACTGCTCATGGTACCACCTTTCGCACTGGGTCTCGTCAAAAGGGGGCCGGGGGGAGAGAACCCTAACATCGCAAGATTATATGTTCGGAAATTTCAATCAGGATAACTCTAAGTTGCTTTTAAAATTCAAATTTTTTCTTTTACTTGAACCAACCCAATTTCAATGATGCATGCAAAGCATCATGAAGACAATGTCGATGCAAGATAAATTGTGTGTTCTTCCATTGTAAAAATCACTCGTTTTGTCAGAGGACCTTTTCCAGGTGGTTTTGCCATTTAGAGCATGCCACAGTGCATGGCGAGAACAAATACGACAACATGACGGAATATCAGTGAACATTAAACTTAAAATTCACAGTGTGTAAATATGGGATTGAAATTTTATCTTGACATTTTATTTTCATCGGAGCAGTGAATAACACGAGATTTTTCGTTGTGGTACAAGTCATAAAAAATGACTTTCTCATAAGCTTTCAGAATTCATCCCTGGTATCAACACTTCCTCTTCATGAAGTAGTTTGAAACAAAATATATCTTTGGCATCATTTCTGGATGCCACAATTAAACATTTTTTGCATGGGTGATCATCATCCAATAAACCTGCTCTGGTCAGTATTTCTGACGATTGTCTTGTTCTCTTATTTTCCATCGCCACATAATGTTCTAAAATTGATGCACGGAATGTCTGGGGAAGGCCTTCATCAGTTCCACTGCCATCTGAAAAAAAATAGCTTGTTTGTCTTGTGGGAGTGACAAAACTGTTTCGGGCGAACAATTTGAAAACACAATTTGTACAAGGCTGCATAAAGCTGGACGATCGCTTGGTTGTGCGTTGAAGTTTTGGACCCTGTGTTGTCAACCCGCGCCACTTTCGGCCTGCCTGGCTTGGAGGAGCTCCGGCGGGGACAAACTGGCGGCATCGCTTCTATACCGGCCCGTCGCGGGCGTATTCGACGAGGTTTATTAGCCCGTTGCTTGACACCCGCGCCCCTCCCGGCTTCCCGCAAGATCCCCCTGATCAGAGCTGCATTGCGATCCGCTAGGAGCAGCCGCGCCCGGGCCGTGTTTTGCAGCGGCATTGTACGATATTTCGCGAGGATGGCCGTGAGCTTTTCACCCACTTCGCTTGCAACCCGGGCCACGTTGGACCGACGGGCGCGGCGGAACTCCGGCGAGGTCAGGCGGGTGGCGTATTTTCCTTCACAGAATGTCGCGCGGGTGTGCGTCGAAGTTTTCTGCCCTTTGTGTTAGGGTCCATTGTTTGTCCACAGTGTCGACCCTCCCTTTTGATTTTGCGCCCGGGACCTAACCGACGCTGTCGCTTGGCCCCGCCAGAGCTGCGCCGTGCCTGGCGGGCCGGCAAAGGCAAGTGTTGCAAGCGAAGAGGTGGAAGACCTCGCGCACACCAACACGACCTGCCGGGAGCAAAGCTGCTGCCCGCTCGGCTCCGCCAGAGATGCACCTCGCTTTGAGGGACAGGGGGCGCGGTGTGCAATCAAAGGGAAGAAAAACTTGGGAATCAAACCGCGCGAAGGTCCGGGACCGAACCGATGCCACCCGCTTGGCCCTGCCGGAGTTGCGCGGGGCAGGTAGGGCCGAGAGTGGTGTGTGTGATAAGCGAAGCGGAGGAACAGCTCACGCCCGCCCGTGAGAAATTTCGGACAGAGCCGTTTTTGCCCACGGCCGAGCCGGAGTTGCTCCGCTGCGGCGCTCAGGCTGTTCCGACGAGGATGTTGGGGCGGAGCGCTGGGAGAACCGCGGGTGTTAAGCAAAGTGTTCGGCTTCGTGAGAGATGAAGAGAGGAACCACGCGCAGACACAAAAAGCACAGAAGGGTTTTATTGCCAGTAAGCGAGACAGGCCGAGGTGGTCACAACTGAAAGGTAGTCAAAATGATCAATTCGAGGAGTGCAGGAATCCTGGAGCGGTACGGCGTCGTCGACACGGCAGGAAGGATCTCTGACGAAGTGACAATGGGTGGCTCTTCAGGCTGGCTTTTATGCTGCAAGTGGCAGATGAGATAATGACTCGCAGGTGTGTCGGGGAGGCAGGTGCACTGATTAGAGAAGCGCCCATCCCACACTGAAAAAGGTAACAATAACTTTTTGGGAGCGGCAAATTCCCCCACAGGAGAACAGAGAAATAGTGGTTTGATTTCGTGGAGTTCGTGGCGCAATGCATGAGGCGTCTGACTACAAATCAGGTCATGCTCGGCCAAAGAGAGGGCGTCCACCAGGTTGAAAAAGAGATGAAGAGCAAACACTGTCAATACATAATAAAGTTTCTCTGTCCCAATATCCCAAAAAAAAAGCCCAGTCCGAAGTAGCAAGATTAAGAAAATCTTTTGAAAAAACGCTCACATGAGGCGGATTTTGAGCCTTGCCTATGCAGTGATATTAATAATAATTGTAATAATAATCATGAAAAAGTGTGATGGTGGCGTGGCATTCATTTATCTTTTGAATTGGTGCGTTTAGATTTTTGTTTTTTGCTTTTCCTTGTATTTGGGTGTAGTTTCAAGCGCAGCTCATGTTCACACAACGCACATTTTATCTCATTATTTTTAGAGGGTCACAGGAAATCATATGGAAGGCTGCAATGGCCAACTCTCACCAGCAGAGGCTATCGTAAAGTGCTGGCCGTGCATGGACAAATAGGGCTCTCGCATTTCAGAAAGCACAAGAGTGACACAACGTGGCATCAGCTCTGAGCAGCAAATATTGTCAATTCATCGTCAATTTTTTCCGTCCCAAGAACCCCCCAAAAAAGTCAAAAGAGCCAAGATTTTTTAAAAACGCTCACATCAGAAGGATTTTGAGGCGTGTCGATGCAAAAAAAAAAGAAAAAAGAAAAAAGACAATTAAAAAGTGTGATGGGGACACGACGTTCTTTGAATTCTAAATTGATATATTTCGATTTTTTTTGCTTTCACATGTATTTGGTTTGAGATTCGATTTCAGCTCATGTTCACAGGGCGGACATTTTATGTTGTTGCTTATTTTTAGAGGGTCATAAAAAAAATCCCAGACTTGACTTCTTCGTTTACAGTTGACTGAATAGGGATGATTGTTTTATTTGGGAGCAGAGAGATGTTGACTTAAATTCGCGGAGTTTATGATGCCACGGATAACGTGTCTCAATACGATTCAGTATTCGTTCGCGGAACGTCGCGCGGCTGGAAGCCGACGTTTTCTGCCCTTTGCGTTCGAAACCATTGTGTGTCCACGGTGCCGCCCCTCCCTTTTTTTGTCTCTTTTTCAGTGTGGGCTGGGCGCCTCTCGAATCAGTGCACCTGCCTCCCCTACACACGTGCGAGTCTTCATCTCATCTGCCACTTGCACCATAAAAGACAGCGTGAACAGCCACCCGTTGCCAGTTCGTCAGCGATCCTTCCTGCCGAGCTAGCTGCTGCCACGCCGTTACGCTCCAGCATTTCTGCACTCCTCAACGTGATCATTTTGACTAGCTTTCAGTTGTTTACACCTCGACCTGACCAACTTTCTGGCAATAAAACCCCTCTTCGTTTTTGGTGTCTGTGTGTGGTTCTTGTATTGATCTCTCACGAAACCTAACACTTTAATTCACATTCGACCCAAACTCCTCGTTTGGAGCGTCCCTCGCGCCGAAACGGTGCAGCATCGGCGGTGCCGTGGGCATAAACAACTCGGTACGACATTTCGCGCGGGTGGGCGTGAGATGTTCCTCCGCTTCACTGGTAACCCTGGATACTCTCCGCCGTACGGGTGCCGTGCGCCCCGAACCCGAAGCAATGAGGGACATTTTAGGGCGGTCGGGTTCGGGTAGGGGTAGGGCTCGGGCTCGGGCTCGGGCCGCCCGATCTTACTTCTGCTCCGGCGGGGCCAAGCGGGTGGCATCCGTTCGGTCCCGGACCTTCGTGCTGTTTGATTACCAAAGGACTTATGCACACACTTCAACTTGTATTTTGTTCAGGATGACCTCCTGAAGCCTAAATGAGCATTAATTTGATCACACAACTCATGCCTATGAAGATACATTCAAACTCACAAAACGTGCTCAGCTCGGGCTGAAAATGCATTTAAAGCAATAAAAACTCAAATTGAGTGTCACACCTAAACCAAAGGACTTATGGACACACTTCAACATGTATTTTTTTCAGGATGACCACCTAAAGCCTAAATGAGCATTCATTTGACCACACAACTCATTCCTATGAAGATACATTCAAAGTCAGAAAGCGCGCTCAGCTCAGGCTACAAAAGCATTTAAAGCAATAAAAACTCAAATTGAGTGTCACGCCTAAACCAGAGGATTTATGCACACACTTCAACATGTATTTTGTTCAGGATGTCCTCCTGAAGCCTAAATGAGCATTAATTTGACTACACAACTCATTCCTATGAAGATACATTCAAAGTCAGAAAGCGCGCTCAAGCTCGGGCTGAAAATGCATTTAAAGCAATAAAAACGCAAATTGAGTGTCACACCTAAACCAAAGGACTTATGCACACATTCAACATGTATTTTGTTCAGGATGACCTCCTGAAGCCTATATGAGCTTTAATTTGACCACACAACTCATTCCTATGAAGATACATTCAAACTCACAAAACGTGCTCAGCTCGGGCTGAAAATGCATTTAAAGCAATAAAAACTCAAATTGAGTGTCACGCCTAAACCAAAGGATTTATGCACACACTTTAACATGTATTTTGTTCAGGATGACCACCTGAAGCCTAAATGAGCATTAATTTGACCACACAACTCATTCCTATGAAGATACATTCAAACTCACAAAACGTGCTCAGCTCGGGCTGAAAATGCATTTAAAGCAATAAAAACTCAAATTGAGTGTCACACCTAAACCAAAGGACTTATGAACACACTTCAACATGTATTTTGTTCAGGATGACCACCTGAAGCCTAAATGAGCATTAATTTGACCACACAACTCATTCCTATGAAGATACATTCAAACTCACAAAACGTGCTCAGCTCGGGCTGAAAATGCATTTAAAGCAATCAAAACTCAAATTGAGTGTAAGGCCTAAACCAAAGGACTTATGCACACACTTCAACATGTATTTTGTTCAGGATGACCTCCTGAAGCCTAAATGAGCATTAATTTGACCACACAACTCATTCCTATGAAGATACATTCAAACTCACAAAACGTGCTCAGCTCGGGCTGAAAATGCATTTAAAGCAATAAAAACTCAAATTGAGTGTCACACCTAAACCAAAGGACTTATGAACACACTTCAACATGTATTTTGTTCAGGATGACCACCTGAAGCCTAAATGAGCATTAATTTGACCACACAACTCATTCCTATGAAGATACATTCAAACTCACAAAACGTGCTCAGCTCGGGCTGAAAATGCATTTAAAGCAATCAAAACTCAAATTGAGTGTAAGGCCTAAACCAAAGGACTTACGCACACACTTCAACATGTATTTTGTTCAGGATGACCTCCTGAAGCCTAAATGAGCATTAATTTGACCACACAACTCATTCCTATGAAGATACATTCAAACTCACAAAACGTGCTCAGCTCGGGCTGAAAATGCATTTAAAGCAATAAAAACTCAAATTGAGTGTCACGCCTCAACCAAAGGACTTATGCACACACTTCAACATGTATTTTGTTCAGGATGATCTCCTGAAGCCTAAATGAGCATTAATTTGACCACACAACTCATTCCTATGAAGATACATTCAAACTCACAAAACGTGCTCAGCTCGGGCTGAAAATGCATTTAAAGCAATAAAAACTCAAATTGAGTGTCACGCCTAAACCGAAGGACTTATGCACACACTTCAAGATGTATTTTGTTCAGGATGACCTCCTGAAGCCTAAATGAGCAATAATTTGACCACACAACTCATTCCTATGAAGATACATTCAAAGTCAGAAAGCGCGCTCAGCTCGGACTGAAAATGCATTTAAAGCAATAAAAACTCAAATGGAGTGTCACGCCTAAACCAAAGGACTTATGCACACACTTCAACATGTATTTAGTTCAGGATGACCACCTGAAGCCGAAATGAGCATTAATTTGACCACACAACTCATTCTTATGAAGATACATTCAAACTCACAAAACATGCTCAGCTCGGGCTGAAAATGCATTTAAAGCAATAAAAACTCAAATTGAGTGTCACGCCTAAACCAAAGGACTTATGCACACACTTCAACATGTATTTTGTTCAGGATGACCACCTGAAGCCTAAATGAGCATTAATTTGACCACACAACTAATTCCTATGAAGCTACATTCAAACTCACAAAACGTGCTCAGCTCGGGCTGAAAATGCATTTAAAGCAATAAAAACTCAAATTGAGTGTCACGCCTAAACCAAAGGACTTATGCACACACTTCAACATGTATTTTGTTCAGGATGACCACCTGAAGCCTAAATGAGCATTAATTTGACCACACAACTAATTCCTATGAAGCTACATTCAAACTCACAAAACGTGCTCAGCTCGGGCTGAAAATGCATTTAAAGCAATAAAAACTCAAATTGAGTGTCACGCCCAAACCAAAGAACTTATGCACACACTTCAATATTTATTTAGTTCAGGATGACCACCTGAAGCCTAAATGAGCATTAATTTGACCACACAACTAATTCCTATGAAGCTACATTCAAACTCACAAAACGTGCTCAGCTCGGGCTGAAAATGCATTTAAAGCAATAAAAACTCAAATTGAGTGTCACGCCTAAACCAAAGGACTTATGCACACACTTCAACATGTATTTTGTTCAGGATGACCACCTGAAGCCTAAATGAGCATTAATTTGACCACACAACTCATTCCTATGAAGATACATTCAAACTCACAAAACGTGCTCAGCTCGGGCTGAAAATGCATTTAAAGCAATAAAAACTCAAATTGAGTGTCACACCTAAACCAAAGGACTTATGAACACACTTCAACATGTATTTTGTTCAGGATGACCACCTGAAGCCTAAATGAGCATTAATTTGACCACACAACTCATTCCTATGAAGATACATTCAAACTCACAAAACGTGCTCAGCTCGGGCTGAAAATGCATTTAAAGCAATCAAAACTCAAATTGAGTGTAAGGCCTAAACCAAAGGACTTATGCACACACTTCAACATGTATTTTGTTCAGGATGACCTCCTGAAGCCTAAATGAGCATTAATTTGACCACACAACTCATTCCTATGAAGATACATTCAAACTCACAAAACGTGCTCAGCTCGGGCTGAAAATGCATTTAAAGCAATAAAAACTCAAATTGAGTGTCACGCCTCAACCAAAGGACTTATGCACACACTTCAACATGTATTTTGTTCAGGATGATCTCCTGAAGCCTAAATGAGCATTAATTTGACCACACAACTCATTCCTATGAAGATACATTCAAACTCACAAAACGTGCTCAGCTCGGGCTGAAAATGCATTTAAAGCAATAAAAACTCAAATTGAGTGTCACGCCTAAACCGAAGGACTTATGCACACACTTCAAGATGTATTTTGTTCAGGATGACCTCCTGAAGCCTAAATGAGCAATAATTTGACCACACAACTCATTCCTATGAAGATACATTCAAAGTCAGAAAGCGCGCTCAGCTCGGACTGAAAATGCATTTAAAGCAATAAAAACTCAAATGGAGTGTCACGCCTAAACCAAAGGACTTATGCACACACTTCAACATGTATTTAGTTCAGGATGACCACCTGAAGCCGAAATGAGCATTAATTTGACCACACAACTCATTCTTATGAAGATACATTCAAACTCACAAAACATGCTCAGCTCGGGCTGAAAATGCATTTAAAGCAATAAAAACTCAAATTGAGTGTCACGCCTAAACCAAAGGACTTATGCACACACTTCAACATGTATTTTGTTCAGGATGACCACCTGAAGCCTAAATGAGCATTAATTTGACCACACAACTAATTCCTATGAAGCTACATTCAAACTCACAAAACGTGCTCAGCTCGGGCTGAAAATGCATTTAAAGCAATAAAAACTCAAATTGAGTGTCACGCCTAAACCAAAGGACTTATGCACACACTTCAACATGTATTTTGTTCAGGATGACCACCTGAAGCCTAAATGAGCATTAATTTGACCACACAACTAATTCCTATGAAGCTACATTCAAACTCACAAAACGTGCTCAGCTCGGGCTGAAAATGCATTTAAAGCAATAAAAACTCAAATTGAGTGTCACGCCCAAACCAAAGAACTTATGCACACACTTCAATATTTATTTAGTTCAGGATGACCACCTGAAGCCTAAATGAGCATTAATTTGACCACACAACTAATTCCTATGAAGCTACATTCAAACTCACAAAACGTGCTCAGCTCGGGCTGAAAATGCATTTAAAGCAATAAAAACTCAAATTGAGTGTCACGCCTAAACCAAAGGACTTATGCACACACTTCAACATGTATTTTGTTCAGGATGACCACCTGAAGCCTAAATGAGCATTAATTTGACCAGACAACTCATTCCTATGAAGATACATTCAAACTCACAAAACGTGCTCAGCTCGGGCTGAAAATGCATTTAAAGCAATAAAAACTCAAATTGAGTGTCACACCTAAACCAAAGGACTTATGAACACACTTCAACATGTATTTTGTTCAGGATGACCACCTGAAGCCTAAATGAGCATTAATTTGACCACACAACTCATTCCTATGAAGATACATTCAAACTCACAAAACGTGCTCAGCTCGGGCTGAAAATGCATTTAAAGCAATCAAAACTCAAATTGAGTGTAAGGCCTAAACCAAAGGACTTATGCACACACTTCAACATGTATTTTGTTCAGGATGACCTCCTGAAGCCTAAATGAGCATTAATTTGACCACACAACTCATTCCTATGAAGATACATTCAAACTCACAAAACGTGCTCAGCTCGGGCTGAAAATGCATTTAAAGCAATAAAAACTCAAATTGAGTGTCACGCCTCAACCAAAGGACTTATGCACACACTTCAACATGTATTTTGTTCAGGATGATCTCCTGAAGCCTAAATGAGCATTAATTTGACCACACAACTCATTCCTATGAAGATACATTCAAACTCACAAAACGTGCTCAGCTCGGGCTGAAAATGCATTTAAAGCAATAAAAACTCAAATTGAGTGTCACGCCTAAACCGAAGGACTTATGCACACACTTCAAGATGTATTTTGTTCAGGATGACCTCCTGAAGCCTAAATGAGCAATAATTTGACCACACAACTCATTCCTATGAAGATACATTCAAAGTCAGAAAGCGCGCTCAGCTCGGACTGAAAATGCATTTAAAGCAATAAAAACTCAAATGGAGTGTCACGCCTAAACCAAAGGACTTATGCACACACTTCAACATGTATTTAGTTCAGGATGACCACCTGAAGCCGAAATGAGCATTAATTTGACCACACAACTCATTCTTATGAAGATACATTCAAACTCACAAAACATGCTCAGCTCGGGCTGAAAATGCATTTAAAGCAATAAAAACTCAAATTGAGTGTCACGCCTAAACCAAAGGACTTATGCACACACTTCAACATGTATTTTGTTCAGGATGACCACCTGAAGCCTAAATGAGCATTAATTTGACCACACAACTAATTCCTATGAAGCTACATTCAAACTCACAAAACGTGCTCAGCTCGGGCTGAAAATGCATTTAAAGCAATAAAAACTCAAATTGAGTGTCACGCCTAAACCAAAGGACTTATGCACACACTTCAACATGTATTTTGTTCAGGATGACCACCTGAAGCCTAAATGAGCATTAATTTGACCACACAACTGATTCCTATGAAGATACATTCAAACTCACAAAACGTGCTCAGCTCGGGCTGAAAATGCATTTAAAGCAATAAAAACTCAAATTGAGTGTCACGCCTAAACCAAAGGACTTATGCACACACTTCAACATGTATTTAGTTCAGGATGTCCTCCTGAAGCCTAAATGAGCATTAATTTGACCACACAACTCATTCCTCTGAAGATACATTCAAACTCACAAAAAGTGCTCAGCTCGGGCTGAAAATGCATTTAAAGCAATAAAAACTCAAATTGAGTGTCACGCCCAAACCAAAGAACTTATGCACAACCTTCAATATTTATTTAGTTCAGGATGACCACCTGAAGCCTAAATGAGCATTAATTTGACCACACAACTAATTCCTATGAAGCTACATTCAAACTCACAAAACGTGCTCAGCTCGGGCTGAAAATGCATTTAAAGCAATAAAAACTCAAATTGAGTGTCACGCCTAAACCATAGGACTTATGCACACACTTCAACATGTATTTTGTTCAGGATGACCACCTGAAGCCTAAATGAGCATTAATTTGACCACACAACTCATTCCTATGAAGATACATTCAAACTCACAAAAAGTGCTCAGCTCGGGCTGAAAATGCATTTAAAGCAATAAAAACTCAAATTGAGTGTCACGCCCAAACCAAAGAACTTATGCACACACTTCAATATTTATTTAGTTCAGGATGACCACCTGAAGCCTAAATGAGCATTAATTTGACCACACAACTAATTCCTATGAAGCTACATTCAAACTCACAAAACGTGCTCAGCTCGGGCTGAAAATGCATTTAAAGCAATAAAAACTCAAATTGAGTGTCACGCCTAAACCAAAGGACTTATGCACACACTTCAACATGTATTTTGTTCAGGATGACCACCTGAAGCCTAAATGAGCATTAATTTGACCACACAACTCATTCCTATGAAGATACATTCAAACTCACAAAACGTGCTCAGCTCGGGCTGAAAATGCATTTAAAGCAATAAAAACTCAAATTGAGTGTCACACCTAAACCAAAGGACTTATGAACACACTTCAACATGTATTTTGTTCAGGATGACCACCTGAAGCCTAAATGAGCATTAATTTGACCACACAACTCATTCCTATGAAGATACATTCAAACTCACAAAACGTGCTCAGCTCGGGCTGAAAATGCATTTAAAGCAATCAAAACTCAAATTGAGTGTAAGGCCTAAACCAAAGGACTTATGCACACACTTCAACATGTATTTTGTTCAGGATGACCTCCTGAAGCCTAAATGAGCATTAATTTGACCACACAACTCATTCCTATGAAGATACATTCAAACTCACAAAACGTGCTCAGCTCGGGCTGAAAATGCATTTAAAGCAATAAAAACTCAAATTGAGTGTCACGCCTCAACCAAAGGACTTATGCACACACTTCAACATGTATTTTGTTCAGGATGATCTCCTGAAGCCTAAATGAGCATTAATTTGACCACACAACTCATTCCTATGAAGATACATTCAAACTCACAAAACGTGCTCAGCTCGGGCTGAAAATGCATTTAAAGCAATAAAAACTCAAATTGAGTGTCACGCCTAAACCGAAGGACTTATGCACACACTTCAAGATGTATTTTGTTCAGGATGACCTCCTGAAGCCTAAATGAGCAATAATTTGACCACACAACTCATTCCTATGAAGATACATTCAAAGTCAGAAAGCGCGCTCAGCTCGGACTGAAAATGCATTTAAAGCAATAAAAACTCAAATGGAGTGTCACGCCTAAACCAAAGGACTTATGCACACACTTCAACATGTATTTAGTTCAGGATGACCACCTGAAGCCGAAATGAGCATTAATTTGACCACACAACTCATTCTTATGAAGATACATTCAAACTCACAAAACATGCTCAGCTCGGGCTGAAAATGCATTTAAAGCAATAAAAACTCAAATTGAGTGTCACGCCTAAACCAAAGGACTTATGCACACACTTCAACATGTATTTTGTTCAGGATGACCACCTGAAGCCTAAATGAGCATTAATTTGACCACACAACTAATTCCTATGAAGCTACATTCAAACTCACAAAACGTGCTCAGCTCGGGCTGAAAATGCATTTAAAGCAATAAAAACTCAAATTGAGTGTCACGCCTAAACCAAAGGACTTATGCACACACTTCAACATGTATTTTGTTCAGGATGACCACCTGAAGCCTAAATGAGCATTAATTTGACCACACAACTGATTCCTATGAAGATACATTCAAACTCACAAAACGTGCTCAGCTCGGGCTGAAAATGCATTTAAAGCAATAAAAACTCAAATTGAGTGTCACGCCTAAACCAAAGGACTTATGCACACACTTCAACATGTATTTAGTTCAGGATGTCCTCCTGAAGCCTAAATGAGCATTAATTTGACCACACAACTCATTCCTCTGAAGATACATTCAAACTCACAAAAAGTGCTCAGCTCGGGCTGAAAATGCATTTAAAGCAATAAAAACTCAAATTGAGTGTCACGCCCAAACCAAAGAACTTATGCACAACCTTCAATATTTATTTAGTTCAGGATGACCACCTGAAGCCTAAATGAGCATTAATTTGACCACACAACTAATTCCTATGAAGCTACATTCAAACTCACAAAACGTGCTCAGCTCGGGCTGAAAATGCATTTAAAGCAATAAAAACTCAAATTGAGTGTCACGCCTAAACCAAAGGACTTATGCACACACTTCAACATGTATTTTGTTCAGGATGACCACCTGAAGCCTAAATGAGCATTAATTTGACCACACAACTCATTCCTATGAAGATACATTCAAACTCACAAAACGTGCTCAACTCGGGCTGAAAATGCATTTAAAGCAATAAAAACTCAAATTTTAAAAAACTTTACCAGTGTAGGCAACTTAATAATAATAATAATACTAATAATACATTTTATTGATAAGCGCCTTTCAAGACACCCAAGGACACTTTACAATAACAAAAAACACAAAACAATACGGGTTGAGCAGCTGACATGTCTGTCATTTTCTTGTGAGAATTAATTTTTTTCCAGAACAACACTCACAAAATTAGATATAGGTCTACATGACTTCCAACATTGTGATGTGCACTCACAGCAGCAATACCAGTCTTCGGCCG
This sequence comes from Hippocampus guttulatus, assembly GCF_054856545.1. Lineage (NCBI taxonomy): Eukaryota > Metazoa > Chordata > Actinopteri > Syngnathiformes > Syngnathidae > Hippocampus > Hippocampus guttulatus. Next base: position 24,269,053 of record NC_141265.1, read on the forward strand.
CTCAATTCATGCAAATTCTTCTCAAGACACTGCTCATGGTACCACCTTTCGCACTGGGTCTCGTCAAAAGGGGGCCGGGGGGAGAGAACCCTAACATCGCAAGATTATATGTTCGGAAATTTCAATCAGGATAACTCTAAGTTGCTTTTAAAATTCAAATTTTTTCTTTTACTTGAACCAACCCAATTTCAATGATGCATGCAAAGCATCATGAAGACAATGTCGATGCAAGATAAATTGTGTGTTCTTCCATTGTAAAAATCACTCGTTTTGTCAGAGGACCTTTTCCAGGTGGTTTTGCCATTTAGAGCATGCCACAGTGCATGGCGAGAACAAATACGACAACATGACGGAATATCAGTGAACATTAAACTTAAAATTCACAGTGTGTAAATATGGGATTGAAATTTTATCTTGACATTTTATTTTCATCGGAGCAGTGAATAACACGAGATTTTTCGTTGTGGTACAAGTCATAAAAAATGACTTTCTCATAAGCTTTCAGAATTCATCCCTGGTATCAACACTTCCTCTTCATGAAGTAGTTTGAAACAAAATATATCTTTGGCATCATTTCTGGATGCCACAATTAAACATTTTTTGCATGGGTGATCATCATCCAATAAACCTGCTGTGGTCAGTATTTCTGACGATTGTCTTGTTCTCTTATTTTCCATCGCCACATAATGTTCTAAAATTGATGCACGGAATGTCTGGGGAAGGCCTTCATCAGTTCCACTGCCATCTGAAAAAAAATAGCTTGTTTGTCTTGTGGGAGTGACAAAACTGTTTCGGGCGAACAATTTGAAAACACAATTTGTACAAGGCTGCATAAAGCTGGACGATCGCTTGGTTGTGCGTTGAAGTTTTGGACCCTGTGTTGTCAACCCGCGCCACTTTCGGCCTGCCTGGCTTGGAGGAGCTCCGGCGGGGACAAACTGGCGGCATCGCTTCTATACCGGCCCGTCGCGGGCGTATTCGACGAGGTTTATTAGCCCGTTGCTTGACACCCGCGCCCCTCCCGGCTTCCCGCAAGATCCCCCTGATCAGAGCTGCATTGCGATCCGCTAGGAGCAGCCGCGCCCGGGCCGTGTTTTGCAGCGGCATTGTACGATATTTCGCGAGGATGGCCGTGAGCTTTTCACCCACTTCGCTTGCAACCCGGGCCACGTTGGACCGACGGGCGCGGCGAAACTCCGGCGAGGTCAGGCGGGTGGCGTATTTTCCTTCACAGAATGTCGCGCGGGTGTGCGTCGAAGTTTTCTGCCCTTTGTGTTAGGGTCCATTGTTTGTCCACAGTGTCGACCCTCCCTTTTGATTTTGCGCCCGGGACCTAACCGACGCTGTCGCTTGGCCCCGCCAGAGCTGCGCCGTGCCTGGCGGGCCGGCAAAGGCGAGTGTTGCAAGCGAAGAGGTGGAAGACCTCGCGCACACCAACACGACCTGCCGGGAGCAAAGCTGCTGCCCGCTCGGCTCCGCCAGAGATGCACCTCGCTTTGAGGGACAGGGGGCGCGGTGTGCAATCAAAGGGAAGAAAAACTTGGGAATCAAACCGCGCGAAGGTCCGGGACCGAACCGATGCCACCCGCTTGGCCCTGCCGGAGTTGCGCGGGGCAGGTAGGGCCGAGAGTGGTGTGTGTGATAAGCGAAGCGGAGGAACAGCTCGCGCCCGCCCGTGAGAAATTTCGGACAGAGCCGTTTTTGCCCACGGCCGAGCCGGAGTTGCTCCGCTGCGGCGCTCAGGCTGTTCCGACGAGGATGTTGGGGCGGAGCGCTGGGAGAACCGCGGGTGTTAAGCAAAGTGTTCGGCTTCGTGAGAGATGAAGAGAGGAACCACGCGCAGACACAAAAAGCACAGAAGGGTTTTATTGCCAGTAAGCGAGACAGGCCGAGGTGGTCACAACTGAAAGGTAGTCAAAATGATCAATTCGAGGAGTGCAGGAATCCTGGAGCGGTACGGCGTCGTCGACACGGCAGGAAGGATCTCTGACGAAGTGACAATGGGTGGCTCTTCAGGCTGGCTTTTATGCTGCAAGTGGCAGATGAGATAATGACTCGCAGGTGTGTCGGGGAGGCAGGTGCACTGATTAGAGAAGCGCCCATCCCACACTGAAAAAGGTAACAATAACTTTTTGGGAGCGGCAAATTCCCCCACAGGAGAACAGAGAAATAGTGGTTTGATTTCGTGGAGTTCGTGGCGCAATGCATGAGGCGTCTGACTACAAATCAGGTCATGCTCGGCCAAAGAGAGGGCGTCCACCAGGTTGAAAAAGAGATGAAGAGCAAACACTGTCAATACATAATAAAGTTTCTCTGTCCCAATATCCAAAAAAAAAAGCCCAGTCCGAAGTAGCAAGATTAAGAAAATCTTTTGAAAAAACGCTCACATGAGGCGGATTTTGAGCCTTGCCTATGCAGTGATATTAATAATAATTGTAATAATAATCATGAAAAAGTGTGATGGTGGCGTGGCATTCATTTATCTTTTGAATTGGTGCGTTTAGATTTTTGTTTTTTGCTTTTCCTTGTATTTGGGTGTAGTTTCAAGCGCAGCTCATGTCCACACAACGCACATTTTATCTCATTATTTTTAGAGGGTCACAGGAAATCATATGGAAGGCTGCAATGGCCAACTCTCACCAGCAGAGGCTATCGTAAAGTGCTGGCCGTGCATGGACAAATAGGGCTCTCGCATTTCAGAAAGCACAAGAGTGACACAACGTGGCATCAGCTCTGAGCAGCAAATATTGTCAATTCATCGTCAATTTTTTCCGTCCCAAGAACCCCCCAAAAAAGTCAAAAGAGCCAAGATTTTTTAAAAACGCTCACATCAGAAGGATTTTGAGGCGTGTCGATGCAAAAAAAAAAGAAAAAAGAAAAAAGACAATTAAAAAGTGTGATGGGGACACGACGTTCTTTGAATTCTAAATTGATATATTTCGATTTTTTTTGCTTTCACATGTATTTGGTTTGAGATTCGATTTCAGCTCATGTTCACAGGGCGGACATTTTATGTTGTTGCTTATTTTTAGAGGGTCATAAAAAAAATCCCAGACTTGACTTCTTCGTTTACAGTTGACTGAATAGGGATGATTGTTTTATTTGGGAGCAGAGAGATGTTGACTTAAATTCGCGGAGTTTATGATGCCACGGATAACGTGTCTCAATACGATTCAGTATTCGTTCGCGGAACGTCGCGCGGCTGGAAGCCGACGTTTTCTGCCCTTTGCGTTCGAAACCATTGTGTGTCCACGGTGCCGCCCCTCCCTTTTTTTGTCTCTTTTTCAGTGTGGGCTGGGCGCCTCTCGAATCAGTGCACCTGCCTCCCCTACACACGTGCGAGTCTTCATCTCATCTGCCACTTGCACCATAAAAGACAGCGTGAACAGCCACCCGTTGCCAGTTCGTCAGCGATCCTTCCTGCCGAGCTAGCTGCTGCCACGCCGTTACGCTCCAGCATTTCTGCACTCCTCAACGTGATCATTTTGACTAGCTTTCAGTTGTTTACACCTCGACCTGACCAACTTTCTGGCAATAAAACCCCTCTTCGTTTTTGGTGTCTGTGTGTGGTTCTTGTATTGATCTCTCACGAAACCTAACACTTTAATTCACATTCGACCCAAACTCCTCGTTTGGAGCGTCCCTCGCGCCGAAACGGTGCAGCATCGGCGGTGCCGTGGGCATAAACAACTCGGTAAGACATTTCGCGCGGGTGGGCGTGAGATGTTCCTCCGCTTCACTGGTAACCCTGGATACTCTCCGCCGTACGGGTGCCGTGCGCCCCGAACCCGAAGCAATGAGGGACATTTTAGGGCGGTCGGGTTCGGGTAGGGGTAGGGCTCGGGCTCGGGCTCGGGCCGCCCGATCTTACTTCTGCTCCGGCGGGGCCAAGCGGGTGGCATCCGTTCGGTCCCGGACCTTCGTGCTGTTTGATTACCAAAGGACTTATGCACACACTTCAACTTGTATTTTGTTCAGGATGACCTCCTGAAGCCTAAATGAGCATTAATTTGATCACACAACTCATGCCTATGAAGATACATTCAAACTCACAAAACGTGCTCAGCTCGGGCTGAAAATGCATTTAAAGCAATAAAAACTCAAATTGAGTGTCACACCTAAACCAAAGGACTTATGCACACACTTCAACATGTATTTTGTTCAGGATGACCACCGGAAGCCTAAATGAGCATTCATTTGACCACACAACTCATTCCTATGAAGATACATTCAAAGTCAGAAAGCGCGCTCAGCTCAGGCTACAAATGCATTTAAAGCAATAAAAACTCAAATTGAGTGTCACGCCTAAACCAGAGGATTTATGCACACACTTCAACATGTATTTTGTTCAGGATGTCCTCCTGAAGCCTAAATGAGCATTAATTTGACTACACAACTCATTCCTATGAAGATACATTCAAAGTCAGAAAGCGCGCTCAAGCTCGGGCTGAAAATGCATTTAAAGCAATAAAAACTCAAATTGAGTGTCACACCTAAACCAAAGGACTTATGCACACATTCAACATGTATTTTGTTCAGGATGACCTCCTGAAGCCTATATGAGCTTTAATTTGACCACACAACTCATTCCTATGAAGATACATTCAAACTCACAAAACGTGCTCAGCTCGGGCTGAAAATGCATTTAAAGCAATAAAAACTCAAATTGAGTGTCACGCCTAAACCAAAGGATTTATGCACACACTTTAACATGTATTTTGTTCAGAAGGACCACCTGAAGCCTAAATGAGCATTAATTTGATCACACAATTCATGCCTATGAAGATGCATTCAAACTCACAAAACGTGCTCAGCTCGGGCTGAAAATGCATTTAAAGCAATAAAAACTCAAATTGAGTGTCACACCTAAACCAAAGGACTTATGCACACACTTCATCATGTATTTTGTTCAGGATGGCCTCCTGAAGCCTAAAAGAGCATTAATTTGACTAAACAAATCATTCCTATGAAGATACATTCAAACTCACAAAACATGCTCAGCTCGGGCTGAAAATGCATTTAAAGCAATAAAAACTCAAATTGAGTGTCACGCCTAAACCAAAGGATTATGCACACACTTCAACATGTATTTTGTTCAGGATGGCCTCCTGAAGCCTATATGAGCATTAATTTGACCACACAACTCATTCCTATGAAGATACATTCAAACTCACAAAACGTGCTCAACTCGGGCTGAAAATGCATTTAAAGCAATAAAAACTCAAATTGAGTGTCACGCCTAAACCAAAGGACTTATGCATACACTTCAACATGTATTTTGTTCAGGATGACCACCTGAAGCCTAAATGAGCATTAATTTGACCACACAACTCATTCCTATGAAGATACATTCAAACTCACAAAACGTGCTCAGCTCGGGCTGAAAATGCATTTAAAGCAATCAAAACTCAAATTGAGTGTAAGGCCTAAACCAAAGGACTTATGCACACACTTCAACATGTATTTTGTTCAGGATGACCTCCTGAAGCCCATATGAGAATTAATTTGACCACACAACTCATTCCTATGAAGATACATTCAAACTCACAAAACGTGCTCAGCTCGGGCTGAAAATGCATTTAAAGCAATAAAAACTCAAATTGAGTGTCACGCCTAAACCAAAGGACTTATGCACACACTTCAACATGTATTTTGTTCAGGATGACCACCTGAAGCCTAAATGAGCATTAATTTGACCACACAACTCATTCCTATGAAGATACATTCAAACTCACAAAACGTGCTCAACTCGGGCTGAAAATGCATTTAAAGCAATAAAAACTCAAATTGAGTGTCACGCCTAAACCAAAGGACTTATGCATACACTTCAACATGTATTTTGTTCAGGATGACCACCTGAAGCCTAAATGAGCATTAATTTGACCACACAACTCATTCCTATGAAGATATATTCAAACTCACAAAACGTGCTCAGCTCGGGCTGAAAATGCATTTAAAGCAATCAAAACTCAAATTGAGTGTAAGGCCTAAACCAAAGGACTTATGCACACACTTCAACATGTATTTTGTTCAGGATGACCTCCTGAAGCCCATATGAGAATTAATTTGACCACACAACTCATTCCTATGAAGATACATTCAAACTCACAAAACGTGCTCAACTCGGGCTGAAAATGCATTTAAAGCAATAAAAACTCAAATTGAGTGTCACGCCTCAACCAAAGGACTTATGCACACACTTCAACGTGTATTTTGTTCAGGATGACCTCCTGAAGCCTAAATGAGCAATAGTTTGACCACACAACTAATTCCTATGAAGCTACATTCAAACTCACAAAACGTGCTCAGCTCGGGCTGAAAATGCATTTAAAGCAATAAAAACTCAAATTGAGTGTCACGCCTAAACCAAAGGACTTATGCACACACTTCAACATGTATTTTGTTCAGGATGACCACCTGAAGCCTAAATGAGCATTAATTTGACCACACAACTCATTCCTATGAAGATACATTCAAACTCACAAAACGTGCTCAGCTCGGGCTGAAAATGCATTTAAAGCAATAAAAACTCAAATTGAGTGTCACGCCTAAACCGAAGGACTTATGCACACACTTCAAGATGTATTTTGTTCAGGATGACCTCCTGAAGCCTAAATGAGCAATAATTTGACCACACAACTCATTCCTATGAAGATACATTCAAAGTCAGAAAGCGCGCTCAGCTCGGACTGAAAATGCATTTAAAGCAATAAAAACTCAAATGGAGTGTCACGCCTAAACCAAAGGACTTATGCACACACTTCAACATGTATTTAGTTCAGGATGACCACCTGAAGCCGAAATGAGCATTAATTTGACCACACAATTCATTCTTATGAAGATACATTCAAACTCACAAAACATGCTCAGCTCGGGCTGAAAATGCATTTAAAGCAATAAAAACTCAAATTGAGTGTCACGCCTAAACCAAAGGACTTATGCACACACTTCAACATGTATTTTGTTCAGGATGACCACCTGAAGCCTAAATGAGCATTAATTTGACCACACAACTCATTCCTATGAAGATACATTCAAACTCACAAAACGTGCTCAACTCGGGCTGAAAATGCATTTAAAGCAATAAAAACTCAAATTGAGTGTCACGCCTAAACCAAAGGACTTATGCACACACTTCAACATGTATTTAGTTCAGGATGTCCTCCTGAAGCCTAAATGAGCATTAATTTGACCACACAACTCATTCCTATGAAGATACATTCAAACTCACAAAAAGTGCTCAGCTCGGGCTGAAAATGCATTTAAAGCAATAAAAACTCAAATTGAGTGTCACGCCCAAACCAAAGAACTTATGCACACACTTCAATATTTATTTAGTTCAGGATGACCACCTGAAGCCTAAATGAGCATTAATTTGACCACACAACTAATTCCTATGAAGCTACATTCAAACTCACAAAAAGTGCTCAGCTCGGGCTGAAAATGCATTTAAAGCAATAAAAACTCAAATTGAGTGTAAGGCCTAAACCAAAGGACTTATGCACACACTTCAACATGTATTTTGTTCAGGATGACCTCCTGAAGCCCATATGAGAATTAATTTGACCACACAACTCATTCCTATGAAGATACATTCAAACTCACAAAACGTGCTCAGCTCGGGCTGAAAATGCATTTAAAGCAATAAAAACTCAAATTGAGTGTCACGCCCAAACCAAAGAACTTATGCACACACTTCAACATGTATTTTGTTCAGGATGACTACCTGAAGCCTAAATGAGCATTAATTTGACCACACAACTCATTCCTATGAAGATACATTCAAACTCACAAAACGTGCTCAACTCGGGCTGAAAATGCATTTAAAGCAATAAAAACTCAAATTTTAAAAAACTTTACCAGTGTAGGCAACTTAATAATAATAATAATACTAATAATACATTTTATTGATAAGCGCCTTTCAAGACACCCAAGGACACTTTACAATAACAAAAAACACAAAACAATACGGGTTGAGCAGCTGACATGTCTGTCATTTTCTTGTGAGAATTAATTTTTTTCCAGAACAACACTCACAAAATTAGATATAGGTCTACATGACTTCCAACATTGTGATGTGCACTCACAGCAGCAATACCAGTCTTCGGCCGCTCAATTCATGCAAATTCTTCTCAAGACACTGCTCATGGTACCACCTTTCGCACTGGGTCTCGTCAAAAGGGGGCCGGGGGGAGAGAACCCTAACATCGCAAGATTATATGTTCGGAAATTTCAATCAGGATAACTCTAAGTTGCTTTTAAAATTCAAATTTTTTCTTTTACTTGAACCAACCCAATTTCAATGATGCATGCAAAGCATCATGAAGACAATGTCGATGCAAGATAAATTGTGTGTTCTTCCATTGTAAAAATCACTCGTTTTGTCAGAGGACCTTTTCCAGGTGGTTTTGCCATTTAGAGCATGCCACAGTGCATGGCGAGAACAAATACGACAACATGACGGAATATCAGTGAACATTAAACTTAAAATTCACAGTGTGTAAATATGGGATTGAAATTTTATCTTGACATTTTATTTTCATCGGAGCAGTGAATAACACGAGATTTTTCGTTGTGGTACAAGTCATAAAAAATGACTTTCTCATAAGCTTTCAGAATTCATCCCTGGTATCAACACTTCCTCTTCATGAAGTAGTTTGAAACAAAATATATCTTTGGCATCATTTCTGGATGCCACAATTAAACATTTTTTGCATGGGTGATCATCATCCAATAAACCTGCTGTGGTCAGTATTTCTGACGATTGTCTTGTTCTCTTATTTTCCATCGCCACATAATGTTCTAAAATTGATGCACGGAATGTCTGGGGAAGGCCTTCATCAGTTCCACTGCCATCTGAAAAAAAATAGCTTGTTTGTCTTGTGGGAGTGACAAAACTGTTTCGGGCGAACAATTTGAAAACACAATTTGTACAAGGCTGCATAAAGCTGGACGATCGCTTGGTTGTGCGTTGAAGTTTTGGACCCTGTGTTGTCAACCCGCGCCACTTTCGGCCTGCCTGGCTTGGAGGAGCTCCGGCGGGGACAAACTGGCGGCATCGCTTCTATACCGGCCCGTCGCGGGCGTATTCGACGAGGTTTATTAGCCCGTTGCTTGACACCCGCGCCCCTCCCGGCTTCCCGCAAGATCCCCCTGATCAGAGCTGCATTGCGATCCGCTAGGAGCAGCCGCGCCCGGGCCGTGTTTTGCAGCGGCATTGTACGATATTTCGCGAGGATGGCCGTGAGCTTTTCACCCACTTCGCTTGCAACCCGGGCCACGTTGGACCGACGGGCGCGGCGAAACTCCGGCGAGGTCAGGCGGGTGGCGTATTTTCCTTCACAGAATGTCGCGCGGGTGTGCGTCGAAGTTTTCTGCCCTTTGTGTTAGGGTCCATTGTTTGTCCACAGTGTCGACCCTCCCTTTTGATTTTGCGCCCGGGACCTAACCGACGCTGTCGCTTGGCCCCGCCAGAGCTGCGCCGTGCCTGGCGGGCCGGCAAAGGCGAGTGTTGCAAGCGAAGAGGTGGAAGACCTCGCGCACACCAACACGACCTGCCGGGAGCAAAGCTGCTGCCCGCTCGGCTCCGCCAGAGATGCACCTCGCTTTGAGGGACAGGGGGCGCGGTGTGCAATCAAAGGGAAGAAAAACTTGGGAATCAAACCGCGCGAAGGTCCGGGACCGAACCGATGCCACCCGCTTGGCCCTGCCGGAGTTGCGCGGGGCAGGTAGGGCCGAGAGTGGTGTGTGTGATAAGCGAAGCGGAGGAACAGCTCGCGCCCGCCCGTGAGAAATTTCGGACAGAGCCGTTTTTGCCCACGGCCGAGCCGGAGTTGCTCCGCTGCGGCGCTCAGGCTGTTCCGACGAGGATGTTGGGGCGGAGCGCTGGGAGAACCGCGGGTGTTAAGCAAAGTGTTCGGCTTCGTGAGAGATGAAGAGAGGAACCACGCGCAGACACAAAAAGCACAGAAGGGTTTTATTGCCAGTAAGCGAGACAGGCCGAGGTGGTCACAACTGAAAGGTAGTCAAAATGATCAATTCGAGGAGTGCAGGAATCCTGGAGCGGTACGGCGTCGTCGACACGGCAGGAAGGATCTCTGACGAAGTGACAATGGGTGGCTCTTCAGGCTGGCTTTTATGCTGCAAGTGGCAGATGAGATAATGACTCGCAGGTGTGTCGGGGAGGCAGGTGCACTGATTAGAGAAGCGCCCATCCCACACTGAAAAAGGTAACAATAACTTTTTGGGAGCGGCAAATTCCCCCACAGGAGAACAGAGAAATAGTGGTTTGATTTCGTGGAGTTCGTGGCGCAATGCATGAGGCGTCTGACTACAAATCAGGTCATGCTCGGCCAAAGAGAGGGCGTCCACCAGGTTGAAAAAGAGATGAAGAGCAAACACTGTCAATACATAATAAAGTTTCTCTGTCCCAATATCCAAAAAAAAAAGCCCAGTCCGAAGTAGCAAGATTAAGTAAATCTTTTGAAAAAACGCTCACATGAGGCGGATTTTGAGCCTTGCCTATGCAGTGATATTAATAATAATTGTAATAATAATCATGAAAAAGTGTGATGGTGGCGTGGCATTCATTTATCTTTTGAATTGGTGCGTTTAGATTTTTGTTTTTTGCTTTTCCTTGTATTTGGGTGTAGTTTCAAGCGCAGCTCATGTCCACACAACGCACATTTTATCTCATTATTTTTAGAGGGTCACAGGAAATCATATGGAAGGCTGCAATGGCCAACTCTCACCAGCAGAGGCTATCGTAAAGTGCTGGCCGTGCATGGACAAATAGGGCTCTCGCATTTCAGAAAGCACAAGAGTGACACAACGTGGCATCAGCTCTGAGCAGCAAATATTGTCAATTCATCGTCAATTTTTTCCGTCCCAAGAACCCCCCAAAAAAGTCAAAAGAGCCAAGATTTTTTAAAAACGCTCACATCAGAAGGATTTTGAGGCGTGTCGATGCAAAAAAAAAAGAAAAAAGAAAAAAGACAATTAAAAAGTGTGATGGGGACACGACGTTCTTTGAATTCTAAATTGATATATTTCGATTTTTTTTGCTTTCACATGTATTTGGTTTGAGATTCGATTTCAGCTCATGTTCACAGGGCGGACATTTTATGTTGTTGCTTATTTTTAGAGGGTCATAAAAAAAATCCCAGACTTGACTTCTTCGTTTACAGTTGACTGAATAGGGATGATTGTTTTATTTGGGAGCAGAGAGATGTTGACTTAAATTCGCGGAGTTTATGATGCCACGGATAACGTGTCTCAATACGATTCAGTATTCGTTCGCGGAACGTCACGCGGCTGGAAGCCGACGTTTTCTGCCCTTTGCGTTCGAAACCATTGTGTGTCCACGGTGCCGCCCCTCCCTTTTTTTGTCTCTTTTTCAGTGTGGGCTGGGCGCCTCTCGAATCAGTGCACCTGCCTCCCCTACACACGTGCGAGTCTTCATCTCATCTGCCACTTGCACCATAAAAGACAGCGTGAACAGCCACCCGTTGCCAGTTCGTCAGCGATCCTTCCTGCCGAGCTAGCTGCTGCCACGCCGTTACGCTCCAGCATTTCTGCACTCCTCAACGTGATCATTTTGACTAGCTTTCAGTTGTTTACACCTCGACCTGACCAACTTTCTGGCAATAAAACCCCTCTTCGTTTTTGGTGTCTGTGTGTGGTTCTTGTATTGATCTCTCACGAAACCTAACACTTTAATTCACATTCGACCCAAACTCCTCGTTTGGAGCGTCCCTCGCGCCGAAACGGTGCAGCATCGGCGGTGCCGTGGGCATAAACAACTCGGTACGACATTTCGCGCGGGTGGGCGTGAGATGTTCCTCCGCTTCACTGGTAACCCTGGATACTCTCCGCCGTACGGGTGCCGTGCGCCCCGAACCCGAAGCAATGAGGGACATTTTAGGGCGGTCGGGTTCGGGTAGGGGTAGGGCTCGGGCTCGGGCTCGGGCCGCCCGATCTTACTTCTGCTCCGGCGGGGCCAAGCGGGTGGCATCCGTTCGGTCCCGGACCTTCGTGCTGTTTGATTACCAAAGGACTTATGCACACACTTCAACTTGTATTTTGTTCAGGATGACCTCCTGAAGCCTAAATGAGCATTAATTTGATCACACAACTCATGCCTATGAAGATACATTCAAACTCACAAAACGTGCTCAGCTCGGGCTGAAAATGCATTTAAAGCAATAAAAACTCAAATTGAGTGTCACACCTAAACCAAAGGACTTATGGACACACTTCAACATGTATTTTGTTCAGGATGACCACCTGAAGCCTAAATGAGCATTCATTTGACCACACAACTCATTCCTATGAAGATACATTCAAAGTCAGAAAGCGCGCTCAGCTCAGGCTACAAATGCATTTAAAGCAATAAAAACTCAAATTGAGTGTCACGCCTAAACCAGAGGATTTATGCACACACTTCAACATGTATTTTGTTCAGGATGTCCTCCTGAAGCCTAAATGAGCATTAATTTGACTACACAACTCATTCCTATGAAGATACATTCAAAGTCAGAAAGCGCGCTCAAGCTCGGGCTGAAAATGCATTTAAAGCAATAAAAACTCAAATTGAGTGTCACACCTAAACCAAAGGACTTATGCACACATTCAACATGTATTTTGTTCAGGATGACCTCCTGAAGCCTATATGAGCTTTAATTTGACCACACAACTCATTCCTATGAAGATACATTCAAACTCACAAAACGTGCTCAGCTCGGGCTGAAAATGCATTTAAAGCAATAAAAACTCAAATTGAGTGTCACGCCTAAACCAAAGGATTTATGCACACACTTTAACATGTATTTTGTTCAGAAGGACCACCTGAAGCCTAAATGAGCATTAATTTGATCACACAATTCATGCCTATGAAGATGCATTCAAACTCACAAAACGTGCTCAGCTCGGGCTGAAAATGCATTTAAAGCAATAAAAACTCAAATGGAGTGTCACGCCTAAACCAAAGGACTTATGCACACACTTCAACATGTATTTAGTTCAGGATGACCACCTGAAGCCGAAATGAGCATTAATTTGACCACACAACTCATTCTTATGAAGATACATTCAAACTCACAAAACATGCTCAGCTCGGGCTGAAAAAATGCATTTAAAGCAATAAAAACTCAAATTGAGTGTCACGCCTAAACCAAAGGACTTATGCACACACTTCAACATGTATTTTGTTCAGGATGACCACCTGAAGCCTAAATGAGCATTAATTTGACCACACAACTCATTCCTATGAAGATACATTCAAACTCACAAAACGTGCTCAACTCGGGCTGAAAATGCATTTAAAGCAATAAAAACTCAAATTGAGTGTCACGCCTAAACCAAAGGACTTATGCATACACTTCAACATGTATTTTGTTCAGGATGACCACCTGAAGCCTAAATGAGCATTAATTTGACCACACAACTCATTCCTATGAAGATACATTCAAACTCACAAAACGTGCTCAGCTCGGGCTGAAAATGCATTTAAAGCAATCAAAACTCAAATTGAGTGTAAGGCCTAAACCAAAGGACTTATGCACACACTTCAACATGTATTTTGTTCAGGATGACCTCCTGAAGCCCATATGAGAATTAATTTGACCACACAACTCATTCCTATGAAGATACATTCAAACTCACAAAACGTGCTCAGCTCGGGCTGAAAATGCATTTAAAGCAATAAAAACTCAAATTGAGTGTCACGCCTAAACCAAAGGACTTATGCACACACTTCAACATGTATTTTGTTCAGGATGTCCTCCTGAAGCCTAAATGAGCATTAATTTGACTACACAACTCATTCCTATGAAGATACATTCAAAGTCAGAAAGCGCGCTCAAGCTCGGGCTGAAAATGCATTTAAAGCAATAAAAACTCAAATTGAGTGTCACACCTAAACCAAAGGACTTATGCACACATTCAACATGTATTTTGTTCAGGATGACCTCCTGAAGCCTATATGAGCTTTAATTTGACCACACAACTAATTCCTATGAAGCTACATTCAAACTCACAAAACGTGCTCAACTCGGGCTGAAAATGCATTTAAAGCAATAAAAACTCAAATTGAGTGTCACGCCTCAACCAAAGGACTTATGCACACACTTCAACATGTATTTTGTTCAGGATGACCTCCTGAAGCCTAAATGAGCAATAGTTTGACCACACAACTAATTCCTATGAAGCTAAATTCAAACTCACAAAACGTGCTCAGCTCGGGCTGAAAATGCATTTAAAGCAATAAAAACTCAAATTGAGTGTCACGCCTAAACCAAAGGACTTATGCACACACTTCAACATGTATTTTGTTCAGGATGACCTCCTGAAGCCCATATGAGAATTAATTTGACCACACAACTCATTCCTATGAAGATACATTCAAACTCACAAAACGTGCTCAGCTCGGGCTGAAAATGCATTTAAAGCAATAAAAACTCAAATTGAGTGTCACGCCTAAACCAAAGGATTTATGCACACACTTTAACATGTATTTTGTTCAGAAGGACCACCTGAAGCCTAAATGAGCATTAATTTGATCACACAATTCATGCCTATGAAGATGCATTCAAACTCACAAAACGTGCTCAGCTCGGGCTGAAAATGCATTTAAAGCAATTAAAACTCAAATTGAGTGTCACACCTAAACCAAAGGACTTATGCACACACTTCATCATGTATTTTGTTCAGGATGGCCTCCTGAAGCCTAAAAGAGCATTAATTTGACTAAACAAATCATTCCTATGAAGATACATTCAAAGTCAGAAAGCGCGCTCAGCTCGGAATGAAAATGCATTTAAAGCAATAAAAACTCAAATTGAGTGTCACGCCTAAACCAAAGGACTTATGCATACACTTCAACATGTATTTTGTTCAGGATGACCACCTGAAGCCTAAATGAGCATTAATTTGACCACACAACTCATTCCTATGAAGATACATTCAAACTCACAAAACGTGCTCAGCTCGGGCTGAAAATGCATTTAAAGCAATCAAAACTCAAATTGAGTGTAAGGCCTAAACCAAAGGACTTATGCACACACTTCAACATGTATTTTGTTCAGGATGACCTCCTGAAGCCCATATGAGAATTAATTTGACCACACAACTCATTCCTATGAAGATACATTCAAACTCACAAAACGTGCTCAGCTCGGGCTGAAAATGCATTTAAAGCAATAAAAACTCAAATTGAGTGTCACGCCTAAACCAAAGGACTTATGCACACACTTCAACATGTATTTTGTTCAGGATGTCCTCCTGAAGCCTAAATGAGCATTAATTTGACTACACAACTCATTCCTATGAAGATACATTCAAAGTCAGAAAGCGCGCTCAAGCTCGGGCTGAAAATGCATTTAAAGCAATAAAAACTCAAATTGAGTGTCACACCTAAACCAAAGGACTTATGCACACATTCAACATGTATTTTGTTCAGGATGACCTCCTGAAGCCTATATGAGCTTTAATTTGACCACACAACTAATTCCTATGAAGCTACATTCAAACTCACAAAACGTGCTCAACTCGGGCTGAAAATGCATTTAAAGCAATAAAAACTCAAATTGAGTGTCACGCCTCAACCAAAGGACTTATGCACACACTTCAACATGTATTTTGTTCAGGATGACCTCCTGAAGCCTAAATGAGCAATAGTTTGACCACACAACTAATTCCTATGAAGCTACATTCAAACTCACAAAACGTGCTCAGCTCGGGCTGAAAATGCATTTAAAGCAATAAAAACTCAAATTGAGTGTCACGCCTAAACCAAAGGACTTATGCACACACTTCAACATGTATTTTGTTCAGGATGACCACCTGAAGCCTAAATGAGCATTAATTTGACCACACAACTCATTCCTATGAAGATACATTCAAACTCACAAAACGTGCTCAGCTCGGGCTGAAAATGCATTTAAAGCAATCAAAACTCAAATTGAGTGTAAGGCCTAAACCAAAGGACTTATGCACACACTTCAACATGTATTTTGTTCAGGATGACCTCCTGAAGCCCATATGAGAATTAATTTGACCACACAACTCATTCCTATGAAGATACATTCAAACTCACAAAACGTGCTCAGCTCGGGCTGAAAATGCATTTAAAGCAATAAAAACTCAAATTGAGTGTCACGCCTAAACCAAAGGACTTATGCACACACTTCAACATGTATTTTGTTCAGGATGACCACCTGAAGCCTAAATGAGCATTAATTTGACCACACAACTGATTCCTATGAAGATACATTCAAACTCACAAAACGTGCTCAGCTCGGGCTGAAAATGCATTTAAAGCAATAAAAACTCAAATTGAGTGTCACGCCTAAACCAAAGGACTTATGCACACACTTCAACATGTATTTTGTTCAGGATGACCACCTGAAGCCTAAATGAGCATTAATTTGACCACACAACTCATTCCTATGAAGATACATTCAAACTCACAAAACGTGCTCAGCTCGGGCTGAAAATGCATTTAAAGCAATAAAAACTCAAATTGAGTGTCACACCTAAACCAAAGGACTTATGAACACACTTCAACATGTATTTTGTTCAGGATGACCACCTGAAGCCTAAATGAGCATTAATTTGACCACACAACTCATTCCTATGAAGATACATTCAAACTCACAAAACGTGCTCAGCTCGGGCTGAAAATGCATTTAAAGCAATCAAAACTCAAATTGAGTGTAAGGCCTAAACCAAAGGACTTATGCACACACTTCAACATGTATTTTGTTCAGGATGACCACCTGAAGCCTAAATGAGCATTAATTTGACCACACAACTAATTCCTATGAAGCTACATTCAAACTCACAAAACGTGCTCAGCTCGGGCTGAAAATGCATTTAAAGCAATAAAAACTCAAATTGAGTGTCACGCCTAAACCAAAGGACTTATGCACACACTTCAACATGTATTTTGTTCAGGATGACCACCTGAAGCCTAAATGAGCATTAATTTGACCACACAACTGATTCCTATGAAGATACATTCAAACTCACAAAACGTGCTCAGCTCGGGCTGAAAATGCATTTAAAGCAATAAAAACTCAAATTGAGTGTCACGCCTAAACCAAAGGATTTATGCACACACTTTAACATGTATTTTGTTCAGAAGGACCACCTGAAGCCTAAATGAGCATTAATTTGATCACACAATTCATGCCCATGAAGATGCATTCAAACTCACAAAACGTGCTCAGCTCGGGCTGAAAATGCATTTAAAGCAATAAAAACTCAAATTGAGTGTCACGCCTAAACCAAAGGACTTATGCACACACTTCAACGTGTATTTTGTTCAGGATGACCTCCTGAAGCCTAAATGAGCATTAATTTGATCACACAACTCATGCCTATGAAGATACATTCAAACTCACAAAACGTGCTCAGCTCGGGCTGAAAATGCATTTAAAGCAATAAAAACTCAAATTGAGTGTCACACCTAAACCAAAGGACTTATGCACACACTTCAACATGTATTTTGTTCAGGATGACCACCTGAAGCCTAAATGAGCATTCATTTGACCACACAACTCATTCCTATGAAGATACATTCAAAGTCAGAAAGCGTGCTCAGCTCAGGCTACAAATGCATTTAAAGCAATAAAAACTCAAATTGAGTGTCACGCCTAAACCAGAGGATTTATGCACACACTTCAACATGTATTTTGTTCAGGATGTCCTCCTGAAGCCTAAATGAGCATTAATTTGACTACACAACTCATTCCTATGAAGATACATTCAAAGTCAGAAAGCGCGCTCAAGCTCCGGCTGAAAATGCATTTAAAGCAATAAAAACTCAAATTGAGTGTCACACCTAAACCAAAGGACTTATGCACACTTTCAACATGTATTTTGTTCAGGATGACCTCCTGAAGCCTATATGAGCTTTAATTTGACCACACAACTCATTCCTATGAAGATACATTCAAACTCACAAAACGTGCTCAGCTCGGGCTGAAAATGCATTTAAAGCAATAAAAACTCAAATTGAGTGTCACGCCTAAACCAAAGGATTTATGCACACACTTTAACATTTATTTTGTTCAGAAGGACCACCTGAAGCCTAAATGAGCATTAATTTGATCACACAATTCATGCCTATGAAGATGCATTCAAACTCACAAAACGTGCTCAGCTCGGGCTGAAAATGCATTTAAAGCAATAAAAACTCAAGTTGAGTGTCACACCTAAACCAAAGGACTTATGCACACACTTCAACATGTATTTTGTTCAGGATGGCCTCCTGAAGCCTAAAAGAGCATTAATTTGACTACACAACTCATTCCTATGAAGATACATTCAAAGTCAGAAAGCGCGCTCAAGCTCGGGCTGAAAATGCATTGAAAGCAATTAAACTCAAATTGAGTGTCACACCTAAACCAAAGGACTTATGCACACACTTCAACATGTATTTTGTTCAGAAGGACCACCTGAAGCCTAAATGAGCATTAATTTGATCACAAAATTCATGCCTATGAAGATGCATTCAAACTCACAAAACGTGCTCAGCTCGGGCTGAAAATGCATTTAAAGCAATAAAAACTCAAATTGAGTGTCACACCTAAACCAAAGGACTTATGCACACACTTCAACATGTATTTTGTTCAGGATGGCCTCCTGAAGCCTAAAAGAGCATTAATTTGACTACACAACTCATTCCTATGAAGATACATTCAAAGTCAGAAAGCACGCTCAGCTCGGGCTGAAAATGCATTTAAAGCAATAAAAACTCAAATTGAGTGTCACGCCTAAACCAGAGGATTTATGCACACACTTCAACATGTATTTTGTTCAGGATGTCCTCCTGAAGCCTAAATGAGCATTAATTTGACTACACAACTCATTCCTATTAAGATACATTCAAAGTCAGAAAGCGCGCTCAAGCTCGGGCTGAAAATGCATTTAAAGCAATAAAAACTCAAATTGAGTGTCACACCTAAACCAAAGGACTTATGCACACATTCAACATGTATTTTGTTCAGGATGACCTCCTGAAGCCTATATGAGCTTTAATTTGACCACACAACTCATTCCTATGAAGATACATTCAAACTCACAAAACGTGCTCAGCTCGGGCTGAAAATGCATTTAAAGCAATAAAAACTCAAATTGAGTGTCACGCCTAAACCGAAGGACTTATGCACACACTTCAAGATGTATTTTGTTCAGGATGACCTCCTGAAGCCTAAATGAGCAATAATTTGACCACACAACTCATTCCTATGAAGATACATTCAAAGTCAGAAAGCGCGCTCAGCTCGGACTGAAAATGCATTTAAAGCAATAAAAACTCAAATGGAGTGTCACGCCTAAACCAAAGGACTTATGCACACACTTCAACATGTATTTAGTTCAGGATGACCACCTGAAGCCTAAATGAGCATTAATTTGACCACACAACTCATTCTTATGAAGATACATTCAAACTCACAAAACATGCTCAGCTCGGGCTGAAAATGCATTTAAAGCAATAAAAATTCAAATTGAGTGTCACGCCTAAACCAAAGGACTTATGCACACACTTCAACATGTATTTTGTTCAGGATGACCACCTGAAGCCTAAATGAGCATTAATTTGACCACACAACTCATTCCTATGAAGATACATTCAAACTCACAAAACGTGCTCAACTCGGGCTGAAAATGCATTTAAAGTAATAAAAACTCAAATTGAGTGTCACGCCTAAACCAAAGGACTTATGCACACACTTCAACATGTATTTTGTTCAGGATGACCACCTGAAGCCTAAATGAGCATTAATTTGACCACACAACTCATTCCTATGAAGATACATTCAAACTCACAAAACGTGTTTAGCTTGGGCTGAAAATGCATTTAAAGCAATAAAAACTCAAATTGAGTGTCACGCCTAAACCAAAGGACTTATGCACACACTTCAACATGTATTTTGTTCAGGATGACCTCCTGAAGCCTAAATGAGCATTAATTTGACTACACAACTCATTCCTATGAAGATACATTCAAAGTTAGAAAGCGCGCTCAGCTCGGGCTGAAAATGCATTTAAGGCAATAAAAACTCAAATTGAGTGCCACACCTAAACCAAAGGACTTATGCACACACTTCAACATGTATTTTGTTCAGGATGACCTCCTGAAGCCTAAATGAACAATAATTTGACCACACAACTCATTCCTATGAAGATACATTCAAAGTCAGAAAGCGCGCTCAGCTCGGGCTGAAAATGCATTTAAAGCAATAAAAACTCAAATTGAGTGTCACACCTAAACCAAAGGATTATGCACACACTTCAACATGTATTTTGTTCAGGATGACACCCTGAAGCCCAAATGAGCATTAATTTGACTACACAACTCATTCCTATGAAGATACATTCAAAGTCAGAAAGCGCGCTCAGCTCGGGCTGAAAATGCATTTAAAGCAATAAAAACTCAAATTGAGTGTCACGCCTAAACCAAAGGACTTATGCACACACTTCAACATGTATTTTGTTCAAGATGACCTCCTGAAGCCTAAATGAGCATTCATTTGACGACACAACTCATTCCTATGAAGATACATTCTAACTCACAAAAAATGCTCAGCTCGGCCTGAAAATGCATTGAAAGCAATAAAAACTCAAATTGAGTGTCACGCCCAAACCAAAGGACTTATGCACACACTTCAACATGTATTTTGTTCAAGATGTCCTCCTGAAGCCTAAATGAGCATTAATATGATCACACATCTCATTCCTATGAAGATACATTCAAACTCAGAACACGTGCTCAGCTCGGCCCGAAACTGCACTTAAAGCAATAAAAACTGAAATTGAGTATAGTCATGGTACCCGCGTTGAGTTATAATTAGTTCAAGAACAAAGAAAAATTGAATAATTGGCTCAAGAGTACAGTTATACAGTCATATAAATGTAAAATGGTTTCAGGCCTCGGAGACAATAACGGACTTTGGTCAGTAGAGGGCAACATAGACCATAACATGATTCAAGACACATTTTGAAAACTTGTTCCACTCGGCCTGAAAATGCATTTAAAGCAATAATAACTCAAATTGAGTGTCACTCGCAAACCAAAGGACTTTTGCACACACTTCAATGTATTTAGTTCAGGATGTCCTCCTGAAGCCTAAATGAGCATTAATTTGACTACACAACTCATTCCTCTGAAGATACATTCAAACTCACAAAACGTGTTCAGCTCGGGCTGAAAATGCATTTAAAGCAATAAAAACTCAAATTGAGTGTCACGCCTAAACCAAAGGACTTATGCACACACTTCAACATGTATTTAGTTCAGGATGACCACCTGAAGCCTAAATGAGCATTAATTTGACCACACAACTCATTCCTATGAAGATACATTCAAACTCACGAAACGTGCTCAGCTCGGGCTGAAAATGCATTTAAAGCAATAAAAACTCAAATTGAGTGTCACGACTTAACCAAAGGACTTATGCACACACTTCAACATGTATTTTGTTCAGGATGACCTCCTGAAGCCCATATGAGCATTAATTTGACTACACAACTCATTCCTATGAAGATACATTCAAACTCACAAAACGTGCTCGGCTCGGGCTGAAAATGCATTTAAAACAATAAAAACTCAAATTGAGTGTCACGCCTAAACCAAAGGACTTATGCACACACTTCAACATGTATTTTGTTCAGGATGACCTCCTGAAGCCTAAATGAGCAATAATTTGACCACACAACTCATTCCTATGAAGATACATTCAAAGTCAGAAAGCGCGCTCAGCTCGGGCTGAAAATGCATTTAAAGCAATAAAAATTCAAATTGAGTGTCACGCCTAAACCAAAGAACTTATGCACACACTTCAACATGTATTTTGTTCAGGATGACCACCTGAAGCCTAAATGAGCAATAATTTGACCACACAACTCATTCCTATGACGATACATTCAAAGTCAGAAAGCGCGCTCTGCTCGGGCTGAAAATGCATTTAAAGCAATAAAAACTCAAATTGAGTGTCACACCTAAACCAAAGGACTTATGAACACACTTCAACATGTATTTTGTTCAGGATGACCACCTGAAGCCTAAATGAGCTTTAATTTGACAACCCAACTCATTCCTATGAAGATACATTCAAACTCACAAAACGTGCTCAGCTCGGGCTGAAAATGCATTTAAAGCAATAAAAACTCAAATTGAGTGTCACGCCTAAACCCAAGGACTTATGCACACACTTCAACATGTATTTTGTTCAGGATGACCTCCTGAAGCCTAAATAAGCATTAATTTGACCACACAACTCATTCCTATGAAGATACATTCAAACTCACAAAACGTGCTCAGCTCGGCCTGAAAATGCATTTCGCAATAAAAACTCAAATTGAGTGTCACGCCTAAACCAAAGGGCTTATGCACACTCTTCAACATGTATTTAGTTCAGGATGTCCTCCTGATGCCTAAATGAGCATTAATTTGACCACACAACTCATTCTTATGAAGATACATTCAAACTCTGAAAACGTGCTCAGCTCGGGCTGAAAATGCATTTAAAGCAATAAAAACTCAAATTGAGTGTCACACCTAAACCAAAGGACTTATGCACACACTTCAACATGTATTTTGTTCAGGATGACCTCCTGAAGCCCATATGAGCATTAATTTGAATACACAACTCATTCCTATGAAGATACATTCAAACTCACAAAACGTGCTCAGCTCGGGCTGAAAATGCATTTAAAGCAATAAAAACTCAAATTGAGTGTCACGCCTAAACCAAAGGACTTATGCACACACTTCAACATCTATTTTGTTCAGGATGACCTCCTGAAGCCTAAATCAGCAATATTTTGACCACACAACTCATTCCTATGAAGATACATTCAAAGTCAGAAAGTGCGCTCAGCTCGGGCTGAAAAGGCATTTAAAGCAATAAAAACTCAAATTGAGTGTCACGCCTAAACCAAAGGATTTATGCAAACACTTCTACATGTATTTAGTTCCGGATGACCACCTGAAGCCTAAATGAGCATTAATTTGACCACACAACTCATTCCTATGAAGATACATTCAAACTCACAAAACGTGCTCAGCTCGGGCTGAAAATGCATTTAAAGCAATAAAACTCAAATTGAGTGTCACACCTAAACCAAAGGACTTATTCACACACTTCAACATGTATTTTGTTCAGGATGACCTCCTGAAGCCCATATGAGCATTAATTTGACCACACAACTCATTCCTATGAAGATACATTCAAACTCACAAAACATGCTCAGCTCGGGCTGAAAATGCATTTAAAGCAATAAAAACTCAAATTGAGTGTCACGCCTAAACCAAAGGACTTATGCACACACTTCAACATGTATTTTGTTCAGGATGACCACCTGAAGCCTAAATGAGCATTAATTTGACCACACAACTCATTCCTATGAGGATACATTCAAACTCACAAAACGTGCTCAGCTCGGGCTGAAAATGCATTTAAAGCAATAAAAACTCAAATTGAGTGTCACGCCTAAACCAAAGGACCTATGCACACACTTCAACATGTATTTTGTTCAGGATGACCTCCTGAAGCCTAAATGAGCAATAATTTGACCACACAACTCATTCCTATGAAGATACATTCAAAGTCAGAAAGCGCGCTCTGCTCGGGCTGAAAATGCATTTAAAGCAATAAAAACTCAAATTGAGTGTCACGCCTAAAACCAAAGGACTTATGCACACACTTCAACATGTATTTAGTTCAGGATGACCACCTGAAGCCTAAATGAGCATTAATTTGACCACACAACTCATTCCTATGAAGATACATTCAAACTCACAAAACGTGCTCAGCTCGGGCTGAAAATGCATTTAAAGCAATAAAACTCAAATTGAGTGTCACACCTAAACCAAAGGACTTATGCACACACTTCGACATGTATTTTGTTCAGGATGACCTCCTGAAGCCCATATGAGAATTAATTTGACCACACAACTCATTCCTATGAAGATACATTCAAACTCACAAAACGTGCTCAGCTCGGGCTGAAAATGCATTTAAAGCAATAAAAACTCAAATTGAGTGTCACGCCCAAACCAAAGGACTTATGCACACACTTCAACATGTACTTAGTTCAGGATGTCCTCCTGAAGCCTAAATGAGCAATAAATTGACCACACAACTCATTCCTATGAAGATACATTCAAAGTCAGAAAGCGCGCTCAGCTCGGGCTGAAAATGCATTTAAAGCAATAAAAACCCAAATTGAGTGTCACGCCTAAACCAAAGGACTTATGCACACACTTCAACATGTATTTTGTTCAGGATGACCACCTGAAGCCTAAATGAGCATTAATTTGACCACACAACTCATTTCTATGAAGATACATTCAAACTCACAAAACGTGCTCAGCTCGGGCTGAAAATGCATTTAAAGCAATAAAAACCCAAATTGAGTGTTACGCCCAAACCAAAGGACTTATGCACACACTTCAACATGTATTTAGTTCAGGATGACCACCTGAAGCCTAAATGAGCATTAATTTGACCACACAACTCATTCCTATGAAGATACATTCAAACTCACAAAACGTGCTCAGCTCGGGCTGAAAATGCATTTTAAGCAATAAAAACTCAAATTGAGTGTCACGCCTAAACCAAAGGACTGATGCACACACTTCATGTATTCTGTTCAGGATGACCTCCTGAAGCCTAAATGAGCAATAATTTGACCACACAACTCATTCCTATGAAGATACATTCAAAGTCAGAAAGCGCGCTCAGCTTGGGCTGAAAATGCATTTAAAGCAATAAAAACTCAAATTGAGTGTCACGCCCCTCTCCGTGAGCCGTCACCTTACCGTGGTGGAGGGGTTTGTGTGTCCCAATGATCCTAGGAGCTAAGTTGTCTGGGGCTTTATGCCCCTGGCAGGGTCACCCATGGCAAACAGGTTCTAGGTGAGGGACCAGACAAAGCACGGCTCCAAGACCCCTTATGATAAAAAAAATTAAAGGATCTCAGTTTCCCTTGCCCGGACGCGGGTCACCGGGGCCCCCCTCTGGAGCCAGGCCTGGAGGTGGGGCTCGTTGGCGAGCGCCTGGTGGCCGGGCCTACACCCATGGGGCCCGGCCGGGCTCAGCCCGAAGAGGCAACGTGGGTCCCCCTTCTCATGGTCTCACCACCCGTGGGAGGGGTCAAAGGGGTCGGGTGCAATGCGAGCTGGGCGGCAGCCAAAGGCGGGGACCCTGGCGGTCCGATCCTCGGCTGCAGAATCTAGCTCTTGGGACATGGAATGTCACCTCTCTGGCAGGGAAGGAGCCCGAGCTGGTGTGTGAGGTAGAGAAGCTCCGACTGGATATAGTCGGACTTGCCTCCACACACAGCCTGGGTTCTGGTACTAGTTCTCTCGAGAGGGGTTGGACTCTCTTCCACTCTGGAGTTGCTCATGGTGAGAGGCGCAGAGCAGGTGTGGGCATACTCATTGCCCCCCGGCTCAGTGCCTGTACATTGGGGTTCACACCGGTAGACGAGAGGGTTGCTTCCCTCCGCCTTCGGGTGGGGGGACGGGTCCTGACTGTTGTTTGTGCATATGCACCAAACGGCAGCTCAGCATACCCACCCTTTTTGGAGTCCTTGGAGGGTGTGCTGGAGAGTACTCCTGCTGGGGACTCCCTTGTTCTGCTGGGGGACTTCAATGCTCACGTGGGCAATGACAGTGAGACCTGGAGGGGCGTGATTGGGAGGAACGGCCCCCCCGATCAGAACTCGAGTGGTGTTTTGTTATTGGACTTCTGTGCTCGCCACGGATTGTCCATAACGAACACCTTGTTCAAACATAAGGGTGTCCATATGTGCACTTGGCACCAGGACACCCTAGGCCGTAGTTCGATGATCGACCTTGTGGTTGTATCATCGGATTTGCGGCCGCATGTTTTGGACACTCGGGTGAAGAGAGGGGCGGAGCTGTCAACTGATCACCACCTGGTGGTGAGTAGGCTCCGATGGTGGGGGAAGATGCCGGTCCGTCCTGGCAGACCCAAACGTATTGTGAGGGTTTGTTGGGAGCGTCTGGCAGAATCCCCTGTCAGAAGGAGTTTCAACTCCCACCTCCGACAGAGCTTTTCCCATGTTCCGGGGGAGACGGGGGACATTGAGTCCGAGTGGACCATGTTCCGTGCCTCTATTGTTGAGGCGGCCAATCTGAGTTGTGGCCGTAAGGTGGTTGGTGCCTGTCGTGGCGGCAACCCTCGTACTCGCTGGTGGACACCAGCAGTAAGGGATGCCGTCAAGCTGAAGAAGGAGTCCTATCGAGCCTTTATGGCCTGTGGGACCCCAGAGGCAGCTGACGGGTATCGACTGGCCAAGCGGAACGCAGCTTCGGTGGTCGCCGAGGCAAAAACCCGAGCGTGGGAAGAGTTCGGTGAGGCCATGGAAGCCGACTTCCGGACGGCTTCGAGGAAATTCTGGTCCACCATCCGACGTCTCAGGAGGGGGAAGCAGTGCACCACTAACACTGTGTACAGTGGGGATGGGGCACTGCTGACTTCGACTCGGGACGTTGTGAACCGGTGGGCAGAGTACTTCGAAGACCTCCTCAACTCCACCAACACGTCTTCCTTGGAGGAAGCAGAGTCTGAGGACCCTGAGGTGGGCTCTCCTATCTCTGTGGTTGAAGTCACCGATGTGGTTAAAAAGCTCCTCGGTGGCAGGGCCCCAGGGGTGGATGAGATCCGCCCGGAGTTCCTCAAGGCTCTGGATGTTGTGGGGCTGTCCTGGTTGACACGCCTCTGCAACATCGCGTGGTCAACGGGGAGAGTGCCTCTGGATTGGCAGACCGGGGTGGTAGTCCCTCTTTTTAAAAAGGGGGACCGGAGGGTGTGTTCCAACTACAGAGGGATCACACTCCTCAGCCTCCCTGGTAAGGTCTATTCAGGGGTGCTGGAGAGGAGGGTCCGTCAGGAAGTCGAGCCTCAGATTGAGGAGGAGCAGTGTGGTTTTCGTCCCGGCCGTGGAACAGTGGACCAGCTCTACACCCTTAGCAGGGTCCTCGAGGGTATGTGGGAATTCGCCCAACCAGTCTACATGTGTTTTGTGGACTTGGAGAAGGCGTTTGACCGTGTCCCTCGGGGAGTTCTGTGGGGGGTGCTTCGTGGGTATGGGGTACCGAACCCCCTGATACGGGCTATTCGGTCACTATACCACCGATGTCAGAGTTTGGTTCGCATTGCCGGCAGTAAGTCGGAATCGTTTCCAGTGAGGGTAGGACTCCGCCAAGGCTGCCCTTTGTCGCCGATTCTGTTCATAATCTTTATGGACAGAATTTCTAGGCGCAGCCGAAGCGTTGAGGGCGTCCGTTTTGGTGGCCTCAGTATTGCATCCCTGCTTTTTGCAGATGATGTGGTGCTGTTGGCTCCTTCAAACGGGGCTCTCCAACTCTCACTGGAGCGTTTCGCAGCTGAGTGTGAAGCGGTTGGGATGAAAATCAGCACCTCCAAATCTGAAACCATGGTCCTCAGTCGGAAAAGGGTGGAGTGCCCCCTCCGGGTCGGGGGAGAGATCTTGCCCCAAGTGGAGGAGTTTAAGTATCTTGGGGTCTTGTTCACGAGTGAGGGCAGGAGGGAGCGAGAGATCGACAGGCGGATCGGTGCAGCGTCTGCTGTGATGCGGACGTTGTATCGGTCTGTCGTGGTGAAGAAGGAGCTGAGCCAAAGGGCGAAGCTCTCAATTTACCGGTCGATCTACGTTCCAACCCTCATCTATGGTCACGAGCTATGGGTCGTGACCGAAAGAACGAGATCCCGGATACAAGCGGCCGAAATGAGTTTTCTCCGCAGGGTGTCCGGGCTCTCCCTTAGAGATAAGGTGAGAAGCTCGGTCATCCGGGAGGGGCTCAGAGTCGAGCCGCTTCTCCTCCACATCGAGAGGAGCCAGATGAGGTGGCTTGGGCATCTGATTCGGATGCCTCCTGAACGCCTCCCTGGTGAGGTGTTCCGGGCATGTCCCACCGGGAGGAGACCCCGAGGAAGACCCAGGACACGCTGGAGTGACTATGTCACCCAGCTGGCCTGGGAACGCCTCGGGATCCCCCGGGGAGAGCTGGAAGAAGTAGCTAGGGAGAGGGAAGTCTGGGCTTCCCTGCTAAAGCTGTTGCCCCCGCGACCCGGCCCCGGATAAGCGGTAGAAGATGGATGGATGGATGGATGGAGTGTCACGCCTAAACCAAAGGACTTATGCACACACTTCAACATGTATTTTGTTCAGGATGACCTCCTGAAGCCCATATGAGCATTAATTTGACCACACAACTCATTCCTATGAAGATACATTCAAACTCACAAAACGTGCTCAGCTCGGGCTGGAAATGCATTTAAAGCAATAAAAACTCAAATTGAGTGTCACGCCTACACCAAAGGACTGATGCACACACTTCATGTATTTATTTTGTTCAGGATGGCCTCCTGAAGCCTAAATGAGCAGTAATTTGAATTCACAACTCATTCCTATGAAGATACAGTCAAACTCACAAAACGTGCTCAGCTCGGGCTGAAAATGCATTTAAAGCAATAAAAACGCAAATTGAGTGTCACGCCTAAACCAAAGGACTTATGCACACACTTCAACATGTATTTAGTTCAGGATGACCACCTGAAGCCTAAATGAGCATTAATTTGACCACACAACTAATTCCTATGAAGCTACATTCAAACTCACAAAACGTGCTCAGCTCGGGCTGAAAATGCATTTAAAGCAATAAAAACTCAAATTGAGTGTCACGCCTAAACCAAAGGACTTATGCACACACTTTAACATGTATTTTGTTCAGGATGACCACCTGAAGCCTAAATGAGCATTAATTTGACCACACAACTCATTCCTATGAAGATTCATTCAAACTCACAAAACGTGCTCAGCTCGGGCTGTAAATGCATTTAAAGCAATAAAAACTCAAATTGAGTGTCACGCCTAAACCGAAGGACTTATGCACACACTTCAAGATGTATTTTGTTCAGGATGACCTCCTGAAGCCTAAATGAGCAATAATTTGACCACACAACTCATTCCTATGAAGATACATTCAAAGTCAGAAAGCGCGCTCAGCTCGGACTGAAAATGCATTTAAAGCAATAAAAACTCAAATGGAGTGTCACGCCTAAACCAAAGGACTTATGCACACACTTCAACATGTATTTAGTTCAGGATGACCACCTGAAGCCTAAATGAGCATTAATTTGACCACACAACTCATTCTTATGAAGATACATTCAAACTCACAAAACATGCTCAGCTCGGGCTGAAAATGCATTTAAAGCAATAAAAATTCAAATTGAGTGTCACGCCTCAACCAAAGGACTTATGCACACACTTCAACATGTATTTTGTTCAGGATGACCACCTGAAGCCTAAATGAGCATTAATTTGACCACACAACTCATTCCTATGAAGATACATTCAAACTCACAAAACGTGCTCAACTCGGGCTGAAAATGCATTTAAAGCAATAAAAACTCAAATTGAGTGTCACGCCTAAACCAAAGGACTTATGCACACACTTCAACATGTATTTAGTTCAGGATGTCCTCCTGAAGCCTAAATGAGCATTAATTTGACCACACAACTCATTCCTATGAAGATACATTCAAACTCACAAAAAGCGCTCAGCTCGGGCTGAAATGCATTTAAAGCAATAAAAACTCAAATCGAGTGTCACGCCCAAACCAAAGGACTTATGCACACACTTCAACATTTATTTAGTTCAGGATGA
This sequence comes from Hippocampus guttulatus, assembly GCF_054856545.1. Taxonomy (NCBI): domain Eukaryota; kingdom Metazoa; phylum Chordata; class Actinopteri; order Syngnathiformes; family Syngnathidae; genus Hippocampus; species Hippocampus guttulatus. The sequence goes on from NC_141265.1 coordinate 24,298,784, forward strand.
CCACCTGAAGCCTAAATGAGCATTAATTTGACCACACAACTAATTCCTATGAAGCTACATTCAAACTCACAAAACGTGCTCAGCTCGGGTGAAAATGCATTTAAAGCAATAAAAACTCAAATTGAGTGTCACGCCTAAACCAAAGGACTTATGCACACACTTCAACATGTATTTTGTTCAGGATGACCACCTGAAGCCTAAATGAGCATTAATTTGACCACACAACTCATTCCTATGAAGATACATTCAAACTCACAAAACGTGCTCAACTCGGGCTGAAAATGCATTTAAAGCAATAAAAACTCAAATTGAGTGTCACGCCTAAACCAAAGGACTTATGCACACACTTCAACATGTATTTAGTTCAGGATGTCCTCCTGAAGCCTAAATGAGCATTAATTTGACCACACAACTCATTACTATGAAGATACATTCAAACTCACAAAAAGTGCTCAGCTCGGGCTGAAAATGCATTTAAAGCAATAAAAACTCAAATTGAGTGTCACGCCCAAACCAAAGGACTTATGCACACACTTCAACATTTATTTAGTTCAGGATGACCACCTGGAGCCTAAATGAGCATTAATTTGACCACACAACTAATTCCTATGAAGCTACATTCAAACTCACAAAACGTGCTCAGCTCGGGCTGAAAATGCATTTAAAGCAATAAAAACTCAAATTGAGTGTCACGCCTAAACCAAAGGACTTATGCACACACTTCAACACGTATTTTGTTCAGGATGACCACCTGAAGCCTAAATGAGCATTAATTTGACCACACAACTGATTCCTATGAAGATACATTCAAACTCACAAAACGTGCTCAGCTCGGGCTGAAAATGCATTTAAAGCAATAAAAACTCAAATTGAGTGTCACGCCTAAACCAAAGGACTTATGCACACACTTCAACATGTATTTAGTTCAGGATGACCACCTAAAGCCTAAATGAGCATTAATTTGACCACACAACTCATTCCTATGAAGATACATTCAAACTCACAAAACGTGCTCAGCTCGGCCTGAAAATGCATTTAAAGCAATAAAAACTCAAATTGAGTGTCACACCTAAACCAAAGGACTTATGCAGACACTTCAACATGTATTTTGTTCAGGATGACCTCCTGAAGCCCATATAAGCATTAATTTGACCACACAACTCATTCCTATGAAGATACATTCAAAGTCAGAAAGCGCGCTCAGCTCGGGCTGAAAATGCATTTAAAGCAATAAAAACTCAAATTGAGTGTCACGCCTAAACCAAAGGACTTATGCACACACTTCAACATGTATTTAGTTCAGGATGACCACCTGAAGCCCAAATGAGCATTAATTTGACCACACAACTCATTCCTATGAAGATATGTTCAAACTCAAAAAAACATGCTCAGCTCGGGCTGAAAATGCATTTAAAGCAATAAAAACTCAAATTGAGTGTCACGCCTAAACCAAAGGACTTATGCGAACACTTCAACATGTATTTTGTTCAGGATGACCTCCTGAAGCCTAAATGAGCAAAAATTTGACCACACAACTCATTTCTATGAAGATACATTCAAAGTCAGAAAGCGTGCTCAGCTCGGGCTGAAAATGCATTTAAAGCAATAAAAACTCAAATTGAGTGTCACGCCTAAACCAAAGGACTTATGTACACACTTCATAATGTATTCTGTTCAGGATGACCTCCTGAAGCCTAAATGAGCAATAATATGACCACACAACTCATTCCTATGAAGATACATTCAAAGTCAGAAAGCGCGCTCAGCTCGGGCTGAAAATGCATTTAAAGCAATAAAAACTCAAATTGAGTGTCACGCCTAAACCAAAGGACTTATGCACACACTTCAACATGTATTTAGTTCAGGATGACCACCTGAAGCCTAAATGACCATTAATTTGACCACACAACTCATTCCTATGAAGATACATTCTAACTCACAAAACGTGCTCAGCTTGGCCTGAAAATGCATTTAAAGCAATAAAAACTCAAAATGAGTGTCACGCCCAAACCAAAGGACTTATGCGAACACTTCAACATGTATTTTGTTCAAGATGTCCTCCTGAAGCCTAAATGAGCATTAATATGATCACACATCTCATTCCTATGAAGATACATTCAAACTCAGAACACGTGCTCAGCTCGGGCTGAAAATGCATTTAAAGCAATAAAAACTCAAATTGAGTGTCACGCCTAAACCAAAGGACTTATGCACACACTTCAACATGTATTTAGTTCAGGATGACCACCTGAAGCCTAAATGAGCATTAATTTGACCACACAACTCATTCCTATGAAGATACATTCAAACTCACAAAACGTGCTCAGCTCGGGCTGAAAATGTATTTAAAGCAATAAAAACTCAAATTGAGTGTCACGCCTAAACCAAAGGACTTATGCACACACTTCAACATGTATTTTGTTCAGGATGACCACCTGAAGCCTAAATGAGCATTAATTTGACCACACAACTCATTCTATGAAGATACATTCAAACTCACAAAACGTGCTCAGCTCGGGCTGAAAATGCATTTAAAGCAATAAAAACTCAAATTGAGTGTAACGCCTAAACCAAAGGACTTATACACACTTCAACATGTATTTTGTTCAGGATGACCTCCTGAAGCCCATATGAGCATTAATTTGACCACACAACTCATTCCTATGAAGATACATTCAAAGTCAGAAAGCGCGCTCAGCTCGGGCTGAAAAAGCATTTAAAGCAATAAAAACTCAAATTGAGTGTCACGCCTAAACCAAAGGACTTATGCACACACTTCAACATGTATTTAGTTCAGGATGACCACCTGAAGCCTAAATGAGCATTAATTTGACCACACAACTCATTCTATGAAGATACATTCAAACTCACAAAACGTGCTCAGCTCGGGCTGAAAATGCATTTAAAGCAATAAAAACTCAAATTGAGTGTAACGCCTAAACCAAAGGACTTATACACACTTCAACATGTATTTTGTTCAGGATGACCTCCTGAAGCCCATATGAGCATTAATTTGACCACACAACTCATTCCTATGAAGATACATTCAAAGTCAGAAAGCACGCTCAGCTCGGGCTGAAAATGCATTAAAAGCAATAAAAACTCAAATTGAGTGTCACGCCTAAACCAAAGGACTTATGCACACACTTCAACATGTATTTTGTTCAGGATGACCTCCTGAAGCCTAAATGAGCATTAATTTGACCACACAACTCATTCCTATGAAGATACATTCAAACTCAGAAAACGCGCTCAGTTCGGGCTGAAAATGCATTTAAAGCAATAAAAACTCAAATTGAGTGTCACGCCTAAACCAAAGGACATATGCACACACTTCAACATGTATTTAGTTCAGGATGACCACCTGAAGCCTAAATGAGCATTAATTTGACCACACAACTCATTCCTATGAAGATACATTCAAACTCACAAAACGTGCTCAGCTCGGGCTGAAAATGCATTTAAAGCAATAAAAACTCAAATTGAGTGTCACGCCTAAACCAAAGGACTTATGCACACACTTCAACATGTATTTTGTTCAGGATGACCTCCTGAAACCCATATGAGCATTAATTTGACTACACAACTCATTCCTATGAAGATACATTCAAACTCACAAAACGTGCTCAGCTCGGGCTGAAAATGCATTTAAAGCAATAAAAACTCAAATTGAGTGTCACGCCTAAACCAAAGGACTTATGCACACACTTCAACATGTATTTAGTTCAGGATGACCACCTGAAGCCTAAATGAGCATTAATTTGACCACACAACTCATTCCTATGAAGATACATTCAAACTCACAAAACGTGCTCAGCTCGGGCTGAAAATGCATTTAAAGCAATAAAAACTCAAATTGAGTGTCACGCCTAAACCAAAGGACTTATGCACACACTTCAACATGTATTTTGTTCAGGATGACCACCTGAAGCCTAAATGAGCATTAATTTGACCACACAACTCATTCTATGAAGATACATTCAAACTCACAAAACGTGCTCAGCTCGGGCTGAAAATGCATTTAAAGCAATAAAAACTCAAATTGAGTGTAACGCCTAAACCAAAGGACTTATACACACTTCAACATGTATTTTGTTCAGGATGACCTCCTGAAGCCCATATGAGCATTAATTTGACCACACAACTCATTCCTATGAAGATACATTCAAAGTCAGAAAGCGCGCTCAGCTCGGGCTGAAAAAGCATTTAAAGCAATAAAAACTCAAATTGAGTGTCACGCCTAAACCAAAGGACTTATGCACACACTTCAACATGTATTTAGTTCAGGATGACCACCTGAAGCCTAAATGAGCATTAATTTGACCACACAACTCATTCTATGAAGATACATTCAAACTCACAAAACGTGCTCAGCTCGGGCTGAAAATGCATTTAAAGCAATAAAAACTCAAATTGAGTGTAACGCCTAAACCAAAGGACTTATACACACTTCAACATGTATTTTGTTCAGGATGACCTCCTGAAGCCCATATGAGCATTAATTTGACCACACAACTCATTCCTATGAAGATACATTCAAAGTCAGAAAGCGCGCTCAGCTCGGGCTGAAAATGCATTTAAAGCAATAAAAACTCAAATTGAGTGTCACACCTAAACCAAAGGACTTATGCACACACTTCAACATGTATTTTGTTCAGGATGACCTCCTGAAGCCCATATGAGCATTAATTTGACTACACAACTCATTCCTATGAAGATACATTCAAACTCACAAAACGTGCTCAGCTCGGGCTGAAAATGCATTTAAAGCAATAAAAACTCAAATTGAGTGTCACGCCTAAACCAAAGGACTTATGCACACACTTCAACATGTATTTTGTTCAGGATGACCTCCTGAAGCCCATATGAGCATTAATTTGACTACACAACTCATTCCTATGAAGATACATTCAAACTCACAAAACGTGCTCAGCTCGGGCTGAAAATGCATTTAAAGCAATAAAAACTCAAATTGAGTGTCACGCCTAAACCAAAGGACTTATGCACACACTTCAACATGTATTTTGTTCAGGATGACCTCCTGAAGCCCATATGAGCATTAATTTGACCACACAACTCATTCCTATGAAGATACATTCAAACACACAAAACGTGCTCAGCTCGGGCTGAAAATGCATTTAAAGCAATAAAAACTCAAATTGAGTGTCACGCCTAAACCAAAGGACTTATGCACACACTTCAACATGTATTTTGTTCAGGATGACCTCTGAAGCCTAAATGAGCAATAATTTGACCACACAACTCATTCCTATGAAGATACATTCAAGGTCAGAAAGCGCGCTCAGCTCAGGCTGAAAATGCATTAAAAGCAATAAAAACTCAAATTGAGTGTCACGCCTAAACCAAAGGACTTATGCACACACTTCAACATGTATTTTGTTCAGGATGACCTCCTGAAGCCTAAATGAGCATTAATTTGACCACACAACTCATTCCTATGAAGATACATTCAAACTCAGAAAACGCGCTCAGTTCGGCCTGAAAATGCATTTCGCAATAAAAACTCAAATTGAGTGTCACGCCTAAACCAAAGGGCTTATGCACACACTTCAACATGTATTTAGTTCAGGATGTCCTCCTGAAGCCTAAATGAGCATTAATTTGACTACACAACTCATTCCTATGAAGATACATTCAAACTCAGAAAACGCGCTCAGTTCGGCCTGAAAATGCATTTCGCAATAAAAACTCAAATTGGGTGTCACGCCTAAACCAAAGGGCTTATGCACACACTTCAACATGTATTTTGTTCAGGATGACCACCTGAAGCCTAAATGAGCATTAATTTGACCACACAACTCATTCTATGAAGATACATTCAAACTCACAAAACGTGCTCAGCTCGGGCTGAAAATGCATTTAAAGCAATAAAAACTCAAATTGAGTGTAACGCCTAAACCAAAGGACTTATACACACTTCAACATGTATTTTGTTCAGGATGACCTCCTGAAGCCCATATGAGCATTAATTTGACCATACAACTCATTCCTATGAAGATACATTCAAAGTCAGAAAGCGCGCTCAGCTCGGGCTGAAAAAGCATTTAAAGCAATAAAAACTCAAATTGAGTGTCACGCCTAAACCAAAGGACTTATGCACACACTTCAACATGTATTTAGTTCAGGATGACCACCTGAAGCCTAAATGAGCATTAATTTGACCACACAACTCATTCTATGAAGATACATTCAAACTCACAAAACGTGCTCAGCTCGGGCTGAAAATGCATTTAAAGCAATAAAAACTCAAATTGAGTGTAACGCCTAAACCAAAGGACTTATACACACTTCAACATGTATTTTGTTCAGGATGACCTCCTGAAGCCCATATGAGCATTAATTTGACCACACAACTCATTCCTATGAAGATACATTCAAACTCACAAAACGTGCTCAGCTCGGGCTGAAAATGCATTTAAAGCAATAAAAACTCAAATTGAGTGTCACGCCTAAACCAAAGGACTTATGCACACACTTCAACATGTATTTTGTTCAGGATGACCTCCTGAAGCCCATATGAGCATTAATTTGACCACACAACTCATTCCTATGAAGATACATTCAAACACAAAAAACGTGCTCAGCTCAGGCTGAAAATGCATTTAAAGCAATAAAAACTCAAATTGAGTGTCACGCCTAAACCAAAGGACTTATGCACACACTTCAACATGTATTTTGTTCAGGATGACCTCTGAAGCCTAAATGAGCAATAATTTGACCACACAACTCATTCCTATGAAGATACATTCAAAGTCAGAAAGCACGCTCAGCTCGGGCTGAAAATGCATTAAAAGCAATAAAAACTCAAATTGAGTGTCACGCCTAAACCAAAGGACTTATGCACACACTTCAACATGTATTTTGTTCAGGATGACCTCCTGAAGCCTAAATGAGCATTAATTTGACCACACAACTCATTCCTATGAAGATACATTCAAACTCAGAAAACGCGCTCAGTTCGGGCTGAAAATGCATTTAAAGCAATAAAAACTCAAATTGAGTGTCACGCCTAAACCAAAGGACTTATGCACACACTTCAACATGTATTTTGTTCAGGATGACCTCCTGAAGCCTATATTCCTATGAAGATACATTCAAACTCACAAAACGTGCTCAGCTCGGGCTGAAAATGCATTTAAAGCAATAAAAACTCAAATTGAGTGTCACGCCTAAACCAAAGGACTTATGCACACACTTCAACATGTATTTAGTTCAGGATGTCCTCCTGAAGCCTAAATGAGCAGTAATTTGACCACACAACTCATTCCTATGAAGATACATTTAACTCAAAAAACGTGCTCAGCTTGGGCAGAAAATGTATTTAAAGCAAAGAAAACTCAAATTGAGTGTCACGCCTAAACCAAAGGACTTATGCACACACTTGAACATGTATTTAGTTCAGGATGTCCTCCTGAAGCCTAAATAAGCATTAATTTGACCACACAACTCATTGCTATGAAGATACATTCAAACTCAGAAAACGAGCTCAGCTCGGGCTGAAAATGCATTTAAAGCAATAAAAATTCAAATTGAGTGTCACACCTAAACCAAAGGACTTATGCACACACTTCAACATGTCTTTTGTTCAGGATGGCCTCCTGAAGCATAAATGAGCATTAATTTGACTACACAACTCATTCCAATGAAGATACATTCAAAGTCACAAAACGTGCTCAGCTCGGCCTGAAAATGCATTTAAAGCAATAAAAACTCAAATTGAGTGTCACGCCCAAAACAAAGGACGTTTGCACACACTTCAACATGTATTTAGTTCAGGATGTCCTCCTGAAGCCTAAATGAGCATTAATTTGACTACACAACTCATTCCTATAAAGATACATTCAAACTCAAAAAACGTGCTCAGCTCGGCAAAAAATCCATTTAAAGCAATAAAAACTCAAATTGAGTGTCACGCCTAAACCAAAGGACTGATGCACACACTTCAACATGTATTTTGTTCAGGATGGCCTCCTGAAGCCTAAATGAGCATTAATTTGACTACACAACTCATTCCTATGAAGATACATTCAAAGTCAGAAAGCGCGCTCAGGTCGGGCTGAAAATGCATTCAAAGCAATAAAAACTCAAATTTAGTGTCACACTTAAACCAAAGGACTTCTGCACACACTTCAACATGGATTTTGTTCAGGATGACCTCCTGAAGCCCAAATGAGCATTAATTTGACCATACAACTCATTCCTATGAAGATACATTCAAACTCACAAAACGTGCTCAGCTCAGCCTGAAAATGCATTTAAAGCAATAAAAACTCAAATTGACTGTCACGCCCAAACCAAAGGACTTATGCACACACTTCAACATGTACTGAGTTCAGGATGTCCTCCTGAAGCCTAAATGAGCATTGTTTTGATCACACAACTCATTCCTATGAAGATACATTCAAACTCACAAAACGTGCTCAGCTCGGGCTGAAAATGCATTTAAAGCAATAAAAACTCAAATTGACTGTCACGCCTAAACCAAAGGACTTATGCACACACTTCAACATGTATTTAGTTCAGGATGTCCTCCTGAAGCCTAAATGAGCAGTAATTTGACCACACAACTCATTCCTATGAAGATACATTCAAACTCACAAAACGTGCTCAGCTCGGGCTGAAAATGCATTTAAAGCAATAAAAACTCAAATTGAGTGTCACGCCTAAACCAAAGGACTTATGCACACACTTCAACATGTATTTAGTTCAGGATGTCCTCCTGAAGCCTAAATGAGCAGTAATTTGACCACACAACTCATTCCTATGAAGATACATTTAACTCAAAAAACGTGCTCAGCTTGGGCAGAAAATGTATTTAAAGCAAAAAAAAACTCAAATTGAGTGTCACGCCTAAACCAAAGGACTTATGCACACACTTGAACATGTATTTAGTTCAGGATGTCCTCCTGAAGCCTAAATAAGCATTAATTTGACCACACAACTCATTGCTATGAAGATACATTCAAACTCAGAAAACGAGCTCAGCTCGGGCTGAAAATGCATTTAAAGCAATAAAAACTCAAATTGAGTGTCACACCTAAACCAAAGGACTTATGCACACACTTCAACATGTCTTTTGTTCAGGATGGCCTCCTGAAGCATAAATGAGCATTAATTTGACTACACAACTCATTCCAATGAAGATACATTCAAAGTCACAAAACGTGCTCAGCTCGGCCTGAAAATGCATTTAAAGCAATAAAAACTCAAATTGAGTGTCACGCCCAAAACAAAGGACGTTTGCACACACTTCAACATGTATTTAGTTCAGGATGTCCTCCTGAAGCCTAAATGAGCATTAATTTGACTACACAACTCATTCCTATAAAGATACATTCAAACTCAAAAAACGTGCTCAGCTCGGCAAAAAATGCATTTAAAGCAATAAAAACTCAAATTGAGTGTCACGCCTAAACCAAAGGACTGATGCACACACTTCAACATGTATTTTGTTCAGGATGGCCTCCTGAAGCCTAAATGAGCATTAATTTGACTACACAACTCATTCCTATGAAGATACATTCAAAGTCAGAAAGCGCGCTCAGGTCGGGCTGAAAATGCATTCAAAGCAATAAAAACTCAAATTTAGTGTCACACCTAAACCAAAGGACTTCTGCACACACTTCAACATGGATTTTGTTCAGGATGACCTCCTGAAGCCTAAATGAGCATTAATTTGACCATACAACTCATTCCTATGAAGATACATTCAAACTCACAAAACGTGCTCAGCTCGGCCTGAAAATGCATTTAAAGCAATGAAAACTCAAATTGACTGTCACGCCCAAACCAAAGGACTTATGCACACACTTCAACATGTACTGAGTTCAGGATGTCCTCCTGAAGCCTAAATGAGCATTGTTTTGATCACACAACTCATTCCTATGAAGATACATTCAAACTCACAAAACGTGCTCAGCTCGGGCTGAAAATGCATTTAAAGCAATAAAAACTCAAATTGACTGTCACGCCTAAACCAAAGGACTTATGCACACACTTCAACATGTATTTAGTTCAGGATGTCCTCCTGAAGCCTAAATGAGCAGTAATTTGACCACACAACTCATTCCTATGAAGATACATTCAAACTCACAAAACGTGCTCAGCTCGGGCTGAAAATGCATTTAAAGCAATAAAAACTCAAATTGAGTGTCACGCCTAAACCAAAGGACTAATGCACACACTTCAACATGTATTTAGTTCAGGATGTCCTCCTGAAGCCTAAATGAGCAGTAATTTGACCACACAACTCATTCCTATGAAGATACATTTAACTCAAAAAACGTGCTCAGCTTGGGCAGAAAATGTATTTAAAGCAAAAAAAAATCAAATTGAGTGTCACGCCTAAACCAAAGGACTTATGCACACACTTGAACATGTATTTTGTTCAGGATGTCCTGCTGAAGCCTAAATAAGCATTAATTTGACCACACAACTCATTCCTATGAAGATACATTCAAAGTCAGAAAGCGCGCTCAGCTCGGGCTGAAAATGCATTCAAAGCATTAAAAACTCAAATTTAGTGTCACACCTAAACCAAAGGACTTCTGCACACACTTCAACATGTATTTTGTTCAGGATGACCTCCTGAAGCCTATATTCCTATGAAGATACATTCAAACTCACAAAACGTGCTCAGCTCGGGCTGAAAATGCATTTAAAGCAATAAAAACTCAAATTGAGTGTCACGCCTAAACCATAGGACTTATGCACACACTTCAACATGTACTGAGTTCAGGATGTCCTCCTGAAGCCTAAATGAGCATTGTTTTGATCACACAACTCATTCCTATGAAGATACATTCAAACTCACAAAACGTGCTCAGCTCGGGCTGAAAATGCATTTAAAGCAATAAAAACTCAAATTTAGTGTCACACCTAAACCAAAGGACTTATGCACACACTTCAACATGTATTTTGTTCAGGATGACCTCCTGAAGCCTATATTCCTATGAAGATACATTCAAACTCACAAAACGTGCTCAGCTCGGGCTGAAAATGCATTTAAAGCAATAAAAACTCAAATTGAGTGTCACGCCTAAACCAAAGGACTTATGCACACACTTCAACATGTATTTAGTTCAGGATGTCCTCCTGAAGCCTAAATGAGCATTAATTTGACTACACAACTCATTCCAATGAAGATACATTCAAAGTCACAAAACGTGCTCAGCTCGGCCTGAAAATGCATTTAAAGCAATAAAAACTCAAATTGAGTGTCGCGCCCAAACCAAAGGACTTATGCACACACTTGAACATGTATTTAGTTCAGGATGTCCTCCTGAAGCCTAAATAAGCATTAATTTGACCACACAACTCATTCCTATGAAGATACATTCAAACTCAGAAAACGAGCTCAGCTCGGGCTGAAAATGCATTTAAAGCAATAAAAACTCAAATTGAGTGCCACACCTAAACCAAAGGACTTATGCACACACTTCAACATGTCTTTTGTTCAGGATGGCCTCCTGAAGCATAAATGAGCATTAATTTGACTACACAACTCATTCCAATGAAGATACATTCAAAGTCACAAAACGTGCTCAGCTCGGCCTGAAAATGTATTTAAAGCAATAAAAACTCAAATTGAGTGTCGCGCCCAAACCAAAGGACTTATGCACACACTTCAACATGTATTTTGTTCAGGATGACATCCTGAAGCCTAAATGAGAATTAATTTGACCACACAACTCATTCCTATGAAGATACATTCAAACTCACAAAACGTGCTCAGCTCGGGCTTAAAATGCATTTAAAGCAATGAAAACTTAAATTGAGTGTCACGCCTAAACCAAAGGACTTATGCACACACTTCAACATGTATTTTGTTCAGGATGACCTCCTCAAGTCTAAATCAGCAATAATTTGACCACACAACTCATTCCTATGAAGATACATTCAAAGTCAGAAAGCGCGCTCAGCTCGGGCTGAAAATGCATTTAATTTAAAGCAATAAAAACTCAAATTGAGTGTCACGCCTAAACCAAAGGACTTATGCACACACTTCAACATGTATTTTGTTCAGGATGACCTCCTTGAAGCCTAAATGAGCATTAATTTGACCACACAACTCATTCCTATGAAGATACATTCAAACTCACAAAACGTGCTCAGCTCGGGCTGAAAATGCATTTAAAGCAATACAAACTCAAATTGAGTGTCACGCCTAAACCAAAGGACTTATACACACACTTCAACATGTATTTTGTTCAGGATGACCTCCTGAAGCCCATATGAGCATTAATTTGACCACACAACTCATTCCTATGAAGATACATTCAAACACACAAAACGTGCTCAGCTCGGGCTGAAAATGCATTTAAAGCAATAAAAACTCAAATTGAGTGTCACGCCTAAACCAAAGGACTTATGCACACACTTCAACATGTATTTTGTTCAGGATGACCGACTGACGCCTAAAAGAGCATTAATTTGACCACACAACTCATTCCTATGAAGATACATTCAAACTCACAAAACGTGCTCAGCTCGGGCTGAAAATGCATTTAAAGCAATAAAAACTCAAATTGAGTGTCACGCCTAAACCAAAGGACTTATGCACACACTTGAACATGTATTTTGTTCAGGATGACCTCCTGAAGCCTAAATGAGCAATAATTTGACCACACAACTCATTCCTATGAAGATACATTCAAAGTCAGAAAGAGCGCTCAGCTCGGGCTGAAAATGCATTTAAAGCAATAAAAACTCAAATTGAGTGTCACGCCTAAACCAAAGGACTTATGCACACACTTCAACATGTATTTAGTTCAGGATGACCACCTGAAGCCTAAATGAGCATTAATTTGACTACACAACTCATTCCTATGAAGATACATTCAAACTCACAAAACGTGCTCAGCTCGGGCTTAAAATGCATTTAAAGCAATAAAAACTCAAATTGAGTGTCACGCCCAAACCAAAGGACTTATGCACACACTTCAACATGTACTGAGTTCAGGATGTCCTCCTGAAGCCTAAATGAGCATTGTTTTGATCACACAACTCATTCCTATGAAGATACATTCAAACTCACAAAACGTGCTCAGCTCGGGCTGAAAATGCATTTAAAGCAATAAAAACTCAAATTGACTGTCACGCCTAAACCAAAGGACTTATGCACACACTTCAACATGTATTTAGTTCAGGATGTCCTCCTGAAGCCTAAATGAGCAGTAATTTGACCACACAACTCATTCCTATGAAGATACATTCAAACTCACAAAACGTGCTCAGCTCGGGCTGAAAATGCATTTAAAGCAATAAAAACTCAAATTGAGTGTCACGCCTAAACCAAAGGACTTATGCACACACTTGAACATGTATTTAGTTCAGGATGTCCTCCTGAAGCCTAAATAAGCATTAATTTGACCACACAACTCATTGCTATGAAGATACATTCAAACTCAGAAAACGAGCTCAGCTCGGGCTGAAAATGCATTTAAAGCAATAAAAACTCAAATTGAGTGTCACACCTAAACCAAAGGACTTATGCACACACTTCAACATGTCTTTTGTTCAGGATGGCCTCCTGAAGCATAAATGAGCATTAATTTGACTACACAACTCATTCCAATGAAGATACATTCAAAGTCACAAAACGTGCTCAGCTCGGCCTGAAAATGCATTTAAAGCAATAAAAACTCAAATTGAGTGTCACGCCCAAAACAAAGGACGTTTGCACACACTTCAACATGTATTTAGTTCAGGATGTCCTCCTGAAGCCTAAATGAGCATTAATTTGACTACACAACTCATTCCTATAAAGATACATTCAAACTCAAAAAACATGCTCAGCTCGGCAAAAAATGCATTTAAAGCAATAAAAACTCAAATTGAGTGTCACGCCTAAACCAAAGGACTGATGCACACACTTCAACATGTATTTTGTTCAGGATGGCCTCCTGAAGCCTAAATGAGCATTAATTTGACTACACAACTCATTCCTATGAAGATACATTCAAAGTCAGAAAGCGCGCTCAGGTCGGGCTGAAAATGCATTCAAAGCAATAAAAACTCAAATTTAGTGTCACACCTAAACCAAAGGACTTCTGCACACACTTCAACATGGATTTTGTTCAGGATGACCTCCTGAAGCCTAAATGAGCATTAATTTGACCATACAACTCATTCCTATGAAGATACATTCAAACTCACAAAACGTGCTCAGCTCGGCCTGAAAATGCATTTAAAGCAATGAAAACTCAAATTGACTGTCACGCCCAAACCAAAGGACTTATGCACACACTTCAACATGTACTGAGTTCAGGATGTCCTCCTGAAGCCTAAATGAGCATTGTTTTGATCACACAACTCATTCCTATGAAGATACATTCAAACTCACAAAACGTGCTCAGCTCGGGCTGAAAATGCATTTAAAGCAATAAAAACTCAAATTGACTGTCACGCCTAAACCAAAGGACTTATGCACACACTTCAACATGTATTTAGTTCAGGATGTCCTCCTGAAGCCTAAATGAGCAGTAATTTGACCACACAACTCATTCCTATGAAGATACATTCAAACTCACAAAACGTGCTCAGCTCGGGCTGAAAATGCATTTAAAGCAATAAAAACTCAAATTGAGTGTCACGCCTAAACCAAAGGACTAATGCACACACTTCAACATGTATTTAGTTCAGGATGTCCTCCTGAAGCCTAAATGAGCAGTAATTTGACCACACAACTCATTCCTATGAAGATACATTTAACTCAAAAAACGTGCTCAGCTTGGGCAGAAAATGTATTTAAAGCAAAAAAAAATCAAATTGAGTGTCACGCCTAAACCAAAGGACTTATGCACACACTTCAACATGTATTTTGTTCAGGATGTCCTGCTGAAGCCTAAATAAGCATTAATTTGACCACACAACTCATTCCTATGAAGATACATTCAAAGTCAGAAAGCGCGCTCAGCTCGGGCTGAAAATGCATTCAAAGCAATAAAAACTCAAATTTAGTGTCACACCTAAACCAAAGGACTTCTGCACACACTTCAACATGTATTTTGTTCAGGATGACCTCCTGAAGCCTATATTCCTATGAAGATACATTCAAACTCACAAAACGTGCTCAGCTCGGGCTGAAAATGCATTTAAAGCAATAAAAACTCAAATTGAGTGTCACGCCTAAACCATAGGACTTATGCACACACTTCAACATGTACTGAGTTCAGGATGTCCTCCTGAAGCCTAAATGAGCATTGTTTTGATCACACAACTCATTCCTATGAAGATACATTCAAACTCACAAAACGTGCTCAGCTCGGGCTGAAAATGCATTTAAAGCAATAAAAACTCAAATTTAGTGTCACACCTAAACCAAAGGACTTATGCACACACTTCAACATGTATTTTGTTCAGGATGACCTCCTGAAGCCTATATTCCTATGAAGATACATTCAAACTCACAAAACGTGCTCAGCTCGGGCTGAAAATGCATTTAAAGCAATAAAAACTCAAATTGAGTGTCACGCCTAAACCAAAGGACTTATGCACACACTTCAACATGTATTTAGTTCAGGATGTCCTCCTGAAGCCTAAATGAGCATTAATTTGACTACACAACTCATTCCAATGAAGATACATTCAAAGTCACAAAACGTGCTCAGCTCGGCCTGAAAATGCATTTAAAGCAATAAAAACTCAAATTGAGTGTCGCGCCCAAACCAAAGGACTTATGCACACACTTGAACATGTATTTAGTTCAGGATGTCCTCCTGAAGCCTAAATAAGCATTAATTTGACCACACAACTCATTCCTATGAAGATACATTCAAACTCAGAAAACGAGCTCAGCTCGGGCTGAAAATGCATTTAAAGCAATAAAAACTCAAATTGAGTGTCACACCTAAACCAAAGGACTTATGCACACACTTCAACATGTCTTTTGTTCAGGATGGCCTCCTGAAGCATAAATGAGCATTAATTTGACTACACAACTCATTCCAATGAAGATACATTCAAAGTCACAAAACGTGCTCAGCTCGGCCTGAAAATGTATTTAAAGCAATAAAAACTCAAATTGAGTGTCGCGCCCAAACCAAAGGACTTATGCACACACTTCAACATGTATTTTGTTCAGGATGACATCCTGAAGCCTAAATGAGAATTAATTTGACCACACAACTCATTCCTATGAAGATACATTCAAACTCACAAAACGTGCTCAGCTCGGGCTTAAAATGCATTTAAAGCAATGAAAACTTAAATTGAGTGTCACGCCTAAACCAAAGGACTTATGCACACACTTCAACATGTATTTTGTTCAGGATGACCTCCTCAAGTCTAAATCAGCAATAATTTGACCACACAACTCATTCCTATGAAGATACATTCAAAGTCAGAAAGCGCGCTCAGCTCGGGCTGAAAATGCATTTAATTTAAAGCAATAAAAACTCAAATTGAGTGTCACGCCTAAACCAAAGGACTTATGCACACAGTTCAACATGTATTTTGTTCAGGATGACCTCCTTGAAGCCTAAATGAGCATTAATTTGACCACACAACTCATTCCTATGAAGATACATTCAAACTCACAAAACGTGCTCAGCTCGGGCTGAAAATGCATTTAAAGCAATAAAAACTCAAATTGAGTGTCACGCCTAAACCAAAGGACTTATACACACACTTCAACATGTATTTTGTTCAGGATGACCTCCTGAAGCCCATATGAGCATTAATTTGACCACACAACTCATTCCTATGAAGATACATTCAAACACACAAAACGTGCTCAGCTCGGGCTGAAAATGCATTTAAAGCAATAAAAACTCAAATTGAGTGTCACGACTAAACCAAAGGACTTATGCACACACTTCAACATGTATTTTGTTCAGGATGACCAACTGACGCCTAAAAGAGCATTAATTTGACCACACAACTCATTCCTATGAAGATACATTCAAACTCACAAAACGTGCTCAGCTCGGGCTGAAAATGCATTTAAAGCAATAAAAACTCAAATTGAGTGTCACGCCTAAACCAAAGGACTTATGCACACACTTGAACATGTATTTTGTTCAGGATGACCTCCTGAAGCCTAAATGAGCAATAATTTGACCACACAACTCATTCCTATGAAGATACATTCAAAGTCAGAAAGCGCGCTCAGCTCGGGCTGAAAATGCATTTAAAGCAATAAAAACTCAAATTGAGTGTCACGCCTAAACCAAAGCACTTATGCACACACTTCAACATGTATTTAGTTCAGGATGACCACCTGAAGCCTAAATGTGCATTAATTTGACTACACAACTCATTCCTATGAAGATACATTCAAACTCACAAAACGTGCTCAGCTCGGGCTTAAAATGCATTTAAAGCAATAAAAACTCAAATTGAGTGTCACGCCTAAACCAAAGGACTTATGCACACACTTCAACATGTATTTTGTTCAGGATGACCACCTGACGCCTAAATAAGCATTAATTTGACCACACAACTCATTCCTATGAAGATACATTCAAACTCACAAAACGTGCTCAGCTCGGGCTGAAAATGCATTTAAAGCAATAAAAACTCAAATTGAGTGTCACGCCTAAACCAAAGGACTTATACACACACTTCAACATGTATTTTGTTCAGGATGACCTCCTGAAGCCTAAATGAGCAATAATTTGACCACACAACTCATTCCTATGAAGATACATTCAAACTCACAAAACGTGCTCAGCTCGGGCTGAAAATGCATTTAAAGCAATAAAAACTCAAATTGAGTGTCACACCTAAACCAAAGGACTTATGCACACACTTCAACATGTATTTTGTTCAGGATGACCTCCTGAAACCCATATGAGCATTAATTTGACCACACAACTCATTCCTATGAAGATACATTCAAACTCACAAAACGTGCTCAGCTCGGGCTGAAAATGCATTTAAAGCAATAAAAACTCAAATTGAGTGTCACGCCTAAACCAAAGGACTTATGCACACACTTCAACATGTATTTTGTTCAGGATGACCACCTGAAGCCTAAATGAGCATTAATTTGACCACACAACTCATTCCTATGAAGATACATTCAAACTCACAAAATGTGCTCAGCTCGGGCTGAAAATGCATTTAAAGCAATGAAAACTCAAATTGACTGTCACGCCCAAACCAAAGGACTTATGCACACACTTCAACATGTACTGAGTTCAGGATGTCCTCCTGAAGCCTAAATGAGCATTGTTTTGATCACACAACTCATTCCTATGAAGATACATTCAAACTCACAAAACGTGCTCAGCTCGGGCTGACAATGCATTTAAAGCAATAAAAACTCAAATTGACTGTCACGCCTAAACCAAAGGACTTATGCACACACTTCAACATGTATTTAGTTCAGGATGTCCTCCTGAAGCCTAAATGAGCAGTAATTTGACCACACAACTCATTCCTATGAAGATACATTCAAACTCACAAAACGTGCTCAGCTCGGGCTTAAAATGCATTTAAAGCAATAAAAACTCAAATTGAGTGTCACGCCTAAACCAAAGGACTTATGCACACACTTCAACATGTATTTTGTTCAGGATGACCACCTGACGCCTAAATAAGCATTAATTTGACCACACAACTCATTCCTATGAAGATACATTCAAACTCACAAAACGTGCTCAGCTCGGGCTGAAAATGCATTTAAAGCAATAAAAACTCAAATTGAGTGTCACGCCTAAACCAAAGGACTTATACACACACTTCAACATGTATTTTGTTCAGGATGACCTCCTGAAGCCTAAATGAGCAATAATTTGACCACACAACTCATTCCTATGAAGATACATTCAAAGTCAGAAAGCGCGCTCAGCTCGGGCTGAAAAAGCATTTAAAGCAATAAAAACTCAAATTGAGTGTCACGCCTAAAACAAAGGACGTATGCACACACTTCAACATGTATTTAGTTCAGGATGACCACCTGAAGCCTAAATGAGCATTAATTTGACCACACAACTCATTCCTATGAAGATACATTCAAACTCACAAAACGTGCTCAGCTCGGGCTGAAAATGCATTTAAAGCAATAAAAACTCAAATTGAGTGTCACACCTAAACCAAAGGACTTATGCACACACTTCAACATGTATTTTGTTCAGGATGACCTCCTGAAACCCATATGAGCATTAATTTGACCACACAACTCATTCCTATGAAGATACATTCAAACTCACAAAACGTGCTCAGCTCGGGCTGAAAATGCATTTAAAGCAATAAAAACTCAAATTGAGTGTCACGCCTAAACCAAAGGACTTATGCACACACTTCAACATGTATTTTGTTCAGGATGACCACCTGAAGCCTAAATGAGCATTAATTTGACCACACAACTCATTCCTATGAAGATACATTCAAACTCACAAAATGTGCTCAGCTCGGGCTGAAAATGCATTTAAAGCAATGAAAACTCAAATTGACTGTCACGCCCAAACCAAAGGACTTATGCACACACTTCAACATGTACTGAGTTCAGGATGTCCTCCTGAAGCCTAAATGAGCATTGTTTTGATCACACAACTCATTCCTATGAAGATACATTCAAACTCACAGAACGTGCTCAGCTCGGGCTGAAAATGCATTTAAAGCAATAAAAACTCAAATTGACTGTCACGCCTAAACCAAAGGACTTATGCACACACTTCAACACGTATTTAGTTCAGGATGTCCTCCTGAAGCCTAAATGAGCAGTAATTTGACCACACAACTCATTCCTATGAAGATACATTCAAACTCACAAAACGTGCTCAGCTCGGGCTGAAAATAAATTTAAAGCAATAAAAACTCAAATTGAGTGTCACGCCTAAACCAAAGGACTAATGCACACACTTCAACATGTATTTAGTTCAGGATGTCCTCCTGAAGCCTAAATGAGCAGTAATTTGACCACACAACTCATTCCTATGAAGATACATTTAACTCAAAAAACGTGCTCAGCTTGGGCAGAAAATGTATTTAAAGCAAAAAAAAATCAAATTGAGTGTCACGCCTAAACCAAAGGACTTATGCACACACTTGAACATGTATTTTGTTCAGGATGTCCTGCTGAAGCCTAAATAAGCATTAATTTGACCACACAACTCATTCCTATGAAGATACATTCAAAGTCAGAAAGCGCGCTCAGCTCGGGCTGAAAATGCATTCAAAGCAATAAAAACTCAAATTTAGTGTCACACCTAAACCAAAGGACTTCTGCACACACTTCAACATGTATTTTGTTCAGGATGACCTCCTGAAGCCTATATTCCTATGAAGATACATTCAAACTCACAAAACGTGCTCAGCTTGGGCTGAAAATGCATTTAAAGCAATAAAAACTCAAATTGAGTGTCACGCCTAAACCATAGGACTTATGCACACACTTCAACATGTACTGAGTTCAGGATGTCCTCCTGAAGCCTAAATGAGCATTGTTTTGATCACACAACTCATTCCTATGAAGATACATTCAAAGTCAGAAAGCGCGCTCAGCTCGGGCTGAAAATGCATTCAAAGCAATAAAAACTCAAATTTAGTGTCACACCTAAACCAAAGGACTTCTGCACACACTTCAACATGTATTTTGTTCAGGATGACCTCCTGAAGCCTATATTCCTATGAAGATACATTCAAACTCACAAAACGTGCTCAGCTCGGGCTGAAAATGCATTTAAAGCAATAAAAACTCAAATTTAGTGTCACACCTAAACCAAAGGACTTATGCACACACTTCAACATGTATTTTGTTCAGGATGACCTCCTGAAGCCTATATTCCTATGAAGATACATTCAAACTCACAAAACGTGCTCAGCTCGGGCTGAAAATGCATTTAAAGCAATAAAAACTCAAATTGAGTGTCACGCCTAAACCAAAGGACTTATGCACACACTTCAACATGTATTTAGTTCAGGATGTCCTCCTGAAGCCTAAATGAGCATTAATTTGACTACACAACTCATTCCAATGAAGACACATTCAAAGTCACAAAACGTGCTCAGCTCGGCCTGAAAATGCATTTAAAGCAATAAAAACTCAAATTGAGTGTCGCGCCCAAACCAAAGGACTTATGCACACACTTGAACATGTATTTAGTTCAGGATGTCCTCCTGAAGCCTAAATAAGCATTAATTTGACCACACAACTCATTCCTATGAAGATACATTCAATCTCAGAAAACGAGCTCAGCTCGGGCTGAAAATGCATTTAAAGCAATAAAAACTCAAATTGAGTGTCACACCTAAACCAAAGGACTTATGCACACACTTCAACATGTCTTTTGTTCAGGATGGCCTCCTGAAGCATAAATGAGCATTAATTTGACTACACAACTCATTCCAATGAAGATACATTCAAAGTCACAAAACGTGCTCAGCTCGGGCTTAAAATGCATTTAAAGCAATGAAAACTTAAATTGAGTGTCACGCCTAAACCAAAGGACTTATGCACACACTTCAACATGTATTTAGTTCAGGATGACCGACTGACGCCTAAAAGAGCATTAATTTGACCACACAACTCATTCCTATGAAGATACATTCAAACTCACAAAACGTGCTCAGCTCGGGCTGAAAATGCATTTAAAGCAATAAAAACTCAAATTGAGTGTCACGCCTAAACCAAAGGACTTATGCACACACTTGAACATGTATTTTGTTCAGGATGACCTCCTGAAGCCTAAATGAGCAATAATTTGACCACACAACTCATTCCTATGAAGATACATTCAAAGTGAGAAAGCGCGCTCAGCTCGGGCTGAAAATGCATTTAAAGCAATAAAAACTCAAATTGAGTGTCACGCCTAAACCAAAGGACTTATGCACACACTTCAACATGTATTTAGTTCAGGATGACCACCTGAAGCCTAAATGAGCATTAATTTGACTACACAACTCATTCCTATGAAGATACATTCAAACTCACAAAACGTGCTCAGCTCGGGCTTAAAATGCATTTAAAGCAATAAAAACTCAAATTGAGTGTCACGCCTAAACCAAAGGACTTATGCACACACTTCAACATGTATTTTGTTCAGGATGACCACCTGACGCCTAAATAAGCATTAATTTGACCACACAACTCATTCCTATGAAGATACATTCAAACTCACAAAACGTGCTCAGCTCGGGCTGAAAATGCATTTAAAGCAATAAAAACTCAAATTGAGTGTCACGCCTAAACCAAAGGACTTATACACACACTTCAACATGTATTTTGTTCAGGATGACCTCCTGAAGCCTAAATGAGCAATAATTTGACCACACAACTCATTCCTATGAAGATACATTCAAAGTCAGAAAGCGCGCTCAGCTCGGGCTGAAAAAGCATTTAAAGCAATAAAAACTCAAATTGAGTGTCACGCCTAAAACAAAGGACGTATGCACACACTTCAACATGTATTTGGTTCAAGATGACCACCTGAAGCCTAAATGAGCATTAATTTGACCACACAACTCATTCCTATGAAGATACATTCAAACTCACAAAACGTGCTCAGCTCGGGCTGAAAATGCATTTAAAGCAATAAAAACTCAAATTGAGTGTCACACCTAAACCAAAGGACTTATGCACACACTTCAACATGTATTTTGTTCAGGATGACCTCCTGAAACCCATATGAGCATTAATTTGACCACACAACTCATTCCTATGAAGATACATTCAAACTCACAAAACGTGCTCAGCTCGGGCTGAAAATGCATTTAAAGCAATAAAAACTCAAATTGAGTGTCACGCCTAAACCAAAGGACTTATGCACACACTTCAACATGTATTTTGTTCAGGATGACCACCTGAAGCCTAAATGAGCATTAATTTGACCACACAACTCATTCCTATGAAGATACATTCAAACTCACAAAATGTGCTCAGCTCGGGCTGAGAATGCATTTAAAGCAATAAAAACTCAAATTGAGTGTCACGCCTAAACCAAAGGACTTATGCACACACTTCAACATGTATTTTGTTCAGGATGACCTCTGAAGCCTAAATGAGCATTAATTTGACCACACAACTCATTCCTATGAAGATACATTCAAACTCACAAAACGTGCTCAGCTCGGGCTGAAAATGCATTTAAAGCAATAAAAACTCAAATTGAGTGTCACACCTAAACCAAAGGACTTATGCGCACACTTCAACATGTATTTTGTTCAGGATGACCTCCTGAAGCCCATATGAGCATTAATATGACCACACAACTCATTCCTATGAAGATACATCCAAACTCACAAAACGTGCTCAGCTCGGGCTGAAAATGCATTGAAAGCAATAAAAACTCAAATTGAGTGTCACGCCTAAACCAAAGGACTTATGCACACACTTCAACATGTCTTTTGTTCAGGATGGCCTCCTGAAGCATAAATGAGCATTAATTTGACTACACAACTCATTCCAATGAAGATACATTCAAAGTCACAAAACGTGCTCAGCTCGGGCTGAAAATGCATTTAAAGCAATAAAAACTCAAATTGAGTGTCGCGCCCAAACCAAAGGACTTATGCACACACTTCAACATGTATTTTGTTCAGGATGACATCCTGAAGCCTAAATGAGCATTAATTTGACCACACAACTCATTCCTATGAAGATACATTCAAACTCACAAAACGTGCTCAGCTCGGGCTAAAAATGCATTTAAAGCAATAAAAACTCAAATTGAGTGTCACGCCTAAACCAAAGGACTTATGCACACACTTCAACATGTATTTAGTTCAGGATGACCACCTGAAGCCTAAATGAGCATTAATTTGACCACACAACTCATTCCTATGAAGATACATTCAAACTCACAAAACGTGCTCAGCTCGGGCTAAAAATGCATTTAAAGCAATAAAAACTCAAATTGAGTGTCACGCCTAAACCAAAGGACTTATGCACACACTTCAACATGTATTTTGTTCAGGATGACCTCCTTGAAGCCTAAATGAGCGATAATTTGACCACACAACTCATTCCTATGAAGATACATTCAAAGTCAGAAAGCGCGCTCAGCTCGGGCTGAAAATGCATTTAAAGCAATAAAAACTCAAATTGAGTGTCAGACCTAAACCAAAGGACTTATGCACACACTTCAACATGTATTTTGTTCGGGATGACCACCTGAAGCCTAAATGAGCATTAATTTGACCACACAACTCATTCCTATGAAGATACATTCAAACTCACAAAACGTGCTCAGCTCGGGCTGAAAATGCATTTAAAGCAATAAAAACTCAAATTGAGTGTCACGCCTAAACCAAAGGACTTATGCACACACTTCAACATGTCTTTTGTTCAGGATGGCCTCCTGAAGCATAAATGAGCATTAATTTGACTACACAACTCATTCCAATGAAGATACATTCAAAGTCACAAAACGTGCTCAGCTCGGCCTGAAAATGCATTTAAAGCAATAAAAACTCAAATTGAGTGTCGCGCCCAAACCAAAGGACTTATGCACACACTTCAACATGTATTTTGTTCAGGATGACATCCTGAAGCCTAAATGAGCATTAATTTGACTACACAACTCATTCCTATGAAGATACATTCAAACTCACAAAACGTGCTCAGCTCGGGCTGAAAATGCATTTAAAGCAATACAAACTCAAATTGAGTGTCACGCCTAAACCAAAGGACTTATGCACACACTTCAACGTGTGTTTTGTTCAGGATGACCACCTGAAGCCTAAATGAGCATTAATTTGACCACACAACTCATTCCTATGAAGATACATTCAAACTCACAAAATGTGCTCAGCTTGGGCTCAAAATGCATTTAAAGCAATGAAAACTTAAATTGAGTGTCACGCCTAAACCAAAGGACTTATGCACACACTTCAACATGTATTTAGTTCAGGATGACCACCTGAAGCCTAAATGAGCATTAATTTGACCACACAACTCATTCCTATGAAGATACATTCAAACTCACAAAACGTGCTCAGCTCGGGCTAAAAATGCATTTAAAGCAATAAAAACTCAAATTGAGTGTCACGCCTAAACCAAAGGACTTATGCACACACTTCAACATGTATTTTGTTCAGGATGACCTCCTTGAAGCCTAAATGAGAGATAATTTGACCACACAACTCATTCCTATGAAGATACATTCAAAGTCAGAAAGCGCGCTCAGCTCGGGCTGAAAATGCATTTAAAGCAATAAAAACTCAAATTGAGTGTCACACCTAAACCAAAGGACTTATGCACACACTTCAACATGTATTTTGTTCGGGATGACCACCTGAAGCCTAAATGAGCATTAATTTGACCACACAACTCATTCCTATGAAGATACATTCAAACTCACAAAACGTGCTCAGCTCGGGCTGAAAATGCATTTAAAGCGATAAAAACTCAAATTGAGTGTCACACCTAAACCAAAGGATTATGCACACACTTCAACATGTATTTTGTTCAGGATGACCTCCTGAAGCCTATATGAGCATTAATTTGACCACACAACTCATTCCTATGAAGATACATTCAAACTCACAAAACGTGCTCAGCTCGGGCTGAAAATGCATTTAAAGCAATAAAAACTCAAATTGAGTGTCACGCCTAAACCAAAGGACTTATGCACACACTTCAACATGTATTTTGTTCAGGATGACCTCCTGAAGCCCATATGAGCATTAATTTGACTACACAACTCATTCCTATGAAGATACATTCAAACTCACAAAACGTGCTCAGCTCGGGCTGAAAATGCATTTAAAGCAATAAAAACTCAAATTGAGTGTCACGCCTAAACCAAAGGACTTATGCACACACTTCAACGTGTGTTTTGTTCAGGATGACCACCTGAAGCCTAAATGAGCATTACTTTGACCACACAACTCATTCCTATGAAGATACATTCAAACTCACAAAACGTGCTCAGCTCGGGCTGAGAATGCATTTAAAGCAATAAAAACTCAAATTGAGTGTCACGCCTAAACCAAAGGACTTATGCACACACTTCAACATGTATTTTGTTCGGGATGACCACCTGAAGCCTAAATGAGCATTAATTTGACCACACAACTCATTCCTATGAAGATACATTCAAACTCACAAAACGTGCTCAGCTCGGGCTGAAAATGCATTTAAAGCGATAAAAACTCAAATTGAGTGTCACACCTAAACCAAAGGATTATGCACACACTTCAACATGTATTTTGTTCAGGATGACCTCCTGAAGCCTATATGAGCATTAATTTGACCACACAACTCATTCCTATGAAGATACATTCAAACTCACAAAACGTGCTCAGCTCGGGCTGAAAATGCATTTAAAGCAATAAAAACTCAAATTGAGTGTCACGCCTAAACCAAAGGACTAATGCACACACTTCAACGTGTGTTTTGTTCAGGATGACCACCTGAAGCCTAAATGAGCATTACTTTGACCACACAACTCATTCCTATGAAGATACATTCAAACTCACAAAACGTGCTCAGCTCGGGCTGAGAATGCATTTAAAGAAATAAAAACTCAAATTGAGTGTCACGCCTAAACCAAAGGACTTATGCACACACTTCAACATGTATTTTGTTCAGGATGACATCCTGAAGCCTAAATAAGCATTAATTTGACCACACAACTCATTCCTATGAAGATACATTCAAACTCACAAAACGTGCTCAGCTCGGGCTGAAAATGCATTTAAAGAAATAAAAACTCAAATTGAGTGTCACACCTAAACCAAAGGACTTATGCACACACTTCAACATGTATTTAGTTCAGGATGACATCCTGAAGCCCATATGAGCATTAATTTGTCTACACAACTCATTCCTATGAAGATACATTCAAACTCACAAAACGCGCTCAGCTCGGGCTGAAAATGCATTAAAAGCAATAAAAACTCAAATTGAGTGTCACGCCTAAACCAAAGGACTTATGCACACACTTCAACATGTATTTTGTTCAGGATGACCTTCTGAAGCCTAAATGAGCATTAATTTGACCACACACTCATTCCTATGAAGATACATTCAAACTCAAAAAACGCCCTCAGTTCGGCCTGAAAATGCATTTCGCAATAAAAACTCAAATTGAGTGTCACGCCTAAACCAAAGGGCTTATGCACACACTTCAACATATATTTAGTTCAGGATGTCCTCCTGAAGCCTAAATGAGCATTAATTTGACTACACAACTCATTCCTATGAAGATACATTCAAAGTCAGAAAGCGCGCTCAGCTCGGGCTGAAAATGCATTTAAAGCAATAAAAACTCAAATTGAGTGTCACGCCTAAACCAAAGGACTTATGCACACACTTCAACATGTATTTAGTTCAGGATGACCACCTGAAGCCTAAATGAGCATTAATTTGACCATACAACTCATTCCTATGAAGATACATTCAAACTCACAAAACGTGCTCAGTTCGGGCTGAAAATGCATTTAAAGCAAAAAAAAAAAACGCAAATTGAGTGTCACGCCTAAACAAAAGGACTTATGCACACACTTCAACATGTATTTTGTTCAGGATGACCTCCTGAAGCCTAAATAAGCATTAATTTGACCACACATCTCATTCCTATTAAGATACATTCAAAGTCAGAAAGCGCGCTCAGCTCGGGGTGAAAATGCATTTAAAGCAATAAAAACTCAAATTGAGTGTCACGCCTAAACCAAAGGACTTATGCACACACTTCAACATGTATTTAGTTCAGGATGACCTCCTGAAGCCCATATGAGCATTAATTTGACCACACAACTCATTCCTATGAAGATACATTCAAACTCACAAAACGTGCTCAGCTCGGGCTGAAAATGCATTTAAAGCAATACAAACTCAAATTGAGTGTCACGCCTAAACAAAAGGACTTATGCACACACTTCAACATGTATTTTGTTCAGGATGACCTCCTGAAGCCTAAATAAGCATTAATTTGACCACACAACTCATTCCTATGAAGATACATTCAAACTCACAAAACGCGCTCAGCTCGGGCTGAAAATGCATTTAAAGCAATAAAAAAATCAAATTGAGTGTCACGCCTAAACCAAAGGACTTATGCACACACTTCAACATGTATTTTGTTCAGGATAACCTCCTGAAGCCTAAATCAGCAATAATTTGACCACACAACTCATTCCTATGAAGATACATTCAAAGTCAGAAAGCGCGCTCAGCTCGGGGTGAAAATGCATTTAAAGCAATAAAAACTCAAATTGAGTGTCACGCCTAAACCAAAGGACTTATGCACACACTTCAACATGTATTTAGTTCAGGATGACCTCCTGAAGCCCATATGAGCATTAATTTGACCACACAACTCATTCCTATGAAGATACATTCAAACTCTCAAAACGTGCTCAGCTCGGGCTGAAAATGCATTTAAAGCAATACAAACTCAAATTGAGTGTCACGCCTAAACAAAAGGACTTATGCACACACTTCAACATGTATTTTGTTCAGGATGACCTCCTGAAGCCTAAATAAGCATTAATTTGACCACACAACTCATTCCTATGAAGATACATTCAAACTCACAAAACGCGCTCAGCTCGGGCTGAAAATGCATTTAAAGCAATAAAAAAATCAAATTGAGTGTCACGCCTAAACCAAAGGACTTATGCACACACTTCAACATGTATTTTGTTCAGGATAACCTCCTGAAGCCTAAATCAGCAATAATTTGACCACACAACTCATTCCTATGAAGATACATTCAAAGTCAGAAAGCGCGCTCAGCTCGGGGTGAAAATGCATTTAAAGCAATAAAAACTCAAATTGAGTGTCACGCCTAAACCAAAGGACTTATGCACACACTTCAACATGTATTTAGTTCAGGATGACCTCCTGAAGCCCATATGAGCATTAATTTGACCACACAACTCATTCCTATGAAGATACATTCAAACTCTCAAAACGTGCTCAGCTCGGGCTGAAAATGCATTTAAAGCAATACAAACTCAAATTGAGTGTCACGCCTAAACAAAAGGACTTATGCACACACTTCAACATGTATTTTGTTCAGGATGACCTCCTGAAGCCTAAATAAGCATTAATTTGACCACACAACTCATTCCTATGAAGATACATTCAAAGTCAGAAAGCGCGCTCAGCTCGGGCTGAAAATGCATTCAAAGCATTAAAAACTCAAATTTAGTGTCACACCTAAACCAAAGGACTTCTGCACACACTTCAACATGTATTTTGTTCAGGATGACCTCCTGAAGCCTATATTCCTATGAAGATACATTCAAACTCACAAAACGTGCTCAGCTCGGGCTGAAAATGCATTTAAAGCAATAAAAACTCAAATTGAGTGTCACGCCTAAACCATAGGACTTATGCACACACTTCAACATGTACTGAGTTCAGGATGTCCTCCTGAAGCCTAAATGAGCATTGTTTTGATCACACAACTCATTCCTATGAAGATACATTCAAACTCACAAAACGTGCTCAGCTCGGGCTGAAAATGCATTTAAAGCAATAAAAACTCAAATTTAGTGTCACACCTAAACCAAAGGACTTATGCACACACTTCAACATGTATTTTGTTCAGGATGACCTCCTGAAGCCTATATTCCTATGAAGATACATTCAAACTCACAAAACGTGCTCAGCTCGGGCTGAAAATGCATTTAAAGCAATAAAAACTCAAATTGAGTGTCACGCCTAAACCAAAGGACTTATGCACACACTTCAACATGTATTTAGTTCAGGATGTCCTCCTGAAGCCTAAATGAGCATTAATTTGACTACACAACTCATTCCAATGAAGATACATTCAAAGTCACAAAACGTGCTCAGCTCGGCCTGAAAATGCATTTAAAGCAATAAAAACTCAAATTGAGTGTCGCGCCCAAACCAAAGGACTTATGCACACACTTGAACATGTATTTAGTTCAGGATGTCCTCCTGAAGCCTAAATAAGCATTAATTTGACCACACAACTCATTCCTATGAAGATACATTCAAACTCAGAAAACGAGCTCAGCTCGGGCTGAAAATGCATTTAAAGCAATAAAAACTCAAATTGAGTGCCACACCTAAACCAAAGGACTTATGCACACACTTCAACATGTCTTTTGTTCAGGATGGCCTCCTGAAGCATAAATGAGCATTAATTTGACTACACAACTCATTCCAATGAAGATACATTCAAAGTCACAAAACGTGCTCAGCTCGGCCTGAAAATGTATTTAAAGCAATAAAAACTCAAATTGAGTGTCGCGCCCAAACCAAAGGACTTATGCACACACTTCAACATGTATTTTGTTCAGGATGACATCCTGAAGCCTAAATGAGAATTAATTTGACCACACAACTCATTCCTATGAAGATACATTCAAACTCACAAAACGTGCTCAGCTCGGGCTTAAAATGCATTTAAAGCAATGAAAACTTAAATTGAGTGTCACGCCTAAACCAAAGGACTTATGCACACACTTCAACATGTATTTTGTTCAGGATGACCTCCTCAAGTCTAAATCAGCAATAATTTGACCACACAACTCATTCCTATGAAGATACATTCAAAGTCAGAAAGCGCGCTCAGCTCGGGCTGAAAATGCATTTAATTTAAAGCAATAAAAACTCAAATTGAGTGTCACGCCTAAACCAAAGGACTTATGCACACACTTCAACATGTATTTTGTTCAGGATGACCTCCTTGAAGCCTAAATGAGCATTAATTTGACCACACAACTCATTCCTATGAAGATACATTCAAACTCACAAAACGTGCTCAGCTCGGGCTGAAAATGCATTTAAAGCAATACAAACTCAAATTGAGTGTCACGCCTAAACCAAAGGACTTATACACACACTTCAACATGTATTTTGTTCAGGATGACCTCCTGAAGCCCATATGAGCATTAATTTGACCACACAACTCATTCCTATGAAGATACATTCAAACA
The DNA here is from genome assembly GCF_054856545.1 of Hippocampus guttulatus. Classification (NCBI taxonomy): domain Eukaryota; kingdom Metazoa; phylum Chordata; class Actinopteri; order Syngnathiformes; family Syngnathidae; genus Hippocampus; species Hippocampus guttulatus. Next base: position 24,329,612 of record NC_141265.1, read on the forward strand.
CACAAAACGTGCTCAGCTCGGGCTGAAAATGCATTTAAAGCAATAAAAACTCAAATTGAGTGTCACGCCTAAACCAAAGGACTTATGCACACACTTCAACATGTATTTTGTTCAGGATGACCGACTGACGCCTAAAAGAGCATTAATTTGACCACACAACTCATTCCTATGAAGATACATTCAAACTCACAAAACGTGCTCAGCTCGGGCTGAAAATGCATTTAAAGCAATAAAAACTCAAATTGAGTGTCACGCCTAAACCAAAGGACTTATGCACACACTTGAACATGTATTTTGTTCAGGATGACCTCCTGAAGCCTAAATGAGCAATAATTTGACCACACAACTCATTCCTATGAAGATACATTCAAAGTCAGAAAGAGCGCTCAGCTCGGGCTGAAAATGCATTTAAAGCAATAAAAACTCAAATTGAGTGTCACGCCTAAACCAAAGGACTTATGCACACACTTCAACATGTATTTAGTTCAGGATGACCACCTGAAGCCTAAATGAGCATTAATTTGACTACACAACTCATTCCTATGAAGATACATTCAAACTCACAAAACGTGCTCAGCTCGGGCTTAAAATGCATTTAAAGCAATAAAAACTCAAATTGAGTGTCACGCCCAAACCAAAGGACTTATGCACACACTTCAACATGTACTGAGTTCAGGATGTCCTCCTGAAGCCTAAATGAGCATTGTTTTGATCACACAACTCATTCCTATGAAGATACATTCAAACTCACAAAACGTGCTCAGCTCGGGCTGAAAATGCATTTAAAGCAATAAAAACTCAAATTGACTGTCACGCCTAAACCAAAGGACTTATGCACACACTTCAACATGTATTTAGTTCAGGATGTCCTCCTGAAGCCTAAATGAGCAGTAATTTGACCACACAACTCATTCCTATGAAGATACATTCAAACTCACAAAACGTGCTCAGCTCGGGCTGAAAATGCATTTAAAGCAATAAAAACTCAAATTGAGTGTCACGCCTAAACCAAAGGACTTATGCACACACTTGAACATGTATTTAGTTCAGGATGTCCTCCTGAAGCCTAAATAAGCATTAATTTGACCACACAACTCATTGCTATGAAGATACATTCAAACTCAGAAAACGAGCTCAGCTCGGGCTGAAAATGCATTTAAAGCAATAAAAACTCAAATTGAGTGTCACACCTAAACCAAAGGACTTATGCACACACTTCAACATGTCTTTTGTTCAGGATGGCCTCCTGAAGCATAAATGAGCATTAATTTGACTACACAACTCATTCCAATGAAGATACATTCAAAGTCACAAAACGTGCTCAGCTCGGCCTGAAAATGCATTTAAAGCAATAAAAACTCAAATTGAGTGTCACGCCCAAAACAAAGGACGTTTGCACACACTTCAACATGTATTTAGTTCAGGATGTCCTCCTGAAGCCTAAATGAGCATTAATTTGACTACACAACTCATTCCTATAAAGATACATTCAAACTCAAAAAACATGCTCAGCTCGGCAAAAAATGCATTTAAAGCAATAAAAACTCAAATTGAGTGTCACGCCTAAACCAAAGGACTGATGCACACACTTCAACATGTATTTTGTTCAGGATGGCCTCCTGAAGCCTAAATGAGCATTAATTTGACTACACAACTCATTCCTATGAAGATACATTCAAAGTCAGAAAGCGCGCTCAGGTCGGGCTGAAAATGCATTCAAAGCAATAAAAACTCAAATTTAGTGTCACACCTAAACCAAAGGACTTCTGCACACACTTCAACATGGATTTTGTTCAGGATGACCTCCTGAAGCCTAAATGAGCATTAATTTGACCATACAACTCATTCCTATGAAGATACATTCAAACTCACAAAACGTGCTCAGCTCGGCCTGAAAATGCATTTAAAGCAATGAAAACTCAAATTGACTGTCACGCCCAAACCAAAGGACTTATGCACACACTTCAACATGTACTGAGTTCAGGATGTCCTCCTGAAGCCTAAATGAGCATTGTTTTGATCACACAACTCATTCCTATGAAGATACATTCAAACTCACAAAACGTGCTCAGCTCGGGCTGAAAATGCATTTAAAGCAATAAAAACTCAAATTGACTGTCACGCCTAAACCAAAGGACTTATGCACACACTTCAACATGTATTTAGTTCAGGATGTCCTCCTGAAGCCTAAATGAGCAGTAATTTGACCACACAACTCATTCCTATGAAGATACATTCAAACTCACAAAACGTGCTCAGCTCGGGCTGAAAATGCATTTAAAGCAATAAAAACTCAAATTGAGTGTCACGCCTAAACCAAAGGACTAATGCACACACTTCAACATGTATTTAGTTCAGGATGTCCTCCTGAAGCCTAAATGAGCAGTAATTTGACCACACAACTCATTCCTATGAAGATACATTTAACTCAAAAAACGTGCTCAGCTTGGGCAGAAAATGTATTTAAAGCAAAAAAAAATCAAATTGAGTGTCACGCCTAAACCAAAGGACTTATGCACACACTTCAACATGTATTTTGTTCAGGATGTCCTGCTGAAGCCTAAATAAGCATTAATTTGACCACACAACTCATTCCTATGAAGATACATTCAAAGTCAGAAAGCGCGCTCAGCTCGGGCTGAAAATGCATTCAAAGCAATAAAAACTCAAATTTAGTGTCACACCTAAACCAAAGGACTTCTGCACACACTTCAACATGTATTTTGTTCAGGATGACCTCCTGAAGCCTATATTCCTATGAAGATACATTCAAACTCACAAAACGTGCTCAGCTCGGGCTGAAAATGCATTTAAAGCAATAAAAACTCAAATTGAGTGTCACGCCTAAACCATAGGACTTATGCACACACTTCAACATGTACTGAGTTCAGGATGTCCTCCTGAAGCCTAAATGAGCATTGTTTTGATCACACAACTCATTCCTATGAAGATACATTCAAACTCACAAAACGTGCTCAGCTCGGGCTGAAAATGCATTTAAAGCAATAAAAACTCAAATTTAGTGTCACACCTAAACCAAAGGACTTATGCACACACTTCAACATGTATTTTGTTCAGGATGACCTCCTGAAGCCTATATTCCTATGAAGATACATTCAAACTCACAAAACGTGCTCAGCTCGGGCTGAAAATGCATTTAAAGCAATAAAAACTCAAATTGAGTGTCACGCCTAAACCAAAGGACTTATGCACACACTTCAACATGTATTTAGTTCAGGATGTCCTCCTGAAGCCTAAATGAGCATTAATTTGACTACACAACTCATTCCAATGAAGATACATTCAAAGTCACAAAACGTGCTCAGCTCGGCCTGAAAATGCATTTAAAGCAATAAAAACTCAAATTGAGTGTCGCGCCCAAACCAAAGGACTTATGCACACACTTGAACATGTATTTAGTTCAGGATGTCCTCCTGAAGCCTAAATAAGCATTAATTTGACCACACAACTCATTCCTATGAAGATACATTCAAACTCAGAAAACGAGCTCAGCTCGGGCTGAAAATGCATTTAAAGCAATAAAAACTCAAATTGAGTGTCACACCTAAACCAAAGGACTTATGCACACACTTCAACATGTCTTTTGTTCAGGATGGCCTCCTGAAGCATAAATGAGCATTAATTTGACTACACAACTCATTCCAATGAAGATACATTCAAAGTCACAAAACGTGCTCAGCTCGGCCTGAAAATGTATTTAAAGCAATAAAAACTCAAATTGAGTGTCGCGCCCAAACCAAAGGACTTATGCACACACTTCAACATGTATTTTGTTCAGGATGACATCCTGAAGCCTAAATGAGAATTAATTTGACCACACAACTCATTCCTATGAAGATACATTCAAACTCACAAAACGTGCTCAGCTCGGGCTTAAAATGCATTTAAAGCAATGAAAACTTAAATTGAGTGTCACGCCTAAACCAAAGGACTTATGCACACACTTCAACATGTATTTTGTTCAGGATGACCTCCTCAAGTCTAAATCAGCAATAATTTGACCACACAACTCATTCCTATGAAGATACATTCAAAGTCAGAAAGCGCGCTCAGCTCGGGCTGAAAATGCATTTAATTTAAAGCAATAAAAACTCAAATTGAGTGTCACGCCTAAACCAAAGGACTTATGCACACAGTTCAACATGTATTTTGTTCAGGATGACCTCCTTGAAGCCTAAATGAGCATTAATTTGACCACACAACTCATTCCTATGAAGATACATTCAAACTCACAAAACGTGCTCAGCTCGGGCTGAAAATGCATTTAAAGCAATAAAAACTCAAATTGAGTGTCACGCCTAAACCAAAGGACTTATACACACACTTCAACATGTATTTTGTTCAGGATGACCTCCTGAAGCCCATATGAGCATTAATTTGACCACACAACTCATTCCTATGAAGATACATTCAAACACACAAAACGTGCTCAGCTCGGGCTGAAAATGCATTTAAAGCAATAAAAACTCAAATTGAGTGTCACGACTAAACCAAAGGACTTATGCACACACTTCAACATGTATTTTGTTCAGGATGACCAACTGACGCCTAAAAGAGCATTAATTTGACCACACAACTCATTCCTATGAAGATACATTCAAACTCACAAAACGTGCTCAGCTCGGGCTGAAAATGCATTTAAAGCAATAAAAACTCAAATTGAGTGTCACGCCTAAACCAAAGGACTTATACACACACTTCAACATGTATTTTGTTCAGGATGACCTCCTGAAGCCTAAATGAGCAATAATTTGACCACACAACTCATTCCTATGAAGATACATTCAAACTCACAAAACGTGCTCAGCTCGGGCTGAAAATGCATTTAAAGCAATAAAAACTCAAATTGAGTGTCACACCTAAACCAAAGGACTTATGCACACACTTGAACATGTATTTTGTTCAGGATGACCTCCTGAAGCCTAAATGAGCAATAATTTGACCACACAACTCATTCCTATGAAGATACATTCAAAGTCAGAAAGCGCGCTCAGCTCGGGCTGAAAATGCATTTAAAGCAATAAAAACTCAAATTGAGTGTCACGCCTAAACCAAAGCACTTATGCACACACTTCAACATGTATTTAGTTCAGGATGACCACCTGAAGCCTAAATGTGCATTAATTTGACTACACAACTCATTCCTATGAAGATACATTCAAACTCACAAAACGTGCTCAGCTCGGGCTTAAAATGCATTTAAAGCAATAAAAACTCAAATTGAGTGTCACGCCTAAACCAAAGGACTTATGCACACACTTCAACATGTATTTTGTTCAGGATGACCACCTGACGCCTAAATAAGCATTAATTTGACCACACAACTCATTCCTATGAAGATACATTCAAACTCACAAAACGTGCTCAGCTCGGGCTGAAAATGCATTTAAAGCAATAAAAACTCAAATTGAGTGTCACGCCTAAACCAAAGGACTTATACACACACTTCAACATGTATTTTGTTCAGGATGACCTCCTGAAGCCTAAATGAGCAATAATTTGACCACACAACTCATTCCTATGAAGATACATTCAAACTCACAAAACGTGCTCAGCTCGGGCTGAAAATGCATTTAAAGCAATAAAAACTCAAATTGAGTGTCACACCTAAACCAAAGGACTTATGCACACACTTCAACATGTATTTTGTTCAGGATGACCTCCTGAAACCCATATGAGCATTAATTTGACCACACAACTCATTCCTATGAAGATACATTCAAACTCACAAAACGTGCTCAGCTCGGGCTGAAAATGCATTTAAAGCAATAAAAACTCAAATTGAGTGTCACGCCTAAACCAAAGGACTTATGCACACACTTCAACATGTATTTTGTTCAGGATGACCACCTGAAGCCTAAATGAGCATTAATTTGACCACACAACTCATTCCTATGAAGATACATTCAAACTCACAAAATGTGCTCAGCTCGGGCTGAAAATGCATTTAAAGCAATGAAAACTCAAATTGACTGTCACGCCCAAACCAAAGGACTTATGCACACACTTCAACATGTACTGAGTTCAGGATGTCCTCCTGAAGCCTAAATGAGCATTGTTTTGATCACACAACTCATTCCTATGAAGATACATTCAAACTCACAAAACGTGCTCAGCTCGGGCTGACAATGCATTTAAAGCAATAAAAACTCAAATTGACTGTCACGCCTAAACCAAAGGACTTATGCACACACTTCAACATGTATTTAGTTCAGGATGTCCTCCTGAAGCCTAAATGAGCAGTAATTTGACCACACAACTCATTCCTATGAAGATACATTCAAACTCACAAAACGTGCTCAGCTCGGGCTTAAAATGCATTTAAAGCAATAAAAACTCAAATTGAGTGTCACGCCTAAACCAAAGGACTTATGCACACACTTCAACATGTATTTTGTTCAGGATGACCACCTGACGCCTAAATAAGCATTAATTTGACCACACAACTCATTCCTATGAAGATACATTCAAACTCACAAAACGTGCTCAGCTCGGGCTGAAAATGCATTTAAAGCAATAAAAACTCAAATTGAGTGTCACGCCTAAACCAAAGGACTTATACACACACTTCAACATGTATTTTGTTCAGGATGACCTCCTGAAGCCTAAATGAGCAATAATTTGACCACACAACTCATTCCTATGAAGATACATTCAAAGTCAGAAAGCGCGCTCAGCTCGGGCTGAAAAAGCATTTAAAGCAATAAAAACTCAAATTGAGTGTCACGCCTAAAACAAAGGACGTATGCACACACTTCAACATGTATTTAGTTCAGGATGACCACCTGAAGCCTAAATGAGCATTAATTTGACCACACAACTCATTCCTATGAAGATACATTCAAACTCACAAAACGTGCTCAGCTCGGGCTGAAAATGCATTTAAAGCAATAAAAACTCAAATTGAGTGTCACACCTAAACCAAAGGACTTATGCACACACTTCAACATGTATTTTGTTCAGGATGACCTCCTGAAACCCATATGAGCATTAATTTGACCACACAACTCATTCCTATGAAGATACATTCAAACTCACAAAACGTGCTCAGCTCGGGCTGAAAATGCATTTAAAGCAATAAAAACTCAAATTGAGTGTCACGCCTAAACCAAAGGACTTATGCACACACTTCAACATGTATTTTGTTCAGGATGACCACCTGAAGCCTAAATGAGCATTAATTTGACCACACAACTCATTCCTATGAAGATACATTCAAACTCACAAAATGTGCTCAGCTCGGGCTGAAAATGCATTTAAAGCAATGAAAACTCAAATTGACTGTCACGCCCAAACCAAAGGACTTATGCACACACTTCAACATGTACTGAGTTCAGGATGTCCTCCTGAAGCCTAAATGAGCATTGTTTTGATCACACAACTCATTCCTATGAAGATACATTCAAACTCACAGAACGTGCTCAGCTCGGGCTGAAAATGCATTTAAAGCAATAAAAACTCAAATTGACTGTCACGCCTAAACCAAAGGACTTATGCACACACTTCAACATGTATTTAGTTCAGGATGTCCTCCTGAAGCCTAAATGAGCAGTAATTTGACCACACAACTCATTCCTATGAAGATACATTCAAACTCACAAAACGTGCTCAGCTCGGGCTGAAAATGCATTTAAAGCAATAAAAACTCAAATTGAGTGTCACGCCTAAACCAAAGGACTAATGCACACACTTCAACATGTATTTAGTTCAGGATGTCCTCCTGAAGCCTAAATGAGCAGTAATTTGACCACACAACTCATTCCTATGAAGATACATTTAACTCAAAAAACGTGCTCAGCTTGGGCAGAAAATGTATTTAAAGCAAAAAAAAATCAAATTGAGTGTCACGCCTAAACCAAAGGACTTATGCACACACTTGAACATGTATTTTGTTCAGGATGTCCTGCTGAAGCCTAAATAAGCATTAATTTGACCACACAACTCATTCCTATGAAGATACATTCAAAGTCAGAAATCGCGCTCAGCTCGGGCTGAAAATGCATTCAAAGCAATAAAAACTCAAATTTAGTGTCACACCTAAACCAAAGGACTTCTGCACACACTTCAACATGTATTTTGTTCAGGATGACCTCCTGAAGCCTATATTCCTATGAAGATACATTCAAACTCACAAAACGTGCTCAGCTTGGGCTGAAAATGCATTTAAAGCAATAAAAACTCAAATTGAGTGTCACGCCTAAACCATAGGACTTATGCACACACTTCAACATGTACTGAGTTCAGGATGTCCTCCTGAAGCCTAAATGAGCATTGTTTTGATCACACAACTCATTCCTATGAAGATACATTCAAAGTCAGAAAGCGCGCTCAGCTCGGGCTGAAAATGCATTCAAAGCAATAAAAACTCAAATTTAGTGTCACACCTAAACCAAAGGACTTCTGCACACACTTCAACATGTATTTTGTTCAGGATGACCTCCTGAAGCCTATATTCCTATGAAGATACATTCAAACTCACAAAACGTGCTCAGCTCGGGCTGAAAATGCATTTAAAGCAATAAAAACTCAAATTTAGTGTCACACCTAAACCAAAGGACTTATGCACACACTTCAACATGTATTTTGTTCAGGATGACCTCCTGAAGCCTATATTCCTATGAAGATACATTCAAACTCACAAAACGTGCTCAGCTCGGGCTGAAAATGCATTTAAAGCAATAAAAACTCAAATTGAGTGTCACGCCTAAACCAAAGGACTTATGCACACACTTCAACATGTATTTAGTTCAGGATGTCCTCCTGAAGCCTAAATGAGCATTAATTTGACTACACAACTCATTCCAATGAAGACACATTCAAAGTCACAAAACGTGCTCAGCTCGGCCTGAAAATGCATTTAAAGCAATAAAAACTCAAATTGAGTGTCGCGCCCAAACCAAAGGACTTATGCACACACTTGAACATGTATTTAGTTCAGGATGTCCTCCTGAAGCCTAAATAAGCATTAATTTGACCACACAACTCATTCCTATGAAGATACATTCAATCTCAGAAAACGAGCTCAGCTCGGGCTGAAAATGCATTTAAAGCAATAAAAACTCAAATTGAGTGTCACACCTAAACCAAAGGACTTATGCACACACTTCAACATGTCTTTTGTTCAGGATGGCCTCCTGAAGCATAAATGAGCATTAATTTGACTACACAACTCATTCCAATGAAGATACATTCAAAGTCACAAAACGTGCTCAGCTCGGGCTTAAAATGCATTTAAAGCAATGAAAACTTAAATTGAGTGTCACGCCTAAACCAAAGGACTTATGCACACACTTCAACATGTATTTAGTTCAGGATGACCGACTGACGCCTAAAAGAGCATTAATTTGACCACACAACTCATTCCTATGAAGATACATTCAAACTCACAAAACGTGCTCAGCTCGGGCTGAAAATGCATTTAAAGCAATAAAAACTCAAATTGAGTGTCACGCCTAAACCAAAGGACTTATGCACACACTTGAACATGTATTTTGTTCAGGATGACCTCCTGAAGCCTAAATGAGCAATAATTTGACCACACAACTCATTCCTATGAAGATACATTCAAAGTGAGAAAGCGCGCTCAGCTCGGGCTGAAAATGCATTTAAAGCAATAAAAACTCAAATTGAGTGTCACGCCTAAACCAAAGGACTTATGCACACACTTCAACATGTATTTAGTTCAGGATGACCACCTGAAGCCTAAATGAGCATTAATTTGACTACACAACTCATTCCTATGAAGATACATTCAAACTCACAAAACGTGCTCAGCTCGGGCTTAAAATGCATTTAAAGCAATAAAAACTCAAATTGAGTGTCACGCCTAAACCAAAGGACTTATGCACACACTTCAACATGTATTTTGTTCAGGATGACCACCTGACGCCTAAATAAGCATTAATTTGACCACACAACTCATTCCTATGAAGATACATTCAAACTCACAAAACGTGCTCAGCTCGGGCTGAAAATGCATTTAAAGCAATAAAAACTCAAATTGAGTGTCACGCCTAAACCAAAGGACTTATACACACACTTCAACATGTATTTTGTTCAGGATGACCTCCTGAAGCCTAAATGAGCAATAATTTGACCACACAACTCATTCCTATGAAGATACATTCAAAGTCAGAAAGCGCGCTCAGCTCGGGCTGAAAAAGCATTTAAAGCAATAAAAACTCAAATTGAGTGTCACGCCTAAAACAAAGGACGTATGCACACACTTCAACATGTATTTGGTTCAGGATGACCACCTGAAGCCTAAATGAGCATTAATTTGACCACACAACTCATTCCTATGAAGATACATTCAAACTCACAAAACGTGCTCAGCTCGGGCTGAAAATGCATTTAAAGCAATAAAAACTCAAATTGAGTGTCACACCTAAACCAAAGGACTTATGCACACACTTCAACATGTATTTTGTTCAGGATGACCTCCTGAAACCCATATGAGCATTAATTTGACCACACAACTCATTCCTATGAAGATACATTCAAACTCACAAAACGTGCTCAGCTCGGGCTGAAAATGCATTTAAAGCAATAAAAACTCAAATTGAGTGTCACGCCTAAACCAAAGGACTTATGCACACACTTCAACATGTATTTTGTTCAGGATGACCACCTGAAGCCTAAATGAGCATTAATTTGACCACACAACTCATTCCTATGAAGATACATTCAAACTCACAAAATGTGCTCAGCTCGGGCTGAGAATGCATTTAAAGCAATAAAAACTCAAATTGAGTGTCACGCCTAAACCAAAGGACTTATGCACACACTTCAACATGTATTTTGTTCAGGATGACCTCTGAAGCCTAAATGAGCATTAATTTGACCACACAACTCATTCCTATGAAGATACATTCAAACTCACAAAACGTGCTCAGCTCGGGCTGAAAATGCATTTAAAGCAATAAAAACTCAAATTGAGTGTCACACCTAAACCAAAGGACTTATGCGCACACTTCAACATGTATTTTGTTCAGGATGACCTCCTGAAGCCCATATGAGCATTAATATGACCACACAACTCATTCCTATGAAGATACATCCAAACTCACAAAACGTGCTCAGCTCGGGCTGAAAATGCATTGAAAGCAATAAAAACTCAAATTGAGTGTCACGCCTAAACCAAAGGACTTATGCACACACTTCAACATGTCTTTTGTTCAGGATGGCCTCCTGAAGCATAAATGAGCATTAATTTGACTACACAACTCATTCCAATGAAGATACATTCAAAGTCACAAAACGTGCTCAGCTCGGGCTGAAAATGCATTTAAAGCAATAAAAACTCAAATTGAGTGTCGCGCCCAAACCAAAGGACTTATGCACACACTTCAACATGTATTTTGTTCAGGATGACATCCTGAAGCCTAAATGAGCATTAATTTGACCACACAACTCATTCCTATGAAGATACATTCAAACTCACAAAACGTGCTCAGCTCGGGCTAAAAATGCATTTAAAGCAATAAAAACTCAAATTGAGTGTCACGCCTAAACCAAAGGACTTATGCACACACTTCAACATGTATTTAGTTCAGGATGACCACCTGAAGCCTAAATGAGCATTAATTTGACCACACAACTCATTCCTATGAAGATACATTCAAACTCACAAAACGTGCTCAGCTCGGGCTAAAAATGCATTTAAAGCAATAAAAACTCAAATTGAGTGTCACGCCTAAACCAAAGGACTTATGCACACACTTCAACATGTATTTTGTTCAGGATGACCTCCTTGAAGCCTAAATGAGCGATAATTTGACCACACAACTCATTCCTATGAAGATACATTCAAAGTCAGAAAGCGCGCTCAGCTCGGGCTGAAAATGCATTTAAAGCAATAAAAACTCAAATTGAGTGTCAGACCTAAACCAAAGGACTTATGCACACACTTCAACATGTATTTTGTTCGGGATGACCACCTGAAGCCTAAATGAGCATTAATTTGACCACACAACTCATTCCTATGAAGATACATTCAAACTCACAAAACGTGCTCAGCTCGGGCTGAAAATGCATTTAAAGCAATAAAAACTCAAATTGAGTGTCACGCCTAAACCAAAGGACTTATGCACACACTTCAACATGTCTTTTGTTCAGGATGGCCTCCTGAAGCATAAATGAGCATTAATTTGACTACACAACTCATTCCAATGAAGATACATTCAAAGTCACAAAACGTGCTCAGCTCGGCCTGAAAATGCATTTAAAGCAATAAAAACTCAAATTGAGTGTCGCGCCCAAACCAAAGGACTTATGCACACACTTCAACATGTATTTTGTTCAGGATGACATCCTGAAGCCTAAATGAGCATTAATTTGACTACACAACTCATTCCTATGAAGATACATTCAAACTCACAAAACGTGCTCAGCTCGGGCTGAAAATGCATTTAAAGCAATACAAACTCAAATTGAGTGTCACGCCTAAACCAAAGGACTTATGCACACACTTCAACGTGTGTTTTGTTCAGGATGACCACCTGAAGCCTAAATGAGCATTAATTTGACCACACAACTCATTCCTATGAAGATACATTCAAACTCACAAAATGTGCTCAGCTTGGGCTCAAAATGCATTTAAAGCAATGAAAACTTAAATTGAGTGTCACGCCTAAACCAAAGGACTTATGCACACACTTCAACATGTATTTAGTTCAGGATGACCACCTGAAGCCTAAATGAGCATTAATTTGACCACACAACTCATTCCTATGAAGATACATTCAAACTCACAAAACGTGCTCAGCTCGGGCTAAAAATGCATTTAAAGCAATAAAAACTCAAATTGAGTGTCACGCCTAAACCAAAGGACTTATGCACACACTTCAACATGTATTTTGTTCAGGATGACCTCCTTGAAGCCTAAATGAGAGATAATTTGACCACACAACTCATTCCTATGAAGATACATTCAAAGTCAGAAAGCGCGCTCAGCTCGGGCTGAAAATGCATTTAAAGCAATAAAAACTCAAATTGAGTGTCACACCTAAACCAAAGGACTTATGCACACACTTCAACATGTATTTTGTTCGGGATGACCACCTGAAGCCTAAATGAGCATTAATTTGACCACACAACTCATTCCTATGAAGATACATTCAAACTCACAAAACGTGCTCAGCTCGGGCTGAAAATGCATTTAAAGCGATAAAAACTCAAATTGAGTGTCACACCTAAACCAAAGGATTATGCACACACTTCAACATGTATTTTGTTCAGGATGACCTCCTGAAGCCTATATGAGCATTAATTTGACCACACAACTCATTCCTATGAAGATACATTCAAACTCACAAAACGTGCTCAGCTCGGGCTGAAAATGCATTTAAAGCAATAAAAACTCAAATTGAGTGTCACGCCTAAACCAAAGGACTTATGCACACACTTCAACATGTATTTTGTTCAGGATGACCTCCTGAAGCCCATATGAGCATTAATTTGACTACACAACTCATTCCTATGAAGATACATTCAAACTCACAAAACGTGCTCAGCTCGGGCTGAAAATGCATTTAAAGCAATAAAAACTCAAATTGAGTGTCACGCCTAAACCAAAGGACTTATGCACACACTTCAACGTGTGTTTTGTTCAGGATGACCACCTGAAGCCTAAATGAGCATTACTTTGACCACACAACTCATTCCTATGAAGATACATTCAAACTCACAAAACGTGCTCAGCTCGGGCTGAGAATGCATTTAAAGCAATAAAAACTCAAATTGAGTGTCACGCCTAAACCAAAGGACTTATGCACACACTTCAACATGTATTTTGTTCGGGATGACCACCTGAAGCCTAAATGAGCATTAATTTGACCACACAACTCATTCCTATGAAGATACATTCAAACTCACAAAACGTGCTCAGCTCGGGCTGAAAATGCATTTAAAGCGATAAAAACTCAAATTGAGTGTCACACCTAAACCAAAGGATTATGCACACACTTCAACATGTATTTTGTTCAGGATGACCTCCTGAAGCCTATATGAGCATTAATTTGACCACACAACTCATTCCTATGAAGATACATTCAAACTCACAAAACGTGCTCAGCTCGGGCTGAAAATGCATTTAAAGCAATAAAAACTCAAATTGAGTGTCACGCCTAAACCAAAGGACTAATGCACACACTTCAACGTGTGTTTTGTTCAGGATGACCACCTGAAGCCTAAATGAGCATTACTTTGACCACACAACTCATTCCTATGAAGATACATTCAAACTCACAAAACGTGCTCAGCTCGGGCTGAGAATGCATTTAAAGAAATAAAAACTCAAATTGAGTGTCACGCCTAAACCAAAGGACTTATGCACACACTTCAACATGTATTTTGTTCAGGATGACATCCTGAAGCCTAAATAAGCATTAATTTGACCACACAACTCATTCCTATGAAGATACATTCAAACTCACAAAACGTGCTCAGCTCGGGCTGAAAATGCATTTAAAGAAATAAAAACTCAAATTGAGTGTCACACCTAAACCAAAGGACTTATGCACACACTTCAACATGTATTTAGTTCAGGATGACATCCTGAAGCCCATATGAGCATTAATTTGTCTACACAACTCATTCCTATGAAGATACATTCAAACTCACAAAACGCGCTCAGCTCGGGCTGAAAATGCATTAAAAGCAATAAAAACTCAAATTGAGTGTCACGCCTAAACCAAAGGACTTATGCACACACTTCAACATGTATTTTGTTCAGGATGACCTTCTGAAGCCTAAATGAGCATTAATTTGACCACACACTCATTCCTATGAAGATACATTCAAACTCAAAAAACGCCCTCAGTTCGGCCTGAAAATGCATTTCGCAATAAAAACTCAAATTGAGTGTCACGCCTAAACCAAAGGGCTTATGCACACACTTCAACATATATTTAGTTCAGGATGTCCTCCTGAAGCCTAAATGAGCATTAATTTGACTACACAACTCATTCCTATGAAGATACATTCAAAGTCAGAAAGCGCGCTCAGCTCGGGCTGAAAATGCATTTAAAGCAATAAAAACTCAAATTGAGTGTCACGCCTAAACCAAAGGACTTATGCACACACTTCAACATGTATTTAGTTCAGGATGACCACCTGAAGCCTAAATGAGCATTAATTTGACCACACAACTCATTCCTATGAAGATACATTCAAACTCACAAAACGTGCTCAGCTCGGGCTGAAAATGCATTTAAAGCAATACAAACTCAAATTGAGTGTCACGCCTAAACAAAAGGACTTATGCACACACTTCAACATGTATTTTGTTCAGGATGACCTCCTGAAGCCTAAATAAGCATTAATTTGACCACACAACTCATTCCTATGAAGATACATTCAAACTCACAAAACGCGCTCAGCTCGGGCTGAAAATGCATTTAAAGCAATAAAAAAATCAAATTGAGTGTCACGCCTAAACCAAAGGACTTATGCACACACTTCAACATGTATTTTGTTCAGGATAACCTCCTGAAGCCTAAATCAGCAATAATTTGACCACACAACTCATTCCTATGAAGATACATTCAAAGTCAGAAAGCGCGCTCAGCTCGGGGTGAAAATGCATTTAAAGCAATAAAAACTCAAATTGAGTGTCACGCCTAAACCAAAGGACTTATGCACACACTTCAACATGTATTTAGTTCAGGATGACCTCCTGAAGCCCATATGAGCATTAATTTGACCACACAACTCATTCCTATGAAGATACATTCAAACTCTCAAAACGTGCTCAGCTCGGGCTGAAAATGCATTTAAAGCAATACAAACTCAAATTGAGTGTCACGCCTAAACAAAAGGACTTATGCACACACTTCAACATGTATTTTGTTCAGGATGACCTCCTGAAGCCTAAATAAGCATTAATTTGACCACACAACTCATTCCTATGAAGATACATTCAAACTCACAAAACGCGCTCAGCTCGGGCTGAAAATGCATTTAAAGCAATAAAAAAATCAAATTGAGTGTCACGCCTAAACCAAAGGACTTATGCACACACTTCAACATGTATTTTGTTCAGGATAACCTCCTGAAGCCTAAATCAGCAATAATTTGACCACACAACTCATTCCTATGAAGATACATTCAAAGTCAGAAAGCGCGCTCAGCTCGGGGTGAAAATGCATTTAAAGCAATAAAAACTCAAATTGAGTGTCACGCCTAAACCAAAGGACTTATGCACACACTTCAACATGTATTTAGTTCAGGATGACCTCCTGAAGCCCATATGAGCATTAATTTGACCACACAACTCATTCCTATGAAGATACATTCAAACTCTCAAAACGTGCTCAGCTCGGGCTGAAAATGCATTTAAAGCAATACAAACTCAAATTGAGTGTCACGCCTAAACAAAAGGACTTATGCACACACTTCAACATGTATTTTGTTCAGGATGACCTCCTGAAGCCTAAATAAGCATTAATTTGACCACACAACTCATTCCTATGAAGATACATTCAAACTCACAAAACGCGCTCAGCTCGGGCTGAAAATGCATTTAAAGCAATAAAAAAATCAAATTGAGTGTCACGCCTAAACCAAAGGACTTAATCACACACTTCAACATGTATTTTGTTCAGGATAACCTCCTGAAGCCTAAATCAGCAATAATTTGACCACACAACTCATTCCTATGAAGATACATTCAAAGTCAGAAAGCGCGCTCAGCTCGGGCTGAAAATGCATTTAAAGCAATAAAAACTCAAATTGAGTGTCACACCTAAACCAAACGACTTATGCACACACTTCAACATGTATTTAGTTCCGGATGACCACCTGAACCCTAAATGAGCATTAATTTTTACCACACAACTCATTCCTATAAAGATACATTCAAACTCACAAAACGTGCTCAGCTCGGGCTGAAAATGCATTTAAAGCAAAAAAAACTCAAATTGAGTGTCACGCCTAAACCAAAGGACTTATGCACACACTTGAACATGTATTTAGTTCAGGATGTCCTCCTGAAGCCTAAATAAGCATTAATTTGACCACACAACTCATTGCTATGAAGATACATTCAATCTCAGAAAACGAGCTCAGCTCGGGCTGAAAATGCATTTAAAGCAATAAAAACTCAAATTGAGTGTCACACCTAAACCAAAGGACTTATGCACACACTTCAACATGTCTTTTGTTCAGGATGGCCTCCTGAAGCATAAATGAGCATTAATTTGACTACACAACTCATTCCAATGAAGATACATTCAAAGTCACAAAACGTGCTCAGCTCGGCCTGAAAATGCATTTAAAGCAATAAAAACTCAAATTGAGTGTCACGCCCAAAACAAAGGACGTTTGCACACACTTCAACATGTATTTAGTTCAGGATGTCCTCCTGAAGCCTAAATGAGCATTAATTTGACTACACAACTCATTCCTATAAAGATACATTCAAACTCAAAAAACGTGCTCAGCTCGGCAAAAAATGCATTGAAAGCAATAAAAACTCAAATTGAGTGTCACGCCTAAACCAAAGGACTGATGCACACACTTCAACATGTATTTTGTTCAGGATGGCCTCCTGAAGCCTAAATGAGCATTAATTTGACTACACAACTCATTCCTATGAAGATACATTCAAAGTCAGAAAGCGCGCTCAGGTCGGGCTGAAAATGCATTCAAAGCAATAAAAACTCAAATTTAGTGTCACACCTAAACCAAAGGACTTCTGCACACACTTCAACATGGATTTTGTTCAGGATGACCTCCTGAAGCCTAAATGAGCATTAATTTGACCATACAACTCATTCCTATGAAGATACATTCAAACTCACAAAACGTGCTCAGCTCGGCCTGAAAATGCATTTAAAGCAATGAAAACTCAAATTGACTGTCACGCCCAAACCAAAGGACTTATGCACACACTTCAACATGTACTGAGTTCAGGATGTCCTCCTGAAGCCTAAATGAGCATTGTTTTGATCACACAACTCATTCCTATGAAGATACATTCAAACTCACAAAACGTGCTCAGCTCGGGCTGAAAATGCATTTAAAGCAATAAAAACTCAAATTGAGTGTCACGCCTAAACCAAAGGACTTATGCACACACTTCAACATGTATTTAGTTCAGGATGTCCTCCTGAAGCCTAAATGAGCAGTAATTTGACCACACAACTCATTCCTATGAAGATACATTCAAACTCACAAAACGTGCTCAGCTCGGGCTGAAAATGCATTTAAAGCAATAAAAACTCAAATTGAGTGTCACGCCTAAACCAAAGGACTAATGCACACACTTCAACATGTATTTAGTTCAGGATGTCCTCCTGAAGCCTAAATGAGCAGTAATTTGACCACACAACTCATTCCTATGAAGATACATTTAACTCAAAAAACGTGCTCAGCTTGGGCAGAAAATATATTTAAAGCAAAAAAAAATCAAATTGAGTGTCACGCCTAAACCAAAGGACTTATGCACACACTTGAACATGTATTTTGTTCAGGATGTCCTGCTGAAGCCTAAATAAGCATTAATTTGACCACACAACTCATTCCTATGAAGATACATTCAAAGTCAGAAAGCGCGCTCAGCTCGGGCTGAAAATGCATTCAAAGCAATAAAAACTCAAATTTAGTGTCACACCTAAACCAAAGGACTTCTGCACACACTTCAACATGTATTTTGTTCAGGATGACCTCCTGAAGCCTATGTTCCTATGAAGATACATTCAAACTCACAAAACGTGCTCAGCTCGGGCTGAAAATGCATTTAAAGCAATAAAAACTCAAATTGAGTGTCACGCCTAAACCATAGGACTTATGCACACACTTCAACATGTACTGAGTTCAGGATGTCCTCCTGAAGCCTAAATGAGCATTGTTTTGATCACACAACTCATTCCTATGAAGATACATTCAAACTCACAAAACGTGCTCAGCTCGGGCTGAAAATGCATTTAAAGCAATAAAAACTCAAATTTAGTGTCACACCTAAACCAAAGGACTTATGCACACACTTCAACATGTATTTTGTTCAGGATGACCTCCTGAAGCCTATATTCCTATGAAGATACATTCAAACTCACAAAACGTGCTCAGCTCGGGCTGAAAATGCATTTAAAGCAATAAAAACTCAAATTGAGTGTCACGCCTAAACCAAAGGACTTATGCACACACTTCAACATGTATTTAGTTCAGGA
Organism: Hippocampus guttulatus; assembly: GCF_054856545.1. Classification (NCBI taxonomy): domain Eukaryota; kingdom Metazoa; phylum Chordata; class Actinopteri; order Syngnathiformes; family Syngnathidae; genus Hippocampus; species Hippocampus guttulatus. The sequence goes on from NC_141265.1 coordinate 24,348,802, forward strand.
TGTCCTCCTGAAGCCTAAATGAGCATTAATTTGACTACACAACTCATTCCAATGAAGATACATTCAAAGTCACAAAACGTGCTCAGCTCGGCCTGAAAATGCATTTAAAGCAATAAAAACTCAAATTGAGTGTCGCGCCCAAACCAAAGGACTTATGCACACACTTGAACATGTATTTAGTTCAGGATGTCCTCCTGAAGCCTAAATAAGCATTAATTTGACCACACAACTCATTCCTATGAAGATACATTCAAACTCAGAAAACGAGCTCAGCTCGGGCTGAAAATGCATTTAAAGCAATAAAAACTCAAATTTAGTGTCACACCTAAACCATAGGACTTATGCACACACTTCAACATGTACTGAGTTCAGGATGTCCTCCTGAAGCCTAAATGAGCATTGTTTTGATCACACAACTCATTCCTATGAAGATACATTCAAACTCACAAAACGTGCTCAGCTCGGGCTGAAAATGCATTTAAAGCAATAAAAACTCAAATTTAGTGTCACACCTAAACCAAAGGACTTATGCACACACTTCAACATGTATTTTGTTCAGGATGACCTCCTGAAGCCTATATTCCTATGAAGATACATTCAAACTCACAAAACGTGCTCAGCTCGGGCTGAAAATGCATTTAAAGCAATAAAAACTCAAATTGAGTGTCACGCCTAAACCAAAGGACTTATGCACACACTTCAACATGTATTTAGTTCAGGATGTCCTCCTGAAGCCTAAATGAGCATTAATTTGACTACACAACTCATTCCAATGAAGATACATTCAAAGTCACAAAACGTGCTCAGCTCGGCCTGAAAATGCATTTAAAGCAATAAAAACTCAAATTGAGTGTCGCGCCCAAACCAAAGGACTTATGCACACACTTGAACATGTATTTAGTTCAGGATGTCCTCCTGAAGCCTAAATAAGCATTAATTTGACCACACAACTCATTCCTATGAAGATACATTCAAACTCAGAAAACGAGCTCAGCTCGGGCTGAAAATGCATTTAAAGCAATAAAAACTCAAATTGAGTGTCACACCTAAACCAAAGGACTTATGCACACACTTCAACATGTCTTTTGTTCAGGATGGCCTCCTGAAGCATAAATGAGCATTAATTTGACTACACAACTCATTCCAATGAAGATACATTCAAAGTCACAAAACGTGCTCAGCTCGGCCTGAAAATGTATTTAAAGCAATAAAAACTCAAATTGAGTGTCGCGCCCAAACCAAAGGACTTATGCACACACTTCAACATGTATTTTGTTCAGGATGACATCCTGAAGCCTAAATGAGAATTAATTTGACCACACAACTCATTCCTATGAAGATACATTCAAACTCACAAAACGTGCTCAGCTCGGGCTTAAAATGCATTTAAAGCAATGAAAACTTAAATTGAGTGTCACGCCTAAACCAAAGGACTTATGCACACACTTCAACATGTATTTAGTTCAGGATGACCACCTGAAGCCTAAATGAGCATTAATTTGACCACACAACTCATTCCTATCAAGATACATTCAAACTCACAAAACGTGCTCAGCTCGGGCTGAAAATGCATTTAAAGCAATAAAAACTCAAATTGAGTGTCACGCCTAAACCAAAGGACTTATGCACACACTTCAACATGTATTTTGTTCAGGATGACCTCCTTGAAGCCTAAATGAGCATTAATTTGACCACACAACTCATTCCTATGAAGATACATTCAAACTCACAAAACGTGCTCAGCTCGGGCTGAAAATGCATTTAAAGCAATAAAAACTCAAATTGAGTGTCACGCCTAAACCAAAGGACTTATACACACACTTCAACATGTATTTTGTTCAGGATGACCTCCTGAAGCCCATATGAGCATTAATTTGACCACACAACTCATTCCTATGAAGATACATTCAAACACACAAAACGTGCTCAGCTCGGGCTGAAAATGCATTTAAAGCAATAAAAACTCAAATTGAGTGTCACGCCTAAACCAAAGGACTTATGCACACACTTGAACATGTATTTAGTTCAGGATGTCCTCCTGAAGCCTAAATAAGCATTAATTTGACCACACAACTCATTCCTATGAAGATACATTCAAACTCAGAAAACGAGCTCAGCTCGGGCTGAAAATGCATTTAAAGCAATAAAAACTCAAATTGAGTGTCACACCTAAACCAAAGGACTTATGCACACACTTCAACATGTCTTTTGTTCAGGATGGCCTCCTGAAGCATAAATGAGCATTAATTTGACTACACAACTCATTCCAATGAAGATACATTCAAAGTCACAAAACGTGCTCAGCTCGGCCTGAAAATGTATTTAAAGCAATAAAAACTCAAATTGAGTGTCGCGCCCAAACCAAAGGACTTATGCACACACTTCAACATGTATTTTGTTCAGGATGACATCCTGAAGCCTAAATGAGAATTAATTTGACCACACAACTCATTCCTATGAAGATACATTCAAACTCACAAAACGTGCTCAGCTCGGGCTTAAAATGCATTTAAAGCAATGAAAACTTAAATTGAGTGTCACGCCTAAACCAAAGGACTTATGCACACACTTCAACATGTATTTAGTTCAGGATGACCACCTGAAGCCTAAATGAGCATTAATTTGACCACACAACTCATTCCTATGAAGATACATTCAAAGTCAGAAAGCGCGCTCAGCTCGGGCTGAAAATGCATTTAAAGCAATAAAAACTCAAATTGAGTGTCACGCCTAAACCAAAGGACTTATGCACACACTTCAACATGTATTTAGTTCAGGATGACCACCTGAAGCCTAAATGAGCATTAATTTGACCATACAACTCATTCCTATGAAGATACATTCAAACTCACAAAACGTGCTCAGTTCGGGCTGAAAATGCATTTAAAGCAAAAAAAAAAACGCAAATTGAGTGTCACGCCTAAACAAAAGGACTTATGCACACACTTCAACATGTATTTTGTTCAGGATGACCTCCTTGAAGCCTAAATGAGCATTAATTTGACCACACAACTCATTCCTATGAAGATACATTCAAACTCACAAAACGTGCTCAGCTCGGGCTGAAAATGCATTTAAAGCAATAAAAACTCAAATTGAGTGTCACGCCTAAACCAAAGGACTTATACACACACTTCAACATGTATTTTGTTCAGGATGACCTCCTGAAGCCCATATGAGCATTAATTTGACCACACAACTCATTCCTATGAAGATACATTCAAACACACAAAACGTGCTCAGCTCGGGCTGAAAATGCATTTAAAGCAATAAAAACTCAAATTGAGTGTCACGCCTAAACCAAAGGACTTATGCACACACTTGAACATGTATTTTGTTCAGGATGACCTCCTGAAGCCTAAATGAGCAATAATTTGACCACACAACTCATTCCTATGAAGATACATTCAAAGTCAGAAAGCGCGCTCAGCTCGGGCTGAAAATGCATTTAAAGCAATAAAAACTCAAATTGAGTGTCACGCCTAAACCAAAGGACTTATGCACACACTTCAACATGTATTTAGTTCAGGATGACCACCTGAAGCCTAAATGAGCATTAATTTGACTACACAACTCATTCCTATGAAGATACATTCAAACTCACAAAACGTGCTCAGCTCGGGCTTAAAATGCATTTAAGTGTCACGCCTAAACCAAAGGACTTATGCACACACTTCAACGTGTGTTTTGTTCAGGATGACCACCTGAAGCCTAAATGAGCATTACTTTGACCACACAACTCATTCCTATGAAGATACATTCAAACTCACAAAACGTGCTCAGCTCGGGCTGAGAATGCATTTAAAGCAATAAAAACTCAAATTGAGTGTCACGCCTAAACCAAAGGACTTATGCACACACTTCAACATGTATTTTGTTCGGGATGACCACCTGAAGCCTAAATGAGCATTAATTTGACCACACAACTCATTCCTATGAAGATACATTCAAACTCACAAAACGTGCTCAGCTCGGGCTGAAAATGCATTTAAAGCGATAAAAACTCAAATTGAGTGTCACACCTAAACCAAAGGATTATGCACACACTTCAACATGTATTTTGTTCAGGATGACCTCCTGAAGCCTATATGAGCATTAATTTGACCACACAACTCATTCCTATGAAGATACATTCAAACTCACAAAACGTGCTCAGCTCGGGCTGAAAATGCATTTAAAGCAATAAAAACTCAAATTGAGTGTCACGCCTAAACCAAAGGACTTATGCACACACTTCAACATGTATTTTGTTCAGGATGACCTCCTGAAGCCCATATGAGCATTAATTTGACTACACAACTCATTCCTATGAAGATACATTCAAACTCACAAAACGTGCTCAGCTCGGGCTGAAAATGCATTTAAAGCAATAAAAACTCAAATTGAGTGTCACGCCTAAACCAAAGGACTTATGCACACACTTCAACGTGTGTTTTGTTCAGGATGACCACCTGAAGCCTAAATGAGCATTACTTTGACCACACAACTCATTCCTATGAAGTTACATTCAAACTCACAAAACGTGCTCAGCTCGGGCTGAGAATGCATTTAAAGAAATAAAAACTCAAATTGAGTGTCACGCCTAAACCAAAGGACTTATGCACACACTTCAACATGTATTTTGTTCAGGATGACATCCTGAAGCCTAAATAAGCATTAATTTGACCACACAACTCATTCCTATGAAGATACATTCAAACTCACAAAACGTGCTCAGCTCGGGCTGAAAATGCATTTAAAGAAATAAAAACTCAAATTGAGTGTCACACCTAAACCAAAGGACTTATGCACACACTTCAACATGTATTTAGTTCAGGATGACATCCTGAAGCCCATATGAGCATTAATTTGTCTACACAACTCATTCCTATGAAGATACATTCAAACTCACAAAACGCGCTCAGCTCGGGCTGAAAATGCATTAAAAGCAATAAAAACTCAAATTGAGTGTCACGCCTAAACCAAAGGACTTATGCACACACTTCAACATGTATTTTGTTCAGGATGACCTTCTGAAGCCTAAATGAGCATTAATTTGACCACACACTCATTCCTATGAAGATACATTCAAACTCAGAAAACGCCCTCAGTTCGGCCTGAAAATGCATTTCGCAATAAAAACTCAAATTGAGTGTCACGCCTAAACCAAAGGGCTTATGCACACACTTCAACATATATTTAGTTCAGGATGTCCTCCTGAAGCCTAAATGAGCATTAATTTGACTACACAACTCATTCCTATGAAGATACATTCAAAGTCAGAAAGCGCGCTCAGCTCGGGCTGAAAATGCATTTAAAACAATAAAAACTCAAATTGAGTGTCACGCCTAAACCAAAGGACTTATGCACACACTTCAACATGTATTTAGTTCAGGATGACCACCTGAAGCCTAAATGAGCATTAATTTGACCATACAACTCATTCCTATGAAGATACATTCAAACTCACAAAACGTGCTCAGTTCGGGCTGAAAATGCATTTAAAGCAAAAAAAAAAACGCAAATTGAGTGTCACGCCTAAACAAAAGGACTTATGCACACACTTCAACATGTATTTTGTTCAGGATGACCTCCTGAAGCCTAAATAAGCATTAATTTGACCACACATCTCATTCCTATTAAGATACATTCAAAGTCAGAAAGCGCGCTCAGCTCGGGGTGAAAATGCATTTAAAGCAATAAAAACTCAAATTGAGTGTCACGCCTAAACCAAAGGACTTATGCACACACTTCAACATGTATTTAGTTCAGGATGACCTCCTGAAGCCCATATGAGCATTAATTTGACCACACAACTCATTCCTATGAAGATACATTCAAACTCACAAAACGTGCTCAGTTCGGGCTGAAAATGCATTTAAAGCAAAAAAAAAAACGCAAATTGAGTGTCACGCCTAAAGAAAAGGACTTATGCACACACTTCAACATGTATTTTGTTCAGGATGACCTCCTTGAAGCCTAAATGAGCATTAATTTGACCACACAACTCATTCCTATGAAGATACATTCAAACTCACAAAACGCGCTCAGCTCGGGCTGAAAATGCATTAAAAGCAATAAAAACTCAAATTGAGTGTCACGCCTAAACCAAAGGACTTATGCACACACTTCAACATGTATTTTGTTCAGGATGACCTTCTGAAGCCTAAATGAGCATTAATTTGACCACACACTCATTCCTATGAAGATACATTCAAACTCAGAAAACGCCCTCAGTTCGGCCTGAAAATGCATTTCGCAATAAAAACTCAAATTGAGTGTCACGCCTAAACCAAAGGGCTTATGCACACACTTCAACATATATTTAGTTCAGGATGTCCTCCTGAAGCCTAAATGAGCATTAATTTGAATACACAACTCATTCCTATGAAGATACATTCAAAGTCAGAAAGCGCGCTCAGCTCGGGCTGAAAATGCATTTAAAGCAATAAAAACTCAAATTGAGTGTCACGCCTAAACCAAAGGACTTATGCACACACTTCAACATGTATTTAGTTCAGGATGACCACCTGAAGCCTAAATGAGCATTAATTTGACCATACAACTCATTCCTATGAAGATACATTCAAACTCACAAAACGTGCTCAGTTCGGGCTGAAAATGCATTTAAAGCAAAAAAAAAAACGCAAATTGAGTGTCACGCCTAAACAAAAGGACTTATGCACACACTTCAACATGTATTTTGTTCAGGATGACCTCCTGAAGCCTAAATAAGCATTAATTTGACCACACATCTCATTCCTATTAAGATACATTCAAAGTCAGAAAGCGCGCTCAGCTCGGGGTGAAAATGCATTTAAAGCAATAAAAACTCAAATTGAGTGTCACGCCTAAACCAAAGGACTTATGCACACACTTCAACATGTATTTTGTTCAGGATGACCTCCTGAAGCCTAAATCAGCAATAATTTGACCACACAACTCATTCCTATGAAGATACATTCAAAGTCAGAAAGCGCGCTCAGCTCGGGCTGAAAATGCATTTAAAGCAATACAAACTCAAATTGAGTGTCACGCCTAAACAAAAGGACTTATGCACACACTTCAACATGTATTTTGTTCAGGATGACCTCCTGAAGCCTAAATAAGCATTAATTTGACCACACAACTCATTCCTATGAAGATACATTCAAACTCACAAAACGCGCTCAGCTCGGGCTGAAAATGCATTTAAAGCAATAAAAAAATCAAATTGAGTGTCACGCCTAAACCAAAGGACTTATGCACACACTTCAACATGTATTTTGTTCAGGATAACCTCCTGAAGCCTAAATCAGCAATAATTTGACCACACAACTCATTCCTATGAAGATACATTCAAAGTCAGAAAGCGCGCTCAGCTCGGGGTGAAAATGCATTTAAAGCAATAAAAACTCAAATTGAGTGTCACGCCTAAACCAAAGGACTTATGCACACACTTCAACATGTATTTAGTTCAGGATGACCTCCTGAAGCCCATATGAGCATTAATTTGACCACACAACTCATTCCTATGAAGATACATTCAAACTCTCAAAACGTGCTCAGCTCGGGCTGAAAATGCATTTAAAGCAATACAAACTCAAATTGAGTGTCACGCCTAAACAAAAGGACTTATGCACACACTTCAACATGTATTTTGTTCAGGATGACCTCCTGAAGCCTAAATAAGCATTAATTTGACCACACAACTCATTCCTATGAAGATACATTCAAACTCACAAAACGCGCTCAGCTCGGGCTGAAAATGCATTTAAAGCAATAAAAAAATCAAATTGAGTGTCACGCCTAAACCAAAGGACTTATGCACACACTTCAACATGTATTTTGTTCAGGATAACCTCCTGAAGCCTAAATCAGCAATAATTTGACCACACAACTCATTCCTATGAAGATACATTCAAAGTCAGAAAGCGCGCTCAGCTCGGGCTGAAAATGCATTTAAAGCAATAAAAACTCCAATTGAGTGTCACACCTAAACCAAACGACTTATGCACACACTTCAACATGTATTTAGTTCCGGATGACCACCTGAACCCTAAATGAGCATTAATTTTTACCACACAACTCATTCCTATAAAGATACATTCAAACTCACAAAACGTGCTCAGCTCGGGCTGAAAATGCATTTAAAGCAATAAAACTCAAATTGAGTGTCACACCTAAACCAAAGGACTTATTCACACACTTCAACATGTATTTTGTTCAGGATGACCTCCTGAAGCCCATATGAGCATTAATTTGACTACACAACTCATTCCTATGAAGATACATTCAAACTCACAAAACGTGCTCAACTCGGGCTGAAAATGCATTTAAAGCAATAAAAACTCAAATTGAGTGTCACGCCTAAACCAAAGGACTTATGCACACACTTCAACATGTATTTTGTTCAGGATGACCTCCTGAAGCCCATATGAGCATTAATTTGACTACACAACTCATTCCTATGAAGATACATTCAAACTCACAAAACGTGCTCAGCTCGGGCTGAAAATGCATTTAAAGCAATAAAAACTCAAATTGAGTGTCACGCCTAAACCAAAGGACTTATGCGCACACTTCAACATGTATTTTGTTCAGGATGACCACCTGACGCCTAAATGAGCATTAATTTGACCACACAACTCATTCCTATGAAGATACATTCAAACTCACAAAACGTGCTCAACTCGGGCTGAAAATGCATTTAAAGCAATAAAAACTCAAATTGAGTGTCACGCCTAAACCAAAGGACTTATGCTCACACTTTAACATGTATTTAGTTCAGGATGACCACCTGAAGCCTAAATGAGCATTAATTTGACTACACATCTCATTCCTATGAAGATACATTCAAACTCACAAAACGTGCTCAGCTCGGGCTGAAAATGCATTTAAAGCAATAAAAACTCAAATTGAGTGTCACACCTAAACCAAAGGACTTATGCACACACTTCAACATGTATTTTGTTCAGGATGACCTCCTGAAGCCCATATGAGCATTAATTTGACTACACAACTCATTCCTATAAAGATACATTCAAACTCACAAAACGTGCTCAGCTCGGGCTGAAAATGCATTTAAAGCAATAAAAACTCAAATTGAGTGTCACGCCTAAACCAAAGGACTTATGCACACATTTCAACATGTATTTAGTTCAGGATGACCACCTGAAGCCTAAATGAGCATTAATTTGACCACACAACTCAGTCCTATGAAGATACATTCAAACTCACAAAACGTGCTCAACTCGGGCTGAAAATGCATTTAAAGCAATAAAAACTCAAATTGAGTGTCACGCCTAAACCAAAGGACTTATGCACACACTTCAACATGTATTTTGTTCAGGATGACCTCCTGAAGCCCATATGAGCATTAATTTGACTACACAACTCATTCCTATGAAGATACATTCAAACTCACAAAACGTGCTCAGCTCGGGCTGAAAATGCATTTAAAGCAATAAAAACTCAAATTGAGTGTCACGCCTAAACCAAAGGACTTATGCACACACTTCAACATGTATTTTGTTCAGGATGACCACCTGACGCCTAAATGAGCATTAATTTGACCACACAACTCATTCCTATGAAGATACATTCAAACTCACAAAACGTGCTCAACTCGGGCTGAAAATGCATTTAAAGCAATAAAAACTCAAATTGAGTGTCACGCCTAAACCAAAGGACTTATGCACACACTTCAACATGTATTTTGTTCAGGATGACCTCCTGAAGCCCATATGAGCATTAATTTGACTACACAACTCATTCCTATGAAGATACATTCAAACTCACAAAACGTGCTCAACTCGGGCTGAAAATGCATTTAAAGCAATAAAAACTCAAATTGAGTGTCATGCCTAAACCAAAGGACTTATGCACACACTTCAACATGTATTTAGTTCAGGATGACCACCTGAAGCCTAAATGAGCATTAATTTGACCACACAACTCATTCCTATGAAGATACATTCAAACTCACAAAACGCGCTCAGCTCGGGCTGAAAATGCATTTAAAGCAATAAAAACTCAAATTTAGTGTCACACCTAAACCAAAGGACTTATGCACACACTTCAACATGTATTTAGTTCAGGATGACATCCTGAAGCCCATATGAGCATTAATTTGACTACACAACTCATTCCTATGAAGATACATTCAAACTCACAAAACGTGCTCAACTCGGGCTGAAAATGCATTTAAAGCAATAAAAACTCAAATTGAGTGTCATGCCTAAACCAAAGGACTTATGCACACACTTCAACATGTATTTAGTTCAGGATGACCACCTGAAGCCTAAATGAGCATTAATTTGACCACACAACTCATTCCTATGAAGATACATTCAAACTCTCAAAACGTGCTCAGCTCGGGCTGAAAATGCATTTAAAGCAATACAAACTCAAATTGAGTGTCACGCCTAAACAAAAGGACTTATGCACACACTTCAACATGTATTTTGTTCAGGATGACCTCCTGAAGCCTAAATAAGCATTAATTTGACCACACAACTCATTCCTATGAAGATACATTCAAACTCACAAAACGCGCTCAGCTCGGGCTGAAAATGCATTTAAAGCAATAAAAAAATCAAATTGAGTGTCACGCCTAAACCAAAGGACTTATGCACACACTTCAACATGTATTTTGTTCAGGATAACCTCCTGAAGCCTAAATCAGCAATAATTTGACCACACAACTCATTCCTATGAAGATACATTCAAAGTCAGAAAGCGCGCTCAGCTCGGGCTGAAAATGCATTTAAAGCAATAAAAACTCAAATTGAGTGTCACACCTAAACCAAACGACTTATGCACACACTTCAACATGTATTTAGTTCCGGATGACCACCTGAACCCTAAATGAGCATTAATTTTTACCACACAACTCATTCCTATAAAGATACATTCAAACTCACAAAACGTGCTCAGCTCGGGCTGAAAATGCATTTAAAGCAATAAAACTCAAATTGAGTGTCACACCTAAACCAAAGGACTTATTCACACACTTCAACATGTATTTTGTTCAGGATGACCTCCTGAAGCCCATATGAGCATTAATTTGACTACACAACTCATTCCTATGAAGATACATTCAAACTCACAAAACGTGCTCAACTCGGGCTGAAAATGCATTTAAAGCAATAAAAACTCAAATTGAGTGTCACGCCTAAACCAAAGGACTTATGCACACACTTCAACATGTATTTTGTTCAGGATGACCTCCTGAAGCCCATATGAGCATTAATTTGACTACACAACTCATTCCTATGAAGATACATTCAAACTCACAAAACGTGCTCAGCTCGGGCTGAAAATGCATTTAAATTAATAAAAACTCAAATTGAGTGTCACGCCTAAACCAAAGGACTTATGCGCACACTTCAACATGTATTTTGTTCAGGATGACCACCTGACGCCTAAATGAGCATTAATTTGACCACACAACTCATTCCTATGAAGATACATTCAAACTCACAAAACGTGCTCAACTCGGGCTGAAAATGCATTTAAAGCAATAAAAACTCAAATTGAGTGTCACGCCTAAACCAAAGGACTTATGCTCACACTTTAACATGTATTTAGTTCAGGATGACCACCTGAAGCCTAAATGAGCATTAATTTGACTACACATCTCATTCCTATGAAGATACATTCAAACTCACAAAACGTGCTCAGCTCGGGCTGAAAATGCATTTAAAGCAATAAAAACTCAAATTGAGTGTCACACCTAAACCAAAGGACTTATGCACACACTTCAACATGTATTTTGTTCAGGATGACCTCCTGAAGCCCATATGAGCATTAATTTGACTACACAACTCATTCCTATAAAGATACATTCAAACTCACAAAACGTGCTCAGCTCGGGCTGAAAATGCATTTAAAGCAATAAAAACTCAAATTGAGTGTCACGCCTAAACCAAAGGACTTATGCACACATTTCAACATGTATTTAGTTCAGGATGACCACCTGAAGCCTAAATGAGCATTAATTTGACCACACAACTCATTCCTATGAAGATACATTCAAACTCACAAAACGTGCTCAACTCGGGCTGAAAATGCATTTAAAGCAATAAAAACTCAAATTGAGTGTCACGCCTAAACCAAAGGACTTATGCTCACACTTTAACATGTATTTAGTTCAGGATGACCACCTGAAGCCTAAATGAGCATTAATTTGACTACACATCTCATTCCTATGAAGATACATTCAAACTCACAAAACGTGCTCAGCTCGGGCTGAAAATGCATTTAAAGCAATAAAAACTCAAATTGAGTGTCACACCTAAACCAAAGGACTTATGCACACACTTCAACATGTATTTTGTTCAGGATGACCTCCTGAAGCCCATATGAGCATTAATTTGACTACACAACTCATTCCTATAAAGATACATTCAAACTCACAAAACGTGCTCAGCTCGGGCTGAAAATGCATTTAAAGCAATAAAAACTCAAATTGAGTGTCACGCCTAAACCAAAGGACTTATGCACACATTTCAACATGTATTTAGTTCAGGATGACCACCTGAAGCCTAAATGAGCATTAATTTGACCACACAACTCAGTCCTATGAAGATACATTCAAACTCACAAAACGTGCTCAACTCGGGCTGAAAATGCATTTAAAGCAATAAAAACTCAAATTGAGTGTCACGCCTAAACCAAAGGACTTATGCACACACTTCAACATGTATTTTGTTCAGGATGACCTCCTGAAGCCCATATGAGCATTAATTTGACTACACAACTCATTCCTATGAAGATACATTCAAACTCACAAAACGTGCTCAGCTCGGGCTGAAAATGCATTTAAAGCAATAAAAACTCAAATTGAGTGTCACGCCTAAACCAAAGGACTTATGCACACACTTCAACATGTATTTTGTTCAGGATGACCACCTGACGCCTAAATGAGCATTAATTTGACCACACAACTCATTCCTATGAAGATACATTCAAACTCACAAAACGTGCTCAACTCGGGCTGAAAATGCATTTAAAGCAATAAAAACTCAAATTGAGTGTCACGCCTAAACCAAAGGACTTATGCACACACTTCAACATGTATTTTGTTCAGGATGACCTCCTGAAGCCCATATGAGCATTAATTTGACTACACAACTCATTCCTATGAAGATACATTCAAACTCACAAAACGTGCTCAACTCGGGCTGAAAATGCATTTAAAGCAATAAAAACTCAAATTGAGTGTCATGCCTAAACCAAAGGACTTATGCACACACTTCAACATGTATTTAGTTCAGGATGACCACCTGAAGCCTAAATGAGCATTAATTTGACCACACAACTCATTCCTATGAAGATACATTCAAACTCACAAAACGCGCTCAGCTCGGGCTGAAAATGCATTTAAAGCAATAAAAACTCAAATTTAGTGTCACACCTAAACCAAAGGACTTATGCACACACTTCAACATGTATTTAGTTCAGGATGACATCCTGAAGCCCATATGAGCATTAATTTGACTACACAACTCATTCCTATGAAGATACATTCAAACTCACAAAACGTGCTCAACTCGGGCTGAAAATGCATTTAAAGCAATAAAAACTCAAATTGAGTGTCACGCCTAAACCAAAGGACTTATGCACACACTTCAACATGTATTTTGTTCAGGATGACCTTCTGAAGCCCATATGAGCATTAATTTGACTACACAACTCATTCCTATGAAGATACATTCAAACTCACAAAACGTGCTCAGCTCGGCCTGAAAATGCATTTAAAGCAATAAAAACTCAAATTGAGTGTCACGCCTAAACCAAAGGACTTATGCACACACTTCAACATGTATTTTGTTCAGGATGACCTCCTGAAGCCTAAATCAGCAATAATTTGACCACACAACTCATTCCTATGAAGATACATTCAAAGTCAGAAAGCGCGCTCAGCTCGGGCTGAAAATGCATTTAATTTAAAGCAATAAAAACTCAAATTGAGTGTCACGCCTAAACCAAAGGACTTATGCACACACTTCAACATGTATTTAGTTCAGGATGACCACCTGAAGCCTAAATGAGCATTAATTTGACCACACAACTCATTCCTATGAAGATACATTCAAACTCACAAAACGTGCTCAGCTCGGGCTGAAAATGCATTTAAAGCAATAAAAACTCAAATTGAGTGTCACGCCTAAACCAAAGGACTTATGCACACACTTCAACATGTATTTTGTTCAGGATGACCTCCTGAAGCCTAAATAAGCATTAATTTGACCACACAACTCATTCCTATGAAGATACATTCAAACTCACAAAAAGCGCTCAGCTCGGGCTGAAAATGCATTTAAAGCAATAAAAACTCAAATTGAGTGTCACACCTAAACCAAAGGACTTATGCACACACTTCAACATGTATTTAGTTCAGGATGACCACCTGAAGCCTAAATGAGCATTAATTTGACCACACAACTCATTCCTATGAAGATACATTCAAACTCACAAAACATGCTCAGCTCGGGCTGAAAATGCATTTAAAGCAATAAAAACTCAAATTGTATGTCACGCCTAAACCAAAGGACTTATGCATACACTTCAACATGTATTTTGTTCAGGATGACCACCTGAAGCCTACATGAGCATTAATTTGACCACACAACTCATTCTATGAAGATACATTCAAACTCACAAAACGTGCTCAGCTCGGGCTGAAAATGCATTTAAAGCAATAAAAACTCAAATTGAGTGTCACGCCTAAACCAAAGGACTTATGCACACACTTCAACATGTGTTTTGTTCAGGATGACCTCCTGAAGCCTAAATGAGCAATAATTTGACCACACAACTCATTCCTATGAAGATACATTCAAACTCACAAAACGTGCTCAGCTCGGGCTGAAAATGCATTTAAAGCAATAAAAACTCAAATTGAGTGTCACGCCTAAACCAAAGGACTTATGCACACACTTCAACATGTATTTTGTTCAGGATGACCTCCTGAAGCCTAAATCAGCAATAATTAGACCACACAACTCATTCCTATGAAGATACATTCAAAGTCAGAAAGTGCGCTCAGCTCAGGTTGAAAATGCATTTAATTTAAAGCAATAAAAACTCAAATTGAGTGTCACACCTAAACCAAAGGACTGATGCACACACTTCAACATGTATTTTGTTCAGGATGACCTCCCGAAGCCCATATGAGCATTAATTTGAACACACAACTAATTCCTATGAAGATACATTCAAACACACAAAACGTGCTCAGCTCGGGCTGAAAATGCATTTAAAGCAATAAAAACTCAAATTGAGTCTCACGCCTAAACCAAAGGACTTATGCACACACTTCAACATGTATTTTGTTCAGGATGACCTCCTGAAGCCCATATGAGCATTAATTTGACTACACAACTCATTCCTATGAAGATACATTCAAACTCACAAAACGTGCTCAGCTCGGGCTGAAAATGCATTTAAAGCAATAAAAACTCAAATTGAGTCTCACGCCTAAACCAAAGGACTTATGCACACACTTCAACATGTATTTTGTTCAGGATGACCTCCTGAAGCCCATATGAGCATTAATTTGACTACACAACTCATTCCTATGAAGATACATTTAAACTCACAAAACGTGCTCAGCTCGGGCTGAAAATGCATTTAAAGCAATAAAAACTCAAATTGAGTGTCACGCCTAAACCAAAGGACTTATACAAACACTTCAACATGTATTTTGTTCAGGATGACCTCCTGAAGCCTAAATGAGCAATAATTTGACCACACAACTCATTCCTATGAAGATACATTCAAACTCAAAAAACGTGCTCAGCTCGGGCTGAAAATGCATTTAAAGCAATAAAAACTCAAATTGAGTGTCACACCTAAACCAAAGGACTGATGCACACACTTCAACATGTATTTTGTTCAGGATGACCTCCCGAAGCCCATATGAGCATTAATTTGACCACACAACTAATTCCTATGAAGATACATTCAAACACACAAAACGTGCTCAGCTCGGGCTGAAAATGCATTTAAAGCAATAAAAACTCAAATTGAGTCTCACGCCTAAACCAAAGGACTTATGCACACACTTCAACATGTATTTTGTTCAGGATGACCTCCTGAAGCCCATATGAGCATTAATTTGACTACACAACTCATTCCTATGAAGATACATTCAAACTCACAAAACGTGCTCAGCTCGGGCTGAAAATGCATTTAAAGCAATAAAAACTCAAATTGAGTGTCACGCCTAAACCAAAGGACTTATACAAACACTTCAACATGTATTTTGTTCAGGATGACCTCCTGAAGCCTAAATGAGCAATAATTTGACCACACAACTCATTCCTATGAAGATACATTCAAACTCAAAAAACGTGCTCAGCTCGGGCTGAAAATGGATTTAAAGCAATAAAAACTCAAATTGAGTGTCACACCTAAACCAAAGGACTTATGCACACACTTCAACATGTATTTTGTTCAGGATGACCTCCTGAAGCCTAAATCAGCAATAATTTGACCACACAACTCATTCCTATGAAGATACATTCAAAGTCAGGAAGCGCGCTCACCTCGGGCTGAAAATGCATTTAATTTAAAGCAATAAAAACTCAAATTGAGTGTCACGCCTAAACCAAAGGACTCATGCACACACTTCAACATGTATTTTGTTCACGATGACCACCTGAAGCCTAAATGAGCATTAATTTGACCACACAACTCATTCCTATGAAGATACATTCAAACTCACAAAACGTGCTCAGCTCGGGCTGAAAATGCATTTAAAGCAATAAAAACTCAAATTGAGTGTCACGCCTAAACCAAAGGACTTATGCACACACTTCAACATGTATTTTGTTCAGGATGACCTTCTGAAGCCCATATGAGCATTAATTTGACTACACAACTCATTCCTCTGAAGATACATTCAAACTCACAAAACGTGCTCAGCTCGGCCTGAAAATGCATTTAAAGCAATAAAAACTCAAATTGAGTGTCACGCCTAAACCAAAGGACTTATACAAACACTTCAACATGTATTTTGTTCAGGATGACCTCCTGAAGCCTAAATGAGCAATAATTTGACCACACAACTCATTCCTATGAAGATACATTCAAACTCAAAAAACGTGCTCAGCTCGGGCTGAAAATGGATTTAAAGCAATAAAAACTCAAATTGAGTGTCACACCTAAACCAAAGGACTTATGCACACACTTCAACATGTATTTTGTTCAGGATGACCTCCTGAAGCCTAAATCAGCAATAATTTGACCACACAACTCATTCCTATGAAGATACATTCAAAGTCAGGAAGCGCGCTCACCTCGGGCTGAAAATGCATTTAATTTAAAGCAATAAAAACTCAAATTGAGTGTCACGCCTAAACCAAAGGACTCATGCACACACTTCAACATGTATTTTGTTCACGATGACCACCTGAAGCCTAAATGAGCATTAATTTGACCACACAACTCATTCCTATGAAGATACATTCAAACTCACAAAACGTGCTCAGCTCGGGCTGAAAATGCATTTAAAGCAATAAAAACTCAAATTGAGTGTCACGCCTAAACCAAAGGACTTATGCACACACTTCAACATGTATTTTGTTCAGGATGACCTTCTGAAGCCCATATGAGCATTAATTTGACTACACAACTCATTCCTCTGAAGATACATTCAAACTCACAAAACGTGCTCAGCTCGGCCTGAAAATGCATTTAAAGCAATAAAAACTCAAATTGAGTGTCACGCCTAAACCAAAGGACTTATGCACACACTTCAACATGTATTTTGTTCAGGATGACCTCCTGAAGCCTAAATCAGCAATAATTTGACCACACAACTCATTCCTATGAAGATACATTCAAAGTCAGAAAGCGCGCTCAGCTCGGGCTGAAAATGCATTTAATTTAAAGCAATAAAAACTCAAATTGAGTGTCACGCCTAAACCAAAGGACTTATGCACACACTTCAACATGTATTTAGTTCAGGATGACCACCTGAAGCCTAAATGAGCATTAATTTGACCACACAACTCATTCCTATGAAGATACATTCAAACTCACAAAAAGCGCTCAGCTCGGGCTGAAAATGCATTTAAAGCAATAAAAACTCAAATTGAGTGTCACGCCTAAACCAAAGGACTTATGCACACACTTCAACATGTATTTTGTTCAGGATGACCTCCTGAAGCCTAAATAAGCATTAATTTGACCACACAACTCATTCCTATGAAGATACATTCAAACTCACAAAAAGCGCTCAGCTCGGGCTGAAAATGCATTTAAAGCAATAAAAACTCAAATTGAGTGTCACACCTAAACCAAAGGACTTATGCACACACTTCAACATGTATTTAGTTCAGGATGACCACCTGAAGCCTAAATGAGCATTAATTTGACCACACAACTCATTCCTATGAAGATACATTCAAACTCACAAAACATGCTCAGCTCGGGCTGAAAATGCATTTAAAGCAATAAAAACTCAAATTGTATGTCACGCCTAAACCAAAGGACTTATGCATACACTTCAACATGTATTTTGTTCAGGATGACCACCTGAAGCCTAAATGAGCATTAATTTGACCACACAACTCATTCTATGAAGATACATTCAAACTCACAAAACGTGCTCAGCTCGGGCTGAAAATGCATTTAAAGCAATAAAAACTCAAATTGAGTGTCACGCCTAAACCAAAGGACTTATGCACACACTTCAACATGTGTTTTGTTCAGGATGACCTCCTGAAGCCTAAATGAGCAATAATTTGACCACACAACTCATTCCTATGAAGATACATTCAAACTCACAAAACGTGCTCAGCTCGGGCTGAAAATGCATTTAAAGCAATAAAAACTCAAATTGAGTGTCACGCCTAAACCAAAGGACTTATGCACACACTTCAACATGTATTTTGTTCAGGATGACCTCCTGAAGCCTAAATCAGCAATAATTAGACCACACAACTCATTCCTATGAAGATACATTCAAAGTCAGAAAGTGCGCTCAGCTCAGGTTGAAAATGCATTTAATTTAAAGCAATAAAAACTCAAATTGAGTGTCACGCCTAAACCAAAGGACTTATGCACACACTTCAACATGTATTTAGTTCAGGATGACCACCTGAAGCCTAAATGAGCATTAATTTGACCACACAACTCATTCCTATGAAGATACATTCAAACTCACAAAACGTGCTCAGCTCGGGCTGAAAATGCATTTAAAGCAATAAAAACTCAAATTGAGTCTCACGCCTAAACCAAAGGACTTATGCACACACTTCAACATGTATTTTGTTCAGGATGACCTCCTGAAGCCCATATGAGCATTAATTTGACTACACAACTCATTCCTATGAAGATACATTTAAACTCACAAAACGTGCTCAGCTCGGGCTGAAAATGCATTTAAAGCAATAAAAACTCAAATTGAGTGTCACGCCCAAACCAAAGGACTTATGCACACACTTCAACATGTATTTTGTTCAGGATGACATCCTGAAGCCTAAATGAGAATTAATTTGACCACACAACTCATTCCTATGAAGATACATTCAAACTCACAAAACGTGCTCAGCTCGGGCTGAAAATGCATTTAAAGCAATAAAAACTCAAATTGAGTGTCACACCTAAACCAAAGGACTTATGCACACACTTCAACATGTATTTTGTTCAGGATGACCTCCTGAAGCCCATATGAGCATTAATTTGACTACACAACTCATTCCTATAAAGATACATTCAAACTCACAAAACGTGCTCAGCTCGGGCTGAAAATGCATTTAAAGCAATAAAAACTCAAATTGA
Source organism: Hippocampus guttulatus (assembly GCF_054856545.1). Taxonomy (NCBI): domain Eukaryota; kingdom Metazoa; phylum Chordata; class Actinopteri; order Syngnathiformes; family Syngnathidae; genus Hippocampus; species Hippocampus guttulatus. The sequence continues at coordinate 24,368,557 of NC_141265.1, forward strand.
GTGTCACGCCTAAACCAAAGGACTTATGCACACATTTCAACATGTATTTAGTTCAGGATGACCACCTGAAGCCTAAATGAGCATTAATTTGACCACACAACTCAGTCCTATGAAGATACATTCAAACTCACAAAACGTGCTCAACTCGGGCTGAAAATGCATTTAAAGCAATAAAAACTCAAATTGAGTGTCACGCCTAAACCAAAGGACTTATGCACACACTTCAACATGTATTTTGTTCAGGATGACCTCCTGAAGCCCATATGAGCATTAATTTGACTACACAACTCATTCCTATGAAGATACATTCAAACTCACAAAACGTGCTCAGCTCGGGCTGAAAATGCATTTAAAGCAATAAAAACTCAAATTGAGTGTCACGCCTAAACCAAAGGACTTATGCACACACTTCAACATGTATTTTGTTCAGGATGACCACCTGACGCCTAAATGAGCATTAATTTGACCACACAACTCATTCCTATGAAGATACATTCAAACTCACAAAACGTGCTCAACTCGGGCTGAAAATGCATTTAAAGCAATAAAAACTCAAATTGAGTGTCACGCCTAAACCAAAGGACTTATGCACACACTTCAACATGTATTTTGTTCAGGATGACCTCCTGAAGCCCATATGAGCATTAATTTGACTACACAACTCATTCCTATGAAGATACATTCAAACTCACAAAACGTGCTCAACTCGGGCTGAAAATGCATTTAAAGCAATAAAAACTCAAATTGAGTGTCATGCCTAAACCAAAGGACTTATGCACACACTTCAACATGTATTTAGTTCAGGATGACCACCTGAAGCCTAAATGAGCATTAATTTGACCACACAACTCATTCCTATGAAGATACATTCAAACTCACAAAACGCGCTCAGCTCGGGCTGAAAATGCATTTAAAGCAATAAAAACTCAAATTTAGTGTCACACCTAAACCAAAGGACTTATGCACACACTTCAACATGTATTTAGTTCAGGATGACATCCTGAAGCCCATATGAGCATTAATTTGACTACACAACTCATTCCTATGAAGATACATTCAAACTCACAAAACGTGCTCAACTCGGGCTGAAAATGCATTTAAAGCAATAAAAACTCAAATTGAGTGTCACGCCTAAACCAAAGGACTTATGCACACACTTCAACATGTATTTTGTTCAGGATGACCTTCTGAAGCCCATATGAGCATTAATTTGACTACACAACTCATTCCTATGAAGATACATTCAAACTCACAAAACGTGCTCAGCTCGGCCTGAAAATGCATTTAAAGCAATAAAAACTCAAATTGAGTGTCACGCCTAAACCAAAGGACTTATGCACACACTTCAACATGTATTTTGTTCAGGATGACCTCCTGAAGCCTAAATCAGCAATAATTTGACCACACAACTCATTCCTATGAAGATACATTCAAAGTCAGAAAGCGCGCTCAGCTCGGGCTGAAAATGCATTTAATTTAAAGCAATAAAAACTCAAATTGAGTGTCACGCCTAAACCAAAGGACTTATGCACACACTTCAACATGTATTTAGTTCAGGATGACCACCTGAAGCCTAAATGAGCATTAATTTGACCACACAACTCATTCCTATGAAGATACATTCAAACTCACAAAACGTGCTCAGCTCGGGCTGAAAATGCATTTAAAGCAATAAAAACTCAAATTGAGTGTCACGCCTAAACCAAAGGACTTATGCACACACTTCAACATGTATTTTGTTCAGGATGACCTCCTGAAGCCTAAATAAGCATTAATTTGACCACACAACTCATTCCTATGAAGATACATTCAAACTCACAAAAAGCGCTCAGCTCGGGCTGAAAATGCATTTAAAGCAATAAAAACTCAAATTGAGTGTCACACCTAAACCAAAGGACTTATGCACACACTTCAACATGTATTTAGTTCAGGATGACCACCTGAAGCCTAAATGAGCATTAATTTGACCACACAACTCATTCCTATGAAGATACATTCAAACTCACAAAACATGCTCAGCTCGGGCTGAAAATGCATTTAAAGCAATAAAAACTCAAATTGTATGTCACGCCTAAACCAAAGGACTTATGCATACACTTCAACATGTATTTTGTTCAGGATGACCACCTGAAGCCTACATGAGCATTAATTTGACCACACAACTCATTCTATGAAGATACATTCAAACTCACAAAACGTGCTCAGCTCGGGCTGAAAATGCATTTAAAGCAATAAAAACTCAAATTGAGTGTCACGCCTAAACCAAAGGACTTATGCACACACTTCAACATGTGTTTTGTTCAGGATGACCTCCTGAAGCCTAAATGAGCAATAATTTGACCACACAACTCATTCCTATGAAGATACATTCAAACTCACAAAACGTGCTCAGCTCGGGCTGAAAATGCATTTAAAGCAATAAAAACTCAAATTGAGTGTCACGCCTAAACCAAAGGACTTATGCACACACTTCAACATGTATTTTGTTCAGGATGACCTCCTGAAGCCTAAATCAGCAATAATTAGACCACACAACTCATTCCTATGAAGATACATTCAAAGTCAGAAAGTGCGCTCAGCTCAGGTTGAAAATGCATTTAATTTAAAGCAATAAAAACTCAAATTGAGTGTCACACCTAAACCAAAGGACTGATGCACACACTTCAACATGTATTTTGTTCAGGATGACCTCCCGAAGCCCATATGAGCATTAATTTGACCACACAACTAATTCCTATGAAGATACATTCAAACACACAAAACGTGCTCAGCTCGGGCTGAAAATGCATTTAAAGCAATAAAAACTCAAATTGAGTCTCACGCCTAAACCAAAGGACTTATGCACACACTTCAACATGTATTTTGTTCAGGATGACCTCCTGAAGCCCATATGAGCATTAATTTGACTACACAACTCATTCCTATGAAGATACATTCAAACTCACAAAACGTGCTCAGCTCGGGCTGAAAATGCATTTAAAGCAATAAAAACTCAAATTGAGTCTCACGCCTAAACCAAAGGACTTATGCACACACTTCAACATGTATTTTGTTCAGGATGACCTCCTGAAGCCCATATGAGCATTAATTTGACTACACAACTCATTCCTATGAAGATACATTTAAACTCACAAAACGTGCTCAGCTCGGGCTGAAAATGCATTTAAAGCAATAAAAACTCAAATTGAGTGTCACGCCTAAACCAAAGGACTTATACAAACACTTCAACATGTATTTTGTTCAGGATGACCTCCTGAAGCCTAAATGAGCAATAATTTGACCACACAACTCATTCCTATGAAGATACATTCAAACTCAAAAAACGTGCTCAGCTCGGGCTGAAAATGCATTTAAAGCAATAAAAACTCAAATTGAGTCTCACGCCTAAACCAAAGGACTTATGCACACACTTCAACATGTATTTTGTTCAGGATGACCTCCTGAAGCCCATATGAGCATTAATTTGACTACACAACTCATTCCTATGAAGATACATTCAAACTCACAAAACGTGCTCAGCTCGGGCTGAAAATGCATTTAAAGCAATAAAAACTCAAATTGAGTGTCACGCCTAAACCAAAGGACTTATACAAACACTTCAACATGTATTTTGTTCAGGATGACCTCCTGAAGCCTAAATGAGCAATAATTTGACCACACAACTCATTCCTATGAAGATACATTCAAACTCAAAAAACGTGCTCAGCTCGGGCTGAAAATGGATTTAAAGCAATAAAAACTCAAATTGAGTGTCACACCTAAACCAAAGGACTTATGCACACACTTCAACATGTATTTTGTTCAGGATGACCTCCTGAAGCCTAAATCAGCAATAATTTGACCACACAACTCATTCCTATGAAGATACATTCAAAGTCAGGAAGCGCGCTCAGCTCGGGCTGAAAATGCATTTAAAGCAATAAAAACTCAAATTGAGTGTCACGCCTAAACCAAAGGACTCATGCACACACTTCAACATGTATTTTGTTCACGATGACCACCTGAAGCCTAAATGAGCATTAATTTGACCACACAACTCATTCCTATGAAGATACATTCAAACTCACAAAACGTGCTCAGCTCGGGCTGAAAATGCATTTAAAGCAATAAAAACTCAAATTGAGTGTCACGCCTAAACCAAAGGACTTATGCACACACTTCAACATGTATTTTGTTCAGGATGACCTTCTGAAGCCCATATGAGCATTAATTTGACTACACAACTCATTCCTCTGAAGATACATTCAAACTCACAAAACGTGCTCAGCTCGGCCTGAAAATGCATTTAAAGCAATAAAAACTCAAATTGAGTGTCACGCCTAAACCAAAGGACTTATGCACACACTTCAACATGTATTTTGTTCAGGATGACCTCCTGAAGCCTAAATCAGCAATAATTTGACCACACAACTCATTCCTATGAAGATACATTCAAAGTCAGAAAGTGCGCTCAGCTCGGGCTGAAAATGCATTTAATTTAAAGCAATAAAAACTCAAATTGAGTGTCACGCCTAAACCAAAGGACTTATGCACACACTTCAACATGTATTTAGTTCAGGATGACCACCTGAAGCCTAAATGAGCATTAATTTGACCACACAACTCATTCCTATGAAGATACATTCAAACTCACAAAAAGCGCTCAGCTCGGGCTGAAAAAGCATTTAAAGCAATAAAAACTCAAATTGAGTGTCACGCCTAAACCAAAGGACTTATGCACACACTTCAACATGTATTTTGTTCAGGATGACCTCCTGAAGCCTAAATAAGCATTAATTTGACCACACAACTCATTCCTATGAAGATACATTCAAACTCACAAAAAGCGCTCAGCTCGGGCTGAAAATGCATTTAAAGCAATAAAAACTCAAATTGAGTGTCACACCTAAACCAAAGGACTTATGCACACACTTCAACATGTATTTAGTTCAGGATGACCACCTGAAGCCTAAATGAGCATTAATTTGACCACACAACTCATTCCTATGAAGATACATTCAAACTCACAAAACATGCTCAGCTCGGGCTGAAAATGCATTTAAAGCAATAAAAACTCAAATTGTATGTCACGCCTAAACCAAAGGACTTATGCATACACTTCAACATGTATTTTGTTCAGGATGACCACCTGAAGCCTAAATGAGCATTAATTTGACCACACAACTCATTCTATGAAGATACATTCAAACTCACAAAACGTGCTCAGCTCGGGCTGAAAATGCATTTAAAGCAATAAAAACTCAAATTGAGTGTCACGCCTAAACCAAAGGACTTATGCACACACTTCAACATGTGTTTTGTTCAGGATGACCTCCTGAAGCCTAAATGAGCAATAATTTGACCACACAACTCATTCCTATGAAGATACATTCAAACTCACAAAACGTGCTCAGCTCGGGCTGAAAATGCATTTAAAGCAATAAAAACTCAAATTGAGTGTCACGCCTAAACCAAAGGACTTATGCACACACTTCAACATGTATTTTGTTCAGGATGACCTCCTGAAGCCTAAATCAGCAATAATTAGACCACACAACTCATTCCTATGAAGATACATTCAAAGTCAGAAAGTGCGCTCAGCTCAGGTTGAAAATGCATTTAATTTAAAGCAATAAAAACTCAAATTGAGTGTCACGCCTAAACCAAAGGACTTATGCACACACTTCAACATGTATTTAGTTCAGGATGACCACCTGAAGCCTAAATGAGCATTAATTTGACCACACAACTCATTCCTATGAAGATACATTCAAACTCACAAAACGTGCTCAGCTCGGGCTGAAAATGCATTTAAAGCAATAAAAACTCAAATTGAGTCTCACGCCTAAACCAAAGGACTTATGCACACACTTCAACATGTATTTTCTTCAGGATGACCTCCTGAAGCCCATATGAGCATTAATTTGACTACACAACTCATTCCTATGAAGATACATTTAAACTCACAAAACGTGCTCAGCTCGGGCTGAAAATGCATTTAAAGCAATAAAAACTCAAATTGAGTGTCACGCCTAAACCAAAGGACTTATACAAACACTTCAACATGTATTTTGTTCAGGATGACCTCCTGAAGCCTAAATGAGCAATAATTTGACCACACAACTCATTCCTATGAAGATACATTCAAACTCAAAAAACGTGCTCAGCTCGGGCTGAAAATGCATTTAAAGCAATAAAAACTCAAATTGAGTGTCACACCTAAACCAAAGGACTTATGCACACACTTCAACATGTATTTTGTTCAGGATGACCTCCCGAAGCCCATATGAGCATTAATTTGACCACACAACTAATTCCTATGAAGATACATTCAAACACACAAAACGTGCTCAGCTCGGGCTGAAAATGCATTTAAAGCAATAAAAACTCAAATTGAGTCTCACGCCTAAACCAAAGGACTTATGCACACACTTCAACATGTATTTTGTTCAGGATGACCTCCTGAAGCCCATATGAGCATTAATTTGACTACACAACTCATTCCTATGAAGATACATTCAAACTCACAAAACGTGCTCAGCTCGGGCTGAAAATGCATTTAAAGCAATAAAAACTCAAATTGAGTGTCACGCCTAAACCAAAGGACTTATACAAACACTTCAACATGTATTTTGTTCAGGATGACCTCCTGAAGCCTAAATGAGCAATAATTTGACCACACAACTCATTCCTATGAAGATACATTCAAACTCAAAAAACGTGCTCAGCTCGGGCTGAAAATGCATTTAAAGCAATAAAAACTCAAATTGAGTGTCACACCTAAACCAAAGGACTTATGCACACACTTCAACATGTATTTTGTTCAGGATGACCTCCTGAAGCCTAAATCAGCAATAATTTGACCACACAACTCATTCCTATGAAGATACATTCAAAGTCAGGAAGCGCGCTCAGCTCGGGCTGAAAATGCATTTAATTTAAAGCAATAAAAACTCAAATTGAGTGTCACGCCTAAACCAAAGGACTCATGCACACACTTCAACATGTATTTTGTTCACGATGACCACCTGAAGCCTAAATGAGCATTAATTTGACCACACAACTCATTCCTATGAAGATACATTCAAACTCACAAAACGTGCTCAGCTCGGGCTGAAAATGCATTTAAAGCAATAAAAACTCAAATTGAGTGTCACGCCTAAACCAAAGGACTTATGCACACACTTCAACATGTATTTTGTTCAGGATGACCTCCTGAAGCCTAAATAAGCATTAATTTGACCACACAACTCATTCCTATGAAGATACATTCAAACTCACAAAACGTGCTCAGCTCGGGCTGAAAATGCATTTAAAGCAATAAAAACTCAAATTGAGTGTCACGCCTAAACCAAAGGACTTATGCACACACTTCAACATGTATTTTGTTCAGGATGACCTCCTGAAGCCCATATGAGCATTAATTTGACTACACAACTCATTCCTATGAAGATACATTCAAACTCACAAAACGTGCTCAGCTCGGGCTGAAAATGCATTTAAAGCAATAAAAACTCAAATTTAGTGTCACACCTAAACCAAAGGACTTATGCACACACTTCAACATGTATTTAGTTCAGGATGACATCCTGAAGCCCATATGAGCATTAATTTGTCTACACAACTCATTCCTATGAAGATACATTCAAACTCACAAAACGTGCTCAACTCGGGCTGAAAATGCATTTAAAGCAATAAAAACTCAAATTGAGTGTCACGCCTAAACCAAAGGACTTATGCACACACTTCAACATGTATTTTGTTCAGGATGACCTCCTGAAGCCTAAATGAGCATTAATTTGACCACACAACTCATTCCTATGAAGATACATTCAAACTCACAAAACGCGCTCAGCTCGGGCTGAAAATGCATTTAAAGCAATAAAAACTCAAATTGAGTGTCACACCTAAACCAAAGGACTTATGCACACACTTCAACATGTATTTTGTTCAGGATGACCACCTGAAGCCTAAATGAGCATTAATTTGACCACACAACTCATTCCTATGAAGATACATTCAAACTCACAAAACATGCTCAGCTCGGGCTGAAAATGCATTTAATGCAATAAAAACTCAAATTGAATGTCACGCCTAAACCAAAGGACTTATGCACACACTTCAACATGTATTTTGTTCAGGATGACCACCTGAAGCCTAAATGAGCATTAATTTGACCACACAACTCATTCTATGAAGATACATTCAAACTCACAAAACGTGCTCAGCTCGGGCTGAAAATGCATTTAAAGCAATAAAAACTCAAATTGAGTGTCACGCCTAAACCAAAGGACTTATGCACACACTTCAACATGTATTTTGTTCAGGATGACCTCCTGAAGCCTAAATGAGCAATAATTTGACCACACAACTCATTGCTATGAAGATACATTCAAACTCAAAAAACGTGCTCAGCTCGGGCTGAAAATGCATTTAAAGCAATAAAAACTCAAATTGAGTGTCACACCTAAACCAAAGGACTTATGCACACACTTCAACATGTATTTTGTTCAGGATGACCACCCGAAGCCTAAATGAGCATTAATTTGACCACACAACTCATTCCTATGAAGATACATTCAAACTCACAAAACGTGCTCAGCTCGGGCTGAAAATGCATTTAAAGCAATAAAAACTCAAATTGAGTGTCACGCCTAAACCAAAGGACTTATGCACACATTTCAACATGTATTTTGTTCAGGATGACCTCCTGAAGCCTAAATGAGCAATAATTTGACCACACAACTCATTCCTATGAAGATACATTCAAAGTCAGAAAGCGCGCTCAGCTCAGGCTGAAAATGCATTTAAAGCAATAAAAACTCAAATTGAGTGTCACGCCTAAACCAAAGGTCTTATGCACACACTTCAACATGTATTTAGTTCAGGATGACCACCTGAAGCCTAAATGAGCATTAATTTGACCACACAACTCATTCCTATGAAGATACATTCAAACTCACAAAACGTGCTCAGGTCGGGCTGAAAATACATTTAAAGCAATAAAAACTCAAATTGAGTGTCACGCCCAAACCAAAGGACTAATGCACACACTTTTCAACATGTACTTAGTTCAGGATGACCACCTGAAGCCTAAATGAGCATTAATTTGACCACACAACTCATTCCTATGAAGATACATTCAAACTCACAAAACGTGCTCAGCTCGGGCTGAAAATGCATTTAAAGCAATAAAAACTCAAATTGAGTGTCACGCCTAAACCAAAGGACTTATGCACACACTTCAACATGTATTTTGTTCAGGATGACCTCCTGAAGCCCATATGAGCATTAATTTGACTACACAACTCATTCCTATGAAGATACATTCAAACTCACAAAACGTGCTCAGCTCGGGCTGAAAATGCATTTAAAGCAATAAAAACTCAAATTGAGTGTCACGCCTAAACCCAAGGAATTATGCACACACTTCAACATGTATTTAGTTCAGGATGACCACCTGAAGCCTAAATGAGCATTAATTTGACCACACAACTCATTCCTATGAAGATACATTCAAACTCACAAAACGTGCTCAGCTCGGGCTGAAAATGCATTTAAAGCAATAAAAACTCAAATTGAGTGTCACGCCTAAACCAAAGGACTTATGCACACACTTCAACATGTATTTTGTTCAGGATGACCACCTGAAGCCTAAATGAGCATTAATTTGACCACACAACTCATTCCTATGAAGATACATTCAAACTCACAAAACGTGCTCAGCTCGGCCTGAAAATGCATTTAAAGCAATAAAAACTCAAATTGAGTGTCACGCCTAAACCAAAGGACTTATGCACACACTTCAACATGTATTTTGTTCAGGATGACTACCTGACGCCTAAATGAGCATTAATTTGACCACACAACTCATTCCTATGAAGATACATTCAAACTCACAAAACGTGCTCAGCTCGGGCTGAAAATGCATTTAAAGCAATAAAAACTCAAATTGAGTGTCACGCCTAAACCAAAGGACTTATGCACACACTTCAACATGTATTTTGTTCAGGATGACCTCCTGAAGCCTAAAACAGTAATAATTTGACCACACAACTCATTCCTATGAAGATACATTCAAAGTCAGAAAGCGCGCTCAGCTCGGGCTGAAAATGCATTTAATTTAAAGCAATAAAAACTCAAATTGAGTGTCACGCCTAAACCAAATGACTTATGCACACACTTCAACATGTATTTAGTTCAGGATGACCACCTGAAGCCTAAATGAGCATTAATTTGACCACACAACTCATTCCTATGAAGATACATTCAAACTCACAAAACGTGCTCAGCTCGGGCTGAAAATGCATTTAAAGCAATAAAAACTCAAATTGAGTGTCACACCTAAACCAAAGGACTTATGCACACACTTCAACATGTATTTTGTTCAGGATGACCTCCTGAAGCCCATATGAGCATTAATTTGACTACACAACTCATTCCTATGAAGATACATTCAAACTCACAAAACGTGCTCAGCTCGGGCTGAAAATGCATTTAAAGCAATAAAAACTCAAATTGAGTGTCACGCCTAAACCAAAGGACTTATGCACACACTTCAACATGTATTTTGTTCAGGATGACCTCCTGAAGCCTAAATGAGCATTAATTTGACCACACAACTCATTCCTATGAAGATACATTCAAACTCACAAAACGTGCTCAGCTCGGGCTGAAAATGCATTTAAAGCAATAAAAACTCAAATTGAGTGTCACGCCTAAACCAAAGGACTTATGCACAGACTTCAACATGTATTTTGTTCAGGATGACCTCCTGAAGCCTAAATCAGCAATAATTTGACCACACAACTCATTTCTATGAAGATACATTCAAAGTCAGAAAGCGCGCTCAGCTCGGGCTGAAAATGCATTTAATTTAAAGCAATAAAAACTCAAATTGAGTGTCACGCCTAAACCAAAGGACTTATGCACACACTTCAACATGTATTTTGTTCAGGATGACCTCCTGAAGCCTAAATGAGCAATAATTTGACCACACAACTCATTCCTATGAAGATACATCCATCCATTTTCCGAACCGCTTGATCCTCACTAGGGTCGCGGGGGGTGCTGGAGCCTATCCCAGCCGTCTTCGGGCAGTAGGCGGGGGACACCCTGAATCAGTTGCCAGCCAATCGCAGGGCACACAGAGACGAACAACCATCCACGCCCACACTCACACCTAGGGACAATTTTTGAGCGTCCAATCAGCCTGACATGCATGTTTTTTTTTTTTTTTTTTGGAATGTGGGAGGAAACCGGAGCACCCGGAGAAAACCCACGCAGGCCCGGGGAGAACATGCAAACTCCACACAGGGAGGCCGGAGCTGGAATCGAACCCGGTACCTCTGCACTGTGAAGCCGACGTGCTAACCACTGGACTACCGGGCCGCCCATGAAGATACATTCAAAGTCAGAAAGCGCGCTCAGCTCAGGCTGAAAATGCATTTAAAGCAATAAAAACTCAAATTGAGTGTCACGCCCAAACCAAAGGACTAATGCACACACTTCAACATGTACTTAGTTCAGGATGACCACCTGAAGCCTAAATGAGCATTCATTTGACCACACAACTCATTCCTATGAAGATACATTCAAACTGACAAAACGTGCTCAGCTCGGGCTGAAAATGCATTTAAAGCAATAAAAACTCAAATTGAGTGTCACGCCTAAACCAAAGGACTTATGCACACACTTCAACATGTATTTTGTTCAGGATGACCTCCTGAAGCCCATATGAGCATTAATTTGACTACACAACTCATTCCTATGAAGATACATTCAAACTCACAAAACGTGCTCAGCTCGGGCTGAAAATGCATTTAAAGCAATAAAAACTCAAATTGAGTGTCACGCCTAAACCCAAGGAATTATGCACACACTTCAACATGTATTTAGTTCAGGATGACCACCTGAAGCCTAAATGAGCATTAATTTGACCACACAACTCATTCCTATGAAGATACATTCAAACTCACAAAACGTGCTCAGCTCGGGCTGAAAATGCATTTAAAGTAATAAAAACTCAAATTGAGTGTCACGCCTAAACCAAAGGACTTATGCACACACTTCAACATGTATTTTGTTCAGGATGACCACCTGAAGCCTAAATGAGCATTAATTTGACCACACAACTCATTCCTATGAAGATACATTCAAACTCACAAAACGTGCTCAGCTCGGCCTGAAAATGCATTTAAAGCAATAAAAACTCAAATTGAGTGTCACACCTAAACCAAAGGACTTATGCACACATTTCAACATGTATTTTGTTCAGGATGACCACCTGACGCCTAAATGAGCATTAATTTGACCACACAACTCATTCCTATGAAGATACATTCAAACTCACAAAACGTGCTCAGCTCGGGCTGAAAATGCATTTAAAGCAATAAAAACTCAAATTGAGTGTCACGCCTAAACCAAAGGACTTATGCACACACTTCAACATGTATTTTGTTCAGGATGACCTCCTGAAGCCTAAAACAGCAATAATTTGACCACACAACTCATTCCTATGAAGATACATTCAAAGTCAGAAAGCGCGCTCAGCTCGGGCTGAAAATGCATTTAATTTAAAGCAATAAAAACTCAAATTGAGTGTCACGCCTAAACCAAATGACTTATGCACACACTTCAACATGTATTTAGTTCAGGATGACCACCTGAAGCCTAAATGAGCATTAATTTGACCACACAACTCATTCCTATGAAGATACATTCAAACTCACAAAACGTGCTCAGCTCGGGCTGAAAATGCATTTAAAGCAATAAAAACTCAAATTGAGTGTCACACCTAAACCAAAGGACTTATGCACACACTTCAACATGTATTTTGTTCAGGATGACCTCCTGAAGCCCATATGAGCATTAATTTGACTACACAACTCATTCCTATGAAGATACATTCAAACTCACAAAACGTGCTCAGCTCGGGCTGAAAATGCATTTAAAGCAATAAAAACTCAAATTGAGTGTCACGCCTAAACCAAAGGACTTATGCACACACTTCAACATGTATTTTGTTCAGGATGACCTCCTGAAGCCTAAATAAGCATTAATTTGACCACACAACTCATTCCTATGAAGATACATTCAAACTCACAAAACGCGCTCAGCTCGGGCTGAAAATGCATTTAAAGCAATAAAAACTCAAATTTAGTGTCACACCTAAACCAAAGGACTTATGCACACACTTCAACATGTATTTAGTTCAGGATGACATCCTGAAGCCCATATGAGCATTAATTTGACTACACAACTCATTCCTATGAAGATACATTCAAACTCACAAAACGTGCTCAACTCGGGCTGAAAATGCATTTAAAGCAATAAAAACTCAAATTGAGTGTAAGGCCTAAACCAAAGGACTTATGCACACACTTCAACATGTATTTTGTTCAGGATGACCTCCTGAAGCCCATATGAGCATTAATTTGACTACACAACTCATTCCTATGAAGATACATTCAAACTCACAAAACGGGCTCAGCTCGGGCTGAAAATGCATTTAAAGCAATAAAAACTCAAATTGAGTGTCACACCTAAACCAAAGGACTTATGCACACATTTCAACATGTATTTTGTTCAGGATGACCACCTGACGCCTAAATGAGCATTAATTTGACCACACAACTCATTCCTATGAAGATACATTCAAACTCACAAAACGTGCTCAGCTCGGGCTGAAAATGCATTTAAAGCAATAAAAACTCAAATTGAGTGTCACGCCTAAACCAAAGGACTTATGCACACACTTCAACATGTATTTTGTTCAGGATGACCTCCTGAAGCCTAAAACAGCAATAATTTGACCACACAACTCATTCCTATGAAGATACATTCAAAGTCAGAAAGCGCGCTCAGCTCGGGCTGAAAATGCATTTAATTTAAAGCAATAAAAACTCAAATTGAGTGTCACGCCTAAACCAAATGACTTATGCACACACTTCAACATGTATTTTGTTCAGGATGACCTCCTGAAGCCCATATGAGCATTAATTTGACTACACAACTCATTCCTATGAAGATACATTCAAACTCACAAAACGTGCTCAGCTCGGGCTGAAAATGCATTTAAAGCAATAAAAACTCAAATTGAGTGTCACGCCTAAACCAAAGGACTTATGCACACACTTCAACATGTATTTTGTTCAGGATGACCTCCTGAAGCCTAAATAAGCATTAATTTGACCACACAACTCATTCCTATGAAGATACATTCAAACTCACAAAACGCGCTCAGCTCGGGCTGAAAATGCATTTAAAGCAATAAAAACTCAAATTTAGTGTCACACCTAAACCAAAGGACTTATGCACACACTTCAACATGTATTTAGTTCAGGATGACATCCTGAAGCCCATATGAGCATTAATTTGACTACACAACTCATTCCTATGAAGATACATTCAAACTCACAAAACGTGCTCAACTCGGGCTGAAAATGCATTTAAAGCAATAAAAACTCAAATTGAGTGTCACGCCTAAACCAAAGGACTTATGCACACACTTCAACATGTATTTTGTTCAGGATGACCTCCTGAAGCCCATATGAGCATTAATTTGACTACACAACTCATTCCTATGAAGATACATTCAAACTCACAAAACGGGCTCAGCTCGGGCTGAAAATGCATTTAAAGCAATAAAAACTCAAATTGAGTGTCACGCCTAAACCAAAGGACTTATGCACACACTTCAACATGTATTTTGTTCAGGATGACCACCTGACGCCTAAATGAGCATTAATTTGACCACACAACTCATTCCTATGAAGATACATTCAAAGTCAGAAAGCGCGCTCAGCTCGGGCTGAAAATGCATTTAATTTAAAGCAATAAAAACTCAAATTGAGTGTCACGCCTAAACCAAAGGACTTATGCACACACTTCAACATGTAATTTGTTCAGGATGACCACCTGAAGCCTAAATGAGCATTAATTTGACCACACAACTCATTCCTATGAAGATACATTCAAACTCACAAAACTTGCTCAACTCGGGCTGAAAATGCATTTAAAGCAATAAAAACTCAAATTGAGTGTCACGCCTAAACCAAAGGACTTATGCACACACTTCAACATGTATTTTGTTCAGGATGACCTCCTGAAGCCCATATGAGCATTAATTTCACCACACAACTCATTCCTATGAAGATACATTCAAACACACAAAACGTGCTCAGCTCGGCCTGAAAATGCATTTAAAGCAATAAAAACTCAAATTGAGTGTCACGCCTAAACAAAAGGACTTATGCACACACTTCAACATGTATTTTGTTCAGGATGACCACCTGACGCCTAAATAAGCATTAATTTGACCACACAACTCATTCCTATGAAGATACATTCAAACTCACAAAACGTGCTCAGCTCGGGCTGAAAATGCATTTAAAGGAATAAAACCTCAAATTGAGTGTCACGCCTAAACCAAAGGACTTATGCACACACTTCAACATGTATTTTGTTCAGGATGACCTCCTGAAGCCTAAATCAGCAATAATTTGACCACACAACTCATTCCTATGAAGATACATTCAAAGTCAGAAAGCGCGCTCAGCTCGGGCTGAAATTTAATTTAAAGCAATAAAAACTCAAATTGAGTGTCACGCCTAAACCAAAGGACTTATGCACACACTTCAACATGTATTTAGTTCAGGATGACCACCTGAAGCCTAAATGAGCATTAATTTGACCACACAACTCATTCCTATGAAGATACATTCAAACTCACAAAACGTGCTCAGCTCGGGCTGAAAATGCATTTAAAGCAATAAAAACTCAAATTGAGTGTCACACCTAAACCAAAGGACTTATGCACACACTTCAACATGTATTTTGTTCAGGATGACCCCCTGAAGCCCATATGAGCATTAATTTGACTACACAACTCATTCCTATGAAGATACATTCAAACTCACAAAACGTGCTCAGCTCGGGCTGAAAATGCATTTAAAGCAATAAAAACTCAAATTGAGTGTCACGCCTAAACCAAAGGACTTATGCACACACTTCAACATGTATTTTGTTCAGGATGACCTCCTGAAGCCTAAATGAGCAATAATTTGACCAAACAACTCATTCCTATGAAGATACATTCAAAGTCAGAAAGCGCGCTCAGCTCAGGCTGAAAATGCATTTAAAGCAATAAAAACTCAAATTGAGTGTCACGCCTAAACCAAAGGACTTATGCACACACTTCAACATGTATTTACTTCAGGATGACCACCTGAAGCCTAAATGAGCATTAATTTGACCACACAACTCATTCCTATGAAGATACATTCAAACTCACAAAACGTGCTCAGCTCGGGCTGAAAATACATTTAAAGCAATAAAAACTCAAATTGAGTGTCACACCCAAACCAAAGGACTAATGCACACACTTCAACATGTACTTAGTTCAGGATGACCACCTGAAGCCTAAATGAGCATTAATTTGACCACACAACTCATTCCTATGAAGATACATTCAAAGTCAGAAAGCGCGCTCAGCTCGGGCTGAAATTTAATTTAAAGCAATAAAAACTCAAATTGAGTGTCACGCCTAAACCAAAGGACTTATGCACACACTTCAACATGTATTTAGTTCAGGATGACCACCTGAAGCCTAAATGAGCATTAATTTGACCACACAACTCATTCCTATGAAGATACATTCAAACTCACAAAACGTGCTCAGCTCGGGCTGAAAATGCATTTAAAGCAATAAAAACTCAAATTGAGTGTCACACCTAAACCAAAGGACTTATGCACACACTTCAACATGTATTTTGTTCAGGATGACCCCCTGAAGCCCATATGAGCATTAATTTGACTACACAACTCATTCCTATGAAGATACATTCAAACTCACAAAACGTGCTCAGCTCGGGCTGAAAATGCATTTAAAGCAATAAAAACTCAAATTGAGTGTCACGCCTAAACCAAAGGACTTATGCACACACTTCAACATGTATTTTGTTCAGGATGACCTCCTGAAGCCTAAATGAGCAATAATTTGACCAAACAACTCATTCCTATGAAGATACATTCAAAGTCAGAAAGCGCACTCAGCTCAGGCTGAAAATGCATTTAAAGCAATAAAAACTCAAATTGAGTGTCACGCCTAAACCAAAGGACTTATGCACACACTTCAACATGTATTTACTTCAGGATGACCACCTGAAGCCTAAATGAGCATTAATTTGACCACACAACTCATTCCTATGAAGATACATTCAAACTCACAAAACGTGCTCAGCTCGGGCTGAAAATACATTTAAAGCAATAAAAACTCAAATTGAGTGTCACACCCAAACCAAAGGACTAATGCACACACTTCAACATGTACTTAGTTCAGGATGACCACCTGAAGCCTAAATGAGCATTAATTTGACCACACAACTCATTCCTATGAAGATACATTCAAACTCACAAAACGTGCTCAGCTCGGGCTGAAAATGCATTTAAAGCAATAAAAACTCAAATTGAGTGTCACGCCTAAACCAAAGGACTTATGCACACACTTCAACATGTATTTTGTTCAGGATGACCTCCTGAAGCCCATATGAGCATTAATTTGACTACACGACTCATTCCTATGAAGATACATTCAAACTCACAAAACGTGCTCAGCTCGGGCTGAAAATGCATTTAAAGCAATAAAAACTCAAATTGAGTGTCACGCCTAAACCCAAGGAATTATGCACACACTTCAACATGTATTTAGTTCAGGATGACCACCTGAAGCCTAAATGAGCATTAATTTGACCACACAACTCATTCCTATGAAGATACATTCAAACTCACAAAACGTGCTCAGCTCGGGCTGAAAATGCATTTAATTTAAAGCAATAAAAACTCAAATTGAGTGTCACGCCTAAACCAAAGGACTTATGCACACACTTCAACATGTATTTTGTTCAGGATGACCACCTGAAGCCTAAATGAGCATTAATTTGACCACACAACTCATTCCTATGAAGATACATTCAAACTCACAAAACGTGCTCAGCTCGGCCTGAAAATGCATTTAAAGCAATAAAAACTCAAATTGAGTGTCACGCCTAAACCAAAGGACTTATGCACACATTTCAACATGTATTTTGTTCAGGATGACCACCTGACGCCTAAATGAGCATTAATTTGACCACACAACTCATTCCTATGAAGATACATTCAAACTCACAAAACGTGCTCAGCTCGGGCTGAAAATGCATTTAAAGCAATAAAAACTCAAATTGAGTGTCACGCCTAAACCAAAGGACTTATGCACACACTTCAACATGTATTTTGTTCAGGATGACCTCCTGAAGCCTAAAACAGCAATAATTTGACCACACAACTCATTCCTATGAAGATACATTCAAAGTCAGAAAGCGCGCTCAGCTCGGGCTGAAAATGCATTTAAAGCAATAAAAACTCAAATTGAGTGTCACGCCTAAACCAAAGGACTTATGCACACACTTCAACATGTATTTTGTTCAGGATGACCTCCTGAAGCCTAAATGAGCAATAATTTGACCAAACAACTCATTCCTATGAAGATACATTCAAAGTCAGAAAGCGCGCTCAGCTCAGGCTGAAAATGCATTTAAAGCAATAAAAACTCAAATTGAGTGTCACGCCTAAACCAAAGGACTTATGCACACACTTCAACATGTATTTACTTCAGGATGACCACCTGAAGCCTAAATGAGCATTAATTTGACCACACAACTCATTCCTATGAAGATACATTCAAACTCACAAAACGTGCTCAGCTCGGGCTGAAAATACATTTAAAGCAATAAAAACTCAAATTGAGTGTCACGCCCAAACCAAAGGACTAATGCACACACTTCAACGTGTACTTAGTTCAGGATGACCACCTGAAGCCTAAATGAGCATTAATTTGACCACACAACTCATTCCTATGAAGATACATTCAAACTCACAAAACGTGCTCAGCTCGGGCTGAAAATGCATTTAAAGCAATAAAAACTCAAATTGAGTGTCACGCCTAAACCAAAGGACTTATGCACACACTTCAACATGTATTTTGTTCAGGATGACCTCCTGAAGCCCATATGAGCATTAATTTGACTACACGACTCATTCCTATGAAGATACATTCAAACTCACAAAACGTGCTCAGCTCGGGCTGAAAATGCATTTAAAGCAATAAAAACTCAAATTGAGTGTCACGCCTAAACCCAAGGAATTATGCACACACTTCAACATGTATTTAGTTCAGGATGACCACCTGAAGCCTAAATGAGCATTAATTTGACCACACAACTCATTCCTATGAAGATACATTCAAACTCACAAAACGTGCTCAGCTCGGGCTGAAAATGCATTTAATTTATTGTTTGTTTGTTTGTTTGTTTGTTTATTGAACATAAAACATATATACAGTAATAATTTGACAGAAAATAAGGTAGATAAAAAAAGTAAAAAGAAAGAAATCAATCTTCATTCAACACAGTTATTATGTTCAAGGGAGTAGGAAGAAGTAAAAAACTTATCTAGTTATTTAAAGCAATAAAAACTCAAATTGAGTGTCACGCCTAAACCAAAGGACTTATGCACACACTTCAACATGTATTTTGTTCAGGATGACCACCTGAAGCCTAAATGAGCATTAATTTGACCACACAACTCATTCCTATGAAGATACATTCAAACTCACAAAACGTGCTCAGCTCGGCCTGAAAATGCATTTAAAGCAATAAAAACTCAAATTGAGTGTCACGCCTAAACCAAAGGACTTATGCACACATTTCAACATGTATTTTGTTCAGGATGACCACCTGACGCCTAAATGAGCATTAATTTGACCACACAACTCATTCCTATGAAGATACATTCAAACTCACAAAACGTGCTCAGCTCGGGCTGAAAATGCATTTAAAGCAATAAAAACTCAAATTGAGTGTCACGCCTAAACCAAAGGACTTATGCACACACTTCAACATGTATTTTGTTCAGGATGACCTCCTGAAGCCTAAAACAGCAATAATTTGACCACACAACTCATTCCTATGAAGATACATTCAAAGTCAGAAAGCGCGCTCAGCTCGGGCTGAAAATGCATTTAATTTAAAGCAATAAAAACTCAAATTGAGTGTCACGCCTAAACCAAATGACTTATGCACACACTTCAACATGTATTTAGTTCAGGATGACCACCTGAAGCCTAAATGAGCATTAATTTGACCACACAACTCATTCCTATGAAGATACATTCAAACTCACAAAACGTGCTCAGCTCAGGCTGAAAATGCATTTAAAGCAATAAAAACTCAAATTGAGTGTCACACCTAAACCAAAGGACTTATGCACACACTTCAACATGTATTTTGTTCAGGATGACCTCCTGAAGCCCATATGAGCATTAATTTGACTACACAACTCATTCCTATGAAGATACATTCAAACTCACAAAACGTGCTCAGCTCGGGCTGAAAATGCATTTAAAGCAATAAAAATTCAAATTGAGTGTCACGCCTAAACCAAAGGACTTATGCACACACTTCAACATGTATTTTGTTCAGGATGACCTCCTGAAGCCTAAATAAGCATTAATTTGACCACACAACTCATTCCTATGAAGATACATTCAAACTCACAAAACGCGCTCAGCTCGGGCTGAAAATGCATTTAAAGCAATAAAAACTCAAATTTAGTGTCACACCTAAACCAAAGGACTTATGCACACACTTCAACATGTATTTAGTTCAGGATGACATCCTGAAGCCTAAATGAGCATTAATTTGACCACACAACTCATTCCTATGAAGATACATTCAAACTCACAAAACGTGCTCAACTCGGGCTGAAAATGCATTTAAAGCAATAAAAACTCAAATTGAGTGTCACGCCTAAACCAAAGGACTTATGCACACACTTCAACATGTATTTTGTTCAGGATGACCTCCTGAAGCCCATATGAGCATTAATTTCACCACACAACTCATTCCTATGAAGATACATTCAAACACACAAAACGTGCTCAGCTCGGCCTGAAAATGCATTTAAAGCAATAAAAACTCTAATTGAGTGTCACGCCTAAACCAAAGGACTTATGCACACACTTCAACATGTATTTTGTTCAGGATGACCTCCTGAAGCCTAAAACAGCAATAATTTGACCACACAACTCATTCCTATGAAGATACATTCAAAGTCAGAAAGCGCGCTCAGCTCGGGCTGAAAATGCATTTAATTTAAAGCAATAAAAACTCAAATTGAGTGTCACGCCTAAACCAAATGACTTATGCACACACTTCAACATGTATTTAGTTCAGGATGACCACCTGAAGCCTAAATGAGCATTAATTTGACCACACAACTCATTCCTATGAAGATACATTCAAACTCACAAAACGTGCTCAGCTCGGGCTGAAAATGCATTTAAAGCAATAAAAACTCAAATTTAGTGTCACACCTAAACCAAAGGACTTATGCACACACTTCAACATGTATTTAGTTCAGGATGACATCCTGAAGCCGATATGAGCATTAATTTGACTACACAACTCATTCCTATGAAGATACATTCAAACTCACAAAACGTGCTCAACTCGGGCTGAAAATGCATTTAAAGCAATAAAAACTTAAATTGAGTGTCACGCCTAAACCAAAGGACTTATGCACACACTTCAACATGTATTTTGTTCAGGATGACCACCTGACGCCTAAATGAGCATTAATTTGACCACACAACTCATTCCTATGAAGATACATTCAAACTCACAAAACGTGCTCAGCTCGGGCTGAAAATGCATTTAAAGCAATAAAAACTCAAATTGAGTGTCACGCCTAAACCAAAGGACTTATGCACACACTTCAACATGTATTTTGTTCAGGATGACCTCCTGAAGCCTAAATCAGCAATAATTTGACCACACAACTCATTCCTATGAAGATACATTCAAAGTCAGAAAGCGCGCTCAGCTCGGGCTGAAAATGCATTTAATTTAAAGCAATAAAAACTCAAATTGAGTGTCACGCCTAAACCAAAGGACTTATGCACACACTTCAACATGTATTTAGTTCAGGATGACCACCTGAAGCCTAAATGAGCATTAATTTGACCACACAACTCATTCCTATGAAGATACATTCAAACTCACAAAACGTGCTCAGCTCGGGCTGAAAATGCATTTAAAGCAATAAAAACTCAAATTGAGTGTCACACCTAAACCAAAGGACTTATGCACACACTTCAACATGTATTTTGTTCAGGATGACCTCCTGAAGCCCATATGAGCATTAATTTGACTACACAACTCATTCCTATGAAGATACATTCAAACTCACAAAACGTGCTCAGCTCGGGCTGAAAATGCATTTAAAGCAATAAAAACTCAAATTGAGTGTCACGCCTAAACCAAAGGACTTATGCACACACTTCAACATGTATTTTGTTCAGGATGACCTCCTGAAGCCTAAATAAGCATTAATTTGACCACACAACTCATTCCTATGAAGATACATTCACAACTCATTCCTATGAAGATACATTCAAACTCACAAAACGCGCTCAGCTCGGGCTGAAAATGCATTTAAAGCAATAAAAACTCAAATTTAGTGTCACACCTAAACCAAAGGACTTATGCACACACTTCAACATGTATTTTGTTCAGGATGACCTCCTGAAGCCTAAATAAGCATTAATTTGACCACACAACTCATTCCTATGAAGATACATTCAAACTCACAAAACGCGCTCAGCTCGGGCTGAAAATGCATTTAAAGCAATAAAAACTCAAATTTAGTGTCACACCTAAACCAAAGGACTTATGCACACACTTCAACATGTACTTAGTTCAGGATGACCACCTGAAGCCTAAATGAGCATTAATTTGACCACACAACTCATTCCTATGAAGATACATTCAAACTCACAAAACGTGCTCAGCTCGGGCTGAAAATGCATTTAAAGCAATAAAAACTCAAATTGAGTGTCACGCCTAAACCAAAGGACTTATGCACACACTTCAACATGTATTTTGTTCAGGATGACCTCCTGAAGCCCATATGAGCATTAATTTGACTACACGACTCATTCCTATGAAGATACATTCAAACTCACAAAACGTGCTCAGCTCGGGCTGAAAATGCATTTAATTTAAAGCAATAAAAACTCAAATTGAGTGTCACGCCTAAACCAAAGGACTTATGCACACACTTCAACATGTATTTTGTTCAGGATGACCACCTGAAGCCTAAATGAGCATTAATTTGACCACACAACTCATTCCTATGAAGATACATTCAAACTCACAAAACGTGCTCAGCTCGGCCTGAAAATGCATTTAAAGCAATAAAAACTCAAATTGAGTGTCACGCCTAAACCAAAGGACTTATGCACACATTTCAACATGTATTTTGTTCAGGATGACCACCTGACGCCTAAATGAGCATTAATTTGACCACACAACTCATTCCTATGAAGATACATTCAAACTCACAAAACGTGCTCAGCTCGGGCTGAAAATGCATTTAAAGCAATAAAAACTCAAATTGAGTGTCACACCTAAACCAAAGGACTTATGCACACACTTCAACATGTATTTAGTTCAGGATGACATCCTGAAGCCTAAATGAGCATTAATTTGACCACACAACTCATTCCTATGAAGATACATTCAAACTCACAAAACGTGCTCAACTCGGGCTGAAAATGCATTTAAAGCAATAAAAACTCAAATTGAGTGTCACGCCTAAACCAAAGGACTTATGCACACACTTCAACATGTATTTTGTTCAGGATGACCTCCTGAAGCCCATATGAGCATTAATTTCACCACACAACTCATTCCTATGAAGATACATTCAAACACACAAAACGTGCTCAGCTCGGCCTGAAAATGCATTTAAAGCAATAAAAACTCTAATTGAGTGTCACGCCTAAACCAAAGGACTTATGCACACACTTCAACATGTATTTTGTTCAGGATGACCTCCTGAAGCCTAAAACAGCAATAATTTGACCACACAACTCATTCCTATGAAGATACATTCAAAGTCAGAAAGCGCGCTCAGCTCGGGCTGAAAATGCATTTAATTTAAAGCAATAAAAACTCAAATTGAGTGTCACGCCTAAACCAAATGACTTATGCACACACTTCAACATGTATTTAGTTCAGGATGACCACCTGAAGCCTAAATGAGCATTAATTTGACCACACAACTCATTCCTATGAAGATACATTCAAACTCACAAAACGTGCTCAGCTCGGGCTGAAAATGCATTTAAAGCAATAAAAACTCAAATTTAGTGTCACACCTAAACCAAAGGACTTATGCACACACTTCAACATGTATTTAGTTCAGGATGACATCCTGAAGCCGATATGAGCATTAATTTGACTACACAACTCATTCCTATGAAGATACATTCAAACTCACAAAACGTGCTCAACTCGGGCTGAAAATGCATTTAAAGCAATAAAAACTCAAATTGAGTGTCACGCCTAAACCAAAGGACTTATGCACACACTTCAACATGTATTTTGTTCAGGATGACCTCCTGAAGCCTAAAACAGCAATAATTTGACCACACAACTCATTCCTATGAAGATACATTCAAAGTCAGAAAGCGCGCTCAGCTCGGGCTGAAAATGCATTTAATTTAAAGCAATAAAAACTCAAATTGAGTGTCACGGCTAAACCAAATGACTTATGCACACACTTCAACATGTATTTAGTTCAGGATGACCACCTGAAGCCTAAATGAGCATTAATTTGACCACACAACTCATTCCTATGAAGATACATTCAAACTCACAAAACGTGCTCAGCTCAGGCTGAAAATGCATTTAAAGCAATAAAAACTCAAATTGAGTGTCACACCTAAACCAAAGGACTTATGCACACACTTCAACATGTATTTTGTTCAGGATGACCTCCTGAAGCCCATATGAGCATTAATTTGACTACACAACTCATTCCTATGAAGATACATTCAAACTCACAAAACGTGCTCAGCTCGGGCTGAAAATGCATTTAAAGCAATAAAAACTCAAATTGAGTGTCACGCCTAAACCAAAGGACTTATGCACACACTTCAACATGTATTTTGTTCAGGATGACCTCCTGAAGCCTAAATAAGCATTAATTTGACCACACAACTCATTCCTATGAAGATACATTCAAACTCACAAAACGCGCTCAGCTCGGGCTGAAAATGCATTTAAAGCAATAAAAACTCAAATTTAGTGTCACACCTAAACCAAAGGACTTATGCACACACTTCAACATGTATTTTGTTCAGGATGACCTCCTGAAGCCTAAAACAGCAATAATTTGACCACACAACTCATTCCTATGAAGATACATTCAAAGTCAGAAAGCGCGCTCAGCTCGGGCTGAAAATGCATTTAATTTAAAGCAATAAAAACTCAAATTGAGTGTCACGCCTAAACCAAAGGACTTATGCACACACTTCAACATGTATTTTGTTCAGGATGACCTCCTGAAGCCCATATGAGCATTAATTTGACCACACAACTCATTCCTATGAAGATACATTCAAAGTCAGAAAGCGCGCTCAGCTCGGGCTGAAAATGCATTTAATTTAAAGCAATAAAAACTCAAATTGAGTGTCACGCCTAAACCAAAGGACTTATGCACACACTTTAACATGTATTTTGTTCAGGATGACCACCTGAAGCCTAAATGAGCATTAATTTGACCACACAACTCATTCCTATGAAGATACATTCAAACTCACAAAACGTGCTCAACTCGGGCTGAAAATGCATTTAAAGCAATAAAAACTCAAATTGAGTGTCACGCCTAAACCAAAGGACTTATGCACACACTTCAACATGTATTTTGTTCAGGATGACCTCCTGAAGCCTAAAACAGCAATAATTTGACCACAAAACTCATTCCTATGAAGATACATTCAAAGTCAGAAAGCGCGCTCAGCTCGGGCTGAAAATGCATTTAATTTAAAGCAATAAAAACTCAAATTGAGTGTCACGCCTAAACCAAATGACTTATGCACACACTTCAACATGTATTTAGTTCAGGATGACCACCTGAAGCCTAAATGAGCATTAATTTGACCACACAACTCATTCCTATGAAGATACATTCAAACTCACAAAACGTGCTCAGCTCGGGCTGAAAATGCATTTAAAGCAATAAAAACTCAAATTGAGTGTCACACCTAAACCAAAGGACTTATGCACACACTTCAACATGTATTTTGTTCAGGATGACCTCCTGAAGCCCATATGAGCATTAATTTGACTACACAACTCATTCCTATGAAGATACATTCAAACTCACAAAACGTGCTCAGCTCGGGCTGAAAATGCATTTAAAGCAATAAAAACTCAAATTGAGTGTCACGCCTAAACCAAAGGACTTATGCACACACTTCAACATGTATTTTGTTCAGGATGACCTCCTGAAGCCTAAATAAGCATTAATTTGACCACACAACTCATTCCTATGAAGATACATTCAAACTCACAAAACGCGCTCAGCTCGGGCTGAAAATGCATTTAAAGCAATAAAAACTCAAATTTAGTGTCACACCTAAACCAAAGGACTTATGCACACACTTCAACATGTATTTAGTTCAGGATGACATCCTGAAGCCCATATGAGCATTAATTTAACTACACAACTCATTCCTATGAAGATACATTCAAACTCACAAAACGTGCTCAACTCGGGCTGAAAATGCATTTAAAGCAATAAAAACTCAAATTGAGTGTCACGCCTAAACCAAAGGACTTATGCACACACTTCAACATGTATTTTGTTCAGGATGACCACCTGACGCCTAAATGAGCATTAATTTGACCACACAACTCATTCCTATGAAGATACATTCAAACTCACAAAACGTGCTCAGCTCGGGCTGAAAATGCATTTAAAGCAATAAAAACTCAAATTGAGTGTCACGCCTAAACCAAAGGACTTATGCACACACTTCAACATGTATTTTGTTCAGGATGACCTCCTGAAGCCTAAATCAGCAATAATTTGACCACACAACTCATTCCTATGAAGATACATTCAAAGTCAGAAAGCGCGCTCAGCTCGGGCTGAAAATGCATTTAAAGCAATAAAAACTCAAATTGAGTGTCACGCCTAAACCAAAGGACTTATGCACACACTTCAACATGTATTTAGTTCAGGATGACATCCTGAAGCCCATATGAGCATTAATTTGACTACACAACTCATTCCTATGAAGATACATTCAAACTCACAAAACGTGCTCAGCTCGGGCTGAAAATGCATTTAAAGCAATAAAAACTCAAATTGAGTGTCACGCCTAAACCAAAGGACTTATGCACACACTTCAACATGTATTTAGTTCAGGATGACCACCTGAAGCCTAAATGAGCATTAATTTGACCACACAACTCATTCCTATGAAGATACATTCAAACTCACAAAACGTGCTCAGCTCGGGCTGAAAATGCATTCAAAGCAATAAAAACTCAAATTGAGTGTCACACCTAAACCAAAGGACTTATGCACACACTTCAACATGTATTTTGTTCAGGATGACCTCCTGAAGCCCATATGAGCATTAATTTGACTACACAACTCATTCCTATGAAGATACATTCAAACTCACAAAACGTGCTCAGCTCGGGCTGAAAATGCATTTAAAGCAATAAAAACTCAAATTGAGTGTCACGCCTAAACCAAAGGACTTATGCACACACTTCAACATGTATTTTGTTCAGGATGACCTCCTGAAGCCTAAATAAGCATTAATTTGACCACACAACTCATTCCTATGAAGATACATTCAAACTCACAAAACGCGCTCAGCTCGGGCTGAAAATGCATTTAAAGCAATAAAAACTCAAATTTAGTGTCACACCTAAACCAAAGGACTTATGCACACACTTCAACATGTATTTTGTTCAGGATGACCTCCTGAAGCCTAAATAAGCTTTAATTTGACCACACAACTCATTCCTATGAAGATACATTCAAACTCACAAAACGCGCTCAGCTCGGGCTGAAAATGCATTTAAAGCAATAAAAACTCAAATTTAGTGTCACACCTAAACCAAAGGACTTATGCACACACTTCAACATGTACTTAGTTCAGGATGACCACCTGAAGCCTAAATGAGCATTAATTTGACCACACAACTCATTCCTATGAAGATACATTCAAACTCACAAAACGTGCTCAGCTCGGGCTGAAAATGCATTTAAAGCAATAAAAACTCAAATTGAGTGTCACGCCTAAACCAAAGGACTTATGCACACACTTCAACATGTATTTTGTTCAGGATGACCTCCTGAAGCCCATATGAGCATTAATTTGACTACACGACTCATTCCTATGAAGATACATTCAAACTCACAAAACGTGCTCAGCTCGGGCTGAAAATGCATTTAAAGCAATAAAAACTCAAATTGAGTGTCACGCCTAAACCCAAGGAATTATGCACACACTTCAACATGTATTTAGTTCAGGATGACCACCTGAAGCCTAAATGAGCATTAATTTGACCACACAACTCATTCCTATGAAGATACATTCAAACTCACAAAACGTGCTCAGCTCGGGCTGAAAATGCATTTAATTTAAAGCAATAAAAACTCAAATTGAGTGTCACGCCTAAACCAAAGGACTTATGCACACACTTCAACATGTATTTTGTTCAGGATGACCACCTGAAGCCTAAATGAGCATTAATTTGACCACACAACTCATTCCTATGAAGATACATTCAAACTCACAAAACGTGCTCAGCTCGGCCTGAAAATGCATTTAAAGCAATAAAAACTCAAATTGAGTGTCACGCCTAAACCAAAGGACTTATGCACACATTTCAACATGTATTTTGTTCAGGATGACCACCTGACGCCTAAATGAGCATTAATTTGACCACACAACTCATTCCTATGAAGATACATTCAAACTCACAAAACGTGCTCAGCTCGGGCTGAAAATGCATTTAAAGCAATAAAAACTCAAATTGAGTGTCACGCCTAAACCAAAGGACTTATGCACACACTTCAACATGTATTTTGTTCAGGATGACCTCCTGAAGCCTAAAACAGCAATAATTTGACCACACAACTCATTCCTATGAAGATACATTCAAAGTCAGAAAGCGCGCTCAGCTCGGGCTGAAAATGCATTTAATTTAAAGCAATAAAAACTCAAATTGAGTGTCACGCCTAAACCAAATGACTTATGCACACACTTCAACATGTATTTTGTTCAGGATGACCTCCTGAAGCCCATATGAGCATTAATTTGACTACACAACTCATTCCTATGAAGATACATTCAAACTCACAAAACGTGCTCAGCTCGGGCTGAAAATGCATTTAAAGCAATAAAAACTCAAATTGAGTGTCACGCCTAAACCAAAGGACTTATGCACACACTTCAACATGTATTTTGTTCAGGATGTCCTCCTGAAGCCTAAATAAGCATTAATTTGACCACACAACTCATTCCTATGAAGATACATTCAAACTCACAAAACGCGCTCAGCTCGGGCTGAAAATGCATTTAAAGCAATAAAAACTCAAATTTAGTGTCACACCTAAACCAAAGGACTTATGCACACACTTCAACATGTATTTAGTTCAGGATGACATCCTGAAGCCCATATGAGCATTAATTTGACTACACAACTCATTCCTATGAAGATACATTCAAACTCACAAAACGTGCTCAACTCGGGCTGAAAATGCATTTAAAGCAATAAAAACTCAAATTGAGTGTCACGCCTAAACCAAAGGACTTATGCACACACTTCAACATGTATTTTGTTCAGGATGACCACCTGACGCCTAAATGAGCATTAATTTGACCACACAACTCATTCCTATGAAGATACATTCAAACTCACAAAACGTGCTCAGCTCGGGCTGAAAATGCATTTAAAGCAATAAAAACTCAAATTGAGTGTCACGCCTAAACCAAAGGACTTATGCACACACTTCAACATGTATTTTGTTCAGGATGACCTCCTGAAGCCTAAATCAGCAATAATTTGACCACACAACTCATTCCTATGAAGATACATTCAAAGTCAGAAAGCGCGCTCAGCTCGGGCTGAAAATGCATTTAAAGCAATAAAAACTCAAATTGAGTGTCACGCCTAAACCAAAGGACTTATGCACACACTTCAACATGTATTTAGTTCAGGATGACATCCTGAAGCCCATATGAGCATTAATTTGACTACACAACTCATTCCTATGAAGATACATTCAAACTCACAAAACGTGCTCAGCTCGGGCTGAAAATGCATTTAAAGCAATAAAAACTCAAATTGAGTGTCACGCCTAAACCAAAGGACTTATGCACACACTTCAACATGTATTTAGTTCAGGATGACCACCTGAAGCCTAAATGAGCATTAATTTGACCACACAACTCATTCCTATGAAGATACATTCAAACTCACAAAACGTGCTCAGCTCGGGCTGAAAATGCATTTAAAGCAATAAAAACTCAAATTGAGTGTCACACCTAAACCAAAGGACTTATGCACACACTTCAACATGTATTTTGTTCAGGATGACCTCCTGAAGCCCATATGAGCATTAATTTGACTACACAACTCATTCCTATGAAGATACATTCAAACTCACAAAACGTGATCAGCTCGGGCTGAAAATGCATTTAAAGCAATAAAAACTCAAATTGAGTGTCACGCCTAAACCAAAGGACTTATGCACACACTTCAACATGTATTTTGTTCAGGATGACCTCCTGAAGCCTAAATAAGCATTAATTTGACCACACAACTCATTCCTATGAAGATACATTCAAACTCACAAAACGTGCTCAACTCGGGCTGAAAATGCATTTAAAGCAAAAAAAACTCAAATTGAGTGTCACGCCTAAACCAAAGGACTTATGCACACACTTCAACATGTATTTTGTTCAGGATGACCTCCTGAAGCCCATATGAGCATTAATTTCACCACACAACTCATTCCTATGAAGATACATTCAAACTCACAAAACGTGCTCAGCTCGGGCTGAAAATGCATTTAAAGCAATAAAAACTCAAATTGAGTGTCACGCCTAAACCAAAGGACTTATGCACACACTTCAACATGTATTTTGTTCAGGATGACCTCCTGAAGCCTAAATCAGCAATAATTTGACCACACAACTCATTCCTATGAAGATACATTCAAAGTCAGAAAGCGCGCTCAGCTCGGGCTGAAAATGCATTTAATTTAAAGCAATAAAAACTCAAATTGAGTGTCACGCCTAAACCAAAGGACTTATGCACACACTTCAACATGTATTTTGTTCAGGATGACCTCCTGAAGCCTAAATAAGCATTAATTTGACCACACAACTCATTCCTATGAAGATACATTCAAACTCACAAAACGCGCTCAGCTCGGGCTGAAAATGCATTTAAAGCAATAAAAACTCAAATTTAGTGTCACACCTAAACCAAAGGACTTATGCACACACTTCAACATGTATTTAGTTCAGGATGACATCCTGAAGCCCATATGAGCATTAATTTGACTACACAACTCATTCCTATGAAGATACATTCAAACTCACAAAACGTGCTCAACTCGGGCTGAAAATGCATTTAAAGCAATAAAAACTCAAATTGAGTGTCACGCCTAAACCAAAGGACTTATGCACACACTTCAACATGTATTTTGTTCAGGATGACCTCCTGAAGCCCATATGAGCATTCATTTGACTACACAACTCATTCCTATGAAGATACATTCAAACTCACAAAACGTGCTCAGCTCGGGCTGAAAATGCATTTAAAGCAATAAAAACTCAAATTGAGTGTCACGCCTAAACCAAAGGACTTATGCACACACTTCAACATGTATTTTGTTCAGGATGACCACCTGACGCCTAAATGAGCATTAATTTGACCACACAACTCATTCCTATGAAGATACATTCAAAGTCAGAAAGCGCGCTCAGCTCGGGCTGAAAATGCATTTAATTTAAAGCAATAAAAACTCAAATTGAGTGTCACGCCTAAACCAAAGGACTTATGCACACACTTCAACATGTATTTAGTTCAGGATGACCACCTGAAGCCTAAATGAGCATTAATTTGACTACACAACTCATTCCTATGAAGATACATTCAAACTCACAAAACGTGCTCAGCTCGGGCTGAAAATGCATTTAAAGCAATAAAAACTCAAATTGAGTGTCACACCTAAACCAAAGGACTTATGCACACACTTCAACATGTATTTTGTTCAGGATGACCTCCTGAAGCCCATATGAGCATTAATTTGACTACACAACTCATTCCTATGAAGATACATTCAAACTCACAAAACGTGCTCAGCTCGGGCTGAAAATGCATTTAAAGCAATAAAAACTCAAATTGAGTGTCACGCCTAAACCAAAGGACTTATGCACACACTTCAACATGTATTTTGTTCAGGATGACCTCCTGAAGCCTAAATAAGCATTAATTTGACCACACAACTCATTCCTATGAAGATACATTCAAACTCACAAAACGCGCTCAGCTCGGGCTGAAAATGCATTTAAAGCAATAAAAACTCAAATTTAGTGTCACACCTAAACCAAAGGACTTATGCACACACTTCAACATGTATTTAGTTCAGGATGACATCCTGAAGCCCATATGAGCATTAATTTGACTACACAACTCATTCCTATGAAGATACATTCAAACTCACAAAACGTGCTCAACTCGGGCTGAAAATGCATTTAAAGCAATAAAAACTCAAATTGAGTGTCACGCCTAAACCAAAGGACTTATGCACACACTTCAACATGTATTTTGTTCAGGATGACCACCTGACGCCTAAATGAGCATTAATTTGACCACACAACTCATTCCTATGAAGATACATTCAAAGTCAGAAAGCGCGCTCAGCTCGGGCTGAAAATGCATTTAATTTAAAGCAATAAAAACTCAAATTGAGTGTCACGCCTAAACCAAAGGACTTATGCACACACTTCAACATGTATTTAGTTCAGGATGACCACCTGAAGCCTAAATGAGCATTAATTTGACCACACAACTCATTCCTATGAAGATACATTCAAACTCACAAAACGTGCTCAGCTCGGGCTGAAAATGCATTTCAAGCAATAAAAACTCAAATTGAGTGTCACACCTAAACCAAAGGACTTGTGCCCACACTTCAACATGTATTTTGTTCAGGATGACCTCCTGAAGCCCATATGAGCATTAATTTGACTACACAACTCATTCCTATGAAGATACATTCAAACACACAAAACGTGCTCAGCTCGGGCTGAAAATGCATTTAAAGCAATAAAAACTCAAATTGAGTGTCACGCCTAAACCAAAGGACTTATGCACACACTTCAACATGTATTTTGTTCAGGATGACCTCCTGAAGCCTAAATAAGCATTAATTTGACCACACAACTCATTCCTATGAAGATACATTCAAACTCACAAAACGCGCTCAGCTCGGGCTGAAAATGCATTTAAAGCAATAAAAACTCAAATTTAGTGTCACACCTAAACCAAAGGACTTATGCACACACTTCAACATGTATTTTGTTCAGGATGACCTCCTGAAGCCCATATGAGCATTAATTTGACTACACAACTCATTCCTATGAAGATACATTCAAACTCACAAAACGTGCTCAACTCGGGCTGAAAATGCATTTAATTTAAAGCAATAAAAACTCAAATTGAGTGTCACGCCTAAACCAAAGGACTTATGCACACACTTCAACATGTATTTAGTTCAGGATGACCACCTGAAGCCTAAATGAGCATTAATTTGACCACACAACTCATTCCTATTAAGATACATTCAAAGTCAGAAAGCGCGCTCAGCTCGGGCTGAAAATGCATTTAATTTAAAGCAATAAAAACTCAAATTGAGTGTCACGCCTAAACCAAAGGACTTATGCACACACTTCAACATGTATTTAGTTCAGGATGACCACCTGAAGCCTAAATGAGCATTAATTTGACCACACAACTCATTCCTATGAAGATACATTCAAACTCACAAAACGCGCTCAGCTCGGGCTGAAAATGCATTTAAAGCAATAAAAACTCAAATTTAGTGTCACACCTAAACCAAAGGACTTATGCACACACTTCAACATGTATTTAGTTCAGGATGACATCCTGAAGCCCATATGAGCATTAATTTGACTACACAACTCATTCCTATGAAGATACATTCAAACTCACAAAACATGCTCAGCTCGGGCTGAAAATGCATTTAAAGCAATAAAAACTCAAATTGAATGTCACGCCTAAACCAAAGGACTTATGCACACACTTCAACATGTATTTTGTTCAGGATGACCTCCTGAAGCCCATATGAGAATTAATTTGACCACACAACTCATTCCTATGAAGATACATTCAAAGTCAGAAAGCGCGCTCAGCTCGGGCTGAAAATGCATTTAATTTAAAGCAATAAAAACTCAAATTGAGTGTCACGCCTAAACCAAAGGACTTATGCACACACTTCAACATGTATTTTGTTCAGCATGACCACCTGAAGCCTAAATGAGCATTAATTTGACCACACAACTCATTCCTATAAAGATACATTCAAACTCACAAAACGTGCTCAACTCGGGCTGAAAATGCATTTAAAGCAATAAAAACTCAAATTGAGTGTCACGCCTAAACCAAAGGACTTATGCACACACTTCAACATGTATTTTGTTCAGGATGACCTCCTGAAGCCCATATGAGCATTAATTTCACCACACAACTCATTCCTATGAAGATACATTCAAACACACAAAACGTGCTCAGCTCGGCCTGAAAATGCATTTAAAGCAATAAAAACTCAAATTGAGTGTCACGCCTAAACCAAAGGACTTATGCACACACTTCAACATGTATTTTGTTCAGGATGACCACCTGACGCCTAAATGAGCATTAATTTGACCACACAACTCATTCCTATGAAGATACATTCAAACTCACAAAACGTGCTCAGCTCGGGCTGAAAATGCATTTAAAGCAATAAAAACTCAAATTGAGTGTCACGCCTAAACCAAAGGACTTATGCACACACTTCAACATGTATTTTGTTCAGGATGACCTCCTGAAGCCTAAATCAGCAATAATTTGACCACACAACTCATTCCTATGAAGATACATTCAAAGTCAGAAAGCGCGCTCAGCTCGGGCTGAAAATGCATTTAATTTAAAGCAATAAAAACTCAAATTGAGTGTCACGCCTAAACCAAAGGACTTATGCACACACTTCAACATGTATTTAGTTCAGGATGACCACCTGAAGCCTAAATGAGCATTAATTTGACCGCACAACTCATTCCTATGGAGATACATTCAAACTCACAAAACGTGCTCAGCTCGGGCTGAAAATGCATTTAAAGCAATAAAAACTCAAATTGAGTGTCACACCTAAACCAAAGGACTTATGCACACACTTCAACATGTATTTTGTTCAGGATGACCTCCTGAAGCCCATATGAGCATTAATTTGACTACACAACTCATTCCTATGAAGATACATTCAAACTCACAAAACGTGCTCAGCTCGGGCTGAAAATGCATTTAAAGCAATAAAAACTCAAATTGAGTGTCACGCCTAAACCAAAGGACTCATGCACACACTTCAACATGTATTTTGTTCAGGATGACCTCCTGAAGCCTAAATAAGCATTAATTTGACCACACAACTCATTCCTATGAAGATACATTCAAACTCACAAAACGCGCTCAGCTCGGGCTGAAAATGCATTTAAAGCAATAAAAACTCAAATTTAGTGTCACACCTAAACCAAAGGACTTATGCACACACTTCAACATGTATTTTGTTCAGGATGACCTCCTGAAGCCCATATGAGCATTAATTTGACTACACAACTCATTCCTATGAAGATACATTCAAACTCACAAAACGTGCTCAACTCGGGCTGAAAATGCATTTAAAGCAATAAAAACTCAAATTGAGTGTCACGCCTAAACCAAAGGACTTATGCACACACTTCAACATGTATTTTGTTCAGGATGACCTCCTGAAGCCCATATGAGCATTAATTTGACTACACAACTCATTCCTATGAAGATACATTCAAACTCACAAAACGTGCTCAGCTCGGGCTGAAAATGCATTTAAAGCAATAAAAACTCAAATTGAGTGTCACGCCTAAACCAAAGGACTTATGCACACACTTCAACATGTATTTTGTTCAGGATGACCACCTGACGCCTAAATGAGCATTAATTTGACCACACAACTCATTCCTATGAAGATACATTCAAAGTCAGAAAGCGCGCTCAGCTCGGGCTGAAAATGCATTTAATTTAAAGCAATAAAAACTCAAATTGAGTGTCACGCCTAAACCAAAGGACTTATGCACACACTTCAACATGTATTTAGTTCAGGATGACCACCTGAAGCCTAAATGAGCATTAATTTGACTACACAACTCATTCCTATGAAGATACATTCAAACTCACAAAACGTGCTCAGCTCGGGCTGAAAATGCATTTAAAGCAATAAAAACTCAAATTGAGTGTCACACCTAAACCAAAGGACTTATGCACACACTTCAACATGTATTTTGTTCAGGATGACCTCCTGAAGCCCATATGAGCATTAATTTGACTACACAACTCATTCCTATGAAGATACATTCAAACTCACAAAACACGCTCAGCTCGGGCTGAAAATGCATTTAAAGCAATAAAAACTCAAATTTAGTGTCACACCTAAACCAAAGGACTTATGCACACACTTCAACATGTATTTAGTTCAGGATGACATCCTGAAGCCCATATGAGCATTAATTTGACTACACAACTCATTCCTATGAAGATACATTCAAACTCACAAAACGTGCTCAACTCGGGCTGAAAATGCATTTAAAGCAATAAAAACTCAAATTGAGTGTCACGCCTAAACCAAAGGACTTATGCACACACTTCAACATGTATTTAGTTCAGGATGACATCCTGAAGCCCATATGAGCATTAATTTGACTACACAACTCATTCCTATGAAGATACATTCAAACTCACAAAACGTGCTCAACTCGGGCTGAAAATGCATTTAAAGCAATAAAAACTCAAATTGAGTGTCACGCCTAAACCAAAGGACTTATGCACACACTTCAACATGTATTTTGTTCAAGATGACCTCCTGAAGCCCATATGAGCATTAATTTGACTACACAACTCATTCCTATGAAGATACATTCAAACTCACAAAACGTGCTCAGCTCGGGCTGAAAATGCATTTAAAGCAATAAAAACTCAAATCGAGTGTCACGCCTAAACCAAAGGACTTATGCACACACTTCAACATGTATTTTGTTCAGGATGACCACCTGACGCCTAAATGAGCATTAATTTGACCACACAACTCATTCCTATGAAGATACATTCAAAGTCAGAAAGCGCGCTCAGCTCGGGCTGAAAATGCATTTAATTTAAAGCAATAAAAACTCAAATTGAGTGTCACGCCTAAACCAAAGGACTTATGCACACACTTCAACATGTATTTAGTTCAGGATGACCACCTGAAGCCTAAATGAGCATTAATTTGACTACACAACTCATTCCTATGAAGATACATTCAAACTCACAAAACGTGCTCAGCTCGGGCTGAAAATGCATTTAAAGCAATAAAAACTCAAATTGAGTGTCACACCTAAACCAAAGGACTTATGCACACACTTCAACATGTATTTTGTTCAGGATGACCTCCTGAAGCCCATATGAGCATTAATTTGACTACACAACTCATTCCTATAAAGATACATTCAAACTCACAAAACGTGCTCAGCTCGGGCTGAAAATGCATTTAAAGCAATAAAAACTCAAATTGATTGTCACGCCTAAACCAAAGGACTTATGCACACACTTCAACATGTATTTAGTTCAGGATGACCACCTGAAGCCTAAATGAGCATTAATTTGACCACACAACTCATTCCTATGAAGATACATTCAAACTCACAAAACGTGCTCAACTCGGGCTGAAAATGCATTTAAAGCAATAAAAACTCAAATTGAGTGTCACGCCTAAACCAAAGGACTTATGCACACACTTCAACATGTATTTTGTTCAGGATGACCTCCTGAAGCCCATATGAGCATTAATTTCACCACACAACTCATTCCTATGAAGATACATTCAAACACACAAAACGTGCTCAGCTCGGCCTGAAAATGCATTTAAAGCAATAAAAACTCAAATTGAGTGTCACGCCTAAACCAAAGGACTTATGCACACACTTCAACATGTATTTTGTTCAGGATGACCACCTGACGCCTAAATGAGCATTAATTTGACCACACAACTCATTCCTATGAAGATACATTCAAACTCACAAAACGTGCTCAGCTCGGGCTGAAAATGCATTTAAAGCAATAAAAACTCAAATTGAGTGTCACGCCTAAACCAAAGGACTTATGCACACACTTCAACATGTATTTTGTTCAGGATGACCTCCTGAAGCCTAAATCAGCAATAATTTGACCACACAACTCATTCCTATGAAGATACTTTCAAAGTCAGAAAGCGCGCTCAGCTCGGGCTGAAAATGCATTTAATTTAAAGCAATAAAAACTCAAATTGAGTGTCACGCCTAAACCAAAGGACTTATGCACACACTTCAACATGTATTTAGTTCAGGATGACCACCTGAAGCCTAAATGAGCATTAATTTGACTACACAACTCATTCCTATGAAGATACATTCAAACTCACAAAACGTGCTCAGCTCGGGCTGAAAATGCATTTAAAGCAATAAAAACTCAAATTGAGTGTCACACCTAAACCAAAGGACTTATGCACACACTTCAACATGTATTTTGTTCAGGATGACCTCCTGAAGCCCATATGAGCATTAATTTGACTACACAACTCATTCCTATGAAGATACATTCAAACTCACAAAACGTGCTCAGCTCGGGCTGAAAATGCATTTAAAGCAATAAAAACTCAAATTGAGTGTCACGCCTAAACCAAAGGACTTATGCACACACTTCAACATGTATTTCGTTCAGGATGACCTCCTGAAGCCTAAATAAGCATTAATTTGACCACACAACTCATTCCTATGAAGATACATTCAAACTCACAAAAGGCGCTCAGCTCGGGCTGAAAATGCATTTAAAGCAATAAAAACTCAAATTGAGTGTCACGCCTAAACCAAAGGACTTATGCACACACTTCAACATGTATTTTGTTCAGGATGACCACCTGACGCCTAAATGAGCATTAATTTGACCACACAACTCATTCCTATGACGATACATTCAAACTCACAAAACGTGCTCAGCTCGGGCTGAAAATGCATTTAAAGCAATAAAAACTCAAATTGAGTGTCACGCCTAAACCAAAGGACTTATGCACACACTTCAACATGTATTTTGTTCAGGATGACCTCCTGAAGCCTAAATCAGCAATAATTTCACCACACAACTCATTCCTATGAAGATACATTCAAAGTCAGAAAGGGCGCTAAGCTCGGGCTGAAAATGCATTTAATTTAAAGCAATAAAAACTCAAATTGAGTGTCACGCCTAAACCAAAGGACTTATGCACACACTTCAACATGTATTTAGTTCAGGATGACATCCTGAAGCCCATATGAGCATTAATTTGACTACACAACTCATTCCTATGAAGATACATTCAAACTCACAAAACGTGCTCAACTCGGGCTGAAAATGCATTTAAAGCAATAAAAACTCAAATTGAGTGTCACGCCTAAACCAAAGGACTTATGCACACACTTCAACATGTATTTTGTTCAGGATGACCTCCTGAAGCCCATATGAGCATTAATTTGACTACACAACTCATTCCTATGAAGATACATTCAAACTCACAAAACGTGCTCAGCTCGGGCTGAAAATGCATTTAAAGCAATAAAAACTCAAATTGAGTGTCACGCCTAAACCAAAGGACTTATGCACACACTTCAACATGTATTTTGTTCAGGATGACCACCTGACGCCTAAATGAGCATTAATTTGACCACACAACTCATTCCTATGAAGATACATTCAAAGTCAGAAAGCGCGCTCATCTCGGGCTGAAAATGCATTTAATTTAAAGCAATAAAAACTCAAATTGAGTGTCACGCCTAAACCAAAGGACTTATGCACACACTTCAACATGTATTTAGTTCAGGATGACCACCTGAAGCCTAAATGAGCATTAATTTGACTACACAACTCATTCCTATGAAGATACATTCAAACTCACAAAACGTGCTCAGCTCGGGCTGAAAATGCATTTAAAGCAATAAAAACTCAAATTGAGTGTCACACCTAAACCAAAGGACTTATGCACACACTTCAACATGTATTTTGTTCAGGATGACCTCCTGAAGCCCATATGAGCATTAATTTGACTACACAACTCATTCCTATAAAGATACATTCAAACTCACAAAACGTGCTCAGCTCGGGCTGAATATGCATTTAAAGCAATAAAAACTCAAATTGAGTGTCACGCCTAAACCAAAGGACTTATGCACACACTTCAACATGTATTTTGTTCAGGATGACCACCTGACGCCTAAATGAGCATTAATTTGACCACACAACTCATTCCTATGAAGATACATTCAAAGTCAGAAAGCGCGCTCATCTCGGGCTGAAAATGCATTTAATTTAAAGCAATAAAAACTCAAATTGAGTGTCACGCCTAAACCAAAGGACTTATGCACACACTTCAACATGTATTTAGTTCAGGATGACCACCTGAAGCCTAAATGAGCATTAATTTGACCACACAACTCATTGCTATGAAGATACATTCAAACTCACAAAACGCGCTCAGCTCGGGCTGAAAATGCATTTAAAGCAATTAAAACTCAAATTGAGTGTCACACCTAAACCAAAGGACTTATTCACACACGTCAACATGTATTTTGTTCAGGATGACCACCTGAAGCCTAAATGAGCATTAATTTGACCACACAACTCATTCCTATGAAGATACATTCAAACTCACAAAACGTGCTCAGCTCGGGCTGAAAATGCATTTAAAGCAATAAAAACTCAAATTGAGTGTCACACC
This sequence comes from Hippocampus guttulatus, assembly GCF_054856545.1. Classification (NCBI taxonomy): domain Eukaryota; kingdom Metazoa; phylum Chordata; class Actinopteri; order Syngnathiformes; family Syngnathidae; genus Hippocampus; species Hippocampus guttulatus. Next base: position 24,409,534 of record NC_141265.1, read on the forward strand.
TAAACCAAAGGACTTATGCACACACTTCAACATGTATTTAGTTCAGGATGACCTCCTGAAGCCCATATGAGCATTAATTTGACTACACAACTCATTCCTATGAAGATACATTCAAACTCACAAAACATGCTCAGCTCGGGCTGAAAATGCATTTAAAGCAATAAAAACTCAAATTGAATGTCACGCCTAAACCAAAGGACTTATGCACACACTTCAACATGTATTTTGTTCAGGATGACCTCCTGAAGCCCATATGAGCATTAATTTGACTACACAACTCATTCCTATGAAGATACATTCAAACTCACAAAACGTGCTCAGCTCGGGCTGAAAATGCATTTAAAGCAATAAAAACTCAAATTGAGTGTCACGCCTAAACCAAAGGACTTATGCACACACTTCAACATGTATTTTGTTCAGGATGACCACCTGACGCCTAAATGAGCATTAATTTGACCACACAACTCATTCCTATGAAGATACATTCAAAGTCAGAAAGCGCGCTCAGCTCGGGCTGAAAATGCATTTAATTTAAAGCAATAAAAACTCAAATTGAGTGTCACGCCTAAACCAAAGGACTTATGCACACACTTCAACATGTATTTTGTTCAGGATGACCACCTGAAGCCTAAATGAGCATTAATTTGACTACACAACTCATTCCTATGAAGATACATTCAAACTCACAAAACGTGCTCAGCTCGGGCTGAAAATGCATTTAAAGCAATAAAAACTCAAATTGAGTGTCACACCTAAACCAAAGGACTTATGCACACACTTCAACATGTATTTTGTTCAGGATGACCTCCTGAAGCCCATATGAGCATTAATTTGACTACACAACTCATTCCTATAAAGATACATTCAAACTCACAAAACGTGCTCAGCTCGGGCTGAAAATGCATTTAAAGCAATAAAAACTCAAATTGAGTGTCACGCCTAAACCAAAGGACTTATGCCCACACTTCAACATGTATTTAGTTCAGGATGACCACCTGAAGCCTAAATGAGCATTAATTTGACCACACAACTCATTCCTATGAAGATACATTCAAACTCACAAAACGTGCTCAGCTCGGGCTGAAAATGCATTTAAAGCAATAAAAACTCAAATTGAGTGTCACGCCTAAACCAAAGGAATTATGCACACACTTCAACATGTATTTTGTTCAGGATGACCTCCTGAAGCCTAAATCAGCAATAATTTCACCACACAACTCATTACTATGAAGATACATTCAAAGTCAGAAAGCGCGCTCAGCTCGGGCTGAAAATGCATTTAATTTAAAGCAATAAAAACTCAAATTGAGTGTCACGCCTAAACCAAAGGACTTATGCACACACTTCAACATGTATTTTGTTCAGGATGACCACCTGAAGCCTAAATGAGCATTAATTTGACCAGACAACTCATTCTATGAAGATACATTCAAACTCACAAAACGTGCTCAGCTCGGGCTGAAAATGCATTTAAAGCAATAAAAACTCAAATTGAGTGTCACGCCTAAACCAAAGGACTTATGCCCACACTTCAACATGTATTTAGTTCAGGATGACCACCTGAAGCCTAAATGAGCAATAATTTGACCACACAACTCATTGCTATGAAGATACATTCAAACTCACAAAACGCGCTCAGCTCGGGCTGAAAATGCATTTAAAGCAATAAAAACTCAAATTGAGTATCACACCTAAACCAAAGGACTTATTCACACACGTCAACATGTATTTTGTTCAGGATGACCACCTGAAGCCTAAATGAGCATTAATTTGACCACACAACTCATTCCTATGAAGATACATTCAAACTCACAAAACATGCTCAGCTCGGGCTGAAAATGCATTTAAAGCAATAAAAACTCAAATTGAATGTCACGCCTAAACCAAAGGACTTATGCACACACTTCAACATGTATTTTGTTCAGGATGACCACCTGAAGCCTAAATGAGCATTAATTTGACCACACAACTCATTCTATGAAGATACATTCAAACTCACAAAACGTGCTCAGCTCGGGCTGAAAATGCATTTAAAGCAATAAAAACTCAAATTGAGTGTCACGCCTAAACCAAAGGACTTATGCACACACTTCAACATGTATTTTGTTCAGGATGACCTCCTGAAGCCTAAATCAGCAATAATTTCACCACACAACTCATTACTATGAAGATACATTCAAAGTCAGAAAGCGCGCTCAGCTCGGGCTGAAAATGCATTTAATTTAAAGCAATAAAAACTCAAATTGAGTGTCACGCCTAAACCAAAGGACTTATGCACACACTTCAACATGTATTTTGTTCAGGATGACCACCTGAAGCCTAAATGAGCATTAATTTGACCACACAACTCATTGCTATGAAGATACATTCAAACTCACAAAACGCGCTCAGCTCGGGCTGAAAATGCATTTAAAGCAATAAAAACTCAAATTGAGTGTCACACCTAAACCAAAGGACTTATTCACACACGTCAACATGTATTTTGTTCAGGATGACCACCTGAAGCCTAAATGAGCATTAATCTGACCACACAACTCATTCCTATGAAGATACATTCAAACTCACAAAACATGCTCAGCTCGGGCTGAAAATGCATTTAAAGCAATAAAAACTCAAATTGAATGTCACGCCTAAACCAAAGGACTTATGCACACACTTCAACATGTATTTTGTTCAGGATGACCACCTGAAGCCTAAATGAGCATTAATTTGACCACACAACTCATTCTATGAAGATACATTCAAACTCACAAAACGTGCTCAGCTCGAGCTGAAAATGCATTTAAAGCAATAAAAACTCAAATTGAGTGTCACGCCTAAACCAAAGGACTTATGCCCATACTTCAACATGTATTTAGTTCAGGATGACCACCTGAAGCCTAAATGAGCATTAATTTGACCACACAACTCATTCCTATGAAGATACATTCAAACTCACAAAACGTGCTCAGCTCGGGCTGAAAATGCATTTAAAGCAATAAAAACTCAAATTGAGTGTCACGCCTAAATCAAAGGACTTATGCACACACTTCAACATGTATTTTGTTCAGGATGACCACCTGAAGCCTAAATGAGCATTAATTTGACCACACAACTCATTCTATGAAGATACATTCAAACTCACAAAACGTGCTCAGCTCGGGCTGAAAATGCATTTAAAGCAATAAAAACTCAAATTGAGTGTCACGCCTAAACCAAAGGACTTATGCACACACTTCAACATGTATTTTGTACAGGATGGCCTCCTGAAGCCTAAATCAGCAATAATTTCACCACACAACTCATTCCTATGAAGATACATTCAAAGTCAGAAAGCGCGCTCAGCTCGGGCTGAAAATGCATTTAATTTAAAGCAATAAAAACTCAAATTGAGTGTCACACCTAAACCAAAGGATTTATGCACACACGTCAACATGTATTTTGTTCAGGATGACCACCTGAAGCCTAAATGAGCATTAATTTGACCACGCAACTCATTCCTAGGAAGATACATTCAAATTCACAAAACATGGTCAGCTCGGGCTGAAAATGCATTTAAAGCAATAAAAACTCAAATTGAATGTCACGCCTAAACCAAAGGACTTATGCACACACTTCAACATGTATTTTGTTCAGGATGACCACCTGAAGCCTAAATGAGCATTAATTTGACCACACAACTCATTCTATGAAGATACATTCAAACTCACAAAACGTGCTCAGCTCGGGCTGAAAATGCATTTAAAGCAATAAAAACTCAAATTGAGTGTCACACCTAAACCAAAGGACTTATGCCCACACTTCAACATGTATTTAGTTCAGGATGACCACCTGAAGCCTAAATGAGCATTAATTTGACCACACAACTCATTCCTATGAAGATACATTCAAACTCACAAAACGTGCTCAGCTCGGGCTGAAAATGCATTTAAAGCAATAAAAACTCAAATTGAGTGTCACGCCTAAATCAAAGGACTTATGCACACACTTCAACATGTATTTTGTTCAGGATGACCACCTGAAGCCTAAATGAGCATTAATTTGACCACACAACTCATTCTATGAAGATACATTCAAACTCACAAAACGTGCTCAGCTCGGGCTGAAAATGCATTTAAAGCAATAAAAACTCAAATTGAGTGTCACGCCTAAACCAAAGGACTTATGCACACACTTCAACATGTATTTTGTTCAGGATGACCCCCTGAAGCCTAAATCAGCAATAATTTCACCACACAACTCATTCCTATGAAGATACATTCAAAGTCAGAAAGCGCGCTCAGCTCGGGCTGAAAATGCATTTAATTTAAAGCAATAAAAACTCAAATTGAGTGTCACGCCTAAACCAAAGGACTTATGCACACACTTCAACATGTATTTAGTTCAGGATGACCACCTGAAGCCTAAATGAGCATTAATTTGACCACACAACTCATTCCTATGAAGATACATTCAAACTCACAAAACGTGCTCAGCTCCGGCTGAAAATGCATTTAAAGCAATAAAAACTCAAATTGAGTGTCACACCTAAACCAAAGGACTTATGCACACACTTCAACATGTATCCTGAAGCCCATATGAGCATTAATTTGACTACACAACTCATTCCTATGAAGATACATTCAAACTCACAAAACGTGCTCAGCTCGGGCTGAAAATGCATTTAAAGCAATAAAAACTCAAATTGAGTGTCACACCTAAACCAAAGGACTTATGCACACACTTCAACATGTATTTTGTTCAGGATGACCTCCTGAAGCCCATATGAGCATTAATTTGACTACACAACTCATTCCTATGAAGATACATTCAAACTCACAAAACGTGCTCAGCTCGGGCTGAAAATGCATTTAAAGCAATAAAAACTCAAATTGAGTGTCACGCCTAAACCAAAGGACTTATGCACACACTTCAACATGTATTTTGTTCAGGATGACCTCCTGAAGCCTAAATAAGCATTCATTTGACCACACAACTCATTCCTATGAAGATACATTCAAACTCACAAAACGCGCTCAGCTCGGGCTGAAAATGCATTTAAAGCAATAAAAACTCAAATTGAGTGTCACACCTAAACCAAAGGACTTATGCACACACGTCAACATGTATTTTGTTCAGGATGACCACCTGAAGCCTAAATGAGCATTAATTTGACCACACAACTCATTCCTATGAAGATACATTCAAACTCACAAAACATGCTCAGCTCGGGCTGAAAATGCATTTAAAGCAATAAAAACTCAAATTGAGTGTCACGCCTAAACCAAAGGACTTATGCACACACTTCAACATGTATTTTGTTCAGGATGACCTCCTGAAGCCCATATGAGCATTAATTTGACCACACAACTCATTCCTATGAAGTTACATTCAAACACACAAAACGTGCTCAGCTCGGCCTGAAAATGCATTTAAAGCAATAAAAACTCAAATTGAGTGTCACACCTAAACCAAAGGACTTATGCACACACGTCAACATGTATTTTGTTCAGGATGACCACCTGAAGCCTAAATGAGCATTAATTTGACCACACAACTCATTCCTATGAAGATACATTCAAACTCACAAAACATGCTCAGCTCGGGCTGAAAATGCATTTAAAGCAATAAAAACTCAAATTGAATGTCACGCCTAAACCAAAGGACTTATGCACACACTTCAACATGTATTTTGTTCAGGATGACCACCTGAAGCCTAAATGAGCATTAATTTGACCACACAACTCATTCTATGAAGATACATTCAAACTCACAAAACGTGCTCAGCTCGGGCTGAAAATGCATTTAAAGCAATAAAAACTCAAATTGAGTGTCACGCCTAAACCAAAGGACTTATGCCCACACTTCAACATGTATTTAGTTCAGGATGACCACCTGAAGCCTAAATGAGCATTAATTTGACCACACAACTCATTCCTATGAAGATACATTCAAACTCACAAAACGTGCTCAGCTCGGGCTGAAAATGCATTTAAAGGAATAAAAGCTCAAATTGAGTGTCACGCCTAAACCAAAGGACTTATGCACACACTTCAACATGTATTTTGTTCAGGATGACCTCCTGAAGCCCATATGAGCATTAATTTGACCACACAACTCATTCCTATGAAGATACATTCAAACACACAAAACGTGCTCAGCTCGGCCTGAAAATGCATTTAAAGCAATAAAAACGCAAATTGAGTGTCACGCCTAAACCAAAGGACTTATGCACACACTTCAACATGTATTTTGTTCAGGATGACCACCTGACGCCTAAATAAGCATTAATTTGACCACACAACTCATTCCTATGAAGATACATTCAAAGTCAGAAAGCGCGCTCAGCTCGGGCTGAAAATGCATTTAATTTAAAGCAATAAAAACTCAAATTGAGTGTCACGCCTAAACCAAAGGACTTATGCACACACTTCAACATGTATTTAGTTCAGGATGACCACCTGAAGCCTAAATGAGCATTAATTTGACCACACAACTCATTCTATGAAGATACATTCAAACTCACAAAACGTGCTCAGCTCAGGCTGAAAATGCATTTAAAGCAATAAAAACTCAAATTGAGTGTCACGCCTAAACCAAAGGACTTATGCCCACACTTCAACATGTATTTTGTTCAGGATGACCACCTGACGCCTAAATGAGCATTAATTTGACCACACAACTCATTCCTATGAAGATACATTCAAAGTCAGAAAGCGCGCTCAGCTCGGGCTGAAAATGCATTTAATTTAAAGTAATAAAAACTCAAATTGAATGTCACGCCTAAACCAAAGGACTTATGCACACACTTCAACATGTATTTTGTTCAGGATGACCACCTGAAGCCTAAATGAGCATTAATTTGACCACACAACTCATTCTATGAAGATACATTCAAACTCACAAAACGTGCTCAGCTCAGGCTGAAAATGCATTTAAAGCAATAAAAACTCAAATTGAGTGTCACGCCTAAACCAAAGGACTTATGCCCACACTTCAACATGTATTTAGTTCAGGATGACCACCTGAAGCCTAAATGAGCATTAATTTGACCACACAACTCATTCCTATGAAGATACATTCAAACTCACAAAACGTGCTCAGCTCGGGCTGAAAATGCATTTAAAGGAATAAAAGCTCAAATTGAGTGTCACGCCTAAACCAAAGGACTTATGCACACACTTCAACATGTATTTTGTTCAGGATGACCTCCTGAAGCCCATATGAGCATTAATTTGACCACACAACTCATTCCTATGAAGATACATTCAAACACACAAAACGTGCTCAGCTCGGCCTGAAAATGCATTTAAAGCAATAAAAACGCAAATTGAGTGTCACGCCTAAACCAAAGGACTTATGCACACACTTCAACATGTATTTTGTTCAGGATGACCACCTGACGCCTAAATGAGCATTAATTTGACCACACAACTCATTCCTATGAAGATACATTCAAAGTCAGAAAGCGCGCTCAGCTCGGGCTGAAAATGCATTTAATTTAAAGCAATAAAAACTCAAATTGAGTGTCACGCCTAAACCAAAGGACTTATGCACACACTTCAACATGTATTTAGTTCAGGATGACCACCTGAAGCCTAAATGAGCATTAATTTGACTACACAACTCATTCCTATGAAGATACATTCAAACTCACAAAACGTGCTCAGCTCGGGCTGAAAATGCATTTAAAGCAATAAAAACTCAAATTGAGTGTCACACCTAAACCAAAGGACTTATGCACACACTTCAACATGTATTTTGTTCAGGATGACCTCCTGAAGCCTAAATAAGCATTAATTTGACCACACAACTCATTCCTATGACGATACATTCAAACTCACAAAACGCGCTCAGCTCGGGCTGAAAATGCATTTAAAGCAATAAAAACTCAAATTGAGTGTCACACCTAAACCAAAGGACTTATGCACACATATAAACATGTATTTAGTTCAGGATGACCACCTGAAGCCTAAATGAGCATTAATTTGACCACACATCTCATTCCTATGAAGATACATTCAAACTCACAAAACGTGCTCAGCTCGGGCTGAAAATGCATTTAAAGCAATAAAAACTCAAATTGAGTGTCACACCTAAACCAAAGGACTTATGCACACACTTCAACATGTATTTTGTTCAGGATGACCCTCTGAACCCCATATGAGCATTAATTTGACTACACAACTCATTCCTATGAAGATACATTTAAACTCACAAAACTTGCTTAGCTCGGGCTGAAAATGCATTTAAAGCAATAAAAACTCAAATTGAGTGTCACGCCTAAACCAAAGGACTTATGCACACACTTCAACATGTATTTTGTTCAGGATGACCACCTGACGCCTAAATGAGCATTAATTTGACCACACAACTCATTCCTATGAAGATACATTCAAACTCACAAAACGTGCTCAACTCGGGCTGAAAATGCATTTAAAGCAATAAAAACTCAAATTGAGTGTCACGCCTAAACCAAAGGACTTATGCACACACTTCAACATGTATTTTGTTCAGGATGACCACCTGAAGCCTAAATGAGCATTAATTTGACCACACAACTCATTCCTATGAAGATACATTCAAACTCACAAAACATGCTCAGCTCGGGCTGAAAATGCATTTAAAGCAATAAAAACTCAAATTGAATGTCACGCCTAAACCAAAGGACTTATGCACACACTTCAACATGTATTTTGTTCAGGATGACCTCCTGAAGCCCATATGAGCATTAATTTGACTACACAACTCATTCCTATGAAGATACATTCAAACTCACAAAACGTGCTCAGCTCGGGCTGAAAATGCATTTAAAGCAATAAAAACTCAAATTGAGTGTCACGCCTAAACCAAAGGACTTATGCACACACTTCAACATGTATTTTGTTCAGGATGACCACCTGACGCCTAAATGAGCATTAATTTGACCACACAACTCATTCCTATGAAGATACATTCAAAGTCAGAAAGCGCGCTCAGCTCGGGCTGAAAATGCATTTAATTTAAAGCAATAAAAACTCAAATTGAGTGTCACGCCTAAACCAAAGGACTTATGCACACACTTCAACATGTATTTAGTTCAGGATGACCACCTGAAGCCTAAATGAGCATTAATTTGACTACACAACTCATTCCTATGAAGATACATTCAAACTCACAAAACATGCTCAGCTCGGGCTGAAAATGCATTTAAAGCAATAAAAACTCAAATTGAGTGTCACACCTAAACCAAAGGACTTATGCACACACTTCAACATGTATTTTGTTCAGGATGACCTCCTGAAGCCCATATGAGCAATAATTTGACTACACAACTCATTCCTATAAAGATACATTCAAACTCACAAAACGTGCTCAGCTCGGGCTGAAAATGCATTTAAAGCAATAAAAACTCAAATTGAGTGTCACGCCTAAACCAAAGGACTTATGCACACACTTCAACATGTATTTAGTTCAGGATGACCACCTGAAGCCTAAATGAGCATTAATTTGACCACACAACTCATTCCTATGAAGATACATTCAAACTCACAAAACGTGCTCAGCTCGGGCTGAAAATGCATTTAAAGCAATAAAAACTCAAATTGAGTGTCACGCCTAAACCAAAGGACTTATGCACACACTTCAACATGTATTTTGTTCAGGATGACCTCCTGAAGCCTAAATCAGCAATAATTTCACCACACAATTCATTCCTATGAAGATACATTCAAAGTCACAAAATGTGCTCAGCTCGGGCTGAAAATGCATTTAAAGCAATAAAAACTCAAATTGAGTGTCACGCCTAAACCAAAGGACTTATGCACACACTTCATCATGTATTTAGTTCAGGATGACCACCTGAAGCCTAAATGAGCATTAATTTGACCACACAACTCATTCCTATGAAGATATTTTCAAACTCACAAAACGTGCTCAACTCGGGCTGAAAATGCATTTAAAGCAATAAAAACTCAAATTGAGTGTCACACCTAAACCAAAGGACTTATTCACACACGTCAACATGTATTTTGTTCAGGATGACCTCCTGAAGCCTAAATGAGCATTAATTTGACCACACAACTCATTCCTATGAAGATACATTCAAACTCACAAAACATGCTCAGCTCGGGCTGAAAATGCATTTAAAGCAATAAAAACTCAAATTGAATGTCACGCCTAAACCAAAGGACTTATGCACACACTTCAACATGTATTTTGTTCAGGATGACCACCTGAAGCCTAAATGAGCATTAATTTGACCACACAACTCATTCTATGAAGATACATTCAAACTCACAAAACGTGCTCAGCTCGGGCTGAAAATGCATTTAAAGCAATAAAAACTCAAATTGAGTGTCACGCCTAAACCAAAGGATTTATGCCCACACTTCAACATGTATTTAGTTCAGGATGACCACCTGAAGCTTAAATGAGCATTAATTTGACCACACAACTCATTCCTATGAAGATACATTCAAACTCACAAAACGTGCTCAGCTCGGGCTGAAAATGCATTTAAAGCAATAAAAACTCAAATTGAGTGTCACGCCTAAACCAAAGGACTTATGCACACACTTCAACATGTATTTTGTTCAGGATGGCCTCCTGAAGCCTAAATCAGCAATAATTTCACCACACAACTCATTCCTATGAATATACATTCAAAGTCAGAAAGCGCGCTCAGCTCGGGCTGAAAATGCATTTAATTTAAAGCAATAAAAACTCAAATTGAGTGTCACACCTAAACCAAAGGACTTATGCACACACGTCAACATGTATTTTGTTCAGGATGACCACCTGAAGCCTAAATGAGCATTAATTTGACCACACACTCATTCCTATGAAGATACATTCAAACTCACAAAACGCGCTCAGCTCGGGCTGAAAATGCATTTAAAGCAATAAAAACTCAAATTGAGTGTCACGCCTAAACCAAAGGACTTATGCACACACTACAACATGTATTTTGTTCAGGGTGACCTCCTGAAGCCTAAATAGGCATTAATTTGACCACACAACTCATTCCTATGAAGATACATTCAAACTCACAAAACGCGCTCAGCTCGGGCTGAAAATGCATTTAAAGCAATAAAAACTCAAATTGAGTGTCACGCCTAAACCAAAGGACTTATGCACACACTTCAACATGTATTTTGTTCAGGATGACCTCCTGAAGCCCATATGAGCATTAATTTGACTACACAACTCATTCCTATGAAGATACATTCAAACTCACAAAACGTGCTCAGCTCGGGCTGAAAATGCATTTAAAGCAATAAAAACTCAAATTGAGTGTCACGCCTAAACCAAAGGACTTATGCACACACTTCAACATGTATTTTTTTCAGGATGACCACCTGACGCCTAAATGAGTCAAGTCAAGTCAAGTCAAGTCAACAGTATTTATAGAGCACTTTCAAACAGCCATCGCTCAACATGTATTTAGTTCAGGATGACCACCTGAAGCCTAAATGAGCATTAATTTGACTACACAACTCATTCCTATGAAGATACATTCAAACTCACAAAACGTGCTCAGCTCGGGCTGAAAATGCATTTAAAGCAATTAAAACTCAAATTGAGTGTCACACCTAAACCAAAGGACTTATGCACACACTTCAACATGTATTTTGCTCAGGATGACCTCCTGAAGCCCATATGAGCATTAGTTTGACTACACAACTCATTCCTATAAAGATACATTGAAACTCACAAAACGTGCTCAGCTCGGGCTGAAAATGCATTTAAAGCAATAAAAACTCAAATTGAGTGTCACGCCTAAACCAAAGGACTTATGCACACACTTCAACATGTGTTTTGTTCAGGATGACCTCCTGAAAGCCTAAATGAGCAATAATTTGACCACACAACTCATTCCTATGAAGATACATTCAAACTCAAAAAACGTGCTCAGCTCGGGCTGAAAATGCATTTAAAGCAATAAAAGCTCAAATTGAGTGTCACGCCTAAACCAAAGGACTTATGCACACACTTCAACATGTATTTTGTTCAGGATGACCTCCTGAAGCCCATATGAGCATTAATTTGACCACACAACTCATTCCTATGAAGATACATTAAAACTCACAAAACGCGCTCAGCTCGGGCTGAAAATGCATTTAAAGCAATAAAAACTCAAATTGAGTGTCACGCCTAAACCAAAGGACTTATGCACACACTACAACATGTATTTTGTTCAGGGTGACCTCCTGAAGCCTAAATAAGCATTAATTTGACCACACAACTCATTCCTATGAAGATACATTCAAACTCACAAAACGCGCTCAGCTCGAGCTGAAAATGCATTTAAAGCAATAAAAACTCAAATTGAGTGTCACACCTAAACCAAAGGACTTATGCACACACTTCAACATGTATTTTGTTCAGGATGACATCCTGAAGCCCATATGAGCATTAATTTGACTACACAACTCATTCCTATGAAGATACATTCAAACTCACAAAACGTGCTCAGCTCGGGCTGAAAATGCATTTAAAGCAATTAAAACTCAAATTGAGTGTCACACCTAAACCAAAGGACTTATGCACACACTTCAACATGTATTTTGCTCAGGATGACCTCGTGAAGCCCATATGAGCATTAGTTTGACTACACAACTCATTCCTATAAAGATACATTCAAACTCACAAAACGTGCTCAGCTCGGGCTGAAAATGCATTTAAAGCAATAAAAACTCAAATTGAGTGTCACGCCTAAACCAAAGGACTTATGCACACTTTTCAACATGTATTTTGTTCAGGATGACCTCCTGAAGCCTAAATCAGCAATAATTTAACCACACAACTCATTCCTATGAAGATACATTCAAAGTCAGAAAGCGCGCTCAGCTCGGGCTGAAAATGCATTCAATTTAAAGCAATAAAAACTCAAATTGAGTGTCACGCCTAAACCAAAGGACTTATTCACACACTTCAACATGTATTTAGTTCAGGATGACCACCTGAAGCCTAAATGAGCATTAATTTGACCACACAACTCATTCCTATGAAGATACATTCAAACTCACAAAACGTGCTCAGCTCCGGCTGAAAATGCATTTAAAGCAATAAAAACTCAAATTGAGTGTCACACCTAAACCAAAGGACTTATGCACACACTTCAACATGTATCCTGAAGCCCATATGAGCATTAATTTGACTACACAACTCATTCCTATGAAGATACATTCAAACTCACAAAACGTGCTCAGCTCAGGCTGAAAATGCATTTAAAGCAATAAAAACTCAAATTGAGTGTCACGCCTAAACCAAAGGACTTATGCACACACTTCAACATGTATTTAGTTCAGGATGACCACCTGAAGCCTAAATGAGCATTAATTTGACCACACAACTCATTCCTATGAAGATATTTTCAAACTCACAAAACGTGCTCAACTCGGGCTGAAAATGCATTTAAAGCAATAAAAACTCAAATTGAGTGTCACGCCTAAACCAAAGGACTTATGCACACACTTCAACATGTATTTTGTTCAGGATGACCTCCTGAAGCCTAAATAAGCATTAATTTGACCACACAACTCATTCCTATGAAAATACATTCAAACTCACAAAACGCGCTCAGCTCGGGCTGAAAATGCATTTAAAGCAATAAAAACTCAAATTGAGTGTCACACCTAAACCAAAGGACTTATGCACACACATCAACATGTATTTTGTTCAGGATGACCACCTGAAGCCTAAATGAGCATTAATTTGACCACACAACTCATTCCTATGAAGATACATTCAAACTCACAAAACATGCTAAGCTCGGGCTGAAAATGCATTTAAAGCAATAAAAACTCAAATTGAATGTCACGCCTAAACCAAAGGACTTATGCACACACTTCAACATGTATTTTGTTCAGGATGACCACCTGAAGCCTAAATGAGCATTAATTTGACCACACAACTCATTCTATGAAGATACATTCAAACTCACAAAACGTGCTCAGCTCGGGCTGAAAATGCATTTAAAGCAATAAAAACTCAAATTGAGTGTCACGCCTAAACCAAAGGACTTATGCCCACACTTCAACATGTATTTAGTTCAGGATGACCACCTGAAGCCTAAATGAGCATTAATTTGACCACACAACTCATTCCTATGAAGATACATTCAAACTCACAAAACGTGCTCAGCTCGGGCTGAAAATGCATTTAAAGGAATAAAAGCTCAAATTGAGTGTCACGCCTAAACCAAAGGACTTATGCACACACTTCAACATGTATTTTGTTCAGGATGACCTCCTGAAGCCCATATGAGCATTAATTTGACCACACAACTCATTCCTATGAAGATACATTCAAACACACAAAACGTGCTCAGCTCGGCCTGAAAATGCATTTAAAGCAATAAAAACTCAAATTGAGTGTCACGCCTAAACCAAAGGACTTATGCACACACTTCAACATGTATTTTGTTCAGGATGACCTCCTGAAGCCTAAATAAGCATTAATTTGACCACACAACTCATTTCTATGACGATACATTCAAACTCACAAAACGCGCTCAGCTCGGGCTGAAAATGCATTTAAAGCAATAAAAACTCAAATTGAGTGTCACACCTAAACCAAAGGACTTATGCACACACATCAACATGTATTTAGTTCAGGATGACCACCTGAAGCCTAAATGAGCATTAATTTGACCACACAACTCATTCCTATGAAGATACATTCAAACTCACAAAACATGCTCAGCTCGGGCTGAAAATGCATTTAAAGCAATAAAAACTCAAATTGAATGTCGCGCCTAAACCAAAGGACTTATGCACACACTTCAACATGTATTTTGTTCAGGATGACCACCTGAAGCCTAAATGAGCATTAATTTGACCACACAACTCATTCTATGAAGATACATTCAAACACACAAAACGTGCTCAGCTCGGCCTGAAAATGCATTTAAAGCAATAAAAACTCAAATTGAGTGTCACGCCTAAACCAAAGGACTTATGCACACACATCAACATGTATTTAGTTCAGGATGACCACCTGAAGCCTAAATGAGCATTAATTTGACCACACAACTCATTCCTATGAAGATACATTCAAACTCACAAAACATGCTCAGCTCGGGCTGAAAATGCATTTAAAGCAATAAAAACTCAAATTGAATGTCACGCCTAAACCAAAGGACTTATGCACACACTTCAACATGTATTTTGTTCAGGATGACCACCTGAAGCCTAAATGAGCATTAATTTGACCACACAACTCATTCTATGAAGATACATTCAAACTCACAAAACGTGCTCAGCTCGGGCTGAAAATGCATTTAAAGCAATAAAAACTCAAATTGAGTGTCACGCCTAAACCAAAGGACTTATGCCCACACTTCAACATGTATTTAGTTCAGGATGACCACCTGAAGCCTAAATGAGCATTAATTTGACCACACAACTCATTCGTATGAAGATACATTCAAACTCACAAAACGTGCTCAGCTCGGGCTGAAAATGCATTTAAAGGAATAAAAGCTCAAATTGAGTGTCACGCCTAAACCAAAGGACTTATGCACACACTTCAACATGTATTTTGTTCAGGATGACCTCCTGAAGCCCATATGAGCATTAATTTGACCACACAACTCATTCCTATGAAGATACATTCAAACACACAAAACGTGCTCAGCTCGGCCTGAAAATGCATTTAAAGCAATAAAAACTCAAATTGAGTGTCACGCCTAAACCAAAGGACTTATGCACACACTTCAACATGTATTTTGTTCAGGATGACCACCTGACGCCTAAATGAGCATTAATTTGACCACACAACTCATTCCTATGAAGATACATTCAAACTCACAAAACGTGCTCAGCTCGGGCTGAAAATGCATTTAAAGCAATAAAAACTCAAATTGAGTGTCACGCCTAAACCAAAGGACTTATGCACACACTTCAACATGTATTTTGTTCAGGATGACCTCCTGAAGCCTAAATCAGCAATAATTTGACCACACAACTCATTCCTATGAAGATACATTCAAAGTCAGAAAGCGCGCTCAGCTCGGGCTGAAAATGCATTTAATTTAAAGCAATAAAAACTCAAATTGAGTGTCACGCCTAAACCAAAGGACTTATGCACACACTTCAACATGTATTTAGTTCAGGATGACCACCTGAAGCCTAAATGAGCATTAATTTGACCACACAACTCATTCCTATGAAGATACATTCAAACTCACAAAACGTGCTCAGCTTGGGCTGAAAATGCATTTAAAGCAATAAAAACTCAAATTGAGTGTCACACCTAAACCAAAGGACTTATGCACACACTTCAACATGTATTTAGTTCAGGATGACCACCTGAAGCCTAAATGAGCATTAATTTGACCACACAACTCATTCCTATGAAGATACATTCAAACTCACAAAACGTGCTCAACTCGGGCTGAAAATGCATTTAAAGCAATAAAAACTCAAATTGAGTGTCACGCCTAAACCAAAGGACTTATGCCCACACTTCAACATGTATTTAGTTCAGGATGACCACCTGAAGCCTAAATGAGCATTAATTTGACCACACAACTCATTCGTATGAAGATACATTCAAACTCACAAAACGTGCTCAGCTCGGGCTGAAAATGCATTTAAAGGAATAAAAGCTCAAATTGAGTGTCACGCCTAAACCAAAGGACTTATGCACACACTTCAACATGTATTTTGTTCAGGATGACCTCCTGAAGCCCATATGAGCATTAATTTGACCACACAACTCATTCCTATGAAGATACATTCAAACACACAAAACGTGCTCAGCTCGGCCTGAAAATGCATTTAAAGCAATAAAAACTCAAATTGAGTGTCACGCCTAAACCAAAGGACTTATGCACACACTTCAACATGTATTTTGTTCAGGATGACCACCTGACGCCTAAATGAGCATTAATTTGACCACACAACTCATTCCTATGAAGATACATTCAAACTCACAAAACGTGCTCAGCTCGGGCTGAAAATGCATTTAAAGCAATAAAAACTCAAATTGAGTGTCACGCCTAAACCAAAGGACTTATGCACACACTTCAACATGTATTTTGTTCAGGATGACCTCCTGAAGCCTAAATCAGCAATAATTTGACCACACAACTCATTCCTATGAAGATACATTCAAAGTCAGAAAGCGCGCTCAGCTCGGGCTGAAAATGCATTTAATTTAAAGCAATAAAAACTCAAATTGAGTGTCACGCCTAAACCAAAGGACTTATGCACACACTTCAACATGTATTTAGTTCAGGATGACCACCTGAAGCCTAAATGAGCATTAATTTGACCACACAACTCATTCCTATGAAGATACATTCAAACTCACAAAACGTGCTCAGCTTGGGCTGAAAATGCATTTAAAGCAATAAAAACTCAAATTGAGTGTCACACCTAAACCAAAGGACTTATGCACACACTTCAACATGTATTTAGTTCAGGATGACCACCTGAAGCCTAAATGAGCATTAATTTGACCACACAACTCATTCCTATGAAGATACATTCAAACTCACAAAACGTGCTCAACTCGGGCTGAAAATGCATTTAAAGCAATAAAAACTCAAATTGAGTGTCACGCCTAAACCAAAGGACTTATGCACACACTTCAACATGTATTTAGTTCAGGATGACATCCTGAAGCCCATATGAGCATTAATTTGACTACACAACTCATTCCTATGAAGATACATTCAAACTCACAAAACGTGCTCAGCTCGGGCTGAAAATGCATTTAAAGCAATAAAAACTCAAATTGAGTGTCACGCCTAAACCAAAGGACTTATGCAAACACTTCAACATGTATTTAGTTCAGGATGACCACCTGAAGCCTAAATGAGCATTAATTTGACCACACAACTCATTCCTATGAAGATACATTCAAACTCACAAAACGTGCTCAACTCGGGCTGAAAATGCATTTAAAGGAATAAAAGCTCAAATTGAGTGTCACGCCTGAACCAAAGGACTTATGCACACACTTCAACATGTATTTTGTTCAGGATGACCTCCTGAAGCCCATATGAGCATTAATTTGACCACACAACTCATTCCTATGAAGATACATTCAAACACACAAAACGTGCTCAGCTCGGCCTGAAAATGCATTTAAAGCAATAAAAACTCAAATTGAGTGTCACACCTAAACCAAAGGACTTATGCACACACTTCAACATGTATTTTGTTCAGGATGACCTCCTGAAGCCCATATGAGCATTAATTTGACTACACAACTCATTCCTATGAAGATACATTCAAACTCACAAAACGTGCTCAGCTCGGGCTGAAAATGCATTTAAAGCAATAAAAACTCAAATTGAGTGTCACGCCTAAACCAAAGGACTTATGCACACACTTCAACATGTATTTTGTTCAGGATGACCTCCTGAAGTCTAAATCAGCAATAATTTGACCACACAACTCATTCCTATGAAGATACATTCAAAGTCAGAAAGCGCGCTCAGCTCGGGCTGAAAATGCATTTAATTTAAAGCAATAAAAACTCAAATTGAGTGTCACGCCTAAACCAAAGGACTTATGCACACACTTCAACATGTATTTAGTTCAGGATGACCACCTGAAGCCTAAATGAGCATTAATTTGACCACACAACTCATTCCTATGAAGATACATTCAAACTCACAAAACGCGCTCAGCTCGGGCTGAAAATGCATTTAAAGCAATAAAAACTCAAATTTAGTGTCACACCTAAACCAAAGGACTTATGCACACACTTTCAACATGTATTTAGTTCAGGATGACCTCCTGAAGCCCATATGAGCATTAATTTGACTACACAGCTCATTCCTATGAAGATACATTCAAACTCACAAAACGTGCTCAGCTCGGGCTGAAAATGCATTTAAAGCAATAAAAACTCAAATTGAGTGTCACGCCTAAACCAAAGGACTTATGCACACACTTCAACATGTATTTTGTTCAGGATGACCTTCTGAAGCCCATATGAGCATTAATTTGACTACACAACTCATTCCTATGAAGATACATTCAAACTCACAAAACGTGCTCAGCTCGGGCTGAAAATGCATTTAAAGCAATAAAAACTCAAATTGAGTGTCACGCCTAAACCAAAGGACTTATGCACACACTTTCAACATGTATTTTGTTCAGGATGACCTCCTGAAGTCTAAATAAGCATTAATTTGACCACACAACTCATTCCTATGAAGATACATTCAAACTCACAAAACGCGCTCAGCTCGGGCTGAAAATGCATTTAAAGCAATAAAAACTCAAATTGAGTGTCACACCTAAACCAAAGGACTTATGCACACACTTCAACATGTATTTAGTTCAGGATGACCAACTGAAGCCTAAATGAGCATTAATTTGACCACACAACTCATTCCTATGAAGATACATTCAAACTCACAAAACATGCTCAGCTCGGGCTGAAAATGCATTTAAAGCAATAAAAACTCAAATTGAATGTCACGCCTAAACCAAAGGACTTATGCACACACTTCAACATGTATTTTGTTCAGGATGACCACCTGAAGCCTAAATGAGCATTCATTTGACCACACAACTCATTCCTATGAAGATACATTCAAACTCACAAAACGTGCTCAGCTCGGGCTGAAAATGCATTTAAAGCAATAAAAACTAAAATTTAGTGTCACGCCTAAACCAAAGGACTTATGCACACACTTCAACATGTGTTTTGTTCAGGATGACCTCCTGAAGCCTAAATGAGCAATAATTTGACCACACAACTCATTCCTATGAAGATACATTCAAACTCAAAAAACGTGCTCAGCTCGGGCTGAAAATTTATTTAAAGCAATAAAAACTCAAATTGAGTGTCACACCTAAACCAAAGGACTAATGCACACACTTCAACATGTATTTTGTTCAGGATGACCTCCTGAAGCCCATATGAGCATTAATTTGACCACATAACTCATTCCTATGAAGATACATTCAAACTCACAAAACGTGCTCAGCTCGGGCTGAAAATGCATTTAAAGCAATAAAAACTCAAATTGAGTGTCACGCCTAAACCAAAGGACTTATGCACACACTTCAACATGTATTTTGTTCACGATGACCACCTGAAGCCTAAATGAGCATTAATTTGACCACACAACTCATTCCTATGAAGATACATTCAAACTCACAAAACGCGCTCAACTCGGGCTGAAAATGCATTTAAAGCAATAAAAGCTCAAATTGAGTGTCACGCCTAAACCAAAGGACTTATGCACACACTTCAACATGTATTTTGTTCAGGATGACCTCCTGAAGCCCATATGAGCATTAATTTGACCACACAACTCATTCCTATGAAGATACATTCAAACACACAAAACGTGCTCAGCTCGGCCTGAAAATGCATTTAAAGCAATAAAAACTCAAATTGAGTGTCACGCCTAAACCAAAGGACTTATGCACACACTTCAACATGTATTTTGTTCAGGATGACCACCTGACGCCTAATTGAGCATTAATTTGACCACACAACTCATTCCTATGAAGATACATTCAAACTCACAAAACGCGCTCAGCTCGGGCTGAAAATGCATTTAAAGCAATAAAAACTCAAATTGAGTGTCACGCCTAAACCAAAGGACTTATGCACACACTACAACATGTATTTTGTTCAGGGTGACCTCCTGAAGCCTAAATAGGCATTAATTTGACCACACAACTCATTCCTATGAAGATACATTCAAAGTCACAAAACGCGCTCAGCTCGGGCTGAAAATGCATTTAAAGCAATAAAAACTCAAATTGAGTGTCACGCCTAAACCAAAGGACTTATGCACACACTTCAACATGTATTTTGTTCAGGATGACCTCCTGAAGCCCATATGAGCATTAATTTGACTACACAACTCATTCCTATGAAGATACATTCAAACTCACAAAACGTGCTCAGCTCGGGCTGAAAATGCATTTAAAGCAATAAAAACTCAAATTGAGTGTCACGCCTAAACCAAAGGACTTATGCACACACTTCAACATGTATTTTGTTCAGGATGACCACCTGACGCCTAAATGAGCATTAATTTGACCACACAACTCATTCCTATGAAGATACATTCAAAGTCAGAAAGCGCGCTCAGCTCGGGCTGAAAATGCATTTAATTTAAAGCAATAAAAACTCAAATTGAGTGTCACGCCTAAACCAAAGGACTTATGCACACACTTCAACATGTATTTAGTTCAGGATGACCACCTGAAGCCTAAATGAGCATTAATTTGACTACACAACTCATTCCTATGAAGATACATTCAAACTCACAAAACGTGCTCAGCTCGGGCTGAAAATGCATTTAAAGCAATTAAAACTCAAATTGAGTGTCACACCTAAACCAAAGGACTTATGCACACACTTCAACATGTATTTTGCTCAGGATGACCTCCTGAAGCCCATATGAGCATTAGTTTGACTACACAACTCATTCCTATAAAGATACATTGAAACTCACAAAACGTGCTCAGCTCGGGCTGAAAATGCATTTAAAGCAATAAAAACTCAAATTGAGTGTCACGCCTAAACCAAAGGACTTATGCACACACTTCAACATGTGTTTTGTTCAGGATGACCTCCTGAAAGCCTAAATGAGCAATAATTTGACCACACAACTCATTCCTATGAAGATACATTCAAACTCAAAAAACGTGCTCAGCTCGGGCTGAAAATGCATTTAAAGCAATAAAAGCTCAAATTGAGTGTCACGCCTAAACCAAAGGACTTATGCACACACTTCAACATGTATTTTGTTCAGGATGACCTCCTGAAGCCCATATGAGCATTAATTTGACCACACAACTCATTCCTATGAAGATACATTAAAACTCACAAAACGCGCTCAGCTCGGGCTGAAAATGCATTTAAAGCAATAAAAACTCAAATTGAGTGTCACGCCTAAACCAAAGGACTTATGCACACACTACAACATGTATTTTGTTCAGGGTGACCTCCTGAAGCCTAAATAAGCATTAATTTGACCACACAACTCATTCCTATGAAGATACATTCAAACTCACAAAACGCGCTCAGCTCGGGCTGAAAATGCATTTAAAGCAATAAAAACTCAAATTGAGTGTCACACCTAAACCAAAGGACTTATGCACACACTTCAACATGTATTTTGTTCAGGATGACATCCTGAAGCCCATATGAGCATTAATTTGACTACACAACTCATTCCTATGAAGATACATTCAAACTCACAAAACGTGCTCAGCTCGGGCTGAAAATGCATTTAAAGCAATTAAAACTCAAATTGAGTGTCACACCTAAACCAAAGGACTTATGCACACACTTCAACATGTATTTTGCTCAGGATGACCTCGTGAAGCCCATATGAGCATTAGTTTGACTACACAACTCATTCCTATAAAGATACATTCAAACTCACAAAACGTGCTCAGCTCGGGCTGAAAATGCATTTAAAGCAATAAAAACTCAAATTGAGTGTCACGCCTAAACCAAAGGACTTATGCACACTTTTCAACATGTATTTTGTTCAGGATGACCTCCTGAAGCCTAAATCAGCAATAATTTAACCACACAACTCATTCCTATGAAGATACATTCAAAGTCAGAAAGCGCGCTCAGCTCGGGCTGAAAATGCATTCAATTTAAAGCAATAAAAACTCAAATTGAGTGTCACGCCTAAACCAAAGGACTTATTCACACACTTCAACATGTATTTAGTTCAGGATGACCACCTGAAGCCTAAATGAGCATTAATTTGACCACACAACTCATTCCTATGAAGATACATTCAAACTCAGAAAACGTGCTCAGCTCCGGCTGAAAATGCATTTAAAGCAATAAAAACTCAAATTGAGTGTCACACCTAAACCAAAGGACTTATGCACACACTTCAACATGTATCCTGAAGCCCATATGAGCATTAATTTGACTACACAACTCATTCCTATGAAGATACATTCAAACTCACAAAACGTGCTCAGCTCAGGCTGAAAATGCATTTAAAGCAATAAAAACTCAAATTGAGTGTCACACCTAAACCAAAGGACTTATGCACACACTTCAACATGTATTTTGTTCAGGATGACCTCCTGAAGCCCATATGAGCATTAATTTGACTACACAACTCATTCCTATGAAGATACATTCAAACTCACAAAACGTGCTCAGCTCGGGCTGAAAATGCATTTAAAGCAATAAAAACTCAAATTGAGTGTCACGCCTAAACCAAAGGACTTATGCACACACTTCAACATGTATTTAGTTCAGGATGACCACCTGAAGCCTAAATGAGCATTAATTTGACCACACAACTCATTCCTATGAAGATATTTTCAAACTCACAAAACGTGCTCAACTCGGGCTGAAAATGCATTTAAAGCAATAAAAACTCAAATTGAGTGTCACGCCTAAACCAAAGGACTTATGCACACACTTCAACATGTATTTTGTTCAGGATGACCTCCTGAAGCCTAAATAAGCATTAATTTGACCACACAACTCATTCCTATGAAAATACATTCAAACTCACAAAACGCGCTCAGCTCGGGCTGAAAATGAATTTAAAGCAATAAAAACTCAAATTGAGTGTCACACCTAAACCAAAGGACTTATGCACACACATCAACATGTATTTTGTTCAGGATGACCACCTGAAGCCTAAATGAGCATTAATTTGACCACACAACTCATTCCTATGAAGATACATTCAAACTCACAAAACATGCTCAGCTCGGGCTGAAAATGCATTTAAAGCAATAAAAACTCAAATTGAATGTCACGCCTAAACCAAAGGACTTATGCACACACTTCAACATGTATTTTGTTCAGGATGACCACCTGAAGCCTAAATGAGCATTAATTTGACCACACAACTCATTCTATGAAGATACATTCAAACTCACAAAACGTGCTCAGCTCGGGCTGAAAATGCATTTAAAGCAATAAAAACTCAAATTGAGTGTCACGCCTAAACCAAAGGACTTATGCCCACACTTCAACATGTATTTAGTTCAGGATGACCACCTGAAGCCTAAATGAGCATTAATTTGACCACACAACTCATTCCTATGAAGATACATTCAAACTCACAAAACGTGCTCAGCTCGGGCTGAAAATGCATTTAAAAGAATAAAAGCTCAAATTGAGTGTCACGCCTAAACCAAAGGACTTATGCACACACTTCAACATGTATTTTGTTCAGGATGACCTCCTGAAGCCCATATGAGCATTAATTTGACCACACAACTCATTCCTATGAAGATACATTCAAACACACAAAACGTGCTCAGCTCGGCCTGAAAATGCATTTAAAGCAATAAAAACTCAAATTGAGTGTCACGCCTAAACCAAAGGACTTATGCACACACTTCAACATGTATTTTGTTCAGGATGACCTCCTGAAGCCTAAATAAGCATTAACTTGACCACACAACTCATTTCTATGACGATACATTCAAACTCACAAAACGCGCTCAGCTCGGGCTGAAAATGCATTTAAAGCAATAAAAACTCAAATTGAGTGTCACACCTAAACCAAAGGACTTATGCACACACATCAACATGTATTTAGTTCAGGATGACCACCTGAAGCCTAAATGAGCATTAATTTGACCACACAACTCATTCCTATGAAGATACATTCAAACTCACAAAACATGCTCAGCTCGGGCTGAAAATGCATTTAAAGCAATAAAAACTCAAATTGAATGTCACGCCTAAACCAAAGGACTTATGCACACACTTCAACATGTATTTTGTTCAGGATGACCACCTGAAGCCTAAATGAGCATTAATTTGACCACACAACTCATTCTATGAAGATACATTCAAACTCACAAAACGTGCTCAGCTCGGGCTGAAAATGCATTTAAAGCAATAAAAACTCAAATTGAGTGTCACGCCTAAACCAAAGGACTTATGCCCACACTTCAACATGTATTTAGTTCAGGATGACCACCTGAAGCCTAAATGAGCATTAATTTGACCACACAACTCATTCCTATGAAGATACATTCAAACTCACAAAACGTGCTCAGCTCGGGCTGAAAATGCATTTAAAGGAATAAAAGCTCAAATTGAGTGTCACGCCTAAACCAAAGGACTTATGCACACACTTCAACATGTATTTTGTTCAGGATGACCTCCTGAAGCCTAAATCAGCAATAATTTGACCACACAACTCATTCCTATGAAGATACATTCAAAGTCAGAAAGCGCGCTAAGCTCGGGCTGAAAATGCATTTAATTTAAAGCAATAAAAACTCAAATTGAGTGTCACGCCTAAACCAAAGGACTTATGCACAAACTTCAACATGTATTTTGTTCAGGATGACCCTCTGAACCCCATATGAGCATTAATTTGACTACACAACTCATTCCTATGAAGATACATTTAAACTCACAAAACTTGCTTAGCTCGGGCTGAAAATGCATTTAAAGCAATAAAAACTCAAATTGAGTGTCACGCCTAAACCAAAGGACTTATGCACACACTTCAACATGTATTTTGTTCAGGATGACCACCTGACGCCTAAATGAGCATTAATTTGACCACACAACTCATTCCTATGAAGATACATTCAAACACACAAAACGTGCTCAGCTCGGCCTGAAAATGCATTTAAAGCAATAAAAACTCAAATTGAGTGTCACGCCTAAACCAAAGGACTTATGCCCACACTTCAACATGTATTTAGTTCAGGATGACCACCTGAAGCCTAAATGAGCATTAATTTGACCACACAACTCATTCCTATGAAGATACATTCAAACTCACAAAACGTGCTCAGCTCGGGCTGAAAATGCATTTAAAAGAATAAAAGCTCAAATTGAGTGTCACGCCTAAACCAAAGGACTTATGCACACACTTCAACATGTATTTTGTTCAGGATGACCTCCTGAAGCCCATATGAGCATTAATTTGACCACACAACTCATTCCTATGAAGATACATTCAAACACACAAAACGTGCTCAGCTCGGCCTGAAAATGCATTTAAAGCAATAAAAACTCAAATTGAGTGTCACGCCTAAACCAAAGGACTTATGCACACACTTCAACATGTATTTTGTTCAGGATGACCTCCTGAAGCCTAAATAAGCATTAACTTGACCACACAACTCATTTCTATGACGATACATTCAAACTCACAAAACGCGCTCAGCTCGGGCTGAAAATGCATTTAAAGCAATAAAAACTCAAATTGAGTGTCACACCTAAACCAAAGGACTTATGCACACACATCAACATGTATTTAGTTCAGGATGACCACCTGAAGCCTAAATGAGCATTAATTTGACCACACAACTCATTCCTATGAAGATACATTCAAACTCACAAAACATGCTCAGCTCGGGCTGAAAATGCATTTAAAGCAATAAAAACTCAAATTGAATGTCACGCCTAAACCAAAGGACTTATGCACACACTTCAACATGTATTTTGTTCAGGATGACCACCTGAAGCCTAAATGAGCATTAATTTGACCACACAACTCATTCTATGAAGATACATTCAAACTCACAAAACGTGCTCAGCTCGGGCTGAAAATGCATTTAAAGCAATAAAAACTCAAATTGAGTGTCACGCCTAAACCAAAGGACTTATGCCCACACTTCAACATGTATTTAGTTCAGGATGACCACCTGAAGCCTAAATGAGCATTAATTTGACCACACAACTCATTCCTATGAAGATACATTCAAACTCACAAAACGTGCTCAGCTCGGGCTGAAAATGCATTTAAAGGAATAAAAGCTCAAATTGAGTGTCACGCCTAAACCAAAGGACTTATGCACACACTTCAACATGTATTTTGTTCAGGATGACCTCCTGAAGCCCATATGAGCATTAATTTGACCACACAACTCATTCCTATGAAGATACATTCAAACACACAAAACGTGCTCAGCTCGGCCTGAAAATGCATTTAAAGCAATAAAAACTCAAATTGAGTGTCACGCCTAAACCAAAGGACTTATGCACACACTTCAACATGTATTTTGTTCAGGATGACCACCTGACGCCTAAATGAGCATTAATTTGACCACACAACTCATTCCTATGAAGATACATTCAAACTCACAAAACGTGCTCAGCTCGGGCTGAAAATGCATTTAAAGCAATAAAAACTCAAATTGAGTGTCACGCCTAAACCAAAGGACACACTTGAAAGCACACACTTCAACATGTATTTTGTTCAGGATGACCTCCTGAAGCCTAAATCAGCAATAATTTGACCACACAACTCATTCCTATGAAGATACATTCAAAGTCAGAAAGCGCGCTCAGCTCGGGCTGAAAATGCATTTAATTTAAAGCAATAAAAACTCAAATTGAGTGTCACGCCTAAACCAAAGGACTTATGCACAAACTTCAACATGTATTTTGTTCAGGATGACCCTCTGAACCCCATATGAGCATTAATTTGACTACACAACTCATTCCTATGAAGATACATTTAAACTCACAAAACTTGCTTAGCTCGGGCTGAAAATGCATTTAAAGCAATAAAAACTCAAATTGAGTGTCACGCCTAAACCAAAGGACTTATGCACACACTTCAACATGTATTTTGTTCAGGATGACCACCTGACGCCTAAATGAGCATTAATTTGACCACACAACTCATTCCTATGAAGATACATTCAAACTCACAAAACGTGCTCAGCTCGGGCTGAAAATGCATTTAAAGCAATAAAAACTCAAATTGAGTGTCACGCCTAAACCAAAGGACTTATGCACACACTTCAACATGTAGTTTGTTCAGGATGACCTCCTGAAGCCTAAATCAGCAATAATTTGACCACACAACTCATTCCTATGAAGATACATTCAAAGTCAGAAAGCGCGCTCAGCTCGGGCTGAAAATGCATTTAATTTAAAGCAATAAAAACTCAAATTGAGTGTCACGCCTAAACCAAAGGACTTATGCACACACTTCAACATGTATTTAGTTCAGGATGACCACCTGAAGCCTAAATGAGCATTAATTTGACCACACAACTCATTCCTATGAAGATACATTCAAACTCACAAAACGTGCTCAGCTCGGGCTGAAAATGCATTTAAAGCAATAAAAACTCAAATTGAGTTTCACACCTAAACCAAAGGACTTATGCACACACTTCAACATGTATTTTGTTCAGGATGACCTCCTGAAGCCCATATGAGCATTAATTTGACTACACAACTCATTCCTATGAAGATACATTTAAACTCACAAAACGTGCTCAGCTCGGGCTGAAAATGCATTTAAAGCAATAAAAACTCAAATTGAGTGTCACGCCTAAACCAAAGGACTTATGCACACACTTCAACATGTATTTTGTTCAGGATGACCTCCTGAAGCCCATATGAGCATTAATTTGACCACACAACTCATTCCTATGAAGATACATTCAAACACACAAAACGTGCTCAGCTCGGCCTGAAAATGCATTTAAAGCAATAAAAACTCAAATTGAGTGTCACGCCTAAACCAAAGGACTTATGCACACACTTCAACATGTATTTTGTTCAGGATGACCTCCTGAAGCCCATATGAGCATTAATTTGACTACACAACTCATTCCTATGAAGATACATTCAAACTCACAAAACGTGCTCAGCTCGGGCTGAAAATGCATTTAAAGCAATAAAAACTCAAATTGAGTGTCACGCCTAAACCAAAGGACTTATGCACACACTTCAACATGTATTTTGTTCAGGATGACCTCCTGAAGCCTAAATAAGCATTCATTTGACCACACAACTCATTCCTATGAAGATACATTCAAACTCACAAAACGCGCTCAGCTCGGGCTGAAAATGCATTTAAAGCAATAAAAACTCAAATTTAGTGTCACACCTAAACCAAAGGACTTATGGACACACTTCAACATGTATTTAGTTCAGGATGACATCCTGAAGCCCATATGAGCATTAATTTGACTACACAACTCATTCCTATGAAGATACATTCAAACTCACAAAACGTGCTCAACTCGGGCTGAAAATGCATTTAAAGCAATAAAAACTCAAATTGAGTGTCACGCCTAAACCAAAGGACTTATGCACACACTTCAACATGTATTTTGTTCAGGATGACCTCCTGAAGCCCATATGAGCATTAATTTGACTACACAACTCATTCCTATGAAGATACATTCAAACTCACAAAACGTGCTCAGCTCGGGCTGAAAATGCATTTAAAGCAATAAAAACTCAGATTGAGTGTCACGCCTAAACCAAAGGACTTATGCACACACTTCAACATGTATTTTGTTCAGGATGACCACCTGACGCCTAAATGAGCATTAATTTGACCACACAACTCATTCCTATGAAGATACATTCAAAGTCAGAAAGCGCGCTCAGCTCGGGCTGAAAATGCATTTAATTTAAAGCAATAAAAACTCAAATTGAGTGTCACGCCTAAACCAAAGGACTTATGCACACACTTCAACATGTATTTAGTTCAGGATGACCACCTGAAGCCTAAATGAGCATTAATTTGACTACACAACTCATTCCTATGAAGATACATTCAAACTCACAAAACGTGCTCAGCTCGGGCTGAAAATGCATTTAAAGCAATAAAAACTCAAATTGAGTGTCACGCCTAAACCAAAGGACTTATGCACACACTTCAACATGTATTTTGTTCAGGATGACCTCCTGAAGCCTAAATAAGCATTAATTTGACCACACAACTCATTTCTATGACGATACATTCAAACTCACAAAACGCGCTCAGCTCGGGCTGAAAATGCATTTAAAGCAATAAAAACTCAAATTGAGTGTCACACCTAAACCAAAGGACTTATGCACACACATCAACATGTATTTAGTTCAGGATGACCACCTGAAGCCTAAATGAGCATTAATTTGACCACACAACTCATTCCTATGAAGATACATACAAACTCACAAAACGTGCTCAGCTCGGGCTGAAAATGCATTTAAAGCAATAAAAACTCAAATTGAGTGTCACACCTAAACCAAAGGACTTATGCACACACTTCAACATGTATTTTGTTCAGGATGACCCTCTGAACCCCATATGAGCATTAATTTGACTACACAACTCATTCCTATGAAGATACATTTAAACTCACAAAACGTGCTCAGCTCGGGCTGAAAATGCATTTAAAGCAATAAAAACTCAAATTGAGTGTCACGCCTAAACCAAAGGACTTATGCACACACTTCAACATGTATTTTGTTCAGGATGACCACCTGACGCCTAAATGAGCATTAATTTGACCACACAACTCATTCCTATGAAGATACATTCAAACTCACAAAACGTGCTCAACTCGGGCTGAAAATGCATTTAAAGCAATAAAAACTCAAATTGAGTGTCACGCCTAAACCAAAGGACTTATGCACACACTTCAACATGTATTTTGTTCAGGATGACCTCCTGAAGCCTAAATAAGCATTAATTTGACCACACAACTCATTCCTATGAAGATACATTCAAACTCACAAAACGCGCTCAGCTCGGGCTGAAAATGCATTTAAAGCAATAAAAACTCAAATTGAGTGTCACACCTAAACCAAAGGACTTATGCACACACTTCAACATGTATTTTGTTCAGGATGACCACCTGAAGCCTAAATGAGCATTAATTTGACCACACAACTCATTCCTATGAAGATACATTCAAACTCACAAAACATGCTCAGCTCGGGCTGAAAATGCATTTAAAGCAATAAAAACTCAAATTGAATGTCACGCCTAAACCAAAGGACTTATGCACACACTTCAACATGTATTTTGTTCAGGATGACCTCCTGAAGCCCATATGAGCATTAATTTGACTACACAACTCATTCCTATGAAGATACATTCAAACTCACAAAACGTGCTCAGCTCGGGCTGAAAATGCATTTAAAGCAATAAAAACTCAAATTGAGTGTCACGCCTAAACCAAAGGACTTATGCACACACTTCAACATGTATTTTGTTCAGGATGACCACCTGACGCCTAAATGAGCATTAATTTGACCACACAACTCATTCCTATGAAGATACATTCAAAGTCAGAAAGCGCGCTCAGCTCGGGCTGAAAATGCATTTAATTTAAAGCAATAAAAACTCAAATTGAGTGTCACGCCTAAACCAAAGGACTTATGCACACACTTCAAAATGTATTTAGTTCAGGATGACCACCTGAAGCCTAAATGAGCATTAATTTGACTACACAACTCATTCCTATGAAGATACATTCAAACTCACAAAACGTGCTCAGCTCGGGCTGAAAATGCATTTAAAGCAATAAAAACTCAAATTGAGTGTCACACCTAAACCAAAGGACTTATGCACACACTTCAACATGTATTTTGTTCAGGATGACCTCCTGAAGCCCATATGAGCAATAATTTGACTACACAACTCATTCCTATAAAGATACATTCAAACTCACAAAACGTGCTCAGCTCGGGCTGAAAATGCATTTAAAGCAATAAAAACTCAAATTGAGTGTCACGCCTAAACCAAAGGACTTATGCACACACTTCAACATGTATTTAGTTCAGGATGACCACCTGAAGCCTAAATGAGCATTAATTTGACCACACAACTCATTCCTATGAAGATACATTCAAACTCACAAAACGTGCTCAGCTCGGGCTGAAAATGCATTTAAAGCAATAAAAACTCAAATTGAGTGTCACGCCTAAACCAAAGGACTTATGCACACACTTCAACATGTATTTTGTTCAGGATGACCTCCTGAAGCCTAAATCAGCAATAATTTCACCACACAACTCATTCCTATGAAGATACATTCAAAGTCAGAAAGCGCGCTCAGCTCGGGCTGAAAATGCATTTAATTTAAAGCAATAAAAACTCAAATTGAGTGTCACGCCTAAACCAAAGGACTTATGCACACACTTCAACATGTATTTAGTTCTGGATGACCACCTGAAGCCTAAATGAGCATTAATTTGACCACACAACTCATTCTATGAAGATACATTCAAACTCACAAAACGTGCTCAGCTCGGGCTGAAAATGCATTTAAAGCAATAAAAACTCAAATTGAGTGTCACGCCTAAACCAAAGGACTTATGCCCACACTTCAACATGTATTTAGTTCAGGATGACCACCTGAAGCCTAAATGAGCATTAATTTGACCACACAACTCATTCCTATGAAGATACATTCAAACTCACAAAACGTGCTCAGCTCGGGCTGAAAATGCATTTAAAGGAATAAAAGCTCAAATTGAGTGTCACGCCTAAACCAAAGGACTTATGCACACACTTCAACATGTATTTTGTTCAGGATGACCTCCTGAAGCCTAAATAAGCATTAATTTGACCACACAACTCATTTCTATGACGATACATTCAAACTCACAAAACGCGCTCAGCTCGGGCTGAAAATGCATTTAAAGCAATAAAAACTCAAATTGAGTGTCACACCTAAACCAAAGGACTTATGCACACACATCAACATGTATTTAGTTCAGGATGACCACTTGAAGCCTAAATGAGCATTAATTTGACCACACAACTCATTCCTATGAAGATACATTCAAACTCACAAAACATGCTCAGCTGGGGCTGAAAATGCATTTAAAGCAATAAAAACTCAAATTGAATGTCACGCCTAAACCAAAGGACTTATGCACACACTTCAACATGTATTTTGTTCAGGATGACCACCTGAAGCCTAAATGAGCATTAATTTGACCACACAACTCATTCTATGAAGATACATTCAAACTCACAAAACGTGCTCAGCTCGGGCTGAAAATGCATTTAAAGCAATAAAAACTCAAATTGAGTGTCACGCCTAAACCAAAGGACTTATGCCCACACTTCAACATGTATTTAGTTCAGGATGACCACCTGAAGCCTAAATGAGCATTAATTTGACCACACAACTCATTCCTATGAAGATACATTCAAACTCACAAAACGTGCTCAGCTCGGGCTGAAAATGCATTTAAAGGAATAAAAGCTCAAATTGAGTGTCACGCCTAAACCAAAGGACTTATGCACACACTTCAACATGTATTTTGTTCAGGATGACCTCCTGAAGCCCATATGAGCATTAATTTGACCACACAACTCATTCCTATGAAGATACATTCAAACACACAAAACGTGCTCAGCTCGGGCTGAAAATGCATTTAAAGCAATAAAAACTCAAATTGAGTGTCACGCCTAAACCAAAGGACTTATGCACACACTTCAACATGTATTTTGTTCAGGATGACCTCCTGAAGCCTAAATAAGCATTAATTTGACCACACAACTCATTTCTATGACGATACATTCAAACTCACAAAACGCGCTCAGCTCGGGCTGAAAATGCATTTAAAGCAATAAAAACTCAAATTGAGTGTCACACCTAAACCAAAGGACTTATGCACACACATCAACATGTATTTAGTTCAGGATGACCACCTGAAGCCTAAATGAGCATTAATTTGACCACACAACTCATTCCTATGAAGATACATTCAAACTCACAAAACGTGCTCAGCTCGGGCTGAAAATGCATTTAAAGCAATAAAAACTCAAATTGAGTGTCACACCTAAACCAAAGGACTTATGCACACACTTCAACATGTATTTTGTTCAGGATGACCCTCTGAACCCCATATGAGCATTAATTTGACTACACAACTCATTCCTATGAAGATACATTCAAACTCACAAAACGTGCTCAGCTCGGGCTGAAAATGCATTTAAAGCAATAAAAACTCAAATTGAGTGTCACGCCTAAACCAAAGGACTTATGCACACACTTCAACATGTATTTTGTTCAGGATGACCACCTGACGCCTAAATGAGCATTAATTTGACCACACAACTCATTCCTATGAAGATACATTCAAACTCACAAAACGTGCTCAGCTCGGGCTGAAAATGCATTTAAAGCAATAAAAACTCAAATTGAGTGTCACGCCTAAACCAAAGGACTTATGCACACACTTCAACATGTATTTTGTTCAGGATGACCTCCTGAAGCCTAAATCAGCAATAATTTGACCACACAACTCATTCCTATGAAGATACATTCAAAGTCAGAAAGCGCGCTCAGCTCGGGCTGAAAATGCATTTAATTTAAAGCAATAAAAACTCAAATTGAGTGTCACGCCTAAACCAAAGGACTTATGCACACACTTCAACATGTATTTAGTTCAGGATGACCACCTGAAGCCTAAATGAGCATTAATTTGACCACACAACTCATTCCTATGAAGATACATTCAAACTCACAAAACGTGCTCAGCTCGGGCTGAAAATGCATTTAAAGCAATAAAAACTCAAATTGAGTTTCACACCTAAACCAAAGGACTTATGCACACACTTCAACATGTATTTTGTTCAGGATGACCTCCTGAAGCCCATATGAGCATTAATTTGACTACACAACTCATTCCTATGAAGATACATTCAAACTCACAAAACGTGCTCAGCTCGGGCTGAAAATGCATTTAAAGCAATAAAAACTCAAATTGAGTGTCACGCCTAAACCAAAGGACTTATGCACACACTTCAACATGTATTTTGTTCAGGATGACCTCCTGAAGCCTAAATAAGCATTAATTTGACCACACAACTCATTCCTATGAAGATACATTCAAACTCACAAAACGCGCTCAGCTCGGGCTGAAAATGCATTTAAAGCAATAAAAACTCAAATTTAGTGTCACACCTAAACCAAAGGACTTATGGACACACTTCAACATGTATTTAGTTCAGGATGACATCCTGAAGCCCATATGAGCATTAATTTGACTACACAACTCATTCCTATGAAGATACATTCAAACTCACAAAACGTGCTCAACTCGGGCTGAAAATGCATTTAAAGCAATAAAAACTCAAATTGAGTGTCACGCCTAAACCAAAGGACTTATGCACACACTTCAACATGTATTTTGTTCAGGATGACCTCCTGAAGCCCATATGAGCATTAATTTGACTACACAACTCATTCCTATGAAGATACATTCAAACTCACAAAACGTGCTCAGCTCGGGCTGAAAATGCATTTAAAGCAATAAAAACTCAGATTGAGTGTCACGCCTAAACCAAAGGACTTATGCACACACTTCAACATGTATTTTGTTCAGGATGACCACCTGACGCCTAAATGAGCATTAATTTGACCACACAACTCATTCCTTTGAAGATACATTCAAAGTCAGAAAGCGCGCTCAGCTCGGGCTGAAAATGCATTTAATTTAAAGCAATAAAAACTCAGATTGAGTGTCCCGCCTAAACCAAAGGACTTATGCACACACTTCAACATGTATTTAGTTCAGGATGACCACCTGAAGCCTAAATGAGCATTAATTTGACTACACAACTCATTCCTATGAAGATACATTCAAACTCACAAAACGTGCTCAGCTCGGGCTGAAAATGCATTTAAAGCAATAAAAACTCAAATTGAGTGTCACGCCTAAACCAAAGGACTTATGCACACACTTCAACATGTATTTTGTTCAGGATGACCTCCTGAAGCCTAAATAAGCATTAATTTGACCACACAACTCATTTCTATGACGATACATTCAAACTCACAAAACGCGCTCAGCTCGGGCTGAAAATGCATTTAAAGCAATAAAAACTCAAATTGAGTGTCACACCTAAACCAAAGGACTTATGCACACACATCAACATGTATTTAGTTCAGGATGACCACCTGAAGCCTAAATGAGCATTAATTTGACCACACAACTCATTCCTATGAAGATACATTCAAACTCACAAAACGTGCTCAGCTCCGGCTGAAAATGCATTTAAAGCAATAAAAACTCAAATTGAGTGTCACACCTAAACCAAAGGACTTATGCACACACTTCAACATGTATTTTGTTCAGGATGACCTCCTGAAGCCCATATGAGCATTAATTTGACTACACAACTCATTCCTATGAAGATACATTCAAACTCACAAAACGTGCTCAGCTCGGGCTGAAAATGCATTTAAAGCAATAAAAACTCAAATTGAGTGTCACGCCTAAACCAAAGGACTTATGCACACACTTCAACATGTATTTAGTTCAGGATGACCACCTGAAGCCTAAATGAGCATTAATTTGACCACACAACTCATTCCTATGAAGATACATTCAAACTCACAAAACGTGCTCAACTCGGGCTGAAAATGCATTTAAAGCAATAAAAACTCAAATTGAGTGTCACGCCTAAACCAAAGGACTTATGCACACACTTCAACATGTATTTTGTTCAGGATGACCTCCTGAAGCCTAAATAAGCATTAATTTGACCACACAACTCATTCCTATGAAGATACATTCAAACTCACAAAACGCGCTCAGCTCGGGCTGAAAATGCATTTAAAGCAATAAAAACTCAAATTGAGTGTCACACCTAAACCAAAGGACTTATGCACACACGTCAACATGTATTTTGTTCAGGATGACCACCTGAAGCCTAAATGAGCATTAATTTGACCACACAACTCATTCCTATGAAGATACATTCAAACTCACAAAACATGCTCAGCTCGGGCTGAAAATGCATTTAAAGCAATAAACACTCAAATTGAATGTCACGCCTAAACCAAAGGACTTATGCACACACTTCAACATGTATTTTGTTCAGGATGACCACCTGAAGCCTAAATGAGCATTAATCTGACCACACAACTCATTCTATGAAGATACATTCAAACTCACAAAACGTGCTCAGCTCGGGCTGAAAATGCATTTAAAGCAATAAAAACTCAAATTGAGTGTCACGCCTAAACCAAAGGACTTA
This sequence comes from Hippocampus guttulatus, assembly GCF_054856545.1. Lineage (NCBI taxonomy): Eukaryota > Metazoa > Chordata > Actinopteri > Syngnathiformes > Syngnathidae > Hippocampus > Hippocampus guttulatus. The sequence continues at coordinate 24,446,177 of NC_141265.1, forward strand.
TGCCCACACTTCAACATGTATTTAGTTCAGGATGACCACCTGAAGCTTAAATGAGCATTAATTTGACCACACAACTCATTCCTATGAAGATACATTCAAACTCACAAAACGTGCTCAGCTCGGGCTGAAAATGCATTTAAAGCAATAAAAACTCAAATTGAGTGTCACGCCTAAATCAAAGGACTTATGCACACACTTCAACATGTATTTTGTTCAGGATGACCACCTGAAGCCTAAATGAGCATTAATTTGACCACACAACTCATTCTATGAAGATACATTCAAACTCACAAAACGTGCTCAGCTCGGGCTGAAAATGCATTTAAAGCAATAAAAACTCAAATTGAGTGTCACGCCTAAACCAAAGGACTTATGCACACACTTCAACATGTATTTTGTTCAGGATGGCCTCCTGAAGCCTAAATCAGCAATAATTTCACCACACAACTCATTCCTATGAAGATACATTCAAAGTCAGAAAGCGCGCTCAGCTCGGGCTGAAAATGCATTTAATTTAAAGCAATAAAAACTCAAATTGAGTGTCACACCTAAACCAAAGGACTTATGCACACACTTCAACATGTATTTAGTTCAGGATGACCACCTGAAGCCTAAATGAGCATTAATTTGACCACACAACTCATTCCTATGAAGATACATTCAAACTCACAAAACGTGCTCAGCTCCGGCTGAAAATGCATTTAAAGCAATAAAAACTCAAATTGAGTGTCACACCTAAACCAAAGGACTTATGCACACACTTCAACATGTATTTTGTTCAGGATGACCTCCTGAAGCCCATATGAGCATTAATTTGACTACACAACTCATTCCTATGAAGATACATTCAAACTCACAAAACGTGCTCAGCTCGGGCTGAAAATGCATTTAAAGCAATAAAAACTCAAATTGAGTGTCACGCCTAAACCAAAGGACTTATGCACACACTTCAACATGTATTTAGTTCAGGATGACCACCTGAAGCCTAAATGAGCATTAATTTGACCACACAACTCATTCCTATGAAGATACATTCAAACTCACAAAACGTGCTCAACTCGGGCTGAAAATGCATTTAAAGCAATAAAAACTCAAATTGAGTGTCACGCCTAAACCAAAGGACTTATGCACACACTTCAACATGTATTTTGTTCAGGATGACCTCCTGAAGCCTAAATAAGCATTAATTTGACCACACAACTCATTCCTATGAAGATACATTCAAACTCACAAAACGCGCTCAGCTCGGGCTGAAAATGCATTTAAAGCAATAAAAACTCAAATTGAGTGTCACACCTAAACCAAAGGACTTATGCACACACGTCAACATGTATTTTGTTCAGGATGACCACCTGAAGCCTAAATGAGCATTAATTTGACCACACAACTCATTCCTATGAAGATACATTCAAACTCACAAAACATGCTCAGCTCGGGCTGAAAATGCATTTAAAGCAATAAAAACTCAAATTGAATGTCACGCCTAAACCAAAGGACTTATGCACACACTTCAACATGTATTTTGTTCAGGATGACCACCTGAAGCCTAAATGAGCATTAATTTGACCACACAACTCATTCCTATGAAGATACATTCAAACACACAAAACGTGCTCAGCTCGGCCTGAAAATGCATTTAAAGCAATAAAAACTCAAATTGAGTGTCACGCCTAAACCAAAGGACTTATGCACACACTTCAACATGTATTTTGTTCAGGATGACCTCCTGAAGCCTAAATCAGCAATAATTTGACCACACAACTCATTCCTATGAAGATACATTCAAAGTCAGAAAGCGCGCTCAGCTCGGGCTGAAAATGCATTTAAAGCAATAAAAACTCAAATTGAGTGTCACACCTAAACCAAAGGACTTATGCACACACTTCAACATGTATTTAGTTCAGGATGACCACCTGAAGCCTAAATGAGCATTAATTTGACCACACAACTCATTCCTATGAAGATACATTCAAACTCACAAAACGCGCTCAGCTCGGGCTAAAAATGCATTTAAAGCAATAAAAACTCAAATTGAATGTCACGCCTAAACCAAAGGACTTATGCACACACTTCAACATGTATTTTGTTCAGGATGACCACCTGAAGCCTAAATGAGCATTAATTTGACCACACAACTCATTCTATGAAGATACATTCAAACTCACAAAACGTGCTCAGCTCGGGCTGAAAATGCATTTAAAGCAATAAAAACTCAAATTGAGTGTCACGCCTAAACCAAAGGACTTATGCACACACTTCCACATGTATTTTGTTCAGGATGACCTCCTGAAGCCTAAATGAGCAATAATTTGACCACACAACTCATTCCTATGAAGATACATTCAAACTCAAAAAACGTGCTCAGCTCGGGCTGAAAATGCATTTAAAGCAATAAAAACTCAAATTGAGTGTCACACCTAAACCAAAGGACTTATGCACTCACTTCAACATGTATTTTGTTCAGGATATCCTCCTGAACTCCATATGAGCATTAATTTGACCACACAACTCATTCCTATGAAGATGCATTCAAACTCACAAAACGTGCTCAGCTCGGGCTGAAAATGCATTTAAAGCAATAAAAACTCAAATTGAGTGTCACGCCTAAACCAAAGGACTTATGCACACACTTCAACATGTATTTTGTTCACGATGACCACCTGAAGCCTAAATGAGCATTATTTTGACCACACAACTCATTCCTATGAAGATACATTCAAACTCACAAAACGTGCTCAACTCGGGCTGAAAATGCATTTAAAGCAATAAAAGCTCAAATTGAGTGTCACGCCTGAACCAAAGGACTTATGCACACACTTCAACATGTATTTTGTTCAGGATGACCTCCTGAAGCCCATATGGGCATTAATTTGACCACACAACTCATTCCTATGAAGATACATTCAAACACACAAAACGTGCTCAGCTCGGCCTGAAAATGCATTTAAAGCAATAAAAACTCAAATTGAGTGTCACGCCTAAACCAAAGGACTTATGCACACACTTCAACATGTATTTTGTTCAGGATGACCACCTGACGCCTAAATGAGCATTAATTTGACCACACAACTCATTCCTATGAAGATACATTCAAACTCACAAAACGTGCTCAGCTCGGGTTAAAAATGCATTTAAAGCAATAAAAACTCAAATTGAGTGTCACGCCTAAACCAAAGGACTTATGCACACACTTCAACATGTATTTTGTTCAGGATGACCTCCTGAAGCCTAAATCAGCAATAATTTGACCACACAACTCATTCCTATGAAGATACATTCAAAGTCAGAAAGCGCGCTCAGCTCGGGCTGAAAAAGCATTTAATTTAAAGCAATAAAAACTCAAATTGAGTGTTACGCCTAAACCAAAGGACTTATGCACACACTTCAACATGTATTTAGTTCAGGATGACCACCTGAAGCCTAAATGAGCATTAATTTGACCACACAACTCATTCCTATGAAGATACATTCAAACTCACAAAACGTGCTCAGCTTGGGCTGAAAATGCATTTAAAGCAATAAAAACTCAAATTGAGTGTCACACCTAAACCAAAGGACTTATGCACACACTTCAACATGTATTTTGTTCAGGATGACCTCCTGAAGCCCATATGAGGATTAATTTGACTACACAACTCATTCCTATGAAGATACATTCAAACTCACAAAACGTGCTCAGCTCGGGCTGAAAATGCATTTAAAGCAATAAAAACTCAAATTGAGTGTCACGCCTAAACCAAAGGACTTATGCACACACTTCAACATGTATTTAGTTCAGGATGACCACCTGAAGCCTAAATGAGCATTAATTTGACCACACAACTCATTCCTATGAAGATACATTCAAACTCACAAAACGTGCTCAACTCGGGCTGAAAATGCATTTAAAGCAATAAAAACTCAAATTGAGTGTCACGCCTAAACCAAAGGACTTATGCACACACTTCAACATGTATTTAGTTCAGGATGACATCCTGAAGCCCATATGAGCATTAATTTGACTACACAACTCATTCCTATGAAGATACATTCAAACTCACAAAACGTGCTCAGCTCGGGCTGAAAATGCATTTAAAGCAATAAAAACTCAAATTGAGTGTCACGCCTAAACCAAAGGACTTATGCAAACACTTCAACATGTATTTAGTTCAGGATGACCACCTGAAGCCTAAATGAGCATTAATTTGACCACACAACTCATTCCTATGAAGATACATTCAAACTCACAAAACGTGCTCAACTCGGGCTGAAAAATGCATTTAAAGGAATAAAAGCTCAAATTGAGTGTCACGCCTGAACCAAAGGACTTATGCACACACTTCAACATGTATTTTGTTCAGGATGACCTCCTGAAGCCCATATGAGCATTAATTTGACCACACAACTCATTCCTATGAAGATACATTCAAACACACAAAACGTGCTCAGCTCGGCCTGAAAATGCATTTAAAGCAATAAAACCTCAAATTGAGTGTCACACCTAAACCAGGGCGGCCCGGTAGTCCAGTGGTTAGCACGTCGGCTTCACAGTGCAGAGGTACCGGGTTCGATTCCGGCTCCGGCCTCCCTGTGTGGAGTTTGCATGTTCTCCCCGGGCCTGCGTGGGTTTTCTCCGGGTACTCCGGTTTCCTCCCACATTCCAAAAACATGCATGGCAGGCTAATTGAACGCTCTAAATTGTCCCTAGGTGTGAATGTGAGCGTGGATGGTTGTTCGTCTCTGTGTGCCCTGCGATTGGCTGGCAACCGATTCAGGGTGTCCCCCGCCTACTGCCCGAAGACAGCTGGGATAGGCTCCAGCACCCCCCGCGACCCTAGTGAGGATCAAGCGGTTCGGAAAATGGATGGATGGATGGACACCTAAACCAAAGGACTTATGCACACACTTCAACATGTATTTTGTTCAGGATGACCTCCTGAAGCCCATATGAGCATTAATTTGACTACACAACTCATTCCTATGAAGATACATTCAAACTCAAAAAACGTGCTCAGCTCGGGCTGAAAATGCATTTAAAGCAATAAAAACTCAAATTGAGTGTCACACCTAAACCAAAGGACTTATGCACTCACTTCAACATGTATTTTGTTCAGGATGACCTCCTGAACTCCATATGAGCATTAATTTGACCACACAACTCATTCCTATGAAGATGCATTCAAACTCACAAAACGTGCTCAGCTCGGGCTGAAAATGCATTTAAAGCAATAAAAACTCAAATTGAGTGTCACGCCTAAACCAAAGGACTTATGCACACACTTCAACATGTATTTTGTTCACGATGACCACCTGAAGCCTAAATGAGCATTATTTTGACCACACAACTCATTCCTATGAAGATACATTCAAACTCACAAAACGTGCTCAACTCGGGCTGAAAATGCATTTAAAGCAATAAAAGCTCAAATTGAGTGTCACGCCTGAACCAAAGGACTTATGCACACACTTCAACATGTATTTTGTTCAGGATGACCTCCTGAAGCCCATATGGGCATTAATTTGACCACACAACTCATTCCTATGAAGATACATTCAAACACACAAAACGTGCTCAGCTCGGCCTGAAAATGCATTTAAAGCAATAAAAACTCAAATTGAGTGTCACGCCTAAACCAAAGGACTTATGCACACACTTCAACATGTATTTTGTTCAGGATGACCACCTGACGCCTAAATGAGCATTAATTTGACCACACAACTCATTCCTATGAAGATACATTCAAACTCACAAAACGTGCTCAGCTCGGGTTAAAAATGCATTTAAAGCAATAAAAACTCAAATTGAGTGTCACGCCTAAACCAAAGGACTTATGCACACACTTCAACATGTATTTTGTTCAGGATGACCTCCTGAAGCCTAAATCAGCAATAATTTGACCACACAACTCATTCCTATGAAGATACATTCAAAGTCAGAAAGCGCGCTCAGCTCAGGCTGAAAAAGCATTTAATTTAAAGCAATAAAAACTCAAATTGAGTGTTACGCCTAAACCAAAGGACTTATGCACACACTTCAACATGTATTTAGTTCAGGATGACCACCTGAAGCCTAAATGAGCATTAATTTGACCACACAACTCATTCCTATGAAGATACATTCAAACTCACAAAACGTGCTCAGCTTGGGCTGAAAATCCATTTAAAGCAATAAAAACTCAAATTGAGTGTCACACCTAAACCAAAGGACTTATGCACACACTTCAACATGTATTTTGTTCAGGATGACCTCCTGAAGCCCATATGAGGATTAATTTGACTACACAACTCATTCCTATGAAGATACATTCAAACTCACAAAACGTGCTCAGCTCGGGCTGAAAATGCATTTAAAGCAATAAAAACTCAAATTGAGTGTCACGCCTAAACCAAAGGACTTATGCACACACTTCAACATGTATTTAGTTCAGGATGACCACCTGAAGCCTAAATGAGCATTAATTTGACCACACAACTCATTCCTATGAAGATACATTCAAACTCACAAAACGTGCTCAACTCGGGCTGAAAATGCATTTAAAGCAATAAAAACTCAAATTGAGTGTCACGCCTAAACCAAAGGACTTATGCACACACTTCAACATGTATTTAGTTCAGGATGACATCCTGAAGCCCATATGAGCATTAATTTGACTACACAACTCATTCCTATGAAGATACATTCAAACTCACAAAACGTGCTCAGCTCGGGCTGAAAATGCATTTAAAGCAATAAAAACTCAAATTGAGTGTCACGCCTAAACCAAAGGACTTATGCAAACACTTCAACATGTATTTAGTTCAGGATGACCACCTGAAGCCTAAATGAGCATTAATTTGACCACACAACTCATTCCTATGAAGATACATTCAAACTCACAAAACGTGCTCAACTCGGGCTGAAAAATGCATTTAAAGGAATAAAAGCTCAAATTGAGTGTCACGCCTGAACCAAAGGACTTATGCACACACTTCAACATGTATTTTGTTCAGGATGACCTCCTGAAGCCCATATGAGCATTAATTTGACCACACAACTCATTCCTATGAAGATACATTCAAACACACAAAACGTGCTCAGCTCGGCCTGAAAATGCATTTAAAGCAATAAAACCTCAAATTGAGTGTCACACCTAAACCAAAGGACTTATGCACACACTTCAACATGTATTTTGTTCAGGATGACCTCCTGAAGCCCATATGAGCATTAATTTGACTACACAACTCATTCCTATGAAGATACATTCAAACTCACAAAACGTGCTCAGCTCGGGCTGAAAATGCATTTAAAGCAATAAAAACTCAAATTGAGTGTCACGCCTAAACCAAAGGACTTATGCACACACTTCAACATGTATTTTGTTCAGGATGACCTCCTGAAGTCTAAATCAGCAATAATTTGACCACACAACTCATTCCTATGAAGATACATTCAAAGTCAGAAAGCGCGCTCAGCTCGGGCTGAAAATGCATTTAATTTAAAGCAATAAAAACTCAAATTGAGTGTCACGCCTAAACCAAAGGACTTATGCACACACTTCAACATGTATTTAGTTCAGGATGACCACCTGAAGCCTAAATGAGCATTAATTTGACCACACAACTCATCCCTATGAAGATACATTCAAACTCACAAAACGCGCTCAGCTCGGGCTGAAAATGCATTTAAAGCAATAAAAACTCAAATTTAGTGTCACACCTAAACCAAAGGACTTATGCACACACTTCAACATGTATTTAGTTCAGGATGACCTCCTGAAGCCCATATGAGCATTAATTTGACTACACAACTCATTCCTATGAAGATACATTCAAACTCACAAAACGTGCTCAGCTCGGGCTGAAAATGCATTTAAAGCAATAAAAACTCAAATTGAGTGTCACGCCTAAACCAAAGGACTTATGCACACACTTCAACATGTATTTAGTTCAGGATGACCTCCTGAAGCCCATATGAGCATTAATTTGACCACACAACTCATTCCTATGAAGATACATTCAAACTCACAAAACGTGCTCAGCTTGGATTGAAAATAAATTTAAAGCAATGAAAACTCAAATTGAGTGTCACACCTAAACCAAAGGACTTATGCACACACTTCAACATGTATTTTGTTCAGGATGACCTCCTGAAGCCCATATGAGCATTAATTTGACTACACAACTCATTCCTATGAAGATACATTCAAACTCACAAAACGTGCTCAGCTCGGGCTGAAAATGCATTTAAAGCAATAAAAACTCAAATTGAGTGTCACGCCTAAACCAAAGGACTTATGCACACACTTCAACATGTATTTAGTTCAGGATGACCACCTGAAGCCTAAATGAGCATTAATTTGACCACACAACTCATTCCTATGAAGATACATTCAAACTCACAAAACGTGCTCAACTCGGGCTGAAAATGCATTTAAAGCAATAAAAACTCAAATTGAGTGTCACGCCTAAACCAAAGGACTTATGCACACACTTCAACATGTATTTAGTTCAGGATGACATTCTGAAGCCCATATGAGCATTAATTTGACTACACAACTCATTCCTATGAAGATACATTCAAACTCACAAAACGTGCTCAGCTCGGGCTGAAAATGCATTTAAAGCAATAAAAACTCAAATTGAGTGTCACGCCTAAACCAAAGGACTTATGCAAACACTTCAACATGTATTTAGTTCAGGATGACCACCTGAAGCCTAAATGAGCATTAATTTGACCACACAACTCATTCCTATGAAGATACATTCAAACTCACAAAACGTGCTCAACTCGGGCTGAAAATGCATTTAAAGGAATAAAAGCTCAAATTGAGTGTCACGCCTGAACCAAAGGACTTATGCACACACTTCAACATGTATTTTGTTCAGGATGACCTCCTGAAGCCCATATGAGCATTAATTTGACCACACAACTCATTCCTATGAAGATACATTCAAACACACAAAACGTGCTCAGCTCGGCCTGAAAATGCATTTAAAGCAATAAAAACTCAAATTGAGTGTCACACCTAAACCAAAGGACTTATGCACACACTTCAACATGTATTTTGTTCAGGATGACCTCCTGAAGCCCATATGAGCATTAATTTGACTACACAACTCATTCCTATGAAGATACATTCAAACTCACAAAACGTGCTCAGCTCGGGCTGAAAATGCATTTAAAGCAATAAAAACTCAAATTGAGTGTCACGCCTAAACCAAAGGACTTATGCACACACTTCAACATGTATTTTGTTCAGGATGACCTCCTGAAGTCTAAATCAGCAATAATTTGACCACACAACTCATTCCTATGAAGATACATTCAAAGTCAGAAAGCGCGCTCAGCTCGGGCTGAAAATGCATTTAATTTAAAGCAATAAAAACTCAAATTGAGTGTCACACCTAAACCAAAGGACTTATGCACACACTTCAACATGTATTTAGTTCAGGATGACCACCTGAAGCCTAAATGAGCATTAATTTGACCACACAACTCATTCCTATGAAGATACATTCAAACTCACAAAACGTGCTTAGCTCCGGCTGAAAATGCATTTAAAGCAATAAAAACTCAAATTGAGTGTCACACCTAAACCAAAGGACTTATGCACACACTTCAACATGTATTTTGTTCAGGATGACCTCCTGAAGCCCATATGAGCATTAATTTGACTACACAACTCATTCCTATGAAGATACATTCAAACTCACAAAACGTGCTCAGCTTGGGCTGAAAATCCATTTAAAGCAATAAAAACTCAAATTGAGTGTCACACCTAAACCAAAGGACTTATGCACACACTTCAACATGTATTTTGTTCAGGATGACCTCCTGAAGCCCATATGAGGATTAATTTGACTACACAACTCATTCCTATGAAGATACATTCAAACTCACAAAACGTGCTCAGCTCGGGCTGAAAATGCATTTAAAGCAATAAAAACTCAAATTGAGTGTCACGCCTAAACCAAAGGACTTATGCACACACTTCAACATGTATTTAGTTCAGGATGACCACCTGAAGCCTAAATGAGCATTAATTTGACCACACAACTCATTCCTATGAAGATACATTCAAACTCACAAAACGTGCTCAACTCGGGCTGAAAATGCATTTAAAGCAATAAAAACTCAAATTGAGTGTCACGCCTAAACCAAAGGACTTATGCACACACTTCAACATGTATTTAGTTCAGGATGACATCCTGAAGCCCATATGAGCATTAATTTGACTACACAACTCATTCCTATGAAGATACATTCAAACTCACAAAACGTGCTCAGCTCGGGCTGAAAATGCATTTAAAGCAATAAAAACTCAAATTGAGTGTCACGCCTAAACCAAAGGACTTATGCAAACACTTCAACATGTATTTAGTTCAGGATGACCACCTGAAGCCTAAATGAGCATTAATTTGACCACACAACTCATTCCTATGAAGATACATTCAAACTCACAAAACGTGCTCAACTCGGGCTGAAAAATGCATTTAAAGGAATAAAAGCTCAAATTGAGTGTCACGCCTGAACCAAAGGACTTATGCACACACTTCAACATGTATTTTGTTCAGGATGACCTCCTGAAGCCCATATGAGCATTAATTTGACCACACAACTCATTCCTATGAAGATACATTCAAACACACAAAACGTGCTCAGCTCGGCCTGAAAATGCATTTAAAGCAATAAAACCTCAAATTGAGTGTCACACCTAAACCAAAGGACTTATGCACACACTTCAACATGTATTTTGTTCAGGATGACCTCCTGAAGCCCATATGAGCATTAATTTGACTACACAACTCATTCCTATGAAGATACATTCAAACTCACAAAACGTGCTCAGCTCGGGCTGAAAATGCATTTAAAGCAATAAAAACTCAAATTGAGTGTCACGCCTAAACCAAAGGACTTATGCACACACTTCAACATGTATTTTGTTCAGGATGACCTCCTGAAGTCTAAATCAGCAATAATTTGACCACACAACTCATTCCTATGAAGATACATTCAAAGTCAGAAAGCGCGCTCAGCTCGGGCTGAAAATGCATTTAATTTAAAGCAATAAAAACTCAAATTGAGTGTCACGCCTAAACCAAAGGACTTATGCACACACTTCAACATGTATTTAGTTCAGGATGACCACCTGAAGCCTAAATGAGCATTAATTTGACCACACAACTCATCCCTATGAAGATACATTCAAACTCACAAAACGCGCTCAGCTCGGGCTGAAAATGCATTTAAAGCAATAAAAACTCAAATTTAGTGTCACACCTAAACCAAAGGACTTATGCACACACTTCAACATGTATTTAGTTCAGGATGACCTCCTGAAGCCCATATGAGCATTAATTTGACTACACAACTCATTCCTATGAAGATACATTCAAACTCACAAAACGTGCTCAGCTCGGGCTGAAAATGCATTTAAAGCAATAAAAACTCAAATTGAGTGTCACGCCTAAACCAAAGGACTTATGCACACACTTCAACATGTATTTAGTTCAGGATGACCACCTGAAGCCTAAATGAGCATTAATTTGACCACACAACTCATTCCTATGAAGATACATTCAAACTCACAAAACGTGCTCAGCTCGGGCTGAAAATGCATTTAAAGCAATAAAAACTCAAATTGAGTGTCACGCCTAAACCAAAGGACTTATGCACACACTTCAACATGTATTTAGTTCAGGATGACCACCTGAAGCCTAAATGAGCATTAATTTGACCACACAACTCATTCCTATGAAGATACATTCAAACTCACAAAACGTGCTCAACTCGGGCTGAAAATGCATTTAAAGCAATAAAAACTCAAATTGAGTGTCACGCCTAAACCAAAGGACTTATGCACACACTTCAACATGTATTTAGTTCAGGATGACATTCTGAAGCCCATATGAGCATTAATTTGACTACACAACTCATTCCTATGAAGATACATTCAAACTCACAAAACGTGCTCAGCTCGGGCTGAAAATGCATTTAAAGCAATAAAAACTCAAATTGAGTGTCACACCTAAACCAAAGGACTTATGCACACACTTCAACATGTATTTTGTTCAGGATGACCTCCTGAAGCCCATATGAGCATTAATTTGACTACACAACTCATTCCTATGAAGATACATTCAAACTCACAAAACGTGCTCAGCTTGGGCTGAAAATCCATTTAAAGCAATAAAAACTCAAATTGAGTGCCACACCTAAACCAAAGGACTTATGCACACACTTCAACATGTATTTTGTTCAGGATGACCTCCTGAAGCCCATATGAGGATTAATTTGACTACACAACTCATTCCTATGAAGATACATTCAAACTCACAAAACGTGCTCAGCTCGGGCTGAAAATGCATTTAAAGCAATAAAAACTCAAATTGAGTGTCACGCCTAAACCAAAGGACTTATGCACACACTTCAACATGTATTTAGTTCAGGATGACCACCTGAAGCCTAAATGAGCATTAATTTGACCACACAACTCATTCCTATGAAGATACATTCAAACTCACAAAACGTGCTCAACTCGGGCTGAAAATGCATTTAAAGCAATAAAAACTCAAATTGAGTGTCACGCCTAAACCAAAGGACTTATGCACACACTTCAACATGTATTTAGTTCAGGATGACATCCTGAAGCCCATATGAGCATTAATTTGACTACACAACTCATTCCTATGAAGATACATTCAAACTCACAAAACGTGCTCAGCTCGGGCTGAAAATGCATTTAAAGCAATAAAAACTCAAATTGAGTGTCACGCCTAAACCAAAGGACTTATGCAAACACTTCATGTATTTAGTTCAGGATGACCACCTGAAGCCTAAATGAGCATTAATTTGACCACACAACTCATTCCTATGAAGATACATTCAAACTCAAAAAACGTGCTCAACTCGGGCTGAAAAATGCATTTAAAGGAATAAAAGCTCAAATTGAGTGTCACGCCTGAACCAAAGGACTTATGCACACACTTCAACATGTATTTTGTTCAGGATGACCTCCTGAAGCCCATATGAGCATTAATTTGACCACACAACTCATTCCTATGAAGATACATTCAAACACACAAAACGTGCTCAGCTCGGCCTGAAAATGCATTTAAAGCAATAAAACCTCAAATTGAGTGTCACACCTAAACCAAAGGACTTATGCACACACTTCAACATGTATTTTGTTCAGGATGACCTCCTGAAGCCCATATGAGCATTAATTTGACTACACAACTCATTCCTATGAAGATACATTCAAACTCACAAAACGTGCTCAGCTCGGGCTGAAAATGCATTTAAAGCAATAAAAACTCAAATTGAGTGTCACGCCTAAACCAAAGGACTTATGCACACACTTCAACATGTATTTTGTTCAGGATGACCTCCTGAAGTCTAAATCAGCAATAATTTGACCACACAACTCATTCCTATGAAGATACATTCAAAGTCAGAAAGCGCGCTCAGCTCGGGCTGAAAATGCATTTAATTTAAAGCAATAAAAACTCAAATTGAGTGTCACGCCTAAACCAAAGGACTTATGCACACACTTCAACATGTATTTAGTTCAGGATGACCACCTGAAGCCTAAATGAGCATTAATTTGACCACACAACTCATCCCTATGAAGATACATTCAAACTCACAAAACGCGCTCAGCTCGGGCTGAAAATGCATTTAAAGCAATAAAAACTCAAATTTAGTGTCACACCTAAACCAAAGGACTTATGCACACACTTCAACATGTATTTAGTTCAGGATGACCTCCTGAAGCCCATATGAGCATTAATTTGACTACACAACTCATTCCTATGAAGATACATTCAAACTCACAAAACGTGCTCAGCTCGGGCTGAAAATGCATTTAAAGCAATAAAAACTCAAATTGAGTGTCACGCCTAAACCAAAGGACTTATGCACACACTTAAACATGTATTTAGTTCAGGATGACCACCTGAAGCCTAAATGAGCATTAATTTGACCACACAACTCATTCCTATGAAGATACATTCAAACTCACAAAACGTGCTCAGCTTGGGCTGAAAATAAATTTAAAGCAATGAAAACTCAAATTGAGTGTCACACCTAAACCAAAGGACTTATGCACACACTTCAACATGTATTTTGTTCAGGATGACCTCCTGAAGCCCATATGAGCATTAATTTGACTACACAACTCATTCCTATGAAGATACATTCAAACTCACAAAACGTGCTCAGCTCGGGCTGAAAATGCATTTAAAGCAATAAAAACTCAAATTGAGTGTCACGCCTAAACCAAAGGACTTATGCACACACTTCAACATGTATTTAGTTCAGGATGACCACCTGAAGCCTAAATGAGCATTAATTTGACCACACAACTCATTCCTATGAAGATACATTCAAACTCACAAAACGTGCTCAACTCGGGCTGAAAATGCATTTAAAGCAATAAAAACTCAAATTGAGTGTCACGCCTAAACCAAAGGACTTATGCACACACTTCAACATGTATTTAGTTCAGGATGACATTCTGAAGCCCATATGAGCATTAATTTGACTACACAACTCATTCCTATGAAGATACATTCAAACTCACAAAACGTGCTCAGCTCGGGCTGAAAATGCATTTAAAGCAATAAAAACTCAAATTGAGTGTCACGCCTAAACCAAAGGACTTATGCAAACACTTCAACATGTATTTAGTTCAGGATGACCACCTGAAGCCTAAATGAGCATTAATTTGACCACACAACTCATTCCTATGAAGATACATTCAAACTCACAAAACGTGCTCAACTCGGGCTGAAAATGCATTTAAAGGAATAAAAGCTCAAATTGAGTGTCACGCCTGAACCAAAGGACTTATGCACACACTTCAACATGTATTTTGTTCAGGATGACCTCCTGAAGCCCATATGAGCATTAATTTGACCACACAACTCATTCCTATGAAGATACATTCAAACACACAAAACGTGCTCAGCTCGGCCTGAAAATGCATTTAAAGCAATAAAAACTCAAATTGAGTGTCACACCTAAACCAAAGGACTTATGCACACACTTCAACATGTATTTTGTTCAGGATGACCTCCTGAAGCCCATATGAGCATTAATTTGACTACACAACTCATTCCTATGAAGATACATTCAAACTCACAAAACGTGCTCAGCTCGGGCTGAAAATGCATTTAAAGCAATAAAAACTCAAATTGAGTGTCACGCCTAAACCAAAGGACTTATGCACACACTTCAACATGTATTTTGTTCAGGATGACCTCCTGAAGTCTAAATCAGCAATAATTTGACCACACAACTCATTCCTATGAAGATACATTCAAAGTCAGAAAGCGCGCTCAGCTCGGGCTGAAAATGCATTTAATTTAAAGCAATAAAAACTCAAATTGAGTGTCACACCTAAACCAAAGGACTTATGCACACACTTCAACATGTATTTAGTTCAGGATGACCACCTGAAGCCTAAATGAGCATTAATTTGACCACACAACTCATTCCTATGAAGATACATTCAAACTCACAAAACGTGCTTAGCTCCGGCTGAAAATGCATTTAAAGCAATAAAAACTCAAATTGAGTGTCACACCTAAACCAAAGGACTTATGCACACACTTCAACATGTATTTTGTTCAGGATGACCTCCTGAAGCCCATATGAGCATTAATTTGACTACACAACTCATTCCTATGAAGATACATTCAAACTCACAAAACGTGCTCAGCTCGGGCTGAAAATGCATTTAAAGCAATAAAAACTCAAATTGAGTGTCACGCCTAAACCAAAGGACTTATGCACACACTTCAACATGTATTTAGTTCAGGATGACCACCTGAAGCCTAAATGAGCATTAATTTGACCACACAACTCATTCCTATGAAGATACATTCAAACTCACAAAACGTGCTCAACTCGGGCTGAAAATGCATTTAAAGCAATAAAAACTCAAATTGAGTGTCACACCTAAACCAAAGGACTTATGCACACACGTCAACATGTATTTTGTTCAGGATGACCACCTGAAGCCTAAATGAGCATTAATTTGACCACACAACTCATTCCTATGAAGATACATTCAAACTCACAAAACGTGCTCAGCTCGGGCTGAAAATGCATTTAAAGCAATAAAAACTCAAATTGAATGTCACGCCTAAACCAAAGGACTTATGCACACACTTCAACATGTATTTTGTTCAGGATGACCACCTGAAGCCTAAATGAGCATTAATTTGACCACACAACTCATTCCTATGAAGATACATTCAAACACACAAAACGTGCTCAGCTCGGCCTGAAAATGCATTTAAAGCAATAAAAACTCAAATTGAGTGTCACGCCTAAACCAAAGGACTTATGCACACACTTCAACATGTATTTTGTTCAGGATGACCTGCTGAAGCCTAAATCAGCAATAATTTGACCACACAACTCATTCCTATGAAGATACATTCAAAGTCAGAAAGCGCGCTCAGCTCGGGCTGAAAATGCATTTAAAGCAATAAAAACTCAAATTGAGTGTCACACCTAAACCAAAGGACTTATGCACACACTTCAACATGTATTTAGTTCAGGATGACCACCTGAAGCCTAAATGAGCATTAATTTGACCACACAACTCATTCCTATGAAGATACATTCAAACTCACAAAACGCGCTCAGCTCGGGCTAAAAATGCATTTAAAGCAATAAAAACTCAAATTGAATGTCACGCCTAAACCAAAGGACTTATGCACACACTTCAACATGTATTTTGTTCAGGATGACCACCTGAAGCCTAAATGAGCATTAATTTGACCACACAACTCATTCTATGAAGATACATTCAAACTCACAAAACGTGCTCAGCTCGGGCTGAAAATGCATTTAAAGCAATAAAAACTCAAATTGAGTGTCACGCCTAAACCAAAGGACTTATGCACACACTTCCACATGTATTTTGTTCAGGATGACCTCCTGAAGCCTAAATGAGCAATAATTTGACCACACAACTCATTCCTATGAAGATACATTCAAACTCAAAAAACGTGCTCAGCTCGGGCTGAAAATGCATTTAAAGCAATAAAAACTCAAATTGAGTGTCACACCTAAACCAAAGGACTTATGCACTCACTTCAACATGTATTTTGTTCAGGATGACCTCCTGAACTCCATATGAGCATTAATTTGACCACACAACTCATTCCTATGAAGATGCATTCAAACTCACAAAACGTGCTCAGCTCGGGCTGAAAATGCATTTAAAGCAATAAAAACTCAAATTGAGTGTCACGCCTAAACCAAAGGACTTATGCACACACTTCAACATGTATTTTGTTCACGATGACCACCTGAAGCCTAAATGAGCATTATTTTGACCACACAACTCATTCCTATGAAGATACATTCAAACTCACAAAACGTGCTCAACTCGGGCTGAAAATGCATTTAAAGCAATAAAAGCTCAAATTGAGTGTCACGCCTGAACCAAAGGACTTATGCACACACTTCAACATGTATTTTGTTCAGGATGACCTCCTGAAGCCCATATGGGCATTAATTTGACCACACAACTCATTCCTATGAAGATACATTCAAACACACAAAAGGTGCTCAGCTCGGCCTGAAAATGCATTTAAAGCAATAAAAACTCAAATTGAGTGTCACGCCTAAACCAAAGGACTTATGCACACACTTCAACATGTATTTTGTTCAGGATGACCACCTGACGCCTAAATGAGCATTAATTTGACCACACAACTCATTCCTATGAAGATACATTCAAACTCACAAAACGTGCTCAGCTCGGGTTAAAAATGCATTTAAAGCAATAAAAACTCAAATTGAGTGTCACGCCTAAACCAAAGGACTTATGCACACACTTCAACATGTATTTTGTTCAGGATGACCTCCTGAAGCCTAAATCAGCAATAATTTGACCACACAACTCATTCCTATGAAGATACATTCAAAGTCAGAAAGCGCGCTCAGCTCGGGCTGAAAATGCATTTAATTTAAAGCAATAAAAACTCAAATTGAGTGTCACACCTAAACCAAAGGACTTATGCACACACTTCAACATGTATTTAGTTCAGGATGACCACCTGAAGCCTAAATGAGCATTAATTTGACCACACAACTCATTCCTATGAAGATACATTCAAACTCACAAAACGTGCTTAGCTCCGGCTGAAAATGCATTTAAAGCAATAAAAACTCAAATTGAGTGTCACACCTAAACCAAAGGACTTATGCACACACTTCAACATGTATTTTGTTCAGGATGACCTCCTGAAGCCCATATGAGCATTAATTTGACTACACAACTCATTCCTATGAAGATACATTCAAACTCACAAAACGTGCTCAGCTTGGGCTGAAAATCCATTTAAAGCAATAAAAACTCAAATTGAGTGTCACACCTAAACCAAAGGACTTATGCACACACTTCAACATGTATTTTGTTCAGGATGACCTCCTGAAGCCCATATGAGGATTAATTTGACTACACAACTCATTCCTATGAAGATACATTCAAACTCACAAAACGTGCTCAGCTCGGGCTGAAAATGCATTTAAAGCAATAAAAACTCAAATTGAGTGTCACGCCTAAACCAAAGGACTTATGCACACACTTCAACATGTATTTAGTTCAGGATGACCACCTGAAGCCTAAATGAGCATTAATTTGACCACACAACTCATTCCTATGAAGATACATTCAAACTCACAAAACGTGCTCAACTCGGGCTGAAAATGCATTTAAAGCAATAAAAACTCAAATTGAGTGTCACGCCTAAACCAAAGGACTTATGCACACACTTCAACATGTATTTAGTTCAGGATGACATCCTGAAGCCCATATGAGCATTAATTTGACTACACAACTCATTCCTATGAAGATACATTCAAACTCACAAAACGTGCTCAGCTCGGGCTGAAAATGCATTTAAAGCAATAAAAACTCAAATTGAGTGTCACGCCTAAACCAAAGGACTTATGCAAACACTTCAACATGTATTTAGTTCAGGATGACCACCTGAAGCCTAAATGAGCATTAATTTGACCACACAACTCATTCCTATGAAGATACATTCAAACTCACAAAACGTGCTCAACTCGGGCTGAAAAATGCATTTAAAGGAATAAAAGCTCAAATTGAGTGTCACGCCTGAACCAAAGGACTTATGCACACACTTCAACATGTATTTTGTTCAGGATGACCTCCTGAAGCCCATATGAGCATTAATTTGACCACACAACTCATTCCTATGAAGATACATTCAAACACACAAAACGTGCTCAGCTCGGCCTGAAAATGCATTTAAAGCAATAAAACCTCAAATTGAGTGTCACACCTAAACCAAAGGACTTATGCACACACTTCAACATGTATTTTGTTCAGGATGACCTCCTGAAGCCCATATGAGCATTAATTTGACTACACAACTCATTCCTATGAAGATACATTCAAACTCACAAAACGTGCTCAGCTCGGGCTGAAAATGCATTTAAAGCAATAAAAACTCAAATTGAGTGTCACGCCTAAACCAAAGGACTTATGCACACACTTCAACATGTATTTTGTTCAGGATGACCTCCTGAAGTCTAAATCAGCAATAATTTGACCACACAACTCATTCCTATGAAGATACATTCAAAGTCAGAAAGCGCGCTCAGCTCGGGCTGAAAATGCATTTAATTTAAAGCAATAAAAACTCAAATTGAGTGTCACGCCTAAACCAAAGGACTTATGCACACACTTCAACATGTATTTAGTTCAGGATGACCACCTGAAGCCTAAATGAGCATTAATTTGACCACACAACTCATCCCTATGAAGATACATTCAAACTCACAAAACGCGCTCAGCTCGGGCTGAAAATGCATTTAAAGCAATAAAAACTCAAATTTAGTGTCACACCTAAACCAAAGGACTTATGCACACACTTCAACATGTATTTAGTTCAGGATGACCTCCTGAAGCCCATATGAGCATTAATTTGACTACACAACTCATTCCTATGAAGATACATTCAAACTCACAAAACGTGCTCAGCTCGGGCTGAAAATGCATTTAAAGCAATAAAAACTCAAATTGAGTGTCACGCCTAAACCAAAGGACTTATGCACACACTTCAACATGTATTTAGTTCAGGATGACCACCTGAAGCCTAAATGAGCATTAATTTGACCACACAACTCATTCCTATGAAGATACATTCAAACTCACAAAACGTGCTCAGCTCGGGCTGAAAATGCATTTAAAGCAATAAAAACTCAAATTGAGTGTCACGCCTAAACCAAAGGACTTATGCACACACTTCAACATGTATTTAGTTCAGGATGACCACCTGAAGCCTAAATGAGCATTAATTTGACCACACAACTCATTCCTATGAAGATACATTCAAACTCACAAAACGTGCTCAACTCGGGCTGAAAATGCATTTAAAGCAATAAAAACTCAAATTGAGTGTCACGCCTAAACCAAAGGACTTATGCACACACTTCAACATGTATTTAGTTCAGGATGACATTCTGAAGCCCATATGAGCATTAATTTGACTACACAACTCATTCCTATGAAGATACATTCAAACTCACAAAACGTGCTCAGCTCGGGCTGAAAATGCATTTAAAGCAATAAAAACTCAAATTGAGTGTCACACCTAAACCAAAGGACTTATGCACACACTTCAACATGTATTTTGTTCAGGATGACCTCCTGAAGCCCATATGAGCATTAATTTGACTACACAACTCATTCCTATGAAGATACATTCAAACTCACAAAACGTGCTCAGCTTGGGCTGAAAATCCATTTAAAGCAATAAAAACTCAAATTGAGTGCCACACCTAAACCAAAGGACTTATGCACACACTTCAACATGTATTTTGTTCAGGATGACCTCCTGAAGCCCATATGAGGATTAATTTGACTACACAACTCATTCCTATGAAGATACATTCAAACTCACAAAACGTGCTCAGCTCGGGCTGAAAATGCATTTAAAGCAATAAAAACTCAAATTGAGTGTCACGCCTAAACCAAAGGACTTATGCACACACTTCAACATGTATTTAGTTCAGGATGACCACCTGAAGCCTAAATGAGCATTAATTTGACCACACAACTCATTCCTATGAAGATACATTCAAACTCACAAAACGTGCTCAACTCGGGCTGAAAATGCATTTAAAGCAATAAAAACTCAAATTGAGTGTCACGCCTAAACCAAAGGACTTATGCACACACTTCAACATGTATTTAGTTCAGGATGACATCCTGAAGCCCATATGAGCATTAATTTGACTACACAACTCATTCCTATGAAGATACATTCAAACTCACAAAACGTGCTCAGCTCGGGCTGAAAATGCATTTAAAGCAATAAAAACTCAAATTGAGTGTCACGCCTAAACCAAAGGACTTATGCAAACACTTCATGTATTTAGTTCAGGATGACCACCTGAAGCCTAAATGAGCATTAATTTGACCACACAACTCATTCCTATGAAGATACATTCAAACTCAAAAAACGTGCTCAACTCGGGCTGAAAAATGCATTTAAAGGAATAAAAGCTCAAATTGAGTGTCACGCCTGAACCAAAGGACTTATGCACACACTTCAACATGTATTTTGTTCAGGATGACCTCCTGAAGCCCATATGAGCATTAATTTGACCACACAACTCATTCCTATGAAGATACATTCAAACACACAAAACGTGCTCAGCTCGGCCTGAAAATGCATTTAAAGCAATAAAACCTCAAATTGAGTGTCACACCTAAACCAAAGGACTTATGCACACACTTCAACATGTATTTTGTTCAGGATGACCTCCTGAAGCCCATATGAGCATTAATTTGACTACACAACTCATTCCTATGAAGATACATTCAAACTCACAAAACGTGCTCAGCTCGGGCTGAAAATGCATTTAAAGCAATAAAAACTCAAATTGAGTGTCACGCCTAAACCAAAGGACTTATGCACACACTTCAACATGTATTTTGTTCAGGATGACCTCCTGAAGTCTAAATCAGCAATAATTTGACCACACAACTCATTCCTATGAAGATACATTCAAAGTCAGAAAGCGCGCTCAGCTCGGGCTGAAAATGCATTTAATTTAAAGCAATAAAAACTCAAATTGAGTGTCACGCCTAAACCAAAGGACTTATGCACACACTTCAACATGTATTTAGTTCAGGATGACCACCTGAAGCCTAAATGAGCATTAATTTGACCACACAACTCATCCCTATTAAGATACATTCAAACTCACAAAACGCGCTCAGCTCGGGCTGAAAATGCATTTAAAGCAATAAAAACTCAAATTTAGTGTCACACCTAAACCAAAGGACTTATGCACACACTTCAACATGTATTTAGTTCAGGATGACCTCCTGAAGCCCATATGAGCATTAATTTGACTACACAACTCATTCCTATGAAGATACATTCAAACTCACAAAACGTGCTCAGCTCGGGCTGAAAATGCATTTAAAGCAATAAAAACTCAAATTGAGTGTCACGCCTAAACCAAAGGACTTATGCACACACTTCAACATGTATTTAGTTCAGGATGACCACCTGAAGCCTAAATGAGCATTAATTTGACCACACAACTCATTCCTATGAAGATACATTCAAACTCACAAAACGTGCTCAGCTTGGGCTGAAAATAAATTTAAAGCAATGAAAACTCAAATTGAGTGTCACACCTAAACCAAAGGACTTATGCACACACTTCAACATGTATTTTGTTCAGGATGACCTCCTGAAGCCCATATGAGCATTAATTTGACTACACAACTCATTCCTATGAAGATACATTCAAACTCACAAAACGTGCTCAGCTCGGGCTGAAAATGCATTTAAAGCAATAAAAACTCAAATTGAGTGTCACGCCTAAACCAAAGGACTTATGCACACACTTCAACATGTATTTAGTTCAGGATGACCACCTGAAGCCTAAATGAGCATTAATTTGACCACACAACTCATTCCTATGAAGATACATTCAAACTCACAAAACGTGCTCAACTCGGGCTGAAAATGCATTTAAAGCAATAAAAACTCAAATTGAGTGTCACGCCTAAACCAAAGGACTTATGCACACACTTCAACATGTATTTAGTTCAGGATGACATTCTGAAGCCCATATGAGCATTAATTTGACTACACAACTCATTCCTATGAAGATACATTCAAACTCACAAAACGTGCTCAGCTCGGGCTGAAAATGCATTTAAAGCAATAAAAACTCAAATTGAGTGTCACGCCTAAACCAAAGGACTTATGCAAACACTTCAACATGTATTTAGTTCAGGATGACCACCTGAAGCCTAAATGAGCATTAATTTGACCACACAACTCATTCCTATGAAGATACATTCAAACTCACAAAACGTGCTCAACTCGGGCTGAAAATGCATTTAAAGGAATAAAAGCTCAAATTGAGTGTCACGCCTGAACCAAAGGACTTATGCACACACTTCAACATGTATTTTGTTCAGGATGACCTCCTGAAGCCCATATGAGCATTAATTTGACCACACAACTCATTCCGATGAAGATACATTCAAACTCACAAAACGTGCTCAGCTCGGGCTGAAAATGCATTCAAAGCAATAAAAACTCAAATTGAGTGTCACGCCTAAACCAAAGGACTTATGCACACACTTCAACATGTATTTTGTTCAGGATGACCTCCTGAAGTCTAAATAAGCATTAATTTGACCACACAACTCATTCCTATGAAGATACATTCAAACTCACAAAACGCGCTCAGCTCGGGCTGAAAATGCATTTAAAGCAATAAAAACTCAAATTGAGTGTCACACCTAAACCAAAGGACTTATGCACACACTTCAACATGTATTTAGTTCAGGATGACCAACTGAAGCCTAAATGAGCATTAATTTGACCACACAACTCATTCCTATGAAGATACATTCAAACTCACAAAACATGCTCAGCTCGGGCTGAAAATGCATTTAAAGCAATAAAAACTCAAATTGAATGTCACGCCTAAACCAAAGGACTTATGCACACACTTCAACATGTATTTTGTTCAGGATGACCACCTGAAGCCTAAATGAGCATTCATTTGACCACACAACTCATTCTATGAAGATACATTCAAACTCACAAAACGTGCTCAGCTCGGGCTGAAAATGCATTTAAAGCAATAAAAACTAAAATTTAGTGTCACGCCTAAACCAAAGGACTTATGCACACACTTCAACATGTGTTTTGTTCAGGATGACCTCCTGAAGCCTAAATGAGCAATAATTTGACCACACAACTCATTCCTATGAAGATACATTCAAACTCAAAAAACGTGCTCAGCTCGGGCTGAAAATTTATTTAAAGCAATAAAAACTCAAATTGAGTGTCACACCTAAACCAAAGGACTAATGCACACACTTCAACATGTATTTTGTTCAGGATGACCTCCTGAAGCCCATATGAGCATTAATTTGACCACATAACTCATTCCTATGAAGATACATTCAAACTCACAAAACGTGCTCAGCTCGGGCTGAAAATGCATTTAAAGCAATAAAAACTCAAATTGAGTGTCACGCCTAAACCAAAGGACTTATGCACACACTTCAACATGTATTTTGTTCACGATGACCACCTGAAGCCTAAATGAGCATTAATTTGACCACACAACTCATTCCTATGAAGATACATTCAAACTCACAAAACGCGCTCAACTCGGGCTGAAAATGCATTTAAAGCAATAAAAGCTCAAATTGAGTGTCACGCCTAAACCAAAGGACTTATGCACACACTTCAACATGTATTTTGTTCAGGATGACCTCCTGAAGCCCATATGAGCATTAATTTGACTACACAACTCATTCCTATGAAGATACATTCAAACTCA
This sequence comes from Hippocampus guttulatus, assembly GCF_054856545.1. Lineage (NCBI taxonomy): Eukaryota > Metazoa > Chordata > Actinopteri > Syngnathiformes > Syngnathidae > Hippocampus > Hippocampus guttulatus. Next base: position 24,471,021 of record NC_141265.1, read on the forward strand.
CAAAACGTGCTCAGCTCGGGCTGAAAATGCATTTAAAGCAATAAAAACTCAAATTGAGTGTCACGCCTAAACCAAAGGACTTATGCACACACTTAAACATGTATTTAGTTCAGGATGACCACCTGAAGCCTAAATGAGCATTAATTTGACCACACAACTCATTCCTATGAAGATACATTCAAACTCACAAAACGTGCTCAGCTTGGGCTGAAAATAAATTTAAAGCAATGAAAACTCAAATTGAGTGTCACACCTAAACCAAAGGACTTATGCACACACTTCAACATGTATTTTGTTCAGGATGACCTCCTGAAGCCCATATGAGCATTAATTTGACTACACAACTCATTCCTATGAAGATACATTCAAACTCACAAAACGTGCTCAGCTCGGGCTGAAAATGCATTTAAAGCAATAAAAACTCAAATTGAGTGTCACGCCTAAACCAAAGGACTTATGCACACACTTCAACATGTATTTAGTTCAGGATGACCACCTGAAGCCTAAATGAGCATTAATTTGACCACACAACTCATTCCTATGAAGATACATTCAAACTCACAAAACGTGCTCAACTCGGGCTGAAAATGCATTTAAAGCAATAAAAACTCAAATTGAGTGTCACGCCTAAACCAAAGGACTTATGCACACACTTCAACATGTATTTAGTTCAGGATGACATTCTGAAGCCCATATGAGCATTAATTTGACTACACAACTCATTCCTATGAAGATACATTCAAACTCACAAAACGTGCTCAGCTCGGGCTGAAAATGCATTTAAAGCAATAAAAACTCAAATTGAGTGTCACGCCTAAACCAAAGGACTTATGCAAACACTTCAACATGTATTTAGTTCAGGATGACCACCTGAAGCCTAAATGAGCATTAATTTGACCACACAACTCATTCCTATGAAGATACATTCAAACTCACAAAACGTGCTCAACTCGGGCTGAAAATGCATTTAAAGGAATAAAAGCTCAAATTGAGTGTCACGCCTGAACCAAAGGACTTATGCACACACTTCAACATGTATTTTGTTCAGGATGACCTCCTGAAGCCCATATGAGCATTAATTTGACCACACAACTCATTCCGATGAAGATACATTCAAACTCACAAAACGTGCTCAGCTCGGGCTGAAAATGCATTCAAAGCAATAAAAACTCAAATTGAGTGTCACGCCTAAACCAAAGGACTTATGCACACACTTCAACATGTATTTTGTTCAGGATGACCTTCTGAAGCCCATATTAGCATTAATTTGACTACACAACTCATTCCTATGAAGATACATTCAAACTCACAAAACGTGCTCAGCTCGGGCTGAAAATGCATTTAAAGCAATAAAAACTCAAATTGAGTGTCACGCCTAAACCAAAGGACTTATGCACACACTTCAACATGTATTTTGTTCAGGATGACCTCCTGAAGTCTAAATAAGCATTAATTTGACCACACAACTCATTCCTATGAAGATACATTCAAACTCACAAAACGCGCTCAGCTCGGGCTGAAAATGCATTTAAAGCAATAAAAACTCAAATTGAGTGTCACACCTAAACCAAAGGACTTATGCACACACTTCAACATGTATTTAGTTCAGGATGACCAACTGAAGCCTAAATGAGCATTAATTTGACCACACAACTCATTCCTATGAAGATACATTCAAACTCACAAAACATGCTCAGCTCGGGCTGAAAATGCATTTAAAGCAATAAAAACTCAAATTGAATGTCACGCCTAAACCAAAGGACTTATGCACACACTTCAACATGTATTTTGTTCAGGATGACCACCTGAAGCCTAAATGAGCATTCATTTGACCACACAACTCATTCTATGAAGATACATTCAAACTCACAAAACGTGCTCAGCTCGGGCTGAAAATGCATTTAAAGCAATAAAAACTAAAATTTAGTGTCACGCCTAAACCAAAGGACTTATGCACACACTTCAACATGTGTTTTGTTCAGGATGACCTCCTGAAGCCTAAATGAGCAATAATTTGACCACACAACTCATTCCTATGAAGATACATTCAAACTCAAAAAACGTGCTCAGCTCGGGCTGAAAATTTATTTAAAGCAATAAAAACTCAAATTGAGTGTCACACCTAAACCAAAGGACTAATGCACACACTTCAACATGTATTTTGTTCAGGATGACCTCCTGAAGCCCATATGAGCATTAATTTGACCACATAACTCATTCCTATGAAGATACATTCAAACTCACAAAACGTGCTCAGCTCGGGCTGAAAATGCATTTAAAGCAATAAAAACTCAAATTGAGTGTCACGCCTAAACCAAAGGACTTATGCACACACTTCAACATGTATTTTGTTCACGATGACCACCTGAAGCCTAAATGAGCATTAATTTGACCACACAACTCATTCCTATGAAGATACATTCAAACTCACAAAACGCGCTCAACTCGGGCTGAAAATGCATTTAAAGCAATAAAAGCTCAAATTGAGTGTCACGCCTAAACCAAAGGACTTATGCACACACTTCAACATGTATTTTGTTCAGGATGACCTCCTGAAGCCCATATGAGCATTAATTTGACTACACAACTCATTCCTATGAAGATACATTCAAACTCACAAAACGTGCTCAGCTCGGGCTGAAAATGCATTTAAAGCAATAAAAACTCAAATTGAGTGTCACGCCTAAACCAAAGGACTTATGCACACACTTCAACATGTATTTTGTTCAGGATGACCTCCTGAAGTCTAAATCAGCAATAATTTGACCACACAACTCATTCCTATGAAGATACATTCAAAGTCAGAAAGCGCGCTCAGCTCGGGCTGAAAATGCATTTAATTTAAAGCAATAAAAACTCAAATTGAGTGTCACGCCTAAACCAAAGGACTTATGCACACACTTTAACATGTATTTAGTTCAGGATGACCACCTGAAGCCTAAATGAGCATTAATTTGACCACACAACTCATCCCTATGAAGATACATTCAAACTCCCAAAACGCGCTCAGCTCGGGCTGAAAATGCATTTAAAGCAATAAAAACTCAAATTTAGTGTCACACCTAAACCAAAGGACTTATGCACACACTTCAACATGTATTTAGTTCAGGATGACCTCCTGAAGCCCATATGAGCATTAATTTGACTACACAACTCATTCCTATGAAGATACATTCAAACTCACAAAACGTGCTCAGCTCGGGCTGAAAATGCATTTAAAGCAATAAAAACTCAAATTGAGTGTCACGCCTAAACCAAAGGACTTATGCACACACTTAAACATGTATTTAGTTCAGGATGACCACCTGAAGCCTAAATGAGCATTAATTTGACCACACAACTCATTCCTATGAAGATACATTCAAACTCACAAAACGTGCTCAGCTTGGGCTGAAAATAGATTTGAAACAATGAAAACTCAAATTGAGTGTCACACCTAAACCAAAGGACTTATGCACACACTTCAACATGTATTTTTTTTCAGGATGACCTCCTGAAGCCCATATGAGCATTAATTTGACTACACAACTCATTCCTATGAAGATACATTCAAACTCACAAAACGTGCTCAGCTCGGGCTGAAAATGCATTTAAAGCAATAAAAACTCAAATTGAGTGTCACGCCTAAACCAAAGGACTTATGCACACACTTCAACATGTATTTAGTTCAGGATGACCACCTGAAGCCTAAATGAGCATTAATTTGACCACACAACTCATTCCTATGAAGATACATTCAAACTCACAAAACGTGCTCAGCTCGGGCTGAAAATGCATTTAAAGCAATAAAAACTCAAATTGAGTGTCACGCCTAAACCAAAGGACTTATGCAAACACTTCAACATGTATTTAGTTCAGGATGACCACCTGAAGCCTAAATGAGCATTAATTTGACCACACAACTCATTCCTATGAAGATACATTCAAACTCACAAAACGTGCTCAACTCGGGCTGAAAATGCATTTAAAGGAATAAAAGCTCAAATTGAGTGTCACGCCTGAACCAAAGGACTTATGCACACACTTCAACATGTATTTTGTTCAGGATGACCTCCTGAAGCCCATATGAGCATTAATTTGACCACACAACTCATTCCTATGAAGATACATTCAAACACACAAAACGTGCTCAGCTCGGCCTGAAAATGCATTTAAAGCAATAAAAACTCAAATTGAGTGTCACACCTAAACCAAAGGACTTATGCACACACTTCAACATGTATTTTGTTCAGGATGACCTCCTGAAGCCCATATGAGCATTAATTTGACTACACAACTCATTCCTATGAAGATACATTCAAACTCACAAAACGTGCTCAGCTCGGGCTGAAAATGCATTTAAAGCAATAAAAACTCAAATTGAGTGTCACGCCTAAACCAAAGGACTTATGCACACACTTCAACATGTATTTTGTTCAGGATGACCTCCTGAAGTCTAAATCAGCAATAATTTGACCACACAACTCATTCCTATGAAGATACATTCAAAGTCAGAAAGCGCGCTCAGCTCGGGCTGAAAATGCATTTAATTTAAAGCAATAAAAACTCAAATTGAGTGTCACGCCTAAACCAAAGGACTTATGCACACACTTCAACATGTATTTAGTTCAGGATGACCACCTGAAGCCTAAATGAGCATTAATTTGACCACACAACTCATTCCTATGAAGATACATTCAAACTCACAAAACGCGCTCAGCTCGGGCTGAAAATGCATTTAAAGCAATAAAAACTCAAATTTAGTGTCACACCTAAACCAAAGGACTTATGCACACACTTTCAACATGTATTTAGTTCAGGATGACCTCCTGAAGCCCATATGAGCATTAATTTGACTACACAACTCATTCCTATGAAGATACATTCAAATTCACAAAACGTGCTCAGCTCGGGCTGAAAATGCATTTAAAGCAATAAAAACTCAAATTGAGTGTCACGCCTAAACCAAAGGACTTATGCACACACTTCAACATGTATTTAGTTCAGGATGACCACCTGAAGCCTAAATGACCATTAATTTGACCACACAACTCATTCCTATGAAGATACATTCAAACTCACAAAACGTGCTCAGCTCGGGCTGAAAATGCATTCAAAGCAATAAAAACTCAAATTGAGTGTCACGCCTAAACCAAAGGACTTATGCACACACTTCAACATGTATTTTGTTCAGGATGACCTTCTGAAGCCCATATGAGCATTAATTTGACTACACAACTCATTCCTATGAAGATACATTCAAACTCACAAAACGTGCTCAGCTCGGGCTGAAAATGCATTTAAAGCAATAAAAACTCAAATTGAGTGTCACGCCTAAACCAAAGGACTTATGCACACACTTCAACATGTATTTTGTTCAGGATGACCTCCTGAAGTCTAAATAAGCATTAATTTGACCACACAACTCATTCCTATGAAGATACATTCAAACTCACAAAACGCGCTCAGCTCGGGCTGAAAATGCATTTAAAGCAATAAAAACTCAAATTGAGTGTCACACCTAAACCAAAGGACTTATGCACACACTTCAACATGTATTTAGTTCAGGATGACCAACTGAAGCCTAAATGAGCATTAATTTGACCACACAACTCATTCCTATGAAGATACATTCAAACTCACAAAACATGCTCAGCTCGGGCTGAAAATGCATTTAAAGCAATAAAAACTCAAATTGAATGTCACGCCTAAACCAAAGGACTTATGCACACACTTCAACATGTATTTTGTTCAGGATGACCACCTGAAGCCTAAATGAGCATTCATTTGACCACACAACTCATTCTATGAAGATACATTCAAACTCACAAAACGTGCTCAGCTCGGGCTGAAAATGCATTTAAAGCAATAAAAACTAAAATTTAGTGTCACGCCTAAACCAAAGGACTTATGCACACACTTCAACATGTGTTTTGTTCAGGATGACCTCCTGAAGCCTAAATGAGCAATAATTTGACCACACAACTCATTCCTATGAAGATACATTCAAACTCAAAAAACGTGCTCAGCTCGGGCTGAAAATTTATTTAAAGCAATAAAAACTCAAATTGAGTGTCACACCTAAACCAAAGGACTAATGCACACACTTCAACATGTATTTTGTTCAGGATGACCTCCTGAAGCCCATATGAGCATTAATTTGACCACATAACTCATTCCTATGAAGATACATTCAAACTCACAAAACGTGCTCAGCTCGGGCTGAAAATGCATTTAAAGCAATAAAAACTCAAATTGAGTGTCACGCCTAAACCAAAGGACTTATGCACACACTTCAACATGTATTTTGTTCACGATGACCACCTGAAGCCTAAATGAGCATTAATTTGACCACACAACTCATTCCTATGAAGATACATTCAAACTCACAAAACGCGCTCAACTCGGGCTGAAAATGCATTTAAAGCAATAAAAGCTCAAATTGAGTGTCACGCCTAAACCAAAGGACTTATGCACACACTTCAACATGTATTTTGTTCAGGATGACCTCCTGAAGCCCATATGAGCATTAATTTGACCACACAACTCATTCCTATGAAGATACATTCAAACACACAAAACGTGCTCAGCTCGGCCTGAAAATGCATTTAAAGCAATAAAAACTCAAATTGAGTGTCACGCCTAAACCAAAGGACTTATGCACACACTTCAACATGTATTTTGTTCAGGATGACCTCCTGAAGTCTAAATCAGCAATAATTTGACCACACAACTCATTCCTATGAAGATACATTCAAAGTCAGAAAGCGCGCTCAGCTCGGGCTGAAAATGCATTTAATTTAAAGCAATAAAAACTCAAATTGAGTGTCACGCCTAAACCAAAGGACTTATGCACACACTTCAACATGTATTTAGTTCAGGATGACCACCTGAAGCCTAAATGAGCATTAATTTGACCACACAACTCATTCCTATGAAGATACATTCAAACTCACAAAACGCGCTCAGCTCGGGCTGAAAATGCATTTAAAGCAATAAAAACTCAAATTTAGTGTCACACCTAAACCAAAGGACTTATGCACACACTTTCAACATGTATTTAGTTCAGGATGACCTCCTGAAGCCCATATGAGCATTAATTTGACTACACAACTCATTCCTATGAAGATACATTCAAACTCACAAAACGTGCTCAGCTCGGGCTGAAAATGCATTTAAAGCAATAAAAACTCAAATTGAGTGTCACGCCTAAACCAAAGGACTTATGCACACACTTCAACATGTATTTATTTCAGGATGACCACCTGAAGCCTAAATGAGCATTAATTTGACCACAAAACTCATTCCTATGAAGATACATTCAAACTCACAAAACGTGCTCAGCTCGGGCTGAAAATGCATTCAAAGCAATAAAAACTCAAAATGAGTGTCACGCCTAAACCAAAGGACTTATGCACACACTTCAACATGTATTTTGTTCAGGATGACCTTCTGAAGCCCATATGAGCATTAATTTGACTACACAACTCATTCCTATGAAGATACATTCAAACTCACAAAACGTGCTCAGCTCGGGCTGAAAATGCATTTAAAGCAATAAAAACTCAAATTGAGTGTCACGCCTAAACCAAAGGACTTATGCACACACTTCAACATGTATTTTGTTCAGGATGACCTCCTGAAGTCTAAAAAAGCATTAATTTGACCACACAACTCATTCCTATGAAGATACATTCAAACTCACAAAACGCGCTCAGCTCGGGCTGAAAATGCATTTAAAGCAATAAAAACTCAAATTGAGTGTCACACCTAAACCAAAGGACTTATGCACACACTTCAACATGTATTTAGTTCAGGATGACCAACTGAAGCCTAAATGAGCATTAATTTGACCACACAACTCATTCCTATGAAGATACATTCAAACTCACAAAACATGCTCAGCTCGGGCTGAAAATGCATTTAAAGCAATAAAAACTCAAATTGAATGTCACGCCTAAACCAAAGGACTTATGCACACACTTCAACATGTATTTTGTTCAGGATGACCACCTGAAGCCTAAATGAGCATTCATTTGACCACACAACTCATTCTATGAAGATACATTCAAACTCACAAAACGTGCTCAGCGCGGGCTGAAAATGCATTTAAAGCAATAAAAACTAAAATTTAGTGTCACGCCTAAACCAAAGGACTTATGCACACACTTCAACATGTGTTTTGTTCAGGATGACCTCCTGAAGCCTAAATGAGCAATAATTTGACCACACAACTCATTCCTATGAAGATACATTCAAACTCAAAAAACGTGCTCAGCTCGGGCTGAAAATTTATTTAAAGCAATAAAAACTCAAATTGAGTGTCACACCTAAACCAAAGGACTAATGCACACACTTCAACATGTATTTTGTTCAGGATGACCTTCTGAAGCCCATATGAGCATTAATTTGACTACACAACTCATTCCTATGAAGATACATTCAAACTCACAAAACGTGCTCAGCTCGGGCTGAAAATGCATTTAAAGCAATAAAAACTCAAATTGAGTGTCACGCCTAAACCAAAGGACTTATGCACACACTTCAACATGTATTTTGTTCAGGATGACCTCCTGAAGTCTAAATAAGCATTAATTTGACCACACAACTCATTCCTATGAAGATACATTCAAACTCACAAAACGCGCTCAGCTCGGGCTGAAAATGCATTTAAAGCAATAAAAACTCAAATTGAGTGTCACACCTAAACCAAAGGACTTATGCACACACTTCAACATGTATTTAGTTCAGGATGACCAACTGAAGCCTAAATGAGCATTAATTTGACCACACAACTCATTCCTATGAAGATACATTCAAACTCACAAAACATGCTCAGCTCGGGCTGAAAATGCATTTAAAGCAATAAAAACTCAAATTGAATGTCACGCCTAAACCAAAGGACTTATGCACACACTTCAACATGTATTTTGTTCAGGATGACCACCTGAAGCCTAAATGAGCATTCATTTGACCACACAACTCATTCTATGAAGATACATTCAAACTCACAAAACGTGCTCAGCTCGGGCTGAAAATGCATTTAAAGCAATAAAAACTAAAATTTAGTGTCACGCCTAAACCAAAGGACTTATGCACACACTTCAACATGTGTTTTGTTCAGGATGACCTCCTGAAGCCTAAATGAGCAATAATTTGACCACACAACTCATTCCTATGAAGATACATTCAAACTCAAAAAACGTGCTCAGCTCGGGCTGAAAATTTATTTAAAGCAATAAAAACTCAAATTGAGTGTCACACCTAAACCAAAGGACTAATGCACACACTTCAACATGTATTTTGTTCAGGATGACCTCCTGAAGCCCATATGAGCATTAATTTGACCACATAACTCATTCCTATGAAGATACATTCAAACTCACAAAACGTGCTCAGCTCGGGCTGAAAATGCATTTAAAGCAATAAAAACTCAAATTGAGTGTCACGCCTAAACCAAAGGACTTATGCACACACTTCAACATGTATTTTGTTCACGATGACCACCTGAAGCCTAAATGAGCATTAATTTGACCACACAACTCATTCCTATGAAGATACATTCAAACTCACAAAACGCGCTCAACTCGGGCTGAAAATGCATTTAAAGCAATAAAAGCTCAAATTGAGTGTCACGCCTAAACCAAAGGACTTATGCACACACTTCAACATGTATTTTGTTCAGGATGACCTCCTGAAGCCCATATGAGCATTAATTTGACCACACAACTCATTCCTATGAAGATACATTCAAACACACAAAACGTGCTCAGCTCGGCCTGAAAATGCATTTAAAGCAATAAAAACTCAAATTGAGTGTCACGCCTAAACCAAAGGACTTATGCACACACTTCAACATGTATTTTGTTCAGGATGACCTCCTGAAGTCTAAATCAGCAATAATTTGACCACACAACTCATTCCTATGAAGATACATTCAAAGTCAGAAAGCGCGCTCAGCTCGGGCTGAAAATGCATTTAATTTAAAGCAATAAAAACTCAAATTGAGTGTCACGCCTAAACCAAAGGACTTATGCACACACTTCAACATGTATTTAGTTCAGGATGACCACCTGAAGCCTAAATGAGCATTAATTTGACCACACAACTCATTCCTATGAAGATACATTCAAACTCACAAAACGCGCTCAGCTCGGGCTGAAAATGCATTTAAAGCAATAAAAACTCAAATTTAGTGTCACACCTAAACCAAAGGACTTATGCACACACTTTCAACATGTATTTAGTTCAGGATGACCTCCTGAAGCCCATATGAGCATTAATTTGACTACACAACTCATTCCTATGAAGATACATTCAAACTCACAAAACGTGCTCAGCTCGGGCTGAAAATGCATTTAAAGCAATAAAAACTCAAATTGAGTGTCACGCCTAAACCAAAGGACTTATGCACACACTTCAACATGTATTTATTTCAGGATGACCACCTGAAGCCTAAATGAGCATTAATTTGACCACAAAACTCATTCCTATGAAGATACATTCAAACTCACAAAACGTGCTCAGCTCGGGCTGAAAATGCATTCAAAGCAATAAAAACTCAAAATGAGTGTCACGCCTAAACCAAAGGACTTATGCACACACTTCAACATGTATTTTGTTCAGGATGACCTTCTGAAGCCCATATGAGCATTAATTTGACTACACAACTCATTCCTATGAAGATACATTCAAACTCACAAAACGTGCTCAGCTCGGGCTGAAAATGCATTTAAAGCAATAAAAACTCAAATTGAGTGTCACGCCTAAACCAAAGGACTTATGCACACACTTCAACATGTATTTTGTTCAGGATGACCTCCTGAAGTCTAAAAAAGCATTAATTTGACCACACAACTCATTCCTATGAAGATACATTCAAACTCACAAAACGCGCTCAGCTCGGGCTGAAAATGCATTTAAAGCAATAAAAACTCAAATTGAGTGTCACACCTAAACCAAAGGACTTATGCACACACTTCAACATGTATTTAGTTCAGGATGACCAACTGAAGCCTAAATGAGCATTAATTTGACCACACAACTCATTCCTATGAAGATACATTCAAACTCACAAAACATGCTCAGCTCGGGCTGAAAATGCATTTAAAGCAATAAAAACTCAAATTGAATGTCACGCCTAAACCAAAGGACTTATGCACACACTTCAACATGTATTTTGTTCAGGATGACCACCTGAAGCCTAAATGAGCATTCATTTGACCACACAACTCATTCTATGAAGATACATTCAAACTCACAAAACGTGCTCAGCGCGGGCTGAAAATGCATTTAAAGCAATAAAAACTAAAATTTAGTGTCACGCCTAAACCAAAGGACTTATGCACACACTTCAACATGTGTTTTGTTCAGGATGACCTCCTGAAGCCTAAATGAGCAATAATTTGACCACACAACTCATTCCTATGAAGATACATTCAAACTCAAAAAACGTGCTCAGCTCGGGCTGAAAATTTATTTAAAGCAATAAAAACTCAAATTGAGTGTCACACCTAAACCAAAGGACTAATGCACACACTTCAACATGTATTTTGTTCAGGATGACCTCCTGAAGCCCATATGAGCATTAATTTGACCACATAACTCATTCCTATGAAGATACATTCAAACTCACAAAACGTGCTCAGCTCGGGCTGAAAATGCATTTAAAGCAATAAAAACTCAAATTGAGTGTCACGCCTAAACCAAAGGACTTATGCACACACTTCAACATGTATTTTGTTCACGATGACCACCTGAAGCCTAAATGAGCATTAATTTGACCACACAACTCATTCCTATGAAGATACATTCACACTCACAAAACGCGGTCAACTCGGGCTGAAAATGCATTTAAAGCAATAAAAGCTCAAATTGAGTGTCACGCCTAAACCAAAGGACTTATGCACACACTTCAACATGTATTTTGTTCAGGATGACCTCCTGAAGCCCATATGAGCATTAATTTGACTACACAACTCATTCCTATGAAGATACATTCAAACACACAAAACGTGCTCAGCTCGGCCTGAAAATGCATTTAAAGCAATAAAAACTCAAATTGAGTGTCACGCCTAAACCAAAGGACTTATGCACACACTACAACATGTATTTTGTTCAGGGTGACCTCCTGAAGCCTAAATAGGCATTAATTTGACCACACAACTCATTCCTATGAAGATACATTCAAACTCACAAAACGCGCTCAGCTCGGGCTGAAAATGCATTTAAAGCAATAAAAACTCAAATTGAGTGTCACGCCTAAACCAAAGGACTTATGCACACACTTCAACATGTATTTTGTTCAGGATGACCTCCTGAAGCCCATATGAGCATTAATTTGACTACACAACTCATTCCTATGAAGATACATTCAAACTCACAAAACGTGCTCAGCTCGGGCTGAAAATGCATTTAAAGCAATAAAAACTCAAATTGAGTGTCACGCCTAAACCAAAGGACTTATGCACACACTTCAACATGTATTTTGTTCAGGATGACCACCTGACGCCTAAATGAGCATTAATTTGACCACACAACTCATTCCTATGAAGATACATTCAAAGTCAGAAAGCGCGCTCAGCTCGGGCTGAAAATGCATTTAATTTAAAGCAATAAAAATTCAAATTGAGTGTCACGCCTAAACCAAAGGACTTATGCACACACTTCAACATGTATTTAGTTCAGGATGACCACCTGAAGCCTAAATGAGCATTAATTTGACTACACAACTCATTCCTATGAAGATACATTCAAACTCACAAAACGTGCTCAGCTCGGGCTGAAAATGCATTTAAAGCAATTAAAACTCAAATTGAGTGTCACACCTAAACCAAAGGACTTATGCACACACTTCAACATGTATTTTGCTCAGGATGACCTCCTGAAGCCCATATGAGCATTAGTTTGACTACACAACTCATTCCTATAAAGATACATTGAAACTCACAAAACGTGCTCAGCTCGGGCTGAAAATGCATTTAAAGCAATAAAAACTCAAATTGAGTGTCACGCCTAAACCAAAGGACTTATGCACACACTTCAACATGTGTTTTGTTCAGGATGACCTCCTGAAGCCTAAATGAGCAATAATTTGACCACACAACTCATTCCTATGAAGATACATTCAAACTCAAAAAACGTGCTCAGCTCGGGCTGAAAATGCATTTAAAGCAATAAAAACTCAAATTGAGTGTCACAACTAAACCAAAGGCTTTATGCACACACTTCAACATGTATTTTGTTCAGGATGACCTCCTGAAGCACATATGAGCATTAATTTGACCACACAACTCATTCCTATGAAGATACATTCAAACTCACAAAACGTGCTCAGCTCGGGCTGAAAATGCATTTAAAGCAATAAAAACTCAAATTGAGTGTCACGCCTAAACCAAAGGACTTATGCACACACTTCAACATGTATTTTGTTCACGATGACCACCTGAAGCCTAAATGAGCATTAATTTGACCACACAACTCATTCCTATGAAGATACATTCAAACTCACAAAACGCGCTCAACTCGGGCTGAAAATGCATTTAAAGCAATAAAAGCTCAAATTGAGTGTCACGCCTAAACCAAAGGACTTATGCACACACTTCAACATGTATTTTGTTCAGGATGACCTCCTGAAGCCCATATGAGCATTAATTTGACCACACAACTCATTCCTATGAAGATACATTCAAACACACAAAACGTGCTCAGCTCGGCCTGAAAATGCATTTAAAGCAATAAAAACTCAAATTGAGTGTCACGCCTAAACCAAAGGACTTATGCACACACTTCAACATGTATTTTGTTCAGGATGACCACCTGACGCCTAAATGAGCATTAATTTGACCACACAACTCATTCCTATGAAGATACATTCAAACTCACAAAACGCGCTCAGCTCGGGCTGAAAATGCATTTAAAGCAATAAAAACTCAAATTGAGTGTCACGCCTAAACCAAAGGACTTATGCACACACTACAACATGTATTTTGTTCAGGGTGACCTCCTGAAGCCTAAATAGGCATTAATTTGACCACACAACTCATTCCTATGAAGATACATTCAAACTCACAAAACGCGCTCAGCTCGGGCTGAAAATGCATTTAAAGCAATAAAAACTCAAATTGAGTGTCACGCCTAAACCAAAGGACTTATGCACACACTTCAACATGTATTTTGTTCAGGATGACCTCCTGAAGCCCATATGAGCATTAATTTGACTACACAACTCATTCCTATGAAGATACATTCAAACTCACAAAACGTGCTCAGCTCGGGCTGAAAATGCATTTAAAGCAATAAAAACTCAAATTGAGTGTCACGCCTAAACCAAAGGACTTATGCACACACTTCAACATGTATTTTGTTCAGGATGACCACCTGACGCCTAAATGAGCATTAATTTGACCACACAACTCATTCCTATGAAGATACATTCAAAGTCAGAAAGCGCGCTCAGCTCGGGCTGAAAATGCATTTAATTTAAAGCAATAAAAACTCAAATTGAGTGTCACGCCTAAACCAAAGGACTTATGCACACACTTCAACATGTATTTAGTTCAGGATGGCCACCTGAAGCCTAAATGAGCATTAATTTGACTACACAACTCATTCCTATGAAGATACATTCAAACTCACAAAACGTGCTCAGCTCGGGCTGAAAATGCATTTAAAGCAATTAAAACTCAAATTGAGTGTCACACCTAAACCAAAGGACTTATGCACACACTTCAACATGTATTTTGCTCAGGATGACCTCCTGAAGCCCATATGAGCATTAGTTTGACTACACAACTCATTCCTATAAAGATACATTGAAACTCACAAAACGTGCTCAGCTCGGGCTGAAAATGCATTTAAAGCAATAAAAACTCAAATTGAGTGTCACGCCTAAACCAAAGGACTTATGCACACACTTCAACATGTGTTTTGTTCAGGATGACCTCCTGAAGCCTAAATGAGCAATAATTTGACCACACAACTCATTCCTATGAAGATACATTCAAACTCAAAAAACGTGCTCAGCTCGGGCTGAAAATGCATTTAAAGCAATAAAAACTCAAATTGAGTGTCACAACTAAACCAAAGGACTTATGCACACACTTCAACATGTATTTTGTTCAGGATGACCTCCTGAAGCACATATGAGCATTAATTTGACCACACAACTCATTCCTATGAAGATACATTCAAACTCACAAAACGTGCTCAGCTCGGGCTGAAAATGCATTTAAAGCAATAAAAACTCAAATTGAGTGTCACGCCTAAACCAAAGGACTTATGCACACACTTCAACATGTATTTTGTTCACGATGACCACCTGAAGCCTAAATGAGCATTAATTTGACCACACAACTCATTCCTATGAAGATACATTCAAACTCACAAAACGCGCTCAACTCGGGCTGAAAATGCATTTAAAGCAATAAAAGCTCAAATTGAGTGTCACGCCTAAACCAAAGGACTTATGCACACACTTCAACATGTATTTTGTTCAGGATGACCTCCTGAAGCCCATATGAGCATTAATTTGACCACACAACTCATTCCTATGAAGATACATTCAAACTCACAAAACGCGCTCAGCTCGGGCTGAAAATGCATTTAAAGCAATAAAAACTCAAATTGAGTGTCACGCCTAAACCAAAGGACTAATGCACACACTACAACATGTATTTTGTTCAGGGTGACCTCCTGAAGCCTAAATAAGCATTAATTTGACCACACAACTCATTCCTATGAAGATACATTCAAACTCACAAAACGCGCTCAGCTCGGGCTGAAAATGCATTTAAAGCAATAAAAACTCAAATTGAGTGTCACACCTAAACCAAAGGACTTATGCACACACTTCAACATGTATTTTGTTCAGGATGACATCCTGAAGCCCATATGAGCATTAATTTGACTACACAACTCATTCCTATAAAGATACATTCAAACTCACAAAACGTGCTCAGCTCGGGCTGAAAATGCATTTAAAGCAATTAAAACTCAAATTGAGTGTCACACCTAAACCAAAGGACTTATGCACACACTTCAACATGTATTTTGCTCAGGATGACCTCGTGAAGCCCATATGAGCATTAGTTTGACTACACAACTCATTCCTATAAAGATACATTCAAACTCACAAAACGTGCTCAGCTCGGGCTGAAAATGCATTTAAAGCAATAAAAACTCAAATTGAGTGTCACGCCTAAACCAAAGGACTTATGCACACACTTCAACATGTATTTAGTTCAGGATGACCACCTGAAGCCTAAATGAGCATTAATTTGACCACGCAACTCATTCCTATGAAGATACATTCAAACTCGATAAAACGTGCTCAACTCGGGCTGAAAATGCATTTAAAGCAATAAAAACTCAAATTGAGTGTCACGCCTAAACCAAAGGACTTATGCACACACTTCAACATGTATTTTGTTCAGGATGACCTCCTGAAGCCTAAATAAGCATTAATTTGACCACACAACTCATTCCTATGAAGATACATTCAAACTCACAAAACGCGCTCAGCTCGGGCTGAAAATGCATTTAAAGCAATAAAAACTCAAATTGAGTGTCACACCTAAACCAAAGGACTTATGCACACACGTCAACATGTATTTTGTTCAGGATGACCACCTGAAGCCTAAATGAGCATTAATTTGACCACACAACTCATTCCTATGAAGATACATTCAAACTCACAAAACGTGCTCAGCTCGGGCTGAAAATGCATTTAAAGCAATAAAAACTCAAATTGAGTGTCACACCTAAACCAAAGGACTTATGCACACACTTCAACATGTATTTTGCTCAGGATGACCTCGTGAAGCCCATATGAGCATTAGTTTGACTACACAACTCATTCCTATAAAGATACATTCAAACTCACAAAACGTGCTCAGCTCGGGCTGAAAATGCATTTAAAGCAATAAAAACTCAAATTGAGTGTCACGCCTAAACCAAAGGACTTATGCACACACTTCAACATGTATTTAGTTCAGGATGACCACCTGAAGCCTAAATGAGCATTAATTTGACCACGCAACTCATTCCTATGAAGATACATTCAAACTCACAAAACGTGCTCAACTCGGGCTGAAAATGCATTTAAAGCAATAAAAACTCAAATTGAGTGTCACACCTAAACCAAAGGACTTATGCACACACTTCAACGTGTATTTTGTTCAGGATGACCTCCTGAAGCCCATATGAGCATTAATTTGACCACACAACTCATTCCTATGAAGATACATTCAAACTCACAAAACGTGCTCAGCTCGGGCTGAAAATGCATTTAAAGCAATAAAACTCAAATTGAGTGTCACACCTAAACCAAAGGACTTATTCACACACTTCAACATGTATTTTGTTCAGGATGACCTCCTGAAGCCCATATGAGCATTAATTTGACCACACAACTCATTCCTATGAAGATACATTCAAACTCACAAAACGTGCTCAGCTCGGGCTGAAAATGCATTTAAAGCAATAAAAACTCAAATTGAGTGTCACGCCTAAACCAAAGGACTTATGCACACTTTTCAACATGTATTTTGTTCAGGATGACCTCCTGAAGCCTAAATCAGCAATAATTTCACCACACAACTCATTCCTATGAAGATACATTCAAAGTCAGAAAGCGCGCTCAGCTCGGGCTGAAAATGCATTCAATTTAAAGCAATAAAAACTCAAATTGAGTGTCACGCCTAAACCAAAGGACTTATTCACACACTTCAACATGTATTTTGTTCAGGATGACCTCCTGAAGCACATATGAGCATTAATTTGACCACACAACTCATTCCTATGAAGATACATTCAAACTCACAAAACGTGCTCAGCTCGGGCTGAAAATGCATTTAAAGCAATAAAAACTCAAATTGAGTGTCACGCCTAAACCAAAGGACTTATGCACACACTTCAACATGTATTTTGTTCACGATGACCACCTGAAGCCTAAATGAGCATTAATTTGACCACACAACTCATTCCTATGAAGATACATTCAAACTCACAAAACGCGCTCAACTCGGGCTGAAAATGCATTTAAAGCAATAAAAGCTCAAATTGAGTGTCACGCCTAAACCAAAGGACTTATGCACACACTTCAACATGTATTTTGTTCAGGATGACCTCCTGAAGCCCATATGAGCATTAATTTGACCACACAACTCATTCCTATGAAGATACATTCAAACTCACAAAACGCGCTCAGCTCGGGCTGAAAATGCATTTAAAGCAATAAAAACTCAAATTGAGTGTCACGCCTAAACCAAAGGACTAATGCACACACTACAACATGTATTTTGTTCAGGGTGACCTCCTGAAGCCTAAATAAGCATTAATTTGACCACACAACTCATTCCTATGAAGATACATTCAAACTCAC
Source organism: Hippocampus guttulatus (assembly GCF_054856545.1). Classification (NCBI taxonomy): domain Eukaryota; kingdom Metazoa; phylum Chordata; class Actinopteri; order Syngnathiformes; family Syngnathidae; genus Hippocampus; species Hippocampus guttulatus. The sequence continues at coordinate 24,489,382 of NC_141265.1, forward strand.
AAAACGCGCTCAGCTCGGGCTGAAAATGCATTTAAAGCAATAAAAACTCAAATTGAGTGTCACACCTAAACCAAAGGACTTATGCACACACTTCAACACGTATTTTGTTCAGGATGACATCCTGAAGCCCATATGAGCATTAATTTGACTACACAACTCATTCCTATGAAGATACATTCAAACTCACAAAACGTGCTCAGCTTGGGCTGAAAATGCATTTAAAGCAATTAAAACTCAAATTGAGTGTCACACCTAAACCAAAGGACTTATGCACACACTTCAACATGTATTTTGCTCAGGATGACCTCGTGAAGCCCATATGAGCATTAGTTTGACTACACAACTCATTCCTATAAAGATACATTCAAACTCACAAAACGTGCTCAGCTCGGGCTGAAAATGCATTTAAAGCAATAAAAACTCAAATTGAGTGTCACGCCTAAACCAAAGGACTTATGCACACACTTCAACATGTATTTAGTTCAGGATGACCACCTGAAGCCTAAATGAGCATTAATTTGACCACGCAACTCATTCCTATGAAGATACATTCAAACTCACAAAACGTGCTCAACTCGGGCTGAAAATGCATTTAAAGCAATAAAAACTCAAATTGAGTGTCACACCTAAACCAAAGGACTTATGCACACACTTCAACGTGTATTTTGTTCAGGATGACCTCCTGAAGCCCATATGAGCATTAATTTGACCACACAACTCATTCCTATGAAGATACATTCAAACTCACAAAACGTGCTCAGCTCGGGCTGAAAATGCATTTAAAGCAATAAAACTCAAATTGAGTGTCACACCTAAACCAAAGGACTTATTCACACACTTCAACATGTATTTTGTTCAGGATGACCTCCTGAAGCCCATATGAGCATTAATTTGACCACACAACTCATTCCTATGAAGATACATTCAAACTCACAAAACGTGCTCAGCTCGGGCTGAAAATGCATTTAAAGCAATAAAAACTCAAATTGAGTGTCACGCCTAAACCAAAGGACTTATGCACACTTTTCAACATGTATTTTGTTCAGGATGACCTCCTGAAGCCTAAATCAGCAATAATTTCACCACACAACTCATTCCTATGAAGATACATTCAAAGTCAGAAAGCGCGCTCAGCTCGGGCTGAAAATGCATTCAATTTAAAGCAATAAAAACTCAAATTGAGTGTCACACCTAAACCAAAGGACTTATTCACACACTTCAACATGTATTTAGTTCAGGATGACCACCTGAAGCCTAAATGAGCATTAATTTGACCACACAACTCATTCCTATGAAGATACATTCAAACTCACAAAACGTGCTCAGCTCCGGCTGAAAATGCATTTAAAGCAATAAAAACTCAAATTGAGTGTCACACCTAAACCAAAGGACTTATGCACACACTTCAACATGTATCCTGAAGCCCATATGAGCATTAATTTGACTACACAACTCATTCCTATGAAGATACATTCAAACTCACAAAACGTGCTCAGCTCGGGCTGAAAATGCATTTAAAGCAATAAAAACTCAAATTGAGTGTCACACCTAAACCAAAGGACTTATGCACACACTTCAACATGTATTTTGTTCAGGATGACCTCCTGAAGCCCATATGAGCATTAATTTGACTACACAACTCATTCCTATGAAGATACATTCAAACTCACAAAACGTGCTCAGCTCGGGCTGAAAATGCATTTAAAGCAATAAAAACTCAAATTGAGTGTCACGCCTAAACCAAAGGACTTATGCACACACTTCAACATGTATTTAGTTCAGGATGACCACCTGAAGCCTAAATGAGCATTAATTTGACCACACAACTCATTCCTATGAAGATATTTTCAAACTCACAAAACGTGCTCAACTCGGGCTGAAAATGCATTTAAAGCAATAAAAACTCAAATTGAGTGTCACGCCTAAACCAAAGGACTTATGCACACACTTCAACATGTATTTTGTTCAGGATGACCTCCTGAAGCCTAAATAAGCATTAATTTGACCACACAACTCATTCCTATGAAGATACATTCAAACTCACAAAACGCGCTCAGCTCGGGCTGAAAATGCATTTAAAGCAATAAAAACTCAAATTGAGTGTCACACCTAAACCAAAGGACTTATGCACACACGTCAACATGTATTTTGTTCAGGATGACCACCTGAAGCCTAAATGAGCATTAATTTGACCACACAACTCATTCCTATGAAGATACATTCAAACTCACAAAACATGCTCAGCTCGGGCTGAAAATGCATTTAAAGCAATAAAAACTCAAATTGAATGTCACGCCTAAACCAAAGGACTTATGCACACACTTCAACATGTATTTTGTTCAGGATGACCACCTGAAGCCTAAATGAGCATTAATTTGACCACACAACTCATTCTATGAAGATACATTCAAACTCATAAAACATGCTCAGCTCGGGCTGAAAATGCATTTAAAGCAATAAAAACTCAAATTGAATGTCACGCCTAAACCAAAGGACTTATGCCCACACTTCAACATGTATTTAGTTCAGGATGACCACCTGAAGCCTAAATGAGCATTAATTTGACCACACAACTCATTCCTATGAAGATACATTCAAACTCACAAAACATGCTCAGCTCGGGCTGAAAATGCATTTAAAGCAATAAAAACTCAAATTGAGTGTCACACCTAAACCAAAGGACTTATGCACACACTTCAACATGTATTTTGTTCAGGATGACCTCCTGAAGCCCATATGAGCATTAATTTGACTACACAACTCATTCCTATGAAGATACATTCAAACTCACAAAACGTGCTCAGCTCGGGCTGAAAATGCATTTAAAGCAATAAAAACTCAAATTGAGTGTCACGCCTAAACCAAAGGACTTATGCACACACTTCAACATGTATTTAGTTCAGGATGACCACCTGAAGCCTAAATGAGCATTAATTTGACCACACAACTCATTCCTATGAAGATATTTTCAAACTCACAAAACGTGCTCAACTCGGGCTGAAAATGCATTTAAAGCAATAAAAACTCAAATTGAGTGTCACGCCTAAACCAAAGGACTTATGCACACACTTCAACATGTATTTTGTTCAGGATGACCTCCTGAAGCCTAAATAAGCATTAATTTGACCACACAACTCATTCCTATGAAGATACATTCAAACTCACAAAACGCGCTCAGCTCGGGCTGAAAATGCATTTAAAGCAATAAAAACTCAAATTGAGTGTCACACCTAAACCAAAGGACTTATGCACACACGTCAACATGTATTTTGTTCAGGATGACCACCTGAAGCCTAAATGAGCATTAATTTGACCACACAACTCATTCCTATGAAGATACATTCAAACTCACAAAACATGCTCAGCTCGGGCTGAAAATGCATTTAAAGCAATAAAAACTCAAATTGAATGTCACGCCTAAACCAAAGGACTTATGCACACACTTCAACATGTATTTTGTTCAGGATGACCACCTGAAGCCTAAATGAGCATTAATTTGACCACACAACTCATTCTATGAAGATACATTCAAACTCATAAAACATGCTCAGCTCGGGCTGAAAATGCATTTAAAGCAATAAAAACTCAAATTGAATGTCACGCCTAAACCAAAGGACTTATGCCCACACTTCAACATGTATTTAGTTCAGGATGACCACCTGAAGCCTAAATGAGCATTAATTTGACCACACAACTCATTCCTATGAAGATACATTCAAACTCACAAAACGTGCTCAGCTCGGGCTGAAAATGCATTTAAAGGAATAAAAGCTCAAATTGAGTGTCACGCCTAAACCAAAGGACTTATGCACACACTTCAACATGTATTTTGTTCAGGATGACCTCCTGAAGCCCATATGAGCATTAATTTGACCACACAACTCATTCCTATGAAGATACATTCAAACACACAAAACGTGCTCAGCTCGGCCTGAAAATGCATTTAAAGCAATAAAAACTCAAATTGAGTGTCACACCTAAACCAAAGGACTTATGCACACACGTCAACATGTATTTTGTTCAGGATGACCACCTGAAGCCTAAATGAGCATTAATTTGACCACACAACTCATTCCTATGAAGATACATTCAAACTCACAAAACATGCTCAGCTCGGGCTGAAAATGCATTTAAAGCAATAACAACTCAAATTGAATGTCACGCCTAAACCAAAGTACTTATGCACACACTTCAACATGTATTTTGTTCAGGATGACCACCTGAAGCCTAAATGAACATTAATTTGACCACACAACTCATTCTATGAAGATACATTCAAACTCACAAAACGTGCTCAGCTCCGGCTGAAAATGCATTTAAAGCAATAAAAACTCAAATTGAGTGTCACGCCTAAACCAAAGGACTTATGCACACTTTTCAACATGTATTTTGTTCAGGATGACCTCCTGAAGCCTAAATCAGCAATAATTTCACCACACAACTCATTCCTATGAAGATACATTCAAAGTCAGAAAGCGCGCTCAGCTCGGGCTGAAAATGCATTCAATTTAAAGCAATAAAAACTCAAATTGAGTGTCACACCTAAACCAAACGACTTATTCACACACTTCAACATGTATTTAGTTCAGGATGACCACCTGAAGCCTAAATGAGCATTAATTTGACCACACAACTCATTCCTATGAAGATACATTCAAACTCACAAAACGTGCTCAGCTCCGGCTGAAAATGCATTTAAAGCAATAAAAACTCAAATTGAGTGTCACACCTAAACCAAAGGACTTATGCACACACTTCAACATGTATCCTGAAGCCCATATGAGCATTAATTTGACTACACAACTCATTCCTATGAAGATACATTCAAACTCACAAAACGTGCTCAGCTCGGTCTGAAAATGCATTTAAAGCAATAAAAACTCAAATTGAGTGTCACACCTAAACCAAAGGACTTATGCACACACTTCAACATGTATTTTGTTCAGGATGACCTCCTGAAGCCCATATGAGCATTAATTTGACTACACAACTCATTCCTATGAAGATACATTCAAACTCACAAAACGTGCTCAGCTCGGGCTGAAAATGCATTTAAAGCAATAAAAACTCAAATTGAGTGTCACGCCTAAACCAAAGGACTTATGCACACACTTCAACATGTATTTAGTTCAGGATGACCACCTGAAGCCTAAATGAGCATTAATTTGACCACACAACTCATTCCTATGAAGATATTTTCAAACTCACAAAACGTGCTCAACTCGGGCTGAAAATGCATTTAAAGCAATAAAAACTCAAATTGAGTGTCACGCCTAAACCAAAGGACTTATGCACACACTTCAACATGTATTTTGTTCAGGATGACCTCCTGAAGCCTAAATAAGCATTAATTTGACCACACAACTCATTCCTATGAAGATACATTCAAACTCACAAAACGCGCTCAGCTCGGGCTGAAAATGCATTTAAAGCAATAAAAACTCAAATTGAGTGTCACACCTAAACCAAAGGACTTATGCACACACGTCAACATGTATTTTGTTCAGGATGACCACCTGAAGCCTAAATGAGCATTAATTTGACCACACAACTCATTCCTATGAAGATACATTCAAACTCACAAAACATGCTCAGCTCGGGCTGAAAATGCATTTAAAGCAATAAAAACTCAAATTGAATGTCACGCCTAAACCAAAGGACTTATGCACACACTTCAACATGTATTTTGTTCAGGATGACCACCTGAAGCCTAAATGAGCATTAATTTGACCACACAACTCATTCTATGAAGATACATTCAAACTCATAAAACATGCTCAGCTCGGGCTGAAAATGCATTTAAAGCAATAAAAACTCAAATTGAATGTCACGCCTAAACCAAAGGACTTATGCCCACACTTCAACATGTATTTAGTTCAGGATGACCACCTGAAGCCTAAATGAGCATTAATTTGACCACACAACTCATTCCTATGAAGATACATTCAAACTCACAAAACGTGCTCAGCTCGGGCTGAAAATGCATTTAAAGGAATAAAAGCTCAAATTGAGTGTCACGCCTAAACCAAAGGACTTATGCACACACTTCAACATGTATTTTGTTCAGGATGACCTCCTGAAGCCCATATGAGCATTAATTTGACCACACAACTCATTCCTATGAAGATACATTCAAACACACAAAACGTGCTCAGCTCGGCCTGAAAATGCATTTAAAGCAATAAAAACTCAAATTGAGTGTCACACCTAAACCAAAGGACTTATGCACACACGTCAACATGTATTTTGTTCAGGATGACCACCTGAAGCCTAAATGAGCATTAATTTGACCACACAACTCATTCCTATGAAGATACATTCAAACTCACAAAACATGCTCAGCTCGGGCTGAAAATGCATTTAAAGCAATAACAACTCAAATTGAATGTCACGCCTAAACCAAAGTACTTATGCACACACTTCAACATGTATTTTGTTCAGGATGACCACCTGAAGCCTAAATGAACATTAATTTGACCACACAACTCATTCTATGAAGATACATTCAAACTCACAAAACGTGCTCAGCTCCGGCTGAAAATGCATTTAAAGCAATAAAAACTCAAATTGAGTGTCACGCCTAAACCAAAGGACTTATGCCCACACTTCAACATGTATTTAGTTCAGGATGACCACCTGAAGCCTAAATGAGCATTAATTTGACCACACAACTCATTCCTATGAAGATACATTCAAACTCACAAAACGTGCTCAGCTCGGGCTGAAAATGCATTTAAAGGAATAAAAGCTCAAATTGAGTGTCACGCCTAAACCAAAGGACTTATGCACACACTTCAACATGTATTTTGTTCAGGATGACCTCCTGAAGCCCATATGAGCATTAATTTGACCACACAACTCATTCCTATGAAGATACATTCAAACTCACAAAACGTGCTCAACTCGGGCTGAAAATGCATTTAAAGCAATAAAAACTCAAATTGAGTGTCACGCCTAAACCAAAGGACTTATGCACACACTTCAACATGTATTTTGTTCAGGATGACCTCCTGAAGCCTAAATAAGCATTAATTTGACCACACAACTCATTCCTATGACGATACATTCAAACTCACAAAACGCGCTCAGCTCGGGCTGAAAATGCATTTAAAGCAATAAAAACTCAAATTGAGTGTCACACCTAAACCAAAGGACTTATGCACACACATCAACATGTATTTAGTTCAGGATGACCACCTGAAGCCTAAATGAGCATTAATTTGACCACACAACTCATTCCTATGAAGATACATTCAAACTCACAAAACGTGCTCAGCTCGGGCTGAAAATGCATTTAAAGCAATAAAAACTCAAATTGAGTGTCACACCTAAACCAAAGGACTTATGCACACACTTCAACATGTATTTTGTTCAGGATGACCCTCTGAACCCCATATGAGCATTAATTTGACTACACAACTCATTCCTATGAAGATACATTTAAACTCACAAAACTTGCTTAGCTCGGGCTGAAAATGCATTTAAAGCAATAAAAACTCAAATTGAGTGTCACGCCTAAACCAAAGGACTTATGCACACACTTCAACATGTATTTTGTTCAGGATGACCACCTGACGCCTAAATGAGCATTAATTTGACCACACAACTCATTCCTATGAAGATACATTCAAACTCACAAAACGTGCTCAGCTCGGGCTGAAAATGCATTTAAAGCAATAAAAACTCAAATTGAGTGTCACGCCTAAACCAAAGGACTTATGCACACACTTCAACATGTATTTTGTTCAGGATGACCTCCTGAAGCCTAAATCAGCAATAATTTGACCACACAACTCATTCCTATGAAGATACATTCAAAGTCAGAAAGCACGCTCAGCTCGGGCTGGAAATGCATTTAATTTAAAGCAATAAAAACTCAAATTGAGTGTCACGCCTAAACCAAAGGACTTATGCACACACTTCAACATGTATTTAGTTCAGGATGACCACCTGAAGCCTAAATGAGCATTAATTTGACCACACAACTCATTCCTATGAAGATACATTCAAACTCACAAAACGTGCTCAGCTCGGGCTGAAAATGCATTTAAAGCAATAAAAACTCAAATTGAGTGTCACACCTAAACCAAAGGACTTATGCACACACTTCAACATGTATTTTGTTCAGGATGACCTCCTGAAGCCTAAATAAGCATTAATTTGACCACACAACTCATTCCTATGAAGATACATTCAAACTCACAAAACGCGCTCAGCTCGGGCTGAAAATGCATTTAAAGCAATAAAAACTCAAATTTTGTGTCACACCTAAACCAAAGGACTTATGCACACACTTCAACATGTATTTAGTTCAGGATGACATCCTGAAGCCCATATGAGCATTAATTTGACTACACAACTCATTCCTATGAAGATACATTCAAACTCACAAAACGTGCTCAACTCGGGCTGAAAATGCATTTAAAGCAATAAAAACTCAAATTGAGTGTCACGCCTAAACCAAAGGACTTATGCACACACTTCAACATGTATTTAGTTCAGGATGACCACCTGAAGCCTAAATGAGCATTAATTTGACTACACAACTCATTCCTATGAAGATACATTCAAACTCACAAAACGTGCTCAGCTCGGGCTGAAAATGCATTTAAAGCAATAAAAACTCAAATTGAGTGTCACACCTAAACCAAAGGACTTATGCACACACTTCAACATGTATTTTGTTCAGGATGACCTCCTGAAGCCTAAATCAGCAATCATTTCACCACACAACTCATTCCTATGAAGATACATTCAAAGTCAGAAAGCGCTCTCAGCTCGGGCTGAAAATGCATTTAATTTAAAGCAATAAAAACTCAAATTGAGTGTCACGCCTAAACCAAAGGACTTATGCACACACTTCAACATGTATTTAGTTCTGGATGACCACCTGAAGCCTAAATGAGCATTAATTTTACCACACAACTCATTCCTATGAAGATACATTCAAACTCACAAAACGTGCTCAGCTCGGGCTGAAAATGCATTTAAAGCAATAAAAACTCAAATTGAGTGTCACACCTAAACCAAAGGACTTATGCACACACTTCAACATGTATTTTGTTCAGGATGACCTCCTGAAGCCCATATGAGCATTAATTTGACTACACAACTCATTCCTATGAAGATACATTCAAACTCACAAAACGTGCTTAGCTCGGGCTGAAAATGCATTTAAATCAATAAAAACTCAAATTGAGTGTCACGCCTAAACCAAAGGACTTATGCACACACTTCAACATGTATTTAGTTCAGGATGACCACCTGAAGCCTAAATGAGCATTAATTTGACCACACAACTCATTCCTATGAAGATATTTTCAAACTCACAAAACGTGCTCAACTCGGGCTGAAAATGCATTTAAAGCAATAAAAACTCAAATTGAGTGTCACGCCTAAACCAAAGGACTTATGCACACACTTCAACATGTATTTTGTTCAGGATGACCTCCTGAAGCCTAAATAAGCATTAATTTGACCACACAACTCATTCCTATGAAGATACATTCAAACTCACAAAACATGCTCAGCTCGGGCTGAAAATGCATTTAAAGCAATAAAAACTCAAATTGAATGTCACGCCTAAACCAAAGGACTTATGCACACACTTCAACATGTATTTTGTTCAGGATGACCACCTGAAGCCTAAATGAGCATTCATTTGACCACACAACTCATTCTATGAAGATACATTCAAACTCACAAAACGTGCTCAGCTCGGGCTGAAAATGCATTTAAAGCAATAAAAACTCAAATTGAGTGTCACGCCTAAACCAAAGGACTTATGCACACACTTCAACATGTGTTTTGTTCAGGATGACCTCCTGAAGCCTAAATGAGCAATAATTTGACCACACAACTCATTCCTATGAAGATACATTCAAACTCAAAAAACGTGCTCAGCTCGGGCTGAAAATGCATTTAAAGCAATAAAAACTCAAATTGAGTGTCACAACTAAACCAAAGGACTTATGCACACACTTCAACATGTATTTTGTTCAGGATGACCTCCTGAAGCACATATGAGCATTAATTTGACCACACAACTCATTCCTATGAAGATACATTCAAACTCACAAAACGTGCTCAGCTCGGGCTGAAAATGCATTTAAAGCAATAAAAACTCAAATTGAGTGTCACGCCTAAACCAAAGGACTTATGCACACACTTCAACATGTATTTTGTTCACGATGACCACCTGAAGCCTAAATGAGCATTAATTTGACCACACAACTCATTCCTATGAAGATACATTCAAACTCACAAAACGCGCTCAACTCGGGCTGAAAATGCATTTAAAGCAATAAAAGCTCAAATTGAGTGTCACGCCTAAACCAAAGGACTTATGCACACACTTCAACATGTATTTTGTTCAGGATGACCTCCTGAAGCCCATATGAGCATTAATTTGACCACACAACTCATTCCTATGAAGATACATTCAAACACACAAAACGTGCTCAGCTCGGCCTGAAAATGCATTTAAAGCAATAAAAACTCAAATTGAGTGTCACGCCTAAACCAAAGGACTTATGCACACACTTCAACATGTATTTTGTTCAGGATGACCACCTGACGCCTAAATGAGCATTAATTTGACCACACAACTCATTCCTATGAAGATACATTCAAACTCACAAAACGCGCTCAGCTCGGGCTGAAATTTGCATTTAAAGCAATAAAAACTCAAATTGAGTGTCACGCCTAAACCAAAGGACTTATGCACACACTACAACATGTATTTAGTTCAGGATGACCTCCTGAAGCCTAAATGAGCATTAATTTGACTACACAACTCATTCCTATGAAGATACATTCAAACTCACAAAACGTGCTCAGCTCGGGCTGAAAATGCATTTAAAGCAATTAAAACTCAAATTGAGTGTCACACCTAAACCAAAGGACTTATGCACACACTTCAACATGTATTTTGCTCAGGATGACCTCCTGAAGCCCATATGAGCATTAGTTTGACTACACAACTCATTCCTATAAAGATACATTGAAACTCACAAAACGTGCTCAGCTCGGGCTGAAAATGCATTTAAAGCAATAAAAACTCAAATTGAGTGTCACGCCTAAACCAAAGGACTTATGCACACACTTCAACATGTGTTTTGTTCAGGATGACCTCCTGAAGCCTAAATGAGCAATAATTTGACCACACAACTCATTCCTATGAAGATACATTCAAACTCAAAAAACGTGCTCAGCTCGGGCTGAAAATGCATTTAAAGCAATAAAAACTCAAATTGAGTGTCACAACTAAACCAAAGGACTTATGCACACACTTCAACGTGTATTTTGTTCAGGATGACCTCCTGAAGCACATATGAGCATTAATTTGACCACACAACTCATTCCTATGAAGATACATTCAAACTCACAAAACGTGCTCAGCTCGGGCTGAAAATGCATTTAAAGCAATAAAAACTCAAATTGAGTGTCACGCCTAAACCAAAGGACTTATGCACACACTTCAACATGTATTTTGTTCACGATGACCACCTGAAGCCTAAATGAGCATTAATTTGACCACACAACTCATTCCTATGAAGATACATTCAAACTCACAAAACGCGCTCAACTCGGGCTGAAAATGCATTTAAAGCAATAAAAGCTCAAATTGAGTGTCACGCCTAAACCAAAGGACTTATGCACACACTTCAACATGTATTTTGTTCAGGATGACCTCCTGAAGCCCATATGAGCATTAATTTGACCACACAACTCATTCCTATGAAGATACATTCAAACTCACAAAACGCGCTCAGCTCGGGCTGAAAATGCATTTAAAGCAATAAAAACTCAAATTGAGTGTCACGCCTAAACCAAAGGACTTATGCACACACTACAACATGTATTTTGTTCAGGGTGACCTCCTGAAGCCTAAATAAGCATTAATTTGACCACACAACTCATTCCTATGAAGATACATTCAAACTCACAAAACGCGCTCAGCTCGGGCTGAAAATGCATTTAAAGCAATAAAAACTCAAATTGAGTGTCACACCTAAACCAAAGGACTTATGCACACACTTCAACATGTATTTTGTTCAGGATGACATCCTGAAGCCCATATGAGCATTAATTTGACTACACAACTCATTCCTATGAAGATACATTCAAACTCACAAAACGTGCTCAGCTCGGGCTGAAAATGCATTTAAAGCAATAAAAACTCAAATTGAGTGTCACACCTAAACCAAAGGACTTATGCACACACTTCAACATGTATTTAGTTCAGGATGACCACCTGAAGCCTAAATGAGCATTAATTTGACCACACAACTCATTCCTATGAAGATATTTTCAAACTCACAAAACGTGCTCAACTCGGGCTGAAAATGCATTTAAAGCAATAAAAACTCAAATTGAGTGTCACACCTAAACCAAAGGACTTATGCACACACGTCAACATGTATTTTGTTCAGGATGACCACCTGAAGCCTAAATGAGCATTAATTTGACCACACAACTCATTCCTATGAAGATACATTCAAACTCACAAAACGTGCTCAGCTTGGGCTGAAAATGCATTTAAAGCAATGAAAACTCAAATTGAGTGTCACACCTAAACCAAAGGACTTATGCACACACTTCAACATGTATTTTGTTCAGGATGACCTCCTGAAGCCCATATGAGCATTAATTTGACTACACAACTCATTCCTATGAAGATACATTCAAACTCACAAAACGTGCTCAGCTCGGGCTGAAAATGCATTTAAAGCAATAAAAACTCAAATTGAGTGTCACGCCTAAACCAAAGGACTTATGCACACACTTCAACATGTATTTAGTTCAGGATGACCACCTGAAGCCTAAATGAGCATTAATTTGACCACACAACTCATTCCTATGAAGATACATTCAAACTCACAAAACGTGCTCAACTCGGGCTGAAAATGCATTTAAAGCAATAAAAACTCAAATTGAGTGTCACGCCTAAACCAAAGGACTTATGCACACACTTCAACATGTATTTAGTTCAGGATGACATCCTGAAGCCCATATGAGCATTAATTTGACTACACAACTCATTCCTATGAAGATACATTCAAACTCACAAAACGTGCTCAGCTCGGGCTGAAAATGCATTTAAAGCAATAAAAACTCAAATTGAGTGTCACGCCTAAACCAAAGGACTTATGCAAACACTTCAACATGTATTTAGTTCAGGATGACCACCTGAAGCCTAAATGAGCATTAATTTGACCACACAACTCATTCCTATGAAGATACATTCAAACTCACAAAACGTGCTCAACTCGGGCTGAAAATGCATTTAAAGGAATAAAAGCTCAAATTGAGTGTCACGCCTGAACCAAAGGACTTATGCACACACTTCAACATGTATTTTGTTCAGGATGACCTCCTGAAGCCCATATGAGCATTAATTTGACCACACAACTCATTCCTATGAAGATACATTCAAACACACAAAACGTGCTCAGCTCGGCCTGAAAAATGCATTTAAAGCAATAAAAACTCAAATTGAGTGTCACACCTAAACCAAAGGACTTATGCACACACTTCAACATGTATTTTGTTCAGGATGACCTCCTGAAGCCCATATGAGAATTAATTTGACTACACAACTCATTCCTATGAAGATACATTCAAACTCACAAAACGTGCTCAGCTCGGGCTGAAAATGCATTTAAAGCAATAAAAACTCAAATTGAGTGTCACGCCTAAACCAAAGGACTTATGCACACACTTCAACATGTATTTTGTTCAGGATGACCTCCTGAAGTCTAAATCAGCAATAATTTGACCACACAACTCATTCCTATGAAGATACATTCAAAGTCAGAAAGCGCGCTCAGCTCGGGCTGAAAATGCATTTAATTTAAAGCAATAAAAACTCAAATTGAGTGTCACGCCTAAACCAAAGGACTTATGCACACACTTCAACATGTATTTAGTTCAGGATGACCACCTGAAGCCTAAATGAGCATTAATTTGACCACACAACTCATTCCTATGAAGATACATTCAAACTCACAAAACGCGCTCAGCTCGGGCTGAAAATGCATTTAAAGCAATAAAAACTCAAATTTAGTGTCACACCTAAACCAAAGGACTTATGCACACACTTTCAACATGTATTTAGTTCAGGATGACCTCCTGAAGCCCATATGAGCATTAATTTGACTACACAACTCATTCCTATGAAGATACATTCAAACTCACAAAACGTGCTCAGCTCGGGCTGAAAATGCATTTAAAGCAATAAAAACTCAAATTGAGTGTCACGCCTAAACCAAAGGACTTATGCACACACTTCAACATGTATTTAGTTCAGGATGACCACCTGAAGCCTAAATGAGCATTAATTTGACCACACAACTCATTCCTATGAAGATACATTCAAACTCACAAAACGTGCTCAGCTCGGGCTGAAAATGCATTCAAAGCAATAAAAACTCAAATTGAGTGTCACGCCTAAACCAAAGGACTTATGCACACACTTCAACATGTATTTTGTTCAGGATGACCTTCTGAAGCCCATATGAGCATTAATTTGACTACACAACTCATTCCTATGAAGATACATTCAAACTCACAAAACGTGCTCAGCTCGGGCTGAAAATGCATTGAAACCAATAAAAACTCAAATTGAGTGTCACACCTAAACCAAAGGACTTATGCACACACTTCAACATGTATTTTGTTCAGGATGACCTCCTGAAGTCTAAATAAGCATTAATTTGACCACACAACTCATTCCTATGAAGATACATTCAAACTCACAAAACGCGCTCAGCTCGGGCTGAAAATGCATTTAAAGCAATAAAAACTCAAATTGAGTGTCACACCTAAACCAAAGGACTTATGCACACACTTCAACATGTATTTAGTTCAGGATGACCAACTGAAGCCTACATGAGCATTAATTTGACCACACAACTCATTCCTATGAAGATACATTCAAACTCACAAAACATGCTCAGCTCGGGCTGAAAATGCATTTAAAGCAATAAAAACTCAAATTGAATGTCACGCCTAAACCAAAGGACTTATGCACACACTTCAACATGTATTTTGTTCAGGATGACCACCTGAAGCCTAAATGAGCATTCATTTGACCACACAACTCATTCTATGAAGATACATTCAAACTCACAAAACGTGCTCAGCTCGGGCTGAAAATGCATTTAAAGCAATAAAAACTAAAATTTAGTGTCACGCCTAAACCAAAGGACTTATGCACACACTTCAACATGTGTTTTGTTCAGGATGACCTCCTGAAGCCTAAATGAGCAATAATTTGACCACACAACTCATTCCTATGAAGATACATTCAAACTCAAAAAACGTGCTCAGCTCGGGCTGAAAATTTATTTAAAGCAATAAAAACTCAAATTGAGTGTCACACCTAAACCAAAGGACTAATGCACACACTTCAACATGTATTTTGTTCAGGATGACCTCCTGAAGCCCATATGAGCATTAATTTGACCACATAACTCATTCCTATGAAGATACATTCAAACTCACAAAACGTGCTCAGCTCGGGCTGAAAATGCATTTAAAGCAATAAAAACTCAAATTGAGTGTCACGCCTAAACCAAAGGACTTATGCACACACTTCAACATGTATTTTGTTCACGATGACCACCTGAAGCCTAAATGAGCATTAATTTGACCACACAACTCATTCCTATGAAGATACATTCAAACTCACAAAACGCGCTCAACTCGGGCTGAAAATGCATTTAAAGCAATAAAAGCTCAAATTGAGTGTCACGCCTAAACCAAAGGACTTATGCACACACTTCAACATGTATTTTGTTCAGGATGACCACCTGACGCCTAAATGAGCATTAATTTGACCACACAACTCATTCCTATGAAGATACATTCAAACTCACAAAACGCGCTCAGCTAGGGCTGAAAATGCATTTAAAGCAATAAAAACTCAAATTGAGTGTCACGCCTAAACCAAAGGACTTATGCACACACTACAACATGTATTTTGTTCAGGGTGACCTCCTGAAGCCTAAATAGGCATTAATTTGACCACACAACTCATTCCTATGAAGATACATTCAAACTCACAAAACGTGCTCAGCTCGGGCTGAAAATGCATTTAAAGCAATAAAAACTCAAATTGAGTGTCACGCCTAAACCAAAGGACTTATGCACACACTTCAACATGTATTTTGTTCAGGATGACCACCTGACGCCTAAATGAGCATTAATTTGACCACACAACTCATTCCTATGAAGATACATTCAAAGTCAGAAAGCGCGCTCAGCTCGGGCTGAAAATGCATTTAATTTAAAGCAATAAAAACTCAAATTGAGTGTCACGCCTAACCAAAGGACTTATGCACACACTTCAACATGTATTTAGTTCAGGATGACCACCTGAAGCCTAAATGAGCATTAATTTGACTACACAACTCATTCCTATGAAGATACATTCAAACTCACAAAACGTGCTCAGCTCGGGCTGAAAATGCATTTAAAGCAATTAAAACTCAAATTGAGTGTCACACCTAAACCAAAGGACTTATGCACACACTTCAACATGTATTTTGCTCAGGATGACCTCCTGAAGCCCATATGAGCATTAGTTTGACTACACAACTCATTCCTATAAAGATACATTGAAACTCACAAAACGTGCTCAGCTCGGGCTGAAAATGCATTTAAAGCAATAAAAACTCAAATTGAGTGTCACGCCTAAACCAAAGGACTTATGCACACACTTCAACATTTGTTTTGTTCAGGATGACCTCCTGAAGCCTAAATGAGCAATAATTTGACCACACAACTCATTCCTATGAAGATACATTCAAACTCAAAAAACGTGCTCAGCTCGGGCTGAAAATGCATTTAAAGCAATAAAAACTCAAATTGAGTGTCACAACTAAACCAAAGGACTTATGCACACACTTCAACATGTATTTTGTTCAGGATGACCTCCTGAAGCACATATGAGCATTAATTTGACCACACAACTCATTCCTATGAAGATACATTCAAACTCACAAAACGTGCTCAGCTCGGGCTGAAAATGCATTTAAAGCAATAAAAACTCAAATTGAGTGTCACGCCTAAACCAAAGGACTTATGCACACACTTCAACATGTATTTTGTTCACGATGACCACCTGAAGCCTAAATGAGCATTAATTTGACCACACAACTCATTCCTATGAAGATACATTCAAACTCACAAAACACGCTCAACTCGGGCTGAAAATGCATTTAAAGCAATAAAAGCTCAAATTGAGTGTCACGCCTAAACCAAAGGACTTATGCACACACTTCAACATGTATTTTGTTCAGGATCACCTCCTGAAGCCCATATGAGCATTAATTTGACCACACAACTCATTCCTATGAAGATACATTCAAACTCACAAAACGCGCTCAGCTCGGGCTGAAAATGCATTTAAAGCAATAAAAACTCAAATTGAGTGTCACGCCTAAACCAAAGGACTTATGCACACACTACAACATGTATTTTGTTCAGGGTGACCTCCTGAAGCCTAAATAAGCATTAATTTGACCACACAACTCATTCCTATGAAGATACATTCAAACTCACAAAACGCGCCCAGCTCGGGCTGAAAATGCATTTAAAGCAATAAAAACTCAAATTGAGTGTCACGCCTAAACCAAAGGACTTATGCACACACTTCAACATGTATTTTGTTCAGGATGACATCCTGAAGCCCATATGAGCATTAATTTGACTACACAACTCATTCCTATGAAGATACATTCAAACTCACAAAACGTGCTCAGCTCGGGCTGAAAATGCATTTAAAGCAATTAAAACTCAAATTGAGTGTCACACCTAAACCAAAGGACTTATGCACACACTTCAACATGTATTTTGCTCAGGATGACCTCGTGAAGCCCATATGAGCATTAGTTTGACTACACAACTCATTCCTATAAAGATACATTCAAACTCACAAAACGTGCTCAGCTCGGGCTGAAAATGCATTTAAAGCAATAAAAACTCAAATTGAGTGTCACGCCTAAACCAAAGGACTTATGCACACACTTCAACATGTATTTAGTTCAGGATGACCACCTGAAGCCTAAATGAGCATTAATTTGACCACGCAACTCATTCCTATGAAGATACATTCAAACTCACAAAACGTGCTCAACTCGGGCTGAAAATGCATTTAAAGCAATAAAAACTCAAATTGAGTGTCACACCTAAACCAAAGGACTTATGCACACACTTCAACGTGTATTTTGTTCAGGATGACCTCCTGAAACCCATATGAGCATTAATTTGACCACACAACTCATTCCTATGAAGATACATTCAAACTCACAAAACGTGCTCAGCTCGGGCTGAAAATGCATTTAAAGCAATAAAACTCAAATTGAGTGTCACACCTAAACCAAAGGACTTATGCACACACTTCAACATGTATTTTGCTCAGGATGACCTCGTGAAGCCCATATGAGCATTAGTTTGACTACACAACTCATTCCTATAAAGATACATTCAAACTCACAAAACGTGCTCAGCTCGGGCTGAAAATGCATTTAAAGCAATAAAAACTCAAATTGAGTGTCACGCCTAAACCAAAGGACTTATGCACACACTTCAACATGTATTTAGTTCAGGATGACCACCTGAAGCCTAAATGAGCATTAATTTGACCACACAACTCATTCCTATGAAGATACATTCAAACTCACAAAACGTGCTCAACTCGGGCTGAAAATGCATTTAAAGCAATAAAAACTCAAATTGAGTGTCACACCTAAACCAAAGGACTTATGCACACACTTCAACGTGTATTTTGTTCAGGATGACCTCCTGAAACCCATATGAGCATTAATTTGACCACACAACTCATTCCTATGAAGATACATTCAAACTCACAAAACGTGCTCAGCTCGGGCTGAAAATGCATTTAAAGCAATAAAACTCAAATTGAGTGTCACACCTAAACCAAAGGACTTATTCACACACTTCAACATGTATTTTGTTCAGGATGACCTCCTGAAGCCCATATGAGCATTAATTTGACCACACAACTCATTCCTATGAAGATACATTCAAACTCACAAAACGTGCTCAGCTCGGGCTGAAAATGCATTTAAAGCAATAAAAACTCAAATTGAGTGTCACGCCTAAACCAAAGGACTTATGCACACACTTCAACATGTATTTTGTTCAGGATGACCTCCTGAAGCCTAAATAAGCATTAAATTGACCACACAAATCATTCCTATGAAGATACATTCAAACTCACAAAACGCGCTCAGCTCGGGCTGAAAATGCATTTAAAGGAATAAAAACTCAAATTGAGTGTCACACCTAAACCAAAGGACTTATGCACACACTACAACATGTATTTTGTTCAGGGTGACCTCCTGAAGCCTAAATAAGCATTAATTTGACCACACAACTCATTCCTATGAAGATACATTCAAACTCACAAAACGCGCTCAGCTCAGCAAAAAATGCATTTAAAGCAATAAAACTCAAATTGAGTGTCACACCTAAACCAAAGGACTTATTCACACACTTCAACATGTATTTTGTTCAGGATGACCTCCTGAAGCCCATATGAGCATTAATTTGACCACACAACTCATTCCTATGAAGATATTTTCAAACTCACAAAACGTGCTCAACTCGGGCTGAAAATGCATTTAAAGCAATAAAAACTCAAATTGAGTGTCACGCCTAAACCAAAGGACTTATGCACACACTTCAACATGTATTTTGTTCAGGATGACCTCCTGAAGCCTAAATAAGCATTAATTTGACCACACAACTCATTCCTATGAAGATACATTCAAACTCACAAAACGCGCTCAGCTCGGGCTGAAAATGCATTTAAAGGAATAAAAACTCAAATTGAGTGTCACACCTAAACCAAAGGACTTATGCACACACGTCAACATGTATTTTGTTCAGGATGACCACCTGAAGCCTAAATGAGCATTAATTTGACCACACAACTCATTCCTATCAAGATACATTCAAACTCACAAAACGTGCTCAGCTTGGGCTGAAAATGCATTTAAAGCAATGAAAACTCAAATTGAGTGTCACACCTAAACCAAAGGACTTATGCACACACTTCAACATGTATTTTGTTCAGGATGACCTCCTGAAGCCCATATGAGCATTAATTTGACTACACAACTCATTCCTATGAAGATACATTCAAACTCACAAAACGTGCTCAGCTCGGGCTGAAAATGCATTTAAAGCAATAAAAACTCAAATTGAGTGTCACGCCTAAACCAAAGGACTTATGCACACACTTCAACATGTATTTAGTTCAGGATGACCACCTGAAGCCTAAATGAGCATTAATTTGACCACACAACTCATTCCTATGAAGATACATTCAAACTCACAAAACGTGCTCAACTCGGGCTGAAAATGCATTTAAAGCAATAAAAACTCAAATTGAGTGTCACGCCTAAACCAAAGGACTTATGCACTAATTCAACATGTATTTAGTTCAGGATGACATCCTGAAGCCCATATGAGCATTAATTTGACAACACAACTCATTCCTATGAAGATACATTCAAACTCACAAAACGTGGTCAGCTCGGGCTGAAAATGCATTTAAAGCAATAAAAACTCAAATTGAGTGTCACGCCTAAACCAAAGGACTTATGCAAACACTTCAACATGTATTTAGTTCAGGATGACCACCTGAAGCCTAAATGAGCATTAATTTGACCACACAACTCATTCCTATGAAGATACATTCAAACTCACAAAACGTGCTCAACTCGGGCTGAAAATGCATTTAAAGGAATAAAAGCTCAAATTGAGTGTCACGCCTGAACCAAAGGACTTATGCACACACTTCAACATGTATTTTGTTCAGGATGACCTCCTGAAGCCCATATGAGCATTAATTTGACCACACAACTCATTCCTATGAAGATACATTCAAACACACAAAACGTGCTCAGCTCGGCCTGAAAATGCATTTAAAGCAATACAAACTCAAATTGAGTGTCACACCTAAACCAAAGGACTTATGCACACACTTCAACATGTATTTTGTTCAGGATGACCTCCTGAAGCCCATATGAGCATTAATTTGACTACACAACTCATTCCTATGAAGATACATTCAAACTCACAAAACGTGCTCAGCTCGGGCTGAAAATGCATTTAAAGCAATAAAAACTCAAATTGAGTGTCACGCCTAAACCAAAGGACTTATGCACACACTTCAACATGTATTTTGTTCAGGATGACCTCCTGAAGTCTAAATCAGCAATAATTTGACCACACAACTCATTCCTATGAAGATACATTCAAAGTCAGAAAGCGCGCTCAGCTCGGGCTGAAAATGCATTTAATTTAAAGCAATAAAAACTCAAATTGAGTGTCACGCCTAAACCAAAGGACTTATGCACACACTTCAACATGTATTTAGTTCAGGATGACCACCTGAAGCCTAAATGAGCATTAATATGACCACACAACTCATTCCTATGAAGATACATTCAAACTCACAAAACGCGCTCAGCTCGGGCTGAAAATGCATTTAAAGCAATAAAAACTCAAATTTAGTGTCACACCTAAACCAAAGGACTTATGCACACACTTTCAACATGCATTTAGTTCAGGATGACCTCCTGAAGCCCATATGAGCATTAATTTGACTACACAACTCATTCCTATGAAGATACATTCAAACTCACAAAACGCGCTCAGCTCGGGCTGAAAATGCATTTAAAGCAATAAAAACTCAAATTGAGTGTCACGCCTAAACCAAAGGACTTATGCACACACTTCAACGTGTATTTAGTTCAGGATGACCACCTGAAGCCTAAATGAGCATTAATTTGACCACACAACTCATTCCTATGAAGATACATTCAAACTCACAAAACGTGCTCAGCTCGGGCTGAAAATGCATTCAAAGCAATAAAAACTCAAATTGAGTGTCACGCCTAAACCAAAGGACTTATGCACACACTTCAACATGTAATTTGTTCAGGATGACCTTCTGAAGCCCATATGAGCATTAATTTGACTACACAACTCATTCCTATGAAGATACATTCAAACTCACAAAACGTGCTCAGCTCGGGCTGAAAATGCATTTAAAGCAATAAAAACTCAAATTGAGTGTCACGCCTAAACCAAAGGACTTATGCACACACTTCAACATGTATTTTGTTCAGGATGACCTCCTGAAGTCTAAATAAGCATTAATTTGACCACACAACTCATTCCTATGAAGATACATTCAAACTCACAAAACGCGCTCAGCTCGGGCTGAAAATGCATTTAAAGCAATAAAAACTCAAATTGAGTGTCACACCTAAACCAAAGGACTTATGCACACACTTCAACATGTATTTAGTTCAGGATGACCAACTGAAGCCTAAATGAGCATTAATTTGACCACACAACTCATTCCTATGAAGATACATTCAAACTCACAAAACATGCTCAGCTCGGGCTGAAAATGCATTTAAAGCAATAAAAACTCAAATTGAATGTCACGCCTAAACCAAAGGACTTATGCACACACTTCAACATGTATTTTGTTCAGGATGACCACCTGAAGCCTAAATGAGCATTCATTTGACCACACAACTCATTCTATGAAGATACATTCAAACTCACAAAACGTGCTCAGCTCGGGCTGAAAATGCATTTAAAGCAATAAAAACTAAAATTTAGTGTCACGCCTAAACCAAAGGACTTATGCACACACTTCAACATGTGTTTTGTTCAGGATGACCTCCTGAAGCCTAAATGAGCAATAATTTGACCACACAACTCATTCCTATGAAGATACATTCAAACTCAAAAAACGTGCTCAGCTCGGGCTGAAAATTTATTTAA
The DNA here is from genome assembly GCF_054856545.1 of Hippocampus guttulatus. Lineage (NCBI taxonomy): Eukaryota > Metazoa > Chordata > Actinopteri > Syngnathiformes > Syngnathidae > Hippocampus > Hippocampus guttulatus. Next base: position 24,512,221 of record NC_141265.1, read on the forward strand.
AGCAATAAAAACTCAAATTGAGTGTCACACCTAAACCAAAGGACTAATGCACACACTTCAACATGTATTTTGTTCAGGGTGACCTCCTGAAGCCCATATGAGCATTAATTTGACCACATAACTCATTCCTATGAAGATACATTCAAACTCACAAAACGTGCTCAGCTCGGGCTGAAAATGCATTTAAAGCAATAAAAACTCAAATTGAGTGTCACGCCTAAACCAAAGGACTTATGCACACACTTCAACATGTATTTTGTTCACGATGACCACCTGAAGCCTAAATGAGCATTAATTTGACCACACAACTCATTCCTATGAAGATACATTCAAACTCACAAAACGCGCTCAACTCGGGCTGAAAATGCATTTAAAGCAATAAAAGCTCAAATTGAGTGTCACGCCTAAACCAAAGGACTTATGCACACACTTCAACATGTATTTTGTTCAGGATGACCTCCTGAAGCCCATATGAGCATTAATTTGACCACACAACTCATTCCTATGAAGATACATTCAAACACACAAAACGTGCTCAGCTCGGCCTGAAAATGCATTTAAAGCAATAAAAACTCAAATTGAGTGTCACGCCTAAACCAAAGGACTTATGCACACACTTCAACATGTATTTTGTTCAGGATGACCACCTGACGCCTAAATGAGCATTAATTTGACCACACAACTCATTCCTATGAAGATACATTCAAACTCACAAAACGCGGTCAGCTCGGGCTGAAAATGCATTTAAAGCAATAAAAACTCAAATTGAGTGTCACGCCTAAACCAAAGGACTTATGCACACACTACAACATGTATTTTGTTCAGGGTGACCTCCTGAAGCCTAAATAGGCATTAATTTGACCACACAACTCATTCCTATGAAGATACATTCAAACTCACAAAACGCGCTCAGCTCGGGCTGAAAATGCATTTAAAGCAATAAAAACTCAAATTGAGTGTCACACCTAAACCAAAGGACTTATGCACACACTTCAACATGTATTTTGTTCAGGATGACCTCCTGAAGCCCATATGAGCATTAATTTGACTACACAACTCATTCCTATGAAGATACATTCAAACTCACAAAACGTGCTCAGCTCGGGCTGAAAATGCATTTAAAGCAATAAAAACTCAAATTGAGTGTCACGCCTAAACCAAAGGACTTATGCACACACTTCAACATGTATTTTGTTCAGGATGACCTCCTGAAGTCTAAATCAGCAATAATTTGACCACACAACTCATTCCTATGAAGATACATTCAAAGTCAGAAAGCGCGCTCAGCTCGGGCTGAAAATGCATTTAATTTAAAGCAATAAAAACTCAAATTGAGTGTCACGCCTAAACCAAAGGACTTATGCACACACTTCAACATGTATTTAGTTCAGGATGACCACCTGAAGCCTAAATGAGCATTAATTTGACCACACAACTCATTCCTATGAAGATACATTCAAACTCACAAAACGCGCTCAGCTCGGGCTGAAAATGCATTTAAAGCAATAAAAACTCAAATTTAGTGTCACACCTAAACCAAAGGACTTATGCACACACTTTCAACATGTATTTAGTTCAGGATGACCTCCTGAAGCCCATATGAGCATTAATTTGACTACACAACTCATTCCTATGAAGATACATTCAAACTCACAAAACGTGCTCAGCTCGGGCTGAAAATGCATTTAAAGCAATAAAAACTCAAATTGAGTGTCACGCCTAAACCAAAGGACTTATGCACACACTTCAACGTGTATTTAGTTCAGGATGACCACCTGAAGCCTAAATGAGCATTAATTTGACCACACAACTCATTCCTATGAAGATACATTCAAACTCACAAAACGTGCTCAGCTCGGGCTGAAAATGCATTCAAAGCAATAAAAACTCAAATTGAGTGTCACGCCTAAACCAAAGGACTTATGCACACACTTCAACATGTATTTTGTTCAGGATGACCTTCTGAAGCCCATATGAGCATTAATTTGACTACACAACTCATTCCTATGAAGATACATTCAAACTCACAAAACGTGCTCAGCTCGGGCTGAAAATGCATTTAAAGCAATAAAAACTCAAATTGAGTGTCACGCCTAAACCAAAGGACTTATGCACACACTTCAACATGTATTTTGTTCAGGATGACCTCCTGAAGTCTAAATAAGCATTAATTTGACCACACAACTCATTCCTATGAAGATACATTCAAACTCACAAAACGCGCTCAGCTCGGGCTGAAAATGCATTTAAAGCAATAAAAACTCAAATTGAGTGTCACACCTAAACCAAAGGACTTATGCACACACTTCAACATGTATTTAGTTCAGGATGACCAACTGAAGCCTAAATGAGCATTAATTTGACCACACAACTCATTCCTATGAAGATACATTCAAACTCACAAAACATGCTCAGCTCGGGCTGAAAATGCATTTAAAGCAATAAAAACTCAAATTGAATGTCACGCCTAAACCAAAGGACTTATGCACACACTTCAACATGTATTTTGTTCAGGATGACCACCTGAAGCCTAAATGAGCATTCATTTGACCACACAACTCATTCCTATGAAGATACATTCAAACTCACAAAACGCGCTCAACTCGGGCTGAAAATGCATTTAAAGCAATAAAAGCTCAAATTGAGTGTCACGCCTAAACCAAAGGACTTATGCACACACTTCAACATGTATTTTGTTCAGGATGACCTCCTGAAGCCCATATGAGCATTAATTTGACCACACAACTCATTCCTATGAAGATACATTCAAACACACAAAACGTGCTCAGCTCGGCCTGAAAATGCATTTAAAGCAATAAAAACTCAAATTGAGTGTCACGCCTAAACCAAAGGACTTATGCACACACTTCAACATGTATTTTGTTCAGGATGACCACCTGACGCCTAAATGAGCATTAATTTGACCACACAACTCATTCCTATGAAGATACATTCAAACTCACAAAACGCGCTCAGCTCGGGCTGAAAATGCATTTAAAGCAATAAAAACTCAAATTGAGTGTCACGCCTAAACCAAAGGACTTATGCACACACTACAACATGTATTTTGTTCAGGGTGACCTCCTGAAGCCTAAATAGGCATTAATTTGACCACACAACTCATTCCTATGAAGATACATTCAAACTCACAAAACGCGCTCAGCTCGGGCTGAAAATGCATTTAAAGCAATAAAAGCTCAAATTGAGTGTCACGCCTAAACCAAAGGACTTATGCACACACTTCAACATGTATTTTGTTCAGGATGACCTCCTGAAGCCCATATGAGCATTAATTTGACTACACAACTCATTCCTATGAAGATACATTCAAACTCACAAAACGTGCTCAGCTCGGGCTGAAAATGCATTTAAAGCAATAAAAACTCAAATTGAGTGTCACGCCTAAACCAAAGGACTTATGCACACACTTCAACATGTATTTTGTTCAGGATGACCACCTGACGCCTAAATGAGCATTAATTTGACCACACAACTCATTCCTATGAAGATACATTCAAAGTCAGAAAGCGCGCTCAGCTCGGGCTGAAAATGCATTTAATTTAAAGCAATAAAAACTCAAATTGAGTGTCACGCCTAAACCAAAGGACTTATGCACACACTTCAACATGTATTTAGTTCAGGATGACCACCTGAAGCCTAAATGAGCATTAATTTGACTACACAACTCATTCCTATGAAGATACATTCAAACTCACAAAACGTGCTCAGCTCGGGCTGAAAATGCATTTAAAGCAATTAAAACTCAAATTGAGTGTCACACCTAAACCAAAGGACTTATGCACACACTTCAACATGTATTTTGTTCACGATGACCACCTGAAGCCTAAATGAGCATTAATTTGACCACACAACTCATTCCTATGAAGATACATTCAAACTCACAAAACACGCTCAACTCGGGCTGAAAATGCATTTAAAGCAATAAAAGCTCAAATTGAGTGTCACGCCTAAACCAAAGGACTTATGCACACACTTCAACATGTATTTTGTTCAGGATGACCTCCTGAAGCCCATATGAGCATTAATTTGACCACACAACTCATTCCTATGAAGATACATTCAAACTCACAAAACGCGCTCAGCTCGGGCTGAAAATGCATTTAAAGCAATAAAAACTCAAATTGAGTGTCACGCCTAAACCAAAGGACTTATGCACACACTACAACATGTATTTTGTTCAGGGTGACCTCCTGAAGCCTAAATAAGCATTAATTTGACCACACAACTCATTCCTATGAAGATACATTCAAACTCACAAAACGCGCCCAGCTCGGGCTGAAAATGCATTTAAAGCAATAAAAACTCAAATTGAGTGTCACACCTAAACCAAAGGACTTATGCACACACTTCAACATGTATTTTGTTCAGGATGACATCCTGAAGCCCATATGAGCATTAATTTGACTACACAACTCATTCCTATGAAGATACATTCAAACTCACAAAACGTGCTCAGCTCGGGCTGAAAATGCATTTAAAGCAATTAAAACTCAAATTGAGTGTCATACCTAAACCAAAGGACTTATGCACACACTTCAACATGTATTTTGCTCAGGATGACCTCGTGAAGCCCATATGAGCATTAGTTTGACTACACAACTCATTCCTATAAAGATACATTCAAACTCACAAAAGGTGCTCAGCTCGGGCTGAAAATGCATTTAAAGCAATAAAAACTCAAATTGAGTGTCACGCCTAAACCAAAGGACTTATGCACACACTTCAACATGTATTTAGTTCAGGATGACCACCTGAAGCCTAAATGAGCATTAATTTGACCACGCAACTCATTCCTATGAAGATACATTCAAACTCACAAAACGTGCTCAACTCGGGCTGAAAATGCATTTAAAGCAATAAAAACTCAAATTGAGTGTCACACCTAAACCAAAGGACTTATGCACACACTTCAACGTGTATTTTGTTCAGGATGACCTCCTGAAACCCATATGAGCATTAATTTGACCACACAACTCATTCCTATGAAGATACATTCAAACTCACAAAACGTGCTCAGCTCGGGCTGAAAATGCATTTAAAGCAATAAAACTCAAATTGAGTGTCACACCTAAACCAAAGGACTTATTCACACACTTCAACATGTATTTTGTTCAGGATGACCTCCTGAAGCCCATATGAGCATTAATTTGACCACACAACTCATTCCTATGAAGATACATTCAAACTCACAAAACGTGCTCAGCTCGGGCTGAAAATGCATTTAAAGCAATAAAAACTCAAATTGAGTGTCACGCCTAAACCAAAGGACTTATGCACACTTTTCAAGATGTATTTTGTTCAGGATGACCTCCTGAAGCCTAAATAAGCAATAATTTCACCACACAACTCATTCCTATGAAGATACATTCAAAGTCAGAAAGCGCGCTCAGCTCGGGCTGAAAATGCATTCAATTTAAAGCAATAAAAACTCAAATTGAGTGTCACGCCTAAACCAAAGGACTTATTCACACACTTCAACATGTATTTAGTTCAGGATGACCACCTGAAGCCTAAATGAGCATTAATTTGACCACACAACTCATTCCTATGAAGATACATTCAAACTCACAAAACGTGCTCAGCTCCGGCTGAAAATGCATTTAAAGCAATAAAAACTCAAATTGAGTGTCACACCTAAACCAAAGGACTTATGCACACACTTCAACATGTATCCTGAAGCCCATATAAGCATTAATTTGACTACACAACTCATTCCTATGAAGATACATTCAAACTCACAAAACGTGCTCAGCTCGGGCTGAAAATGCATTTAAAGCAATAAAAACTCAAATTGAGTGTCACACCTAAACCAAAGGACTTATGCACACACTTCAACATGTATTTTGTTCAGGATGACCTCCTGAAGCCTAAATGAGCATTAATTTGACCACACAACTCATTCCTATGAAGATATTTTCAAACTCACAAAACGTGCTCAACTCGGGCTGAAAATGCATTTAAAGCAATAAAAACTCAAATTGAGTGTCACGCCTAAACCAAAGGACTTATGCACACACTTCAACATGTATTTTGTTCAGGATGACCTCCTGAAGCCTAAATAAGCATTAATTTGACCACACAACTCATTCCTATGAAGATACATTCAAACTCACAAAACGCGCTCAGCTCGGGCTGAAAATGCATTTAAAGCAATAAAAACTCAAATTGAGTGTCACACCTAAACCAAAGGACTTATGCACACACGTCAACATGTATTTTGTTCAGGATGACCACCTGAAGCCTAAATGAGCATTAATTTGACCACACAACTCATTCCTATGAAGATACATTCAAACTCACAAAACATGCTCAGCTCGGGCTGAAAATGCATTTAAAGCAATAAAAACTCAAATTGAATGTCACGCCTAAACCAAAGGACTTATGCACACACTTCAACATGTATTTTGTTCAGGATGACCACCTGAAGCCTAAATGAGCATTAATTTGACCACACAACTCATTCTATGAAGATACATTCAAACTCACAAAACATGCTCAGCTCGGGCTGAAAATGCATTTAAAGCAATAAAAACTCAAATTGAATGTCACGCCTAAACCAAAGGACTTATGCCCACACTTCAACATGTATTTAGTTCAGGATGACCACCTGAAGCCTAAATGAGCATTAATTTGACCACACAACTCATTCCTATGAAGATACATTCAAACTCACAAAACGTGCTCAGCTCGGGCTGAAAATGCATTTAAAGGAATAAAAGCTCAAATTGAGTGTCACGCCTAAACCAAAGGACTTATGCACACACTTCAACATGTATTTTGTTCAGGATGACCTCCTGAAGCCCATATGAGCATTAATTTGACCACACAACTCATTCCTATGAAGATACATTCAAACACACAAAACGTGCTCAGCTCGGCCTGAAAATGCATTTAAAGCAATAAAAACTCAAATTGAGTGTCACACCTAAACCAAAGGACTTATGCACACACGTCAACATGTATTTTGTTCAGGATGACCACCTGAAGCCTAAATGAGCAATAATTTGACCACACAACTCATTCCTATGAAGATACATTCAAACTCAAAAAACGTGCTCAGCTCGGGCTGAAAATGCATTTAAAGCAATAAAAACTCAAATTGAGTGTCACAACTAAACCAAAGGACTTATGCACACACTTCAACATGTATTTTGTTCAGGATGACCTCCTGAAGCACATATGAGCATTAATTTGACCACACAACTCATTCCTATGAAGATACATTCAAACTCACAAAACGTGCTCAGCTCGGGCTGAAAATGCATTTAAAGCAATAAAAACTCAAATTGAGTGTCACGCCTAAACCAAAGGACTTATGCACACACTTCAACATGTATTTTGTTCACGATGACCACCTGAAGCCTAAATGAGCATTAATTTGACCACACAACTCATTCCTATGAAGATACATTCAAACTCACAAAACACGCTCAACTCGGGCTGAAAATGCATTTAAAGCAATAAAAGCTCAAATTGAGTGTCACGCCTAAACCAAAGGACTTATGCACACACTTCAACATGTATTTTGTTCAGGATGACCTCCTGAAGCCCATATGAGCATTAATTTGACCACACAACTCATTCCTATGAAGATACATTCAAACTCACAAAACGCGCTCAGCTCGGGCTGAAAATGCATTTAAAGCAATAAAAACTCAAATTGAGTGTCACGCCTAAACCAAAGGACTTATGCACACACTACAACATGTATTTTGTTCAGGGTGACCTCCTGAAGCCTAAATAAGCATTAATTTGACCACACAACTCATTCCTATGAAGATACATTCAAACTCACAAAACGCGCCCAGCTCGGGCTGAAAATGCATTTAAAGCAATAAAAACTCAAATTGAGTGTCACACCTAAACCAAAGGACTTATGCACACACTTCAACATGTATTTTGTTCAGGATGACATCCTGAAGCCCATATGAGCATTAATTTGACTACACAACTCATTCCTATGAAGATACATTCAAACTCACAAAACGTGCTCAGCTCGGGCTGAAAATGCATTTAAAGCAATTAAAACTCAAATTGAGTGTCATACCTAAACCAAAGGACTTATGCACACACTTCAACATGTATTTTGCTCAGGATGACCTCGTGAAGCCCATATGAGCATTAGTTTGACTACACAACTCATTCCTATAAAGATACATTCAAACTCACAAAACGTGCTCAGCTCGGGCTGAAAATGCATTTAAAGCAATAAAAACTCAAATTGAGTGTCACGCCTAAACCAAAGGACTTATGCACACACTTCAACATGTATTTAGTTCAGGATGACCACCTGAAGCCTAAATGAGCATTAATTTGACCACGCAACTCATTCCTATGAAGATACATTCAAACTCACAAAACGTGCTCAACTCGGGCTGAAAATGCATTTAAAGCAATAAAAACTCAAATTGAGTGTCACACCTAAACCAAAGGACTTATGCACACACTTCAACGTGTATTTTGTTCAGGATGACCTCCTGAAACCCATATGAGCATTAATTTGACCACACAACTCATTCCTATGAAGATACATTCAAACTCACAAAACGTGCTCAGCTCGGGCTGAAAATGCATTTAAAGCAATAAAACTCAAATTGAGTGTCACACCTAAACCAAAGGACTTATTCACACACTTCAACATGTATTTTGTTCAGGATGACCTCCTGAAGCCCATATGAGCATTAATTTGACCACACAACTCATTCCTATGAAGATACATTCAAACTCACAAAACGTGCTCAGCTCGGGCTGAAAATGCATTTAAAGCAATAAAAACTCAAATTGAGTGTCACGCCTAAACCAAAGGACTTATGCACACTTTTCAAGATGTATTTTGTTCAGGATGACCTCCTGAAGCCTAAATCAGCAATAATTTCACCACACAACTCATTCCTATGAAGATACATTCAAAGTCAGAAAGCGCGCTCAGCTCGGGCTGAAATGCATTCAATTTTAAGCAATAAAAACTCAAATTGAGTGTCACGCCTAAACCAAAGGACTTATTCACACACTTCAACATGTATTTAGTTCAGGATGACCACCTGAAGCCTAAATGAGCATTAATTTGACCACACAACTCATTCCTATGAAGATACATTCAAACTCACAAAACGTGCTCAGCTCCGGCTGAAAATGCATTTAAAGCAATAAAAACTCAAATTGAGTGTCACACCTAAACCAAAGGACTTATGCACACACTTCAACATGTATCCTGAAGCCCATATGAGCATTAATTTGACTACACAACTCATTCCTATGAAGATACATTCAAACTCACAAAACGTGCTCAGCTCGGGCTGAAAATGCATTTAAAGCAATAAAAACTCAAATTGAGTGTCACACCTAAACCAAAGGACTTATGCACACACTTCAACATGTATTTTGTTCAGGATGACCTCCTGAAGCCTAAATGAGCATTAATTTGACCACACAACTCATTCCTATGAAGATATTTTCAAACTCACAAAACGTGCTCAACTCGGGCTGAAAATGCATTTAAAGCAATAAAAACTCAAATTGAGTGTCACGCCTAAACCAAAGGACTTATGCACACACTTCAACATGTATTTTGTTCAGGATGACCTCCTGAAGCCTAAATAAGCATTAATTTGACCACACAACTCATTCCTATGAAGATACATTCAAACTCACAAAACGCGCTCAGCTCGGGCTGAAAATGCATTTAAAGCAATACAAACTCAAATTGAGTGTCACACCTAAACCAAAGGACTTATGCACACACGTCAACATGTATTTTGTTCAGGATGACCACCTGAAGCCTAAATGAGCATTAATTTGACCACACAACTCATTCCTATGAAGATACATTCAAACTCACAAAACATGCTCAGCTCGGGCTGAAAATGCATTTAAAGCAATAAAAACTCAAATTGAATGTCACGCCTAAACCAAAGGACTTATGCACACACTTCAACATGTATTTTGTTCAGGATGACCACCTGAAGCCTAAATGAGCATTAATTTGACCACACAACTCATTCTATGAAGATACATTCAAACTCACAAAACATGCTCAGCTCGGGCTGAAAATGCATTTAAAGCAATAAAAACTCAAATTGAATGTCACGCCTAAACCAAAGGACTTATGCCCACACTTCAACATGTATTTAGTTCAGGATGACCACCTGAAGCCTAAATGAGCATTAATTTGACCACACAACTCATTCTATGAAGATACATTCAAACTTACAAAACGTGCTCAGCTCCGGCTGAAAATGCATTTAAAGCAATAAAAACTCAAATTGAGTGTCACGCCTAAACCAAAGGACTTATGCCCACACTTCAACATGTATTTAGTTCAGGATGACCACCTGAAGCCTAAATGAGCATTAATTTGACCACACAACTCATTCCTATGAAGATACATTCAAACTCACAAAACGTGCTCAGCTCGGGCTGAAAATGCATTTAAAGGAATAAAAGCTCAAATTGAGTGTCACGCCTAAACCAAAGGACTTATGCACACACTTCAACATGTATTTTGTTCAGGATGACCTCCTGAAGCCCATATGAGCATTAATTTGACCACACAACTCATTCCTATGAAGATACATTCAAACACACAAAACGTGCTCAGCTCGGGCTGAAAATGCATTTAAAGCAATAAAAACTCAAATTGAGTGTCACGCCTAAACCAAAGGACTTATGCACACACTTCAACATGTATTTTGTTCAGGATGACCTCCTGAAGCCTAAATAAGCATTAATTTGACCACACAACTCATTTCTATGACGATACATTCAAACTCACAAAACGCGCTCAGCTCGGGCTGAAAATGCATTTAAAGCAATAAAAACTCAAATTGAGTGTCACACCTAAACCAAAGGACTTATGCACACACATCAACATGTATTTAGTTCAGGATGACCACCTGAAGCCTAAATGAGCATTAATTTGACCACACAACTCATTCCTATGAAGATACATTCAAACTCACAAAACGTGCTCAGCTCGGGCTGAAAATGCATTTAAAGCAATAAAAACTCAAATTGAGTGTCACACCTAAACCAAAGGACTTATGCACACACTTCAACATGTATTTTGTTCAGGATGACCCTCTGAACCCCATATGAGCATTAATTTGACTACACAACTCATTCCTATGAAGATACATTTAAACTCACAAAACTTGCTTAGCTCGGGCTGAAAATGCATTTAAAGCAATAAAAACTCAAATTGAGTGTCACGCCTAAACCAAAGGACTTATGCACACACTTCAACATGTATTTTGTTCAGGATGACCACCTGACGCCTAAATGAGCATTAATTTGACCACACAACTCATTCCTATGAAGATACATTCAAACTCACAAAACGTGCTCAGCTCGGGCTGAAAATGCATTTAAAGCAATAAAAACTCAAATTGAGTGTCACGCCTAAACCAAAGGACTTATGCACACACTTCAACATGTATTTTGTTCAGGATGACCTCCTGAAGCCTAAATCAGCAATAATTTGACCACACAACTCATTCCTATGAAGATACATTCAAAGTCAGAAAGCGCGCTCAGCTCGGGCTGAAAATGCATTTAATTTAAAGCAATAAAAACTCAAATTGAGTCTCACGCCTAAACCAAAGGACTTATGCACACACTTCAACATGTATTTAGTTCAGGATGACCACCTGAAGCCTAAATGAGCATTAATTTGACCACACAACTCATTCCTATGAAGATACATTCAAACTCACAAAACGTGCTCAGCTCGGGCTGAAAATGCATTTAAAGCAATAAAAACTCAAATTGAGTGTCACACCTAAACCAAAGGACTTATGCACACACTTCAACATGTATTTTGTTCAGGATGACCTCCTGAAGCCCATATGAGCATTAATTTGACTACACAACTCATTCCTATGAAGATACATTCAAACTCACAAAACGTGCTCAGCTCGGGCTGAAAATGCATTTAAAGCAATAAAAACTCAAATTGAGTGTCACGCCTAAACCAAAGGACTTATGCACACACTTCAACATGTATTTTGTTCAGGATGACCTCCTGAAGCCTAAATAAGCATTAATTTGACCACACAACTCATTCCTATGAAGATACATTCAAACTCACAAAACGCGCTCAGCTCGGGCTGAAAATGCATTTAAAGCAATAAAAACTCAAATTTAGTGTCACACCTAAACCAAAGGACTTATGCACACACTTCAACATGTATTTAGTTCAGGATGACATCCTGAAGCCCATATGAGCATTAATTTGACTACACAACTCATTCCTATGAAGATACATTCAAACTCACAAAACGTGCTCAACTCGGGCTGAAAATGGTTTTAAAGCAATAAAAACTCAAATTGAGTGTCACGCCTAAACCAAAGGACTTATGCACACACTTCAACATGTATTTTGTTCAGGATGACCTCCTGAAGCCCATATGAGCATTAATTTGACTACACAACTCATTCCTATGAAGATACATTCAAACTCACAAAACGTGCTCAGCTCGGGCTGAAAATGCATTTAAAGCAATAAAAACTCAAATTGAGTTCACGCCTAAACCAAAGGACTTATGCACACACTTCAACATGTATTTTGTTCAGGATGACCACCTGACGCCTAAATGAGCATTAATTTGACCACACAACTCATTCCTATGAAGATACATTCAAAGTCAGAAAGCGCGCTCAGCTCGGGCTGAAAATGCATTTAATTTAAAGCAATAAAAACTCAAATTGAGTGTCACGCCTAAACCAAAGGACTTATGCACACACTTCAACATGTATTTAGTTCAGGATGACCACCTGAAGCCTAAATGAGCATTAATTTGACTACACAACTCATTCCTATGAAGATACATTCAAACTCACAAAACGTGCTCAGCTCGGGCTGAAAATGCATTTAAAGCAATAAAAACTCAAATTGAGTGTCACACCTAAACCAAAGGACTTATGCACACACTTCAACATGTATTTTGTTCAGGATGACCTCCTGAAGCCCATATGAGCAATAATTTGACTACACAACTCATTCCTATAAAGATACATTCAAACTCACAAAACGTGCTCAGCTCGGGCTGAAAATGCATTTAAAGCAATAAAAACTCAAATTGAGTGTCACGCCTAAACCAAAGGACTTATGCACACACTTCAACATGTATTTAGTTCAGGATGACCACCTGAAGCCTAAATGAGCATTAATTTGACCACACAACTCATTCCTATGAAGATACATTCAAACTCACAAAACGTGCTCAACTCGGGCTGAAAATGCATTTAAAGCAATAAAAACTCAAATTGAGTGTCACGCCTAAACCAAAGGACTTATGCACACACTTCAACATGTATTTTGTTCAGGATGACCTCCTGAAGCCCATATGAGCATTAATTTGACCACACAACTCATTCCTATGAAGATACATTCAAACACACAAAACGTGCTCAGCTCGGCCTGAAAATGCATTTAAAGCAATAAAAACTCAAATTGAGTGTCACACCTAAACCAAAGGACTTATGCACACACTTCAACATGTATTTTGTTCAGGATGACCTCCTGAAGCCCATATGAGCATTAATTTGACTACACAACTCATTCCTATGAAGATACATTCAAACTCACAAAACGTGCTCAGCTCGGGCTGAAAATGCATTTAAAGCAATAAAAACTCAAATTGAGTGTCACGCCTAAACCAAAGGACTTATGCACACACTTCAACATGTATTTTGTTCAGGATGACCTCCTGAAGTCTAAATCAGCAATAATTTGACCACACAACTCATTCCTATGAAGATACATTCAAAGTCAGAAAGCGTGCTCAGCTCGGGCTGAAAATGCATTTAATTTAAAGCAATAAAAACTCAAATTGAGTGTCACGCCTAAACCAAAGGACTTATGCACACACTTCAACATGTATTTAGTTCAGGATGACCACCTGAAGCCTAAATGAGCATTAATTTGACCACACAACTCATTCCTATGAAGATACATTCAAACTCACAAAACGTGCTCAGCTCGGGCTGAAAATGCATTCAAAGCAATAAAAACTCAAATTGAGTGTCACGCCTAAACCAAAGGACTTATGCACACACTTCAACATGTATTTTGTTCAGGATGACCTTCTGAAGCCCATATGAGCATTAATTTGACTACACAACTCATTCCTATGAAGATACATTCAAACTCACAAAACGTGCTCAGCTCGGGCTGAAAATGCATTTTAAGCAATAAAAACTCAAATTGAGTGTCACGCCTAAACCAAAGGACTTATGCACACACTTGAACATGTATTTTGTTCAGGATGACCTCCTGAAGTCTAAATAAGCATTAATTTGACCACACAACTCATTCCTATGAAGATACATTCAAACTCACAAAACGTGCTCAACTCGGGCTGAAAATGCATTTAAAGCAATAAAAACTCAAATTGAGTGTCACACCTAAACCAAAGGACTTATGCACACACTTCAACGTGTATTTTGTTCAGGATGACCTCCTGAAGCCCATATGAGCATTAATTTGACCACACAACTCATTCCTATGAAGATACATTCAAACTCACAAAACGTGCTCAGCTCGGGCTGAAAATGCATTTAAAGCAATAAAAACTCAAATTGAGTGTCACGCCTAAACCAAAGGACTTATGCACACTTTTCAACATGTATTTTGTTCAGGATGACCTCCTGAAGCCTAAATCAGCAATAATTTCACCACACAACTCATTCCTATGAAGATACATTCAAAGTCAGAAAGCGCGCTCAGCTCGGGCTGAAAATGCATTCAATTTAAAGCAATAAAAACTCAAATTGAGTGTCACGCCTAAACCAAAGGACTTATTCACACACTTCAACATGTATTTAGTTCAGGATGACCACCTGAAGCCTAAATGAGCATTAATTTGACCACACAACTCATTCCTATGAAGATACATTCAAACTCACAAAACGTGCTCAGCTCGGGCTGAAAATGCATTTAAAGCAATAAAAACTCAAATTGAGTGTCACGCCTAAACCAAAGGACTTATGCACACACTTCAACATGTATTTTGTTCAGGATGACCTCCTGAAGCCTAAATAAGCATTAATTTGACCACACAACTCATTCTTTTGAAGATACATTCAAACTCACAAAACGCGCTCAGCTCGGGCTGAAAATGCATTTAAAGCAATAAAAACTCAAATTGAGTGTCACACCTAAACCAAAGGACTTATGCACACACTTCAACGTGTATTTTGTTCAGGATGACCTCCTGAAGCCCATATGAGCATTAATTTGACCACACAACTCATTCCTATGAAGATACATTCAAACTCACAAAACGTGCTCAGCTCGGGCTGAAAATGCATTTAAAGCAATAAAACTCAAATTGAGTGTCACACCTAAACCAAAGGACTTATTCACACACTTCAACATGTATTTTGTTCAGGATGACCTCCTGAAGCCCATATGAGCATTAATTTGACCACACAACTCATTCCTATGAAGATACATTCAAAGTCAGAAAGCGCGCTCAGCTCGGGCTGAAAATGCATTTAATTTAAAGCAATAAAAACTCAAATTGAGTGTCACACCTAAACCAAAGGACTTATGCACGCACGTCAACATGTATTTTGTTCAGGATGACCACCTGAAGCCTAAATGAGCATTTATTTGACCACACAACTCATTCCTATGAAGATACATTCAAACTCACAAAACATGGTCAGCTCGGGCTGAAAATGCATTTAAAGCAATAAAAACTCAAATTGAATGTCACGCCTAAACCAAAGGACTTATGCACACACTTCAACATGTATTTTGTTCAGGATGACCACCTGAAGCCTAAATGAGCATTAATTTGACCACACAACTCATTCTATGAAGATACATTCAAACTCACAAAACGTGCTCAGCTTGGGCTGAAAATGCATTTAAAGCAATAAAAACTCAAATTGAGTGTCACACCTAAACCAAAGGACTTATGCCCACACTTCAACATGTATTTAGTTCAGGATGACCACCTGAAGCCTAAATGAGCATTAATTTGACCACACAACTCATTCCTATGAAGATACATTCAAACTCACAAAACGTGCTCAGCTCGGGCTGAAAATGCATTTAAAGCAATAAAAACTCAAATTGAGTGTCACGCCTAAATCAAAGGACTTATGCACACACTTCAACATGTATTTTGTTCAGGATGACCACCTGAAGCCTAAATGAGCATTAATTTGACCACATAACTCATTCAATGAAGATACATTTAAACTCACAAAACGTGCTCAGCTCGGGCTGAAAATGCATTTAAAGCAATAAAAACTCAAATTGAGTGTCACGCCTAAACCAAAGGACTTATGCACACACTTCAACATGTATTTTGTTCAGGATGACCTCCTGAAGCCTAAATCAGCAATAATTTGACCACACAACTCATTCCTATGAAGATACATTCAAAGTCAGAAAGCGCGCTCAGCTCGGGCTGAAAATGCATTTAAAGCAATAAAAACTCAAATTGAGTGTCACACCTAAACCAAAGGACTTATGCACACACTTCAACATGTATTTAGTTCAGGATGACCACCTGAAGCCTAAATGAGCATTAATTTGACCACACAACTCATTCCTATGAAGATACATTCAAACTCACAAAACATGCTCAGCTCGGGCTAAAAATGCATTTAAAGCAATAAAAACTCAAATTGAATGTCACGCCTAAACCAAAGGACTTATGCACACACTTCAACATGTATTTTGTTCAGGATTACCACCTGAAGCCTAAATGAGCATTAATTTGACCACACAACTCATTTTATGAAGATACATTCAAACTCACAAAACGTGCTCAGCTCGGGCTGAAAATGCATTTAAAGCAATAAAAACTCAAATTGAGTGTCACGCCTAAACCAAAGGACTTATGCACACACTTCAACATGTATTTTGTTCAGGATGACCTCCTGAAGCCTAAATGAGCAATAATTTGACCACACAACTCATTCCTATGAAGATACATTCAAACTCAAAAAACGTGCTCAGCTCGGGCTGAAAATGTATTTAAAGCAATAAAAACTCAAATTGAGTGTCACGCCCAAACCAAAGGACTTATGCACTCACTTCAACATGTATTTTGTTCAGGATGACCTCCTGAAGCCCATATGAGCATTAATTTGACCACACAACTCATTCCTATGAAGATACATTCAAACTCACAAAACGTGCTCAGCTCGGGCTGAAAATGCATTTAAAGCAATAAAAACTCAAATTGAGTGTCACGCCTAAACCAAAGGACTTATGCACACACTTCAACATGTATTTTGCTCAGGATGACCTCCTGAAGCCCATATGGGCATTAATTTGACCACACAACTCATTCCTATGAAGATACATTCAAACACACAAAACGTGCTCAGCTCGGCCTGAAAATGCATTTAAAGCAATAAAAACTCAAATTAAGTGTCAAGCCTAAACCAAAGGACTTATGCACACACTTCAACATGTATTTTGTTCAGGATGACCTCCTGAAGCCTAAATCAGCAATAATTTGACCACACAACTCATTCCTATTAAGATACATTCAAAGTCAGAAAGCGCGCTCAGCTCGGGCTGAAAATGCATTTAATTTAAAGCATTAAAAACTCAAATTGAGTGTCACGCCTAAACCAAAGGACTTATGCACACACTTCAACATGTATTTAGTTCAGGATGACCACCTGAAGCCTAAATGAGCATTAATTTGACCACACAACTCATTCCTATGAAGATACATTCAAACTCACAAAACGTGCTCAGCTTGGGCTGAAAATCCATTTAAAGCAATAAAAACTCAAATTGAGTGTCACGCCTAAACCAAAGGACTTATGCACACACTTCAACATGTATTTAGTTCAGGATGACCACCTGAAGCCTAAATGAGCATTAATTTGACCACACAACTCATTCCTATGAAGATACATTCAAACTCACAAAACGTGCTCAACTCGGGCTGAAAATGCATTTAAAGCAATAAAAACTCAAATTGAGTGTCACGCCAAAACCAAAGGACTTATGCACACACTTCAACATGTATTTAGTTCAGGATGACATCCTGAAGCCCATATGAGCATTAATTTGACTACACAACTCATTCCTATGAAGATACATTCAAACTCACAAAACGTGCTCAGCTCGGGCTGAAAATGCATTTAAAGCAATAAAAACTCAAATTGAGTGTCACGCCTAAACCAAAGGACTTATGCAAACACTTCAACATGTATTTAGTTCAGGATGACCACCTGAAGCCTAAATGAGCATTAATTTGACCACACAACTCATTCCTATGAAGATACATTCAAACTAACAAAACGTGCTCAACTCGGGCTGAAAATGCATTTAAAGGAATAAAAGCTCAAATTGAGTGTCACGCCTGAACCAAAGGACTTATGCACACACTTCAACATGTATTTTGTTCAGGATGACCTCCTGAAGCCCATATGAGCATTAATTTGACCACACAACTCATTCCTATGAAGATACATTGAAACTCACAAAACGTGCTCAGCTCGGGCTGAAAATGCATTTAAAGCAATAAAAACTCAAATTGAGTGTCACGCCTAAACCAAAGGACTTATGCACACACTTCAACATGTGTTTTGTTCAGGATGACCTCCTGAAGCCTAAATGAGCAATAATTTGACCACACAACTCATTCCTATGAAGATACATTCAAACTCAAAAAACGTGCTCAGCTCGGGCTGAAAATGCATTTAAAGCAATAAAAACTCAAATTGAGTGTCAAAACTAAACCAAAGGACTTATGCACACACTTCAACATGTATTTTGTTCAGGATGACCTCCTGAAGCCTAAATAGGCATTCATTTGACCACACAACTCATTCTTTTGAAGATACATTCAAACTCACAAAACGCGCTCAGCTCGGGCTGAAAATGCATTTAAAGCAATAAAAACTCAAATTGAGTGTCACGCCTAAACCAAAGGACTTATGCACACACTTCAACATGTATTTTGTTCACGATGACCACCTGAAGCCTAAATGAGCATTAATTTGACCACACAACTCATTCCTATGAAGATACATTCAAACTCACAAAACGCGCTCAACTCGGGCTGAAAATGCATTTAAAGCAATAAAAGCTCAAATTGAGTGTCACGCCTAAACCAAAGGACTTATGCACACACTTCAACATGTATTTTGTTCAGGATGACCTCCTGAAGCCCATATGAGCATTAATTTGACCACACAACTCATTCCTATGAAGATACATTCAAACTCACAAAACGCGCTCAGCTCGGGCTGAAAATGCATTTAAAGCAATAAAAACTCAAATTGAGTGTCACGCCTAAAACAAAGGACTTATGCACACACTACAACATGTATTTTGTTCAGGGTGACCTCCTGAAGCCTAAATAAGCATTAATTTGACCACACAACTCATTCCTATGAAGATACATTCAAACTCACAAAATGCACTCAGCTCGGGCTGAAAATGCATTTAAAGCAATAAAAACTCAAATTGAGTGTCACACCTAAACCAAAGGACTTATGCACACACTTCAACATGTATTTTGTTCAGGATGACATCCTGAAGCCCATATGAGCATTAATTTGACTACACAACTCATTCCTATGAAGATACATTCAAACTCACAAAACGTGCTCAGCTCGGGCTGAAAATGCATTTAAAGGAAATTAAAACTCAAATTGAGTGTCACACCTAAACCAAAGGACTTATGCACACACTTCAACATGTATTTTGCTCAGGATGACCTCGTGAAGCCCATATGAGCATTAGTTTGACTACACAACTCATTCCTATAAAGATACATTCAAACTCACAAAACGTGCTCAGCTCGGGCTGAAAATGCATTTAAAGCAATAAAAACTCAAATTGAGTGTCACGCCTAAACCAAAGGACTTATGCACACACTTCAACATGTATTTTGTTCAGGATGACCTCCTGAAGCCTAAATGAGCAATAATTTGACCACACAACTCATTCCTATGAAGATACATTCAAAGTCAGAAAGCGCGCTCAGCTCGGGCTGAAAATGCATTTAAAGCAATAAAAACTCAAATTGAGTGTCACGCCTAAACCAAAGGACTTATGCACACACTTCAACATGTATTTTGTTCAGGATGACCACCTGACGCCTAAATGAGCATTAATTTGACCACACAACTCATTCCTATGAAGATACATTCAAACTCACAAAACGTGCTCAGCTCGGGCTGAAAATGCATTTAAAGCAATAAAAACTCAAATTGAGTGTCACGCCTAAACCAAAGGACTTATGCACACACTTCAACATGTATTTTGTTCAGGATGACCTCCTGAAGCCCATATGAGCATTAATTTGACCACACAACTCATTCCTATGAAGATACATTCAAACTCACAAAACGTGCTCAGCTCGGGCTGAAAATGCATTTAAAGCAATAAAAACTCAAATTGAGTGTCACGCCTAAACCAAAGGACTTATGCACACACTTCAACATGTATTTTGTTATGGATGACCACCTGAAGCCTAAATGAGCATTAATTTGACCACACAACTCATTCCTATGAAGATACATTCAAACTCACAAAACGTGCTCAGCTCGGGCTGAAAATGCATTTAAAGCAATAAAAACTCAAATTGAGTGTCACGCCTAAACCAAAGGACTTATGCACACACTTCAACATGTATTTTGTTCAGGATGACCTCCTGAAGCCTAAATGAGCAATAATTTGACCACACAACTCATTCCTATGAAGATACATTCAAAGTCAGAAAGCGCGCTCAGCTCGGGCTGAAAATGCATTTAAAGCAATAAAAACTCAAATTGAGTGTCACGCCTAAACCAAAGGACTTATGCACACACTTCAACATGTATTTTGTTCAGGATGACCACCTGAAGCCTAAATGAGCATTAATTTGACCACACAACTCATTCTATGAAGATACATTCAAACTCACAAAACGTGCTCAGCTCGGGCTGAAAATGCATTTAAAGCAATAAAAACTCAAAATGAGTGTCAAGCCTAAACCAAAGGACTTATGCACACACTTCAACATGTATTTTGTTCAGGATGACCACCTGAAGCCTAAATGAGCATTAATTTGACCACACAACTCATTCCTATGAAGATAGATTCAAAGTCACAAAACGTGCTCAACTCGGGCTGAAAATGCATTTAAAAAAATAAAAACTCAAATTGAGTGTCACGCCTAAACCAAAGGACTTATGCACACACTTCAACATGTATTTTGTTCAGGATGACCTCCTGAAGCCCATATGAGCATTAATTTGACCACACAACTCATTCCTATGAAGATACATTCAAAGTCACAAAACGTGCTCAACTCGGGCTGAAAATGCATTTAAAGCAATAAAAACTCAAATTGAATGTCACGCCTAAACCAAAGGGCTTATGGACACACTTCAACATGTATTTAGTTCAGGATGTCCTCCTGAAGCCTAAATGAGCATTAATTTGACTACACAACTCATTCCTATGAAGATACATTCAAACTCACAAAACGTGCTCAGCTCGGGCTGAAAATGCATTTAAAGCAATAAAAACTCAAAATGAGTGTCACGCCTAAACCAAAGGACTTATGCACACAATTCAACATGTATTTTGTTCAGGATGACCTCCTGAAGCCCATATGAGCATTAATTTGACCACACAACTCATTCCTATGAAGATACATTCAAACTCACAAAACGTGCTCAGCTCGGGCTGAAGATGCATTTAAAGCAATAAAAACTCTAATTGAGTGTCACGCCTAAACCAAAGGACTTATGCACACACTTCAACATGTATTTTGTTATGGATGACCACCTGAAGCCTAAATGAGCATTAATTTGACCACACAACTCATTCTATGAAGATACATTCAAACTCACAAAACGTGCTCAGCTCGGGCTGAAAATGCATTTAAAGCAATAAAAACTCAAAATGAGTGTCACGCCTAAACCAAAGGACTTATGCACACACTTCAACATGTATTTTGTTCAGGATGACCACCTGAAGCCTAAATGAGCATTAATTTGACCACACAACTCATTTTATGAAGATACATTCAAACTCACAAAACGTGCTCAGCTCGGGCTGAAAATGCATTTAAAGCAATAAAAACTCAAAATGAGTGTCACGCCTAAACCAAAGGACTTATGCACACACTTCAACATGTATTTTGTTCAGGATGACCACCTGAAGCCTAAATGAGCATTAATTTGACCACACAACTCATTCCTATGAAGATACATTCAAAGTCACAAAACGTGCTCAACTCGGGCTGAAAATGCATTTAAAGCAATAAAAACTCAAATTGAGTGTCACGCCTAAACCAAAGGACTTATGCACACACTTCAACATGTATTTTGTTCAGGATGACCTCCTGAAGCCCATATGAGCATTAATTTGACCACACAACTCATTCCTATGAAGATACATTCAAAGTCACAAAACGTGCTCAACTCGGGCTGAAAATGCATTTAAAGCAATAAAAACTCAAATTGAATGTCACGCCTAAACCAAAGGGCTTATGGACACACTTCAACATGTATTTAGTTCAGGATGTCCTCCTGAAGCCTAAATGAGCATTAATTTGACTACACAACTCATTCCTATGAAGATACATTCAAACTCACAAAACGTGCTCAGCTCGGGCTGAAAATGCATTTAAAGCAATAAAAACTCAAAATGAGTGTCACGCCTAAACCAAAGGACTTATGCACACAATTCAACATGTATTTTGTTCAGGATGACCTCCTGAAGCCCATATGAGCATTAATTTGACCACACAACTCATTCCTATGAAGATACATTCAAACTCACAAAACGTGCTCAGCTCGGGCTGAAAATGCATTTAAAGCAATAAAAACTCTAATTGAGTGTCACGCCTAAACCAAAGGACTTATGCACACACTTCAACATGTATTTTGTTATGGATGACCACCTGAAGCCTAAATGAGCATTAATTTGACCACACAACTCATTCCTATGAAGATACATTCAAACTCACAAAACGTGCTCAGCTCGGGCTGAAAATGCATTTAAAGCAATAAAAACTCAAATTGAGTGTCACGCCTAAACCAAAGGACTTATGCACACACTTCAACATGTATTTTGTTCAGGATGACCTCCTGAAGCCTAAATGAGCAATAATTTGACCACACAACTCATTCCTATGAAGATACATTCAAAGTCAGAAAGCGCGCTCAGCTCGGGCTGAAAATGCATTTAAAGCAATAAAAACTCAAATTGAGTGTCACGCCTAAACCAAAGGACTTATGCACACACTTCAACATGTATTTTTTTCAGGATGACCACCTGAAGCCTAAATGAGCATTAATTTGACCACACAACTCATTCTATGAAGATACATTCAAACTCACAAAACGTGCTCAGCTCGGGCTGAAAATGCATTTAAAGCAATAAAAACTCAAAATGAGTGTCACGCCTAAACCAAAGGACTTATGCACACACTTCAACATGTATTTTGTTCAGGATGACCTCCTCAAGCCTAAATGAGCAATAATTTGACCACACAACTCATTCCTATGAAGATACATTCAAACTCAAAAAACGTGCTCAGCTCGGGCTGAAAATGCATTTAAAGCAATAAAAACTCAAATTGAGTGTCACACCTAAACCAAAGGACTTATGCACACACTTCAACATGTATTTTGTTCAGGATGACCTCCTGAAGCCCATATGAGCATTAATTTGACCACACAACTCATTCCTATGAAGATACATTCAAACTCACAAAACGTGCTCAGCTCGGGCTGAAAATGCATTTAAAGCAATAAAAACTCAAATTGAGTGTCACGCCTAAACCAAAGGACTTATGCACACACTTCAACATGTATTTAGTTCAGGATGACCACCTGAAGCCTAAATGAGCATTAATTTGACCACACAACTCATTCCTATGAAGATACATTCAAACTCACAAAACGTGCTCAGCTCAGGCTGAAACTGCATTTAAAGCAATAAAAAATCAAATTGAGTGTCACGCCTAAACCAAAGGACTTATGCACACACTTCAACATATATTTTGTTCAAGATGTCCTCTTGAAGCCTAAATATGCATTAATATGATCACACATCTCATTCCTATGAAGATACATTCAAACTCAGAACACGTGCTCAGCTCCGCCCGAAACTGCACTTAAAGCAATAAAAACTGAAATTGAGTATAGTCATGGTACCCGCGTTGAGTTATAATTAATTCAAGAACAAAGAGAAATTGAATAATTGGTTCAAGAGTACAGTTATACTGTCATATAAATGTAAAATGGTTTCAGGCCTCAGAGACAATAACGGACTTTGGTCAGTAGAGGGCAACATAGACCATAACATGAATCAAGACACATTTTGAAAACTTGTTCCACTCGGCCTGAAAATGCATTTAAAGCAATAAAAACTCAAATTGAGTGTCACGCCTAAACCAAAGGACTTATGCACACACTTCAACATGTATTTTGTTCAGGATGACCACCTGAAGCCTAAATGAGCATTCATTTGACCACACAACTCATTCCTATGAAGATACATTCAAACTCACAAAACGTGCTCAGCTCGGGCTGAAAATGCATTTAAAGCAATAAAAACTCAAATTCAGTGTCACGCCTAAACCAAAGGACTTATGCACACACTTCAACATGTATTTTGTTCAGGATGACCTCCTGAAGCCCATATGAGCATTAATTTGACCACACAACTCATTCCTATGAAGATACATTCAAACTCACAAAACGTGCTCAGCTCGGGCTGAAAATGCATTTAAAGCAATAAAAACTCAAATTGAGTGTCACGCCTAAACCAAAGGACTTATGCACACACTTCAACATGTATTTTGTTATGGATGACCACCTGAAGCCTAAATGAGCATTAATTTGACCACACAACTCATTCCTATGAAGATACATTCAAACTCACAAAACGTGCTCAGCTCGGGCTGAAAATGCATTTAAAGCAATAAAAACTCAAATTGAGTGTCACGCCTAAACCAAAGGACTTATGCACACACTTCAACATGTATTTTGTTCAGGATGACCTCCTGAAGCCTAAATGAGCAATAATTTGACCACACAACTCATTCCTATGAAGATACATTCAAAGTCAGAAAGCGCGCTCAGCTCGGGCTGAAAATGCATTTAAAGCAATAAAAACTCAAATTGAGTGTCACGCCTAAACCAAAGGACTTATGCACACACTTCAACATGTATTTTGTTCAGGATGACCACCTGAAGCCTAAATGAGCATTAATTTGACCACACAACTCATTCTATGAAGATACATTCAAACTCACAAAACCTGCTCAGCTCGGGCTGAAAATGCATTTAAAGCAATAAAAACTCAAAATGAGTGTCACGCCTAAACCAAAGGACTTATGCACACACTTCAACATGTATTTTGTTCAGGATGACCACCTGAAGCCTAAATGAGCATTAATTTGACCACGCAACTCATTCCTATGAAGATAGATTCAAAGTCACAAAACGTGCTCAACTCGGGCTGAAAATGCATTTAAAAAAATAAAAACTCAAATTGAGTGTCACGCCTAAACCAAAGGACTTATGCACACACTTCAACATGTATTTTGTTCAGGATGACCTCCTGAAGCCCATATGAGCATTAATTTGACCACACAACTCATTCCTATGAAGATACATTCAAAGTCACAAAACGTGCTCAACTCGGGCTGAAAATGCATTTAAAGCAATAAAAACTCAAATTGAATGTCACGCCTAAACCAAAGGGCTTATGGACACACTTCAACATGTATTTAGTTCAGGATGTCCTCCTGAAGCCTAAATGAGCATTAATTTGACTACACAACTCATTCCTATGAAGATACATTCAAACTCACAAAACGTGCTCAGCTCGGGCTGAAAATGCATTTAAAGCAATAAAAACTCAAAATGAGTGTCACGCCTAAACCAAAGGACTTATGCACACAATTCAACATGTATTTTGTTATGGATGACCACCTGAAGCCTAAATGAGCATTAATTTGACCACACAACTCATTCCTATGAAGATACATTCAAACTCACAAAACGTGCTCAGCTCGGGCTGAAAATGCATTTAAAGCAATAAAAACTCAAATTGAGTGTCACGCCTAAACCAAAGGACTTATGCACACACTTCAACATGTATTTTGTTCAGGATGACCTCCTGAAGCCCATATGAGCATTAATTTGACCACACAACTCATTCCTATGAAGATACATTCAAATTCACAAAACGTGCTCAGCTCGGGCTGAAAATGCATTTAAAGCAATAAAAACTCAAATTGAGTGTCACGCCTAAACCAAAGGACTTATGCACACACTTCAACATGTATTTTGTTATGGATGACCACCTGAAGCCTAAATGAGCATTAATTTGACCACACAACTCATTCCTATGAAGATACATTCAAACTCACAAAACGTGCTCAGCTCGGGCTGAAAATGCATTTAAAGCAATAAAAACTCAAATTGAGTGTCACGCCTAAACCAAAGGACTTATGCACACACTTCAACATGTATTTTGTTCAGGATGACCTCCTGAAGCCTAAATGAGCAATAATTTGACCACACAACTCATTCCTATGAAGATACATTCAAAGTCAGAAAGCGCGCTCAGCTCGGGCTGAAAATGCATTTAAAGCAATAAAAACTCAAATTGAGTGTCACGCCTAAACCAAAGGACTTATGCACACACTTCAACATGTATTTTGTTCAGGATGACCACCTGAAGCCTAAATGAGCATTAATTTGACCACACAACTCATTCTATGAAGATACATTCAAACTCACAAAACGTGCTCAGCTCGGGCTGAAAATGCATTTAAAGCAATAAAAACTCAAAATGAGTGTCACGCCTAAACCAAAGGACTTATGCACACACTTCAACATGTATTTTGTTCAGGATGACCACCTGAAGCCTAAATGAGCATTAATTTGACCACACAACTCATTCCTATGAAGATACATTCAAAGTCACAAAACGTGCTCAACTCGGGCTGAAAATGCATTTAAAGCAATAAAAACTCAAATTGAGTGTCACGCCTAAACCAAAGGACTTATGCACACACTTCAACATGTATTTTGTTCAGGATGACCTCCTGAAGCCCATATGAGCATTAATTTGACCACACAACTCATTCCTATGAAGATACATTCAAAGTCACAAAACGTGCTCAACTCGGGCTGAAAATGCATTTAAAGCAATAAAAACTCAAATTGAATGTCACGCCTAAACCAAAGGGCTTATGGACACACTTCAACATGTATTTAGTTCAGGATGTCCTCCTGAAGCCTAAATGAGCAATAATTTGACCACACAACTCATTCCTATGAAGATACATTCAAAGTCAGAAAGCGCGCTCAGCTCGGACTGAAAATGCATTTAAAGCAATAAAAACTCAAATGGAGTGTCACGCCTAAACCAAAGGACTTATGCACACACTTCAACATGTATTTTGTTCAGGATGACCACCTGAAGCCTAAATGAGCATTAATTTGACCACACAACTCATTCTATGAAGATACATTCAAACTCACAAAACGTGCTCAGCTCGGGCTGAAAATGCATTTAAAGCAATAAAAACTCAAAATGAGTGTCACGCCTAAACCAAAGGACTTATGCACACACTTCAACATGTATTTTGTTCAGGATGACCACCTGAAGCCTAAATGAGCATTAATTTGACCACACAACTCATTCCTATGAAGATACATTCAAAGTCACAAAACGTGCTCAACTCGGGCTGAAAATGCATTTAAAGCAATAAAAACTCAAATTGAGTGTCACGCCTAAACCAAAGGACTTATGCACACACTTCAACATGTATTTTGTTCAGGATGACCTCCTGAAGCCCATATGAGCATTAATTTGACCACACAACTCATTCCTATGAAGATACATTCAAAGTCACAAAACGTGCTCAACTCGGGCTGAAAATGCATTTAAAGCAATAAAAACTCAAATTGAATGTCACGCCTAAACCAAAGGGCTTATGGACACACTTCAACATGTATTTAGTTCAGGATGTCCTCCTGAAGCCTAAATGAGCATTAATTTGACTACACAACTCATTCCTATGAAGATACATTCAAACTCACAAAACGTGCTCAGCTCGGGCTGAAAATGCATTTAAAGCAATAAAAACTCAAAATGAGTGTCACGCCTAAACCAAAGGACTTATGCACACAATTCAACATGTATTTTGTTCAGGATGACCTCCTGAAGCCCATATGAGCATTAATTTGACCACACAACTCATTCCTATGAAGATACATTCAAACTCACAAAACGTGCTCAGCTCGGGCTGAAAATGCATTTAAAGCAATAAAAACTCAAATTGAGTGTCACGCCTAAACCAAAGGACTTATGCACACACTTCAACATGTATTTTGTTCAGGATGACCTCCTGAAGCCTAAATGAGCAATAATTTGACCACACAACTCATTCCTATGAAGATACATTCAAAGTCAGAAAGCGCGCTCAGCTCGGGCTGAAAATGCATTTAAAGCAATAAAAACTCAAATTGAGTGTCACGCCTAAACCAAAGGACTTATGCACACACTTCAACATGTATTTTGTTCAGGATGACCACCTGAAGCCTAAATGAGCATTAATTTGACCACACAACTCATTCTATGAAGATACATTCAAACTCACAAAACGTGCTCAGCTCGGGCTGAAAATGCATTTAAAGCAATAAAAACTCAAAATGAGTGTCACGCCTAAACCAAAGGACTTATGCACACACTTCAACATGTATTTTGTTCAGGATGACCACCTGAAGCCTAAATGAGCATTAATTTGACCACACAACTCATTCCTATGAAGATACATTCAAAGTCAGAAAGCGCGCTCAGCTCGGACTGAAAATGCATTTAAAGCAATAAAAACTCAAATGGAGTGTCACGCCTAAACCAAAGGACTTATGCACACACTTCAACATGTATTTTGTTCAGGATGACCTCCTGAAGCCCATATGAGCATTAATTTGACCACACAACTCATTCCTATGAAGATACATTCAAAGTCACAAAACGTGCTCAACTCGGGCTGAAAATGCATTTAAAGCAATAAAAACTCAAATTGAATGTCACGCCTAAACCAAAGGGCTTATGGACACACTTCAACATGTATTTAGTTCAGGATGTCCTCCTGAAGCCTAAATGAGCATTAATTTGACTACACAACTCATTCCTATGAAGATACATTCAAAGTCACAAAACGTGCTCAACTCGGGCTGAAAATGCATTTAAAGCAATAAAAACTCAAATTGAATGTCACGCCTAAACCAAAGGGCTCATGGACACACTTCAACATGTATTTAGTTCAGGATGTCCTCCTGAAGCCTAAATGAGCAATAATTTGACCACACAACTCATTCCTATGAAGATACATTCAAAGTCAGAAAGCGCGCTCAGCTCGGACTGAAAATGCATTTAAAGCAATAAAAACTCAAATGGAGTGTCACGCCTAAACCAAAGGACTTATGCACACACTTCAACATGTATTTTGTTCAGGATGACCACCTGAAGCCTAAATGAGCATTAATTTGACCACACAACTCATTCTATGAAGATACATTCAAACTCACAAAACGTGCTCAGCTCGGGCTGAAAATGCATTTAAAGCAATAAAAACTCAAAATGAGTGTCACGCCTAAACCAAAGGACTTATGCACACACTTCAACATGTATTTTGTTCAGGATGACCACCTGAAGCCTAAATGAGCATTAATTTGACCACACAACTCATTCCTATGAAGATACATTCAAAGTCACAAAACGTGCTCAACTCGGGCTGAAAATGCATTTAAAGCAATAAAAACTCAAATTGAGTGTCACGCCTAAACCAAAGGACTTATGCACACACTTCAACATGTATTTTGTTCAGGATGACCTCCTGAAGCCCATATGAGCATTAATTTGACCACACAACTCATTCCTATGAAGATACATTCAAAGTCACAAAACGTGCTCAACTCGGGCTGAAAATGCATTTAAAGCAATAAAAACTCAAATTGAATGTCACGCCTAAACCAAAGGGCTTATGGACACACTTCAACATGTATTTAGTTCAGGATGTCCTCCTGAAGCCTAAATGAGCATTAATTTGACTACACAACTCATTCCTATGAAGATACATTCAAACTCACAAAACGTGCTCAGCTCGGGCTGAAAATGCATTTAAAGCAATAAAACTCAAAATGAGTGTCACGCCTAAACCAAAGGACTTATGCACACAATTCAACATGTATTTTGTTCAGGATGACCTCCTGAAGCCCATATGAGCATTAATTTGACCACACAACTCATTCCTATGAAGATACATTCAAACTCACAAAACGTGCTCAGCTCGGGCTGAAAATGCATTTAAAGCAATAAAAACTCAAATTGAGTGTCACGCCTGAACCAAAGGACTTATGCACACACTTCAACATGTATTTTGTTCAGGATGACCTCCTGAAGCCTAAATGAGCAATAATTTGACCACACAACTCATTCCTATGAAGATACATTCAAAGTCAGAAAGCGCGCTCAGCTCGGGCTGAAAATGCATTTAAAGCAATAAAAACTCAAATTGAGTGTCACGCCTAAACCAAAGGACTTATGCACACACTTCAACATGTATTTTTTTCAGGATGACCACCTGAAGCCTAAATGAGCATTAATTTGACCACACAACTCATTCTATGAAGATACATTCAAACTCACAAAACGTGCTCAGCTCGGGCTGAAAATGCATTTAAAGCAATAAAAACTCAAAATGAGTGTCACGCCTAAACCAAAGGACTTATGCACACACTTCAACATGTATTTTGTTCAGGATGACCTCCTCAAGCCTAAATGAGCAATAATTTGACCACACAACTCATTCCTATGAAGATACATTCAAACTCAAAAAACGTGCTCAGCTCGGGCTGAAAATGCATTTAAAGCAATAAAAACTCAAATTGAGTGTCACACCTAAACCAAAGGACTTATGCACACACTTCAACATGTATTTTGTTCAGGATGACCTCCTGAAGCCCATATGAGCATTAATTTGACCACACAACTCATTCCTATGAAGATACATTCAAACTCACAAAACGTGCTCAGCTCGGGATGAAAATGCATTTAAAGCAATAAAAACTCAAATTGAGTGTCACGCCTAAACCAAAGGACTTATGCACACATTTCAACATGTATTTAGTTCAGGATGACCACCTGAAGCCTAAATGAGCATTAATTTGACCACACAACTCATTCCTATGAAGATACATTCAAACTCACAAAACGTGCTCAGCTCAGGCTGAAACTGCATTTAAAGCAATAAAAACTCAAATTGAGTGTCACGCCTAAACCAAAGGACTTATGCACACACTTCAACATGTATTTAGTTCAGGATGACCACCTGAAGCCTAAATGAGCATTAATTTGACCACACAACTCATTCCTATGAAGATACATTCAAACTCACAAAACGTGCTCAGCTCAGGCTGAAACTGCATTTAAAGCAAAAAAAAATCAAATTGAGTGTCACGCCTAAACCAAAGGACTTATGCACACACTTCAACATATATTTTGTTCAAGATGTCCTCTTGAAGCCTAAATATGCATTAATATGATCACACATCTCATTCCTATGAAGATACATTCAAACTCAGAACACGTGCTCAGCTCCGCCCGAAACTGCACTTAAAGCAATAAAAACTGAAATTGAGTATAGTCATGGTACCCGCGTTGAGTTATAATTAATTCAAGAACAAAGAGAAATTGAATAATTGGTTCAAGAGTACAGTTATACTGTCATATAAATGTAAAATGGTTTCAGGCCTCAGAGACAATAACGGACTTTGGTCAGTAGAGGGCAACATAGACCATAACATGAATCAAGACACATTTTGAAAACTTGTTCCACTCGGCCTGAAAATGCATTTAAAGCAATAAAAACTCAAATTGAGTGTCACGCCTAAACCAAAGGACATATGCACACACTTCAACATGTATTTTGTTCAGGATGACCACCTGAAGCCTAAATGAGCATTCATTTGACCACACAACTCATTCCTATGAAGATACATTCAAACTCACAAAACGTGCTCAGCTCGGGCTGAAAATGCATTTAAAGCAATAAAAACTCAAATTCAGTGTCACGCCTAAACCAAAGGACTTATGCACACACTTCAACATGTATTTTGTTCAGGATGACCTCCTGAAGCCCATATGAGCATTAATTTGACTACACAACTCATTCCTATGAAGATACATTCAAACTCACAAAACGTGCTCAGCTCGGGCTGAAAATGCATTTAAAGCAATAAAAACTCAAATTGAGTGTCAAGCCCAAACCAAAGGACTTATGCACACACTTGAACATGTACTTAGTTCAGATGTCCTCCTGAAGCCTAAATGAGCATTAATTTGACCACACAACTCATTCCTATGAAGATACATTCAAACTCACAAAACGTGCTCAGCTCGGGCTGAAAATGCATTTAAAGCAATAAAAACTCAAATTGAGTGTCACGCCTAAACCAAAGGGCTTATGGACACACTTCAACATGTATTTAGTTCAGGATGTCCTCCTGAAGCCTAAATGAGCATTAATTTGACTACACAACTCATTCCTATGAAGATACATTCAAACTCACAAAACGTGCTCAGCTCGGGCTGAAAATGCATTTAAAGCAATAAAACTCAAAATGAGTGTCACGCCTAAACCAAAGGACTTATGCACACAATTCAACATGTATTTTGTTCAGGATGACCTCCTGAAGCCCATATGAGCATTAATTTGACCACACAACTCATTCCTATGAAGATACATTCAAACTCACAAAACGTGCTCAGCTCGGGCTGAAAATGCATTTAAAGCAATAAAAACTCAAATTGAGTGTCACGCCTAAACCAAAGGACTTATGCACACACTTCAACATGTATTTTGTTCAGGATGACCTCCTGAAGCCTAAATGAGCAATAATTTGACCACACAACTCATTCCTATGAAGATACATTCAAAGTCAGAAAGCGCGCTCAGCTCGGGCTGAAAATGCATTTAAAGCAATAAAAACTCAAATTGAGTGTCACGCCTAAACCAAAGGACTTATGCACACACTTCAACATGTATTTTTTTCAGGATGACCACCTGAAGCCTAAATGAGCATTAATTTGACCACACAACTCATTCTATGAAGATACATTCAAACTCACAAAACGTGCTCAGCTCGGGCTGAAAATGCATTTAAAGCAATAAAAACTCAAAATGAGTGTCACGCCTAAACCAAAGGACTTATGCACACACTTCAACATGTATTTTGTTCAGGATGACCTCCTCAAGCCTAAATGAGCAATAATTTGACCACACAACTCATTCCTATGAAGATACATTCAAACTCAAAAAACGTGCTCAGCTCGGGCTGAAAATGCATTTAAAGCAATAAAAACTCAAATTGAGTGTCACACCTAAACCAAAGGACTTATGCACACACTTCAACATGTATTTTGTTCAGGATGACCTCCTGAAGCCCATATGAGCATTAATTTGACCACACAACTCATTCCTATGAAGATACATTCAAACTCACAAAACGTGCTCAGCTCGGGCTGAAAATGCATTTAAAGCAATAAAAACTCAAATTGAGTGTCACGCCTAAACCAAAGGACTTATGCACACATTTCAACATGTATTTAGTTCAGGATGACCACCTGAAGCCTAAATGAGCATTAATTTGACCACACAACTCATTCCTATGAAGATACATTCAAACTCACAAAACGTGCTCAGCTCAGGCTGAAACTGCATTTAAAGCAATAAAAACTCAAATTGAGTGTCACGCCTAAACCAAAGGACTTATGCACACACTTCAACATGTATTTAGTTCAGGATGACCACCTGAAGCCTAAATGAGCATTAATTTGACCACACAACTCATTCCTATGAAGATACATTCAAACTCAC
The DNA here is from genome assembly GCF_054856545.1 of Hippocampus guttulatus. NCBI lineage: Eukaryota > Metazoa > Chordata > Actinopteri > Syngnathiformes > Syngnathidae > Hippocampus > Hippocampus guttulatus. The sequence continues at coordinate 24,546,132 of NC_141265.1, forward strand.
AAAACGTGCTCAGCTCAGGCTGAAACTGCATTTAAAGCAAAAAAAAATCAAATTGAGTGTCACGCCTAAACCAAAGGACTTATGCACACACTTCAACATATATTTTGTTCAAGATGTCCTCTTGAAGCCTAAATATGCATTAATATGATCACACATCTCATTCCTATGAAGATACATTCAAACTCAGAACACGTGCTCAGCTCCGCCCGAAACTGCACTTAAAGCAATAAAAACTGAAATTGAGTATAGTCATGGTACCCGCGTTGAGTTATAATTAATTCAAGAACAAAGAGAAATTGAATAATTGGTTCAAGAGTACAGTTATACTGTCATATAAATGTAAAATGGTTTCAGGCCTCAGAGACAATAACGGACTTTGGTCAGTAGAGGGCAACATAGACCATAACATGAATCAAGACACATTTTGAAAACTTGTTCCACTCGGCCTGAAAATGCATTTAAAGCAATAAAAACTCAAATTGAGTGTCACGCCTAAACCAAAGGACTTATGCACACACTTCAACATGTATTTTGTTCAGGATGACCACCTGAAGCCTAAATGAGCATTCATTTGACCACACAACTCATTCCTATGAAGATACATTCAAACTCACAAAACGTGCTCAGCTCGGGCTGAAAATGCATTTAAAGCAATAAAAACTCAAATTCAGTGTCACGCCTAAACCAAAGGACTTATGCACACACTTCAACATGTATTTTGTTCAGGATGACCTCCTGAAGCCCATATGAGCATTAATTTGACTACACAACTCATTCCTATGAAGATACATTCAAACTCACAAAACGTGCTCAGCTCGGGCTGAAAATGCATTTAAAGCAATAAAAACTCAAATTGAGTGTCAAGCCCAAACCAAAGGACTTATGCACACACTTGAACATGTACTTAGTTCAGATGTCCTCCTGAAGCCTAAATGAGCATTAATTTGACCACACAACTCATTCCTATGAAGATACATTCAAACTCACAAAACGTGCTCAGCTCGGGCTGAAAATGCATTTAAAGCAATAAAAACTCAAATTGAGTGTCACGCCTAAACCAAAGGACTTATGCACACACTTCAACATGTATTTTGTTCAGGATGACCACCTGACGCCTAAATGAGCATTAATTTGACCACACAACTCATTCCTATGAAGATACATTCAAACTCACAAAACGTGCTCAGCTCGGGCTGAAAATGCATTTAAAGCAATAAAAACTCAAATTGAGTGTCACGCCTAAACCAAAGGACTCATGCACACACTTCAACATGTATTTTGTTCAGGATGACCACCTGAAGCCTAAATGAGCATTAATTTGACCACACAACACATTCTATGAAGATACATTCAAACTCACAAAACGTGCTCAGCTCGGGCTGAAAATGCATTTAAAGCAATAAAAACTCAAATTGAGTGTCACGCCTAAACAAAAGGACTTATGCACACACTTCAACATGTATTTTGTTATGGATGACCACCTGAAGCCTAAATGAGCATTAATTTGACCACACAACTCATTCCTATGAAGATACATTCAAACTCACAAAACGTGCTCAGCTCGGGCTGAAAATGCATTTAAAGCAATAAAGATTCAAATTGAATGTCACGCCTAAACCAAAGGGCTTATGGACACACTTCAACATGTATTTAGTTCAGGATGTCCTCCTGAAGCCTAAATGAGCAATAATTTGACTACACAACTCATTCCTATGAAGATACATTCAAACTCACAAAACGTGCTCAGCTCGGGCTGAAAATGCATTTAAAGCAATAAAAACTCAAATTGAGTGTCACGCCCAAACCAAAGGACTTATGCACACACTTCAACATGTACTTAGTTCAGATGTCCTCCTGAAGCCTAAATGAGCATTAATTTGACCACACAACTCATTCCTATGAAGATACATTCAAACTCACAAAACGTGCTCAGCTCGGGCTGAAAATGCATTTAAAGCAATAAAAACTCAAAATGAGTGTCACGCCTAAACCAAAGGACTTATGCACACACTTCGACATGTATTTTGTTCAGGATGACCTCCTCAAGCCTAAATGAGCAATAGTTTGACCACACAACTCATTCCTATGAAGATACATTCAAACTCAAAAAACGTGCTCAGCTCGGGCTGGAAATGCATTTAAAGCAATAAAAACTCAAATTGAGTGTCACACCTAAACCAAAGGACTTATGCACACACTTCAACATGTATTTTGTTCAGGATGACCTCCTGAGCCCATATGAGCATTAATTTGACCACACAACTCATTCCTATGAAGATACATTCAAACACACAAAACGTGCTCAGCTCGGGCTGAAAATGCATTTAAAGCAATAAAAACTCAAATTGAGTGTCACGCCTAAACCAAAGGACTTATGCACACACTTCAACATGTATTTTGTTCAGGATGACCTCCTGAAGCCCATATGAGCATTAATTTGACTACACAACTCATTCCTATGAAGATACATTCAAACTCACAAAACGTGCTCAGCTCGGGCTGAAAATGCATTTAAAGCAATAAAAACTCAAATTGAGTGTCACGCCTAAACCAAAGGACTTATGCACACACTTCAACGTGTATTTTGTTCAGGATGACCTCCTGAAGCCCATATGAGCATTAATTTGACCACACAACTCATTCCTATGAAGATACATTCAAACTCACAAAACGTGCTCAGCTCGGGCTGAAAATGCATTTAAAGCAATAAAAACTCAAATTGAGTGTCACGCCTAAACCAAAGGACTTATGCACACACTTCAACATGTATTTTGTTCAGGATGACCTCCTGAAGCCTAAATGAGCATTAATTTGACCACACAACTCATTCCTATGAAGATACATTCAAACTCAGAAAACGCGCTCAGTTCGGCCTGAAAATGCATTTAAAGCAATAAAAACTCAAATTGAGTGTCACGCCTAAACCAAAGGACTTATGCACACACTTCAACATGTATTTTGTTCAGGATGACCACCTGACGCCTAAATGAGCATTAATTTGACCACACAACTCATTCCTATGAAGATACATTCAAACTCACAAAACGTGCTCAGCTCGGGCTGAAAATGCATTTAAAGCAATAAAAACTCAAATTGAGTGTCACGCCTAAACCAAAGGACTCATGCACACACTTCAACATGTATTTTGTTCAGGATGACCACCTGAAGCCTAAATGAGCAATAATTTGACCACACAACTCATTCCTATGAAGATACATTCAAAGTCAGAAAGCGCGCTCAGCTCGGGCTGAAAATGCATTTAAAGCAATAAAAACTCAAATTGAGTGTCACGCCTAAACCAAAGGACTTATGCACACACTTCAACATGTATTTTTTTCAGGATGACCACCTGAAGCCTAAATGAGCATTAATTTGACCACACAACTCATTCTATGAAGATACATTCAAACTCACAAAACGTGCTCAGCTCGGGCTGAAAATGCATTTAAAGCAATAAAAACTCAAAATGAGTGTCACGCCTAAACCAAAGGACTTATGCACACACTTCAACATGTATTTTGTTCAGGATGACCTCCTCAAGCCTAAATGAGCAATAATTTGACCACACAACTCATTCCTATGAAGATACATTCAAACTCAAAAAACGTGCTCAGCTCGGGCTGAAAATGCATTTAAAGCAATAAAAACTCAAATTGAGTGTCACGCCTAAACCAAAGGACTTATGCACACACTTCAACATGTATTTTGTTCAGGATGACCTCCTGAAGCCCATATGAGCATTAATTTGACCACACAACTCATTCCTATGAAGATACATTCAAAGTCACAAAACGTGCTCAACTCGGGCTGAAAATGCATTTAAAGCAATAAAAACTCAAATTGAGTGTCACGCCTAAACCAAAGGACTTATGCACACACTTCAACATGTATTTAGTTCAGGATGACCTCCTGAAGCCTATATGAGCATTAATTTGACCACACAACTCATTCCTATGAAGATACATTCAAAGTCACAAAACGTGCTCAGCTCGGGCTGAAACTGCATTTAAAGCAATAAAAACTCAAATTGAGTGTCACGCCTAAACCAAAGGACTAATGCACACACTTCAACATGTATTTTGTTCAAGATGTCCTCCTGAAGCCTAAATGAACATTAATATGATCACACATCTCATTCCTATGAAGATACATTCAAACTCAGAACACGTGCTCAGCTCGGCCCGAAACTGCACTTAAACCAATAAAAACTGAAATTGAGTATAGTCATGGTACCCGCGTTGAGTTATAATTAGTTCAAGAACAAAGAGAAATTGAATAATTGGCTCAAGAGTACAGTTATACAGTCATATAAATGTAAAATGGTTTCAGGCCTCGGAGACAATAACGGACTTTGGTCAGTAGAGGGCAACATAGACCATAACATGAATCAAGACACATTTTGAAAACTTGTTCCACTCGGCCTGAAAATGCATTTAAAGCAATAATAACTCAAATTGAGTGTCACTCCTTAACCAAAGGACTTTTGCACACACTTCAATGTATTTAGTTCAGGATGTCCTCCTGAAGCCTAAATGAGCAGTAATTTGACTGCACAACTCATTCCTATGAAGATACATTCAAACTCAAAAAACGTGCTCAGGTCAGCAAAAAATGCATTTAAAGCAATAAAAACTCAAATTGAGTGTCACGCCTAAACCAAAGGACTTATGCACACACTTCAACATGTATTTTGTTCAGGATGACCTCCTGAAGCCTAAATGAGCATTAATTTGACCACACAACTCATTCCTATGAAGATACATTCAAACTCAGAAAACGCGCTCAGTTCGGCCTGAAAATGCATTTAAAGCAATAAAAACTCAAATTGAGTGTCACGCCTAAACCAAAGGACTCATGCACACACTTCAACATGTATTTTGTTCAGGATGACCACCTGAAGCCTAAATGAGCATTAATTTGACCACACAACTCATTCTATGAAGATACATTCAAACTCACAAAACGTGCTCAGCTCGGGCTGAAAATGCATTTAAAGCAATAAAAACTCAAAATGAGTGTCACGCCTAAACCAAAGGACTTATGCACACACTTCAACGTGTATTTTGTTCAGGATGACCACCTGAAGCCCATATGAGCATTAATTTGACCACACAACTCATTCCTATGAAGATACATTCAAACTCACAAAACGTGCTCAGCTCGGGCTGAAAATGCATTTAAAGCAATAAAAACTCAAATTGAGTGTCACGCCTAAACCAAAGGACTTATGCACACACTTCAACATGTATTTTGTTATGGATGACCACCTGAAGCCTAAATGAGCATTAATTTGACCACACAACTCATTCCTATGAAGATACATTCAAACTCACAAAACGTGCTCAGCTCGGGCTGAAAATGCATTTAAAGCAATAAAAACTCAAATTGAGTGTCACGCCTAAACCAAAGGACTTATGCACACACTTCAACATGTATTTTGTTCAGGATGACCTCCTGAAGCCCATATGAGCATTAATTTGACCACACAACTCATTCCTATGAAGATACATTCAAACTCACAAAACGTGCTCAGCTCGGGCTGAAAATGCATTTAAAGCAATAAAAACTCAAATTGAGTGTCACGCCTAAACCAAAGGACTTATGCACACACTTCAACATGTATTTTGTTATGGATGACCACCTGAAGCCTAAATGAGCATTAATTTGACCACACAACTCATTCCTATGAAGATACATTCAAACTCACAAAACGTGCTCAGCTCGGGCTGAAAATGCATTTAAAGCAATAAAAACTCAAATTGAGTGTCACGCCTAAACCAAAGGACTTATGCACACACTTCAACATGTATTTTGTTCAGGATGACCTCCTGAAGCCTAAATGAGCAATAATTTGACCACACAACTCATTCCTATGAAGATACATTCAAAGTCAGAAAGCGCGCTCAGCTCGGGCTGAAAATGCATTTAAAGCAATAAAAACTCAAATTGAGTGTCACGCCTAAACCAAAGGACTTATGCACACACTTCAACATGTATTTTTTTCAGGATGACCACCTGAAGCCTAAATGAGCATTAATTTGACCACACAACTCATTCTATGAAGATACATTCAAAGTCACAAAACGTGCTCAGCTCGGGCTGAAAATGCATTTAAAGCAATAAAAACTCAAAATGAGTGTCACGCCTAAACCAAAGGACTTATGCACACACTTCAACATGTATTTTGTTCAGGATGACCTCCTCAAGCCTAAATGAGCAATAATTTGACCACACAACTCATTCCTATGAAGATACATTCAAACTCAAAAAACGTGCTCAGCTCGGGCTGAAAATGCATTTAAAGCAATAAAAACTCAAATTGAGTGTCACACCTAAACCAAAGGACTTATGCACACACTTCAACATGTATTTTGTTCAGGATGACCTCCTGAAGCCCATATGAGCATTAATTTGACCACACAACTCATTCCTATGAAGATACATTCAAACTCACAAAACGTGCTCAGCTCGGGCTGAAAATGCATTTAAAGCAATAAAAACTCAAATTGAGTGTCACGCCTAAACCAAAGGACTTATGCACACACTTCAACATGTATTTAGTTCAGGATGACCACCTGAAGCCTAAATGAGCATTAATTTGACCACACAACTCATTCCTATGAAGATACATTCAAACTCACAAAACGTGCTCAGCTCAGGCTGAAACTGCATTTAAAGCAATAAAAAATCAAATTGAGTGTCACGCCTAAACCAAAGGACTTATGCACACACTTCAACATATATTTTGTTCAAGATGTCCTCTTGAAGCCTAAATATGCATTAATATGATCACACATCTCATTCCTATGAAGATACATTCAAACTCAGAACACGTGCTCAGCTCCGCCCGAAACTGCACTTAAAGCAATAAAAACTGAAATTGAGTATAGTCATGGTACCCGCGTTGAGTTATAATTAATTCAAGAACAAAGAGAAATTGAATAATTGGTTCAAGAGTACAGTTATACTGTCATATAAATGTAAAATGGTTTCAGGCCTCAGAGACAATAACGGACTTTGGTCAGTAGAGGGCAACATAGACCATAACATGAATCAAGACACATTTTGAAAACTTGTTCCACTCGGCCTGAAAATGCATTTAAAGCAATAAAAACTCAAATTGAGTGTCACGCCCAAACCAAAGGACTTATGCACACACTTCAACATGTACTTAGTTCAGATGTCCTCCTGAAGCCTAAATGAGCATTAATTTGACCACACAACTCATTCCTATGAAGATACATTCAAACTCACAAAACGTGCTCAGCTCGGGCTGAAAATGCATTTAAAGCAATAAAAACTCAAATTGAGTGTCACGCCTAAACCAAAGGACTTATGCACACACTTCAACATGTATTTTGTTCAGGATGACCTCCTGAAGCCCATATGAGCATTAATTTGACTACACAACTCATTCCTATGAAGATACATTCAAACTCACAAAACGTGCTCAGCTCGGGCTGAAAATGCATTTAAAGCAATAAAAACTCAAATTGAGTGTCACGCCCAAACCAAAGGACTTATGCACACACTTGAACATGTACTTAGTTCAGATGTCCTCCTGAAGCCTAAATGAGCATTAATTTGACCACACAACTCATTCCTATGAAGATACATTCAAACTCACAAAACTTGCTCAGCTCGGGCTGAAAATGCATTTAAAGCAATAAAAACTCAAATTGAGTGTCACGCCTAAACCAAAGGACTTATGCACACACTTCAACATGTATTTTGTTCAGGATGACCTCCTGAAGCCTAAATGAGCAATAATTTGACCACACAACTCATTCCTATGAAGATACATTCAAAGTCAGAAAGCGCGCTCAACTCGGGCTGAAAATGCATTTAAAGCAATAAAAACTCAAATTGAGTGTCACGCCTAAACCAAAGGACTTATGCACACACTTCAACATGTATTTTGTTCAGGATGACCACCTGAAGCCTAAATGAGCATTAATTTGACCACACAACTCATTCCTATGAAGATACATTCAAACTCACAAAACGTGCTCAACTCGGGCTGAAAATGCATTTAAAGCAATAAAAACTCAAATTGAGTGTCACGCCTAAACCAAAGGACTTATGCACACACTTCAACATGTATTTTGTTCAGGATGACCTCCTGAAGCCCATATGAGCATTAATTTGACTACACAACTCATTCCTATAAAGATACATTCAAACTCACAAAACGTGCTCAGCTCGGGCTGAAAATGCATTTAAGCAATAAAAACTCAAATTGAGTGTCACGCCTAAACCAAAGGATTTATGGACACACTTCAACATGTATTTAGTTCAGGATGTCCTCCTGAAGCCTAAATGAGCATTAATTTGACTACACAACTCATTCCTATGAAGATACATTCAAAGTCAGAAAGCGCGCTCAGCTAGGGCTGAAAATGCATTAAAAGCAATAAGAACTCAAATTGAGTGTCACGCCTAAACCAAAGGGCTTATGCACACACTTCAACATGTATTTAGTTCAGGATGTCCTCCTGAAGCCTAAATGAGCATTAATTTGACTACACAAATCATTCCTATGAAGATACATTCAAACTCACAAAACGTGCTAACTCGAATTGAGTGTCACGCCCAAACCAAAGGACTTATGCACACACTTCAACATGTACTTAGTTCAGATGTCCTCCTGAAGCCTAAATGAGCATTAATTTGACCACACAACTCATTCCTATGAAGATACATTCAAACTCACAAAACGTGCTCACCTCGGGCTGAAAATGCATTTAAAGCAATAAAAACTCAAATTGAGTGTCACGCCTAAACCAAAGGACTTATGCACACACTTCAACGTGTATTTTGTTCAGGATGACCTCCTGAAGCCCATATGAGCATTAATTTGACCACACAACTCATTCCTATGAAGATACATTCAAACTCACAAAACGTGCTCAGCTCGGGCTGAAAATGCATTTAAAGCAATAAAAACTCAAATTGAGTGTCACGCCTAAACCAAAGGACGTATGCACACACTTCAACATGTATTTTGTTCAGGATGACCTCCTGAGCCCATATGAGCATTAATTTGACCACACAACTCATTCCTATGAAGATACATTCAAACTCACAAAACGTGCTCAGCTCGGGCTGAAAATGCATTTAAAGCAATAAAAACTCAAATTCAGTGTCACGCCTAAACCAAAGGACTTATGCACACACTTCAACATGTATTTTGTTCAGGATGACCTCCTGAAGCCCATATGAGCATTAATTTGACTACACAACTCATTCCTATGAAGATACATTCAAACTCACAAAACGTGCTCAGCTCGGGCTGAAAATGCATTTAAAGCAATAAAAACTCAAATTGAGTGTCACGCCTAAACCAAAGGACTTATGCACACACTTCAACATGTATTTTGTTCAGGATGACCACCTGACGCCTAAATGAGCATTAATTTGACCACAAGACTCTTTCCTATGAAGATACATTCAAACTCACAAAACGTGCTCAGCTCGGGCTGAAAATGCATTTAAAGCAATAAAAACTCAAATTGAGTGTCACGCCTAAACCAAAGGACTCATGCACACACTTCAACATGTATTTTGTTCAGGATGACCACCTGAAGCCTAAATGAGCATCAATTTGACCACACAACTCATTCTATGAAGATACATTCAAACTCAAAAAACCTGCTCAGCTCGGGCTGAAAATGCATTTAAAGCAATAAAAACTCAAAATGAGTGTCACGCCTAAACCAAAGGACTTATGCACACACTTCAACATGTATTTTGTTATGGATGACCACCTGAAGCCTAAATGAGCATTAATTTGACCACACAACTCATTCCTATGAAGATACATTCAAAGTCAGAAAGCGCGCTCAGCTCGGGCTGAAAATGCATTTAAAGCAATAAAAACTCAAATTGAGTGTCACGCCTAAACCAAAGGACTTATGCACACACTTTAACATGTATTTTGTTCAGGATGACCACCTGACGCCTAAATGAGCATTAATTTGACCACACAACTCATTCCTATGAAGATACATTCAAACTCACAAAACTTGCTCAGCTCGGGCTGAAAATGCATTTAAAGCAATAAAAACTCAAATTGAGTGTCACGCCTAAACCAAAGGACTTATGCACACACTTCAACATGTATTTTGTTCAGGATGACCTCCTGAAGCCTAAATGAGCAATAATTTGACCACACAACTCATTCCTATGAAGATACATTCAAAGTCAGAAAGCGCGCTCAACTCGGGCTGAAAATGCATTTAAAGCAATAAAAACTCAAATTGAGTGTCACGCCTAAACCAAAGGACTTATGCACACACTTCAACATGTATTTTGTTCAGGATGACCACCTGAAGCCTAAATGAGCATTAATTTGACCACACAACTCATTCCTATGAAGATACATTCAAACTCACAAAACGTGCTCAACTCGGGCTGAAAATGCATTTAAAGCAATAAAAACTCAAATTGAGTGTCACGCCTAAACCAAAGGACTTATGCACACACTTCAACATGTATTTTGTTCAGGATGACCTCCTGAAGCCTAAATGAGCAATAATTTGACCACACAACTCATTCCTATGAAGATACATTCAAAGTCAGAAAGCGCGCTCAACTCGGGCTGAAAATGCATTTAAAGCAATAAAAACTCAAATTGAGTGTCACGCCTAAACCAAAGGACTTATGCACACACTTCAACATGTATTTTGTTCAGGATGACCACCTGAAGCCTAAATGAGCATTAATTTGACCACACAACTCATTCCTATGAAGATACATTCAAACTCACAAAACGTGCTCAGCTCGGGCTGAAAATGCATTTAATGCAATAAAAACTCAAATTGAGTGTCACGCCTAAACCAAAGGACTTATGCACACACTTCAACATGTATTTTGTTCAGGATGACCTCCTGAAGCCCATATGAGCATTAATTTGACTACACAACTCATTCCTATGAAGATACATTCAAACTCACAAAACGTGCTCAGCTCGGGCTGAAAATGCATTTAAAGCAATAAAAACTCAAATTGAGTGTCACTCCCAAACCAAAGGACTTTTGCACACACTTCAATGTATTTAGTTCAGGATGTCCTCCTGAAGCATAAATGAGCAGTAATTTGACTACACAACTCATTCCTATGAAGATACATTCAAACTCAAAAAACGTGCTCAGCTCAGTAAAAAATGCATTTAAAGCAATAAAAACTCAAATTGAGTGTCACGCCCAAACCAAAGGACTTATGCACACACTTCAACATGTACTTAGTTCAGATGTCCTCCTGAAGCCTAAATGAGCATTAATTTGACCACACAACTCATTCCTATGAAGATACATTCAAACTCACAAAACGTGCTCAGCTCGGGCTGAAAATGCATTTAAAGCAATAAAAACTCAAATTGAGTGTCACGCCTAAACCAAAGGACTTATGCACACACTTCAACATGTATTTTGTTCAGGATGACCTCCTGAAGCCCATATGAGCATTAATTTGACTACACAACTCATTCCTATGAAAATACATTCAAACTCACAAAACGTGCTCAAGCTCGGGCTGAAAATGCATTTAAGCAATAAAAACTCAAATTGAGTGTCACACCTAAACCAAAGGACTTATTCACACACGTCAACATGTATTTTGTTCAGGATGACCACCTGAAGCCTAAATGAGCATTAATTTGACCACACAACTCATTCCTATGAAGATACATTCAAACTCACAAAACATGCTCAGCTCGGGCTGAAAATGCATTTAAAGCAATAAAAACTCAAATTGAGTGTCACGCCTAAACCAAAGGACTTATGCACACACTTCAACATGTATTTTGTTCAGGATGACCTCCTGAAGCCTAAATGAGCAATAATTTGACCACACAACTCATTCCTATGAAGATACATTCAAAGTCAGAAAGCGCGCTCAACTCGGGCTGAAAATGCATTTAAAGCAATAAAAACTCAAATTGAGTGTCACGCCTAAACCAAAGGACTTATGCACACACTTCAACATGTATTTTGTTCAGGATGACCACCTGAAGCCTAAATGAGCATTAATTTGACCACACAACTCATTCCTATGAAGATACATTCAAACTCACAAAACGTGCTCAGCTCGGGCTGAAAATGCATTTAATGCAATAAAAACTCAAATTGAGTTTCACGCCTAAACCAAAGGACTTATGCACACACTTCAACATGTATTTAGTTCAGGATGTCCTCCTGAAGCCTAAATGATTATTAATTTGACTACACAACTCATTCCTATGAAGATACATTCAAACTCACAAAACGTGCTCAGCTCGGGCTGAAAATGCATTTAAAGCAATAAAAACTCAAATTGAGTGTCACGCCCAAACCAAAGGACTTATGCACACACTTCAACATGTACTTAGTTCAGATGTCCTCCTGAAGCCTAAATGAGCATTAATTTGACCACACAACTCATTCCTATGAAGATACATTCAAACTCACAAAACGTGCTCAGCTCGGGCTGAAAATGCATTTAAAGCAATAAAAACTCAAATTGAGTGTCACGCCTAAACCAAAGGACTCATGCACACACTTCAACATGTATTTTGTTCAGGATGACCACCTGAAGCCTAAATGAGCATTAATTTGACCACACAACTCATTCTATGAAGATACATTCAAACTCACAAAACGTGCTCAGCTCGGGCTGAAAATGCATTTAAAGCAATAAAAACTCAAAATGAGTGTCACGCCTAAACCAAAGGACTTATGCACACACTTCAACGTGTATTTTGTTCAGGATGACCACCTGAAGCCCATATGAGCATTAATTTGACCACACAACTCATTCCTATGAAGATACATTCAAACTCACAAAACGTGCTCAGCTCGGGCTGAAAATGCATTTAAAGCAATAAAAACTCAAATTGAGTGTCACGCCTAAACCAAAGGACTTATGCACACACTTCAACATGTATTTTGTTATGGATGACCACCTGAAGCCTAAATGAGCATTAATTTGACCACACAACTCATTCCTATGAAGATACATTCAAACTCACAAAACGTGCTCAGCTCGGGCTGAAAATGCATTTAAAGCAATAAAAACTCAAATTGAGTGTCACGCCTAAACCAAAGGACTTATGCACACACTTCAACATGTATTTTGTTCAGGATGACCTCCTGAAGCCCATATGAGCATTAATTTGACTACACAACTCATTCCTATGAAGATACATTCAAACTCACAAAACGTGCTCAGCTCGGGCTGAAAATGCATTTAAAGCAATAAAAACTCAAATTGAGTGTCACGCCCAAACCAAAGGACTTATGCACACACTTGAACATGTACTTAGTTCAGATGTCCTCCTGAAGCCTAAATGAGCATTAATTTGACCACACAACTCATTCCTATGAAGATACATTCAAACTCACAAAACTTGCTCAGCTCGGGCTGAAAATGCATTTAAAGCAATAAAAACTCAAATTGAGTGTCACGCCTAAACCAAAGGACTTATGCACACACTTCAACATGTATTTTGTTCAGGATGACCTCCTGAAGCCTAAATGAGCAATAATTTGACCACACAACTCATTCCTATGAAGATACATTCAAAGTCAGAAAGCGCGCTCAACTCGGGCTGAAAATGCATTTAAAGCAATAAAAACTCAAATTGAGTGTCACGCCTAAACCAAAGGACTTATGCACACACTTCAACATGTATTTTGTTCAGGATGACCACCTGAAGCCTAAATGAGCATTAATTTGACCACACAACTCATTCCTATGAAGATACATTCAAACTCACAAAACGTGCTCAACTCGGGCTGAAAATGCATTTAAAGCAATAAAAACTCACATTGAGTGTCACGCCTAAACCAAAGGACTTATGCACACACTTCAACATGTATTTTGTTCAGGATGACCTCCTGAAGCCCATATGAGCATTAATTTGACCACACAACTCATTCCTATGAAGATACATTCAAACACACAAAACGTGCTCAGCTCGGGCTGAAAATGCATTTAAAGCAATAAAAACTCAAATTGAGTGTCACGCCTAAACCAAAGGACTTATGCACACACTTCAACATGTATTTTGTTCAGGATGACCTCCTGAAGCCCATATGAGCATTAATTTGACTACACAACTCATTCCTATAAAGATACATTCAAACTCACAAAACGTGCTCAGCTCGGGCTGAAAATGCATTTAAGCAATAAAAACTCAAATTGAGTGTCACGCCTAAACCAAAGGATTTATGGACACACTTCAACATGTATTTAGTTCAGGATGTCCTCCTGAAGCCTAAATGAGCATTAATTTGACTACACAACTCATTCCTATGAAGATACATTCAAAGTCAGAAAGCGCGCTCAGCTAGGGCTGAAAATGCATTAAAAGCAATAAGAACTCAAATTGAGTGTCACGCCTAAACCAAAGGGCTTATGCACACACTTCAACATGTATTTAGTTCAGGATGTCCTCCTGAAGCCTAAATGAGCATTAATTTGACTACACAACTCATTCCTATGAAGATACATTCAAACTCACAAAACGTGCTAACTCGAATTGAGTGTCACGCCCAAACCAAAGGACTTATGCACACACTTCAACATGTACTTAGTTCAGATGTCCTCCTGAAGCCTAAATGAGCATTAATTTGACCACACAACTCATTCCTATGAAGATACATTCAAACTCACAAAACGTGCTCACCTCGGGCTGAAAATGCATTTAAAGCAATAAAAACTCAAATTGAGTGTCACGCCTAAACCAAAGGACTTATGCACACACTTCAACGTGTATTTTGTTCAGGATGACCTCCTGAAGCCCATATGAGCATTAATTTGACCACACAACTCATTCCTATGAAGATACATTCAAACTCACAAAACGTGCTCAGCTCGGGCTGAAAATGCATTTAAAGCAATAAAAACTCAAATTGAGTGTCACGCCTAAACCAAAGGACGTATGCACACACTTCAACATGTATTTTGTTCAGGATGACCTCCTGAGCCCATATGAGCATTAATTTGACCACACAACTCATTCCTATGAAGATACATTCAAACTCACAAAACGTGCTCAGCTCGGGCTGAAAATGCATTTAAAGCAATAAAAACTCAAATTCAGTGTCACGCCTAAACCAAAGGACTTATGCACACACTTCAACATGTATTTTGTTCAGGATGACCTCCTGAAGCCCATATGAGCATTAATTTGACTACACAACTCATTCCTATGAAGATACATTCAAACTCACAAAACGTGCTCAGCTCGGGCTGAAAATGCATTTAAAGCAATAAAAACTCAAATTGAGTGTCACGCCTAAACCAAAGGACTTATGCACACACTTCAACATGTATTTTGTTCAGGATGACCACCTGACGCCTAAATGAGCATTAATTTGACCACAAGACTCTTTCCTATGAAGATACATTCAAACTCACAAAACGTGCTCAGCTCGGGCTGAAAATGCATTTAAAGCAATAAAAACTCAAATTGAGTGTCACGCCTAAACCAAAGGACTCATGCACACACTTCAACATGTATTTTGTTCAGGATGACCACCTGAAGCCTAAATGAGCATTAATTTGACCACACAACTCATTCTATGAAGATACATTCAAACTCAAAAAACCTGCTCAGCTCGGGCTGAAAATGCATTTAAAGCAATAAAAACTCAAAATGAGTGTCACGCCTAAACCAAAGGACTTATGCACACACTTCAACATGTATTTTG
This sequence comes from Hippocampus guttulatus, assembly GCF_054856545.1. Lineage (NCBI taxonomy): Eukaryota > Metazoa > Chordata > Actinopteri > Syngnathiformes > Syngnathidae > Hippocampus > Hippocampus guttulatus. Next base: position 24,561,824 of record NC_141265.1, read on the forward strand.
TTATGGATGACCACCTGAAGCCTAAATGAGCATTAATTTGACCACACAACTCATTCCTATGAAGATACATTCAAAGTCAGAAAGCGCGCTCAGCTCGGGCTGAAAATGCATTTAAAGCAATAAAAACTCAAATTGAGTGTCACGCCTAAACCAAAGGACTTATGCACACACTTTAACATGTATTTTGTTCAGGATGACCACCTGACGCCTAAATGAGCATTAATTTGACCACACAACTCATTCCTATGAAGATACATTCAAACTCACAAAACTTGCTCAGCTCGGGCTGAAAATGCATTTAAAGCAATAAAAACTCAAATTGAGTGTCACGCCTAAACCAAAGGACTTATGCACACACTTCAACATGTATTTTGTTCAGGATGACCTCCTGAAGCCTAAATGAGCAATAATTTGACCACACAACTCATTCCTATGAAGATACATTCAAAGTCAGAAAGCGCGCTCAACTCGGGCTGAAAATGCATTTAAAGCAATAAAAACTCAAATTGAGTGTCACGCCTAAACCAAAGGACTTATGCACACACTTCAACATGTATTTTGTTCAGGATGACCACCTGAAGCCTAAATGAGCATTAATTTGACCACACAACTCATTCCTATGAAGATACATTCAAACTCACAAAACGTGCTCAACTCGGGCTGAAAATGCATTTAAAGCAATAAAAACTCAAATTGAGTGTCACGCCTAAACCAAAGGACTTATGCACACACTTCAACATGTATTTTTTTCAGGATGACCTCCTGAAGCCTAAATGAGCAATAATTTGACCACACAACTCATTCCTATGAAGATACATTCAAAGTCAGAAAGCGCGCTCAACTCGGGCTGAAAATGCATTTAAAGCAATAAAAACTCAAATTGAGTGTCACGCCTAAACCAAAGGACTTATGCACACACTTCAACATGTATTTTGTTCAGGATGACCACCTGAAGCCTAAATGAGCATTAATTTGACCACACAACTCATTCCTATGAAGATACATTCAAACTCACAAAACGTGCTCAGCTCGGGCTGAAAATGCATTTAATGCAATAAAAACTCAAATTGAGTGTCACGCCTAAACCAAAGGACTTATGCACACACTTCAACATGTATTTTGTTCAGGATGACCTCCTGAAGCCCATATGAGCATTAATTTGACTACACAACTCATTCCTATGAAGATACATTCAAACTCACAAAACGTGCTCAGCTCGGGCTGAAAATGCATTTAAAGTAATAAAAACTCAAATTGAGTGTCACTCCCAAACCAAAGGACTTTTGCACACACTTCAATGTATTTAGTTCAGGATGTCCTCCTGAAGCATAAATGAGCAGTAATTTGACTACACAACTCATTCCTATGAAGATACATTCAAACTCAAAAAACGTGCTCAGCTCAGTAAAAAATGCATTTAAAGCAATAAAAACTCAAATTGAGTGTCACGCCCAAACCAAAGGACTTATGCACACACTTCAACATGTACTTAGTTCAGATGTCCTCCTGAAGCCTAAATGAGCATTAATTTGACCACAAAACTCATTCCTATGAAGATACATTCAAACTCACAAAACGTGCTCAGCTCGGGCTGAAAATGCATTTAAAGCAATAAAAACTCAAATTGAGTGTCACGCCTAAACCAAAGGACTTATGCACACACTTCAACATGTATTTTGTTCAGGATGACCTCCTGAAGCCCATATGAGCATTAATTTGACTACACAACTCATTCCTATGAAGATACATTAAAACTCACAAAACGTGCTCAAGCTCGGGCTGAAAATGCATTTAAGCAATAAAAACTCAAATTGAGTGTCACACCTAAACCAAAGGACTTATGCACACACTTCAACATGTATTTTGTTCAGGATGACCTCCTGAAGCCTAAATGAGCAATAATTTGACCACACAACTCATTCCTATGAAGATACATTCAAAGTAAGAAAGCGCGCTCAACTCGGGCTGAAAATGCATTTAAAGCAATAAAAACTCAAATTGAGTGTCACGCCTAAACCAAAGGACTTATGCACACACTTCAACATGTATTTTGTTCAGGATGACCACCTGAAGCCTAAATGAGCATTAATTTGACCACACAACTCATTCCTATGAAGATACATTCAAACTCACAAAACGTGCTCAGCTCGGGCTGAAAATGCATTTAATGCAATAAAAACTCAAATTGAGTGTCACGCCTAAACCAAAGGACTTATGCACACACTTCAACATGTATTTTGTTCAGGATGACCTCCTGAAGCCTAAATCAGCATTAATTTGACTACACAACTCATTCCTATGAAGATACATTCAAACTCACAAAACGTGCTAACTCGAATTGAGTGTCACGCCCAAACCAAAGGACTTATGCACACACTTCAACATGTACTTAGTTCAGATGTCCTCCTGAAGCCTAAATGAGCATTAATTTGACCACACAACTCATTCCTATGAAGATACATTCAAACTCACAAAACGTGCTCACCTCGGGCTGAAAATGCATTTAAAGCAATAAAAACTCAAATTGAGTGTCACGCCTAAACCAAAGGACTTATGCACACACTTCAACATGTATTTTGTTCAGGATGACCTCCTGAAGCCCATATGAGCATTAATTTGACTACACAACTCATTCCTATGAAAATACATTCAAACTCACAAAACGTGCTCAAGCTCGGGCTGAAAATGCATTTAAGCAATAAAAACTCAAATTGAGTGTCACACCTAAACCAAAGGACTTATTCACACACGTCAACATGTATTTTGTTCAGGATGACCACCTGAAGCCTAAATGAGCATTAATTTGACCACACAACTCATTCCTATGAAGATACATTCAAACTCACAAAACATGCTCAGCTCGGGCTGAAAATGCATTTAAAGCAATAAAAACTCAAATTGAGTGTCACGCCTAAACCAAAGGACTTATGCACACACTTCAACATGTATTTTGTTCAGGATGACCTCCTGAAGCCTAAATGAGCAATAATTTGACCACACAACTCATTCCTATGAAGATACATTCAAAGTCAGAAAGCGCGCTCAACTCGGGCTGAAAATGCATTTAAAGCAATAAAAACTCAAATTGAGTGTCACGCCTAAACCAAAGGACTTATGCACACACTTCAACATGTATTTTGTTCAGGATGACCACCTGAAGCCTAAATGAGCATTAATTTGACCACACAACTCATTCCTATGAAGATACATTCAAACTCACAAAACGTGCTCAGCTCGGGCTGAAAATGCATTTAATGCAATAAAAACTCAAATGAGTTTCACGCCTAAACCAAAGGACTTATGCACACACTTCAACATGTATTTAGTTCAGGATGTCCTCCTGAAGCCTAAATGAGCATTAATTTGACTACACAACTCATTCCTATGAAGATACATTCAAACTCACAAAACGTGCTCAGCTCGGGCTGAAAATGCATTTAAAGCAATAAAAACTCAAATTGAGTGTCACGCCCAAACCAAAGGACTTATGCACACACTTCAACATGTACTTAGTTCAGATGTCCTCCTGAAGCCTAAATGAGCATTAATTTGACCACACAACTCATTCCTATGAAGATACATTCAAACTCACAAAACGTGCTCAGCTCGGGCTGAAAATGCATTTAAAGCAATAAAAACTCAAATTGAGTGTCACGCCTAAACCAAAGGACTCATGCACACACTTCAACATGTATTTTGTTCAGGATGACCACCTGAAGCCTAAATGAGCATTAATTTGACCACACAACTCATTCTATGAAGATACATTCAAACTCACAAAACGTGCTCAGCTCGGGCTGAAAATGCATTTAAAGCAATAAAAACTCAAAATGAGTGTCACGCCTAAACCAAAGGACTTATGCACACACTTCAACGTGTATTTTGTTCAGGATGACCACCTGAAGCCCATATGAGCATTAATTTGACCACACAACTCATTCCTATGAAGATACATTCAAACTCACAAAACGTGCTCAGCTCGGGCTGAAAATGCATTTAAAGCAATAAAAACTCAAATTGAGTGTCACGCCTAAACCAAAGGACTTATGCACACACTTCAACATGTATTTTGTTATGGATGACCACCTGAAGCCTAAATGAGCATTAATTTGACCACACAACTCATTCCTATGAAGATACATTCAAACTCACAAAACGTGCTCAGCTCGGGCTGAAAATGCATTTAAAGCAATAAAAACTCAAATTGAGTGTCACGCCTAAACCAAAGGACTTATGCACACACTTCAACATGTATTTTGTTCAGGATGACCTCCTGAAGCCCATATGAGCATTAATTTGACCACACAACTCATTCCTATGAAGATACATTCAAACTCACAAAACGTGCTCAGCTCGGGCTGAAAATGCATTTAAAGCAATAAAAACTCAAATTGAGTGTCACGCCTAAACCAAAGGACTTATGCACACACTTCAACATGTATTTTGTTATGGATGACCACCTGAAGCCTAAATGAGCATTAATTTGACCACACAACTCATTCCTATGAAGATACATTCAAACTCACAAAACGTGCTCAGCTCGGGCTGAAAATGCATTTAAAGCAATAAAAACTCAAATTGAGTGTCACGCCTAAACCAAAGGACTTATGCACACACTTCAACATGTATTTTGTTCAGGATGACCTCCTGAAGCCTAAATGAGCAATAATTTGACCACACAACTCATTCCTATGAAGATACATTCAAAGTCAGAAAGCGCGCTCAGCTCGGGCTGAAAATGCATTTAAAGCAATAAAAACTCAAATTGAGTGTCACGCCTAAACCAAAGGACTTATGCACACACTTCAACATGTATTTTGTTCAGGATGACCACCTGAAGCCTAAATGAGCATTAATTTGACCACACAACTCATTCTATGAAGATACATTCAAACTCACAAAACGTGCTCAGCTCGGGCTGAAAATGCATTTAAAGCAATAAAAACTCAAAATGAGTGTCACGCCTAAACCAAAGGACTTATGCACACACTTCAACATGTATTTTGTTCAGGATGACCACCTGAAGCCTAAATGAGCATTAATTTGACCACACAACTCATTCCTATGAAGATACATTCAAAGTCACAAAACGTGCTCAACTCGGGCTGAAAATGCATTTAAAGCAATAAAAACTCAAATTGAGTGTCACGCCTAAACCAAAGGACTTATGCACACACTTCAACATGTATTTTGTTCAGGATGACCTCCTGAAGCCCATATGAGCATTAATTTGACCACACAACTCATTCCTATGAAGATACATTCAAAGTCACAAAACCTGCTCAACTCGGGCTGAAAATGCATTTAAAGCAATAAAAACTCAAATTGAATGTCACGCCTAAACCAAAGGGCTTATGGACACACTTCAACATGTATTTAGTTCAGGATGTCCTCCTGAAGCCTAAATGAGCATTAATTTGACTACACAACTCATTCCTATGAAGATACATTCAAACTCACAAAACGTGCTCAGCTCGGGCTGAAAATGCATTTAAAGCAATAAAAACTCAAAATGAGTGTCACGCCTAAACCAAAGGACTTATGCACACAATTCAACATGTATTTTGTTCAGGATGACCTCCTGAAGCCCATATGAGCATTAATTTGACCACACAACTCATTCCTATGAAGATACATTCAAACTCACAAAACGTGCTCAGCTCGGGCTGAAAATGCATTTAAAGCAATAAAAACTCAATTTGAGTGTCACGCCTAAACCAAAGGACTTATGCACACACTTCAAAATGTATTTTGTTCAGGATGACCTCCTGAAGCCTAAATGAGCAATAATTTGACCACACAACTCATTCCTATGAAGATACATTCAAAGTCAGAAAGCGCGCTCAGCTCGGGCTGAAAATGCATTTAAAGCAATAAAAACTCAAATTGAGTGTCACGCCTAAACCAAAGGACTTATGCACACACTTCAACATGTATTTTTTTCAGGATGACCACCTGAAGCCTAAATGAGCATTAATTTGACCACACAACTCATTCTATGAAGATACATTCAAACTCACAAAACGTGCTCAGCTCGGGCTGAAAATGCATTTAAAGCAATAAAAACTCAAAATGAGTGTCACGCCTAAACCAAAGGACTTATGCACACACTTCAACATGTATTTTGTTCAGGATGACCTCCTCAAGCCTAAATGAGCAATAATTTGACCACACAACTCATTCCTATGAAGATACATTCAAACTCAAAAAACGTGCTCAGCTCGGGCTGAAAATGCATTTAAAGCAATAAAAACTCAAATTGAGTGTCACACCTAAACCAAAGGACTTATGCACACACTTCAACATGTATTTTGTTCAGGATGACCTCCTGAAGCCCATATGAGCATTAATTTGACCACACAACTCATTCCTATGAAGATACATTCAAACTCACAAAACGTGCTCAGCTCGGGCTGAAAATGCATTTAAAGCAATAAAAACTCAAATTGAGTGTCACGCCTAAACCAAAGGACTTATGCACACACTTCAACATGTATTTAGTTCAGGATGACCACCTGAAGCCTAAATGAGCATTAATTTGACCACACAACTCATTCCTATGAAGATACATTCAAACTCACAAAACGTGCTCAGCTCAGGCTGAAACTGCATTTAAAGCAATAAAAAATCAAATTGAGTGTCACGCCTAAACCAAAGGACTTATGCACACACTTCAACATATATTTTGTTCAAGATGTCCTCTTGAAGCCTAAATATGCATTAATATGATCACACATCTCATTCCTATGAAGATACATTCAAACTCAGAACACGTGCTCAGCTCCGCCCGAAACTGCACTTAAAGCAATAAAAACTGAAATTGAGTATAGTCATGGTACCCGCGTTGAGTTATAATTAATTCAAGAACAAAGAGAAATTGAATAATTGGTTCAAGAGTACAGTTATACTGTCATATAAATGTAAAATGGTTTCAGGCCTCAGAGACAATAACGGACTTTGGTCAGTAGAGGGCAACATAGACCATAACATGAATCAAGACACATTTTGAAAACTTGTTCCACTCGGCCTGAAAATGCATTTAAAGCAATAATAACTCAAATTGAGTGTCACTCCCAAACCAAAGGACTTTTGCACACACTTCAATGTATTTAGTTCAGGATGTCCTCCTGAAGCATAAATGAGCAGTAATTTGACTACACAACTCATTCCTATGAAGATACATTCAAACTCAAAAAACGTGCTCAGCTCAGTAAAAAATGCATTTAAAGCAATAAAAACTCAAATTGAGTGTCACGCCCAAACCAAAGGACTTATGCACACACTTCAACATGTACTTAGTTCAGATGTCCTCCTGAAGCCTAAATGAGCATTAATTTGACCACACAACTCATTCCTATGAAGATACATTCAAACTCACAAAACGTGCTCAGCTCGGGCTGAAAATGCATTTAAAGCAATAAAAACTCAAATTGAGTGTCACGCCTAAACCAAAGGACTTATGCACACACTTCAACATGTATTTTGTTCAGGATGACCTCCTGAAGCCCATATGAGCATTAATTTGACTACACAACTCATTCCTATGAAGATACATTCAAACTCACAAAACGTGCTCAGCTCGGGCTGAAAATGCATTTAAAGCAATAAAAACTCAAATTGAGTGTCACGCCCAAACCAAAGGACTTATGCACACACTTGAACATGTACTTAGTTCAGATGTCCTCCTGAAGCCTAAATGAGCATTAATTTGACCACACAACTCATTCCTATGAAGATACATTCAAACTCACAAAACGTGCTCAGCTCGGGCTGAAAATGCATTTAAAGCAATAAAAACTCAAAATTAGTGTCACGCCTAAACCAAAGGACTTATGCACACACTTCAGCATGTATTTTGTTCAGGATGACCACCTGACGCCTAAATGAGCATTAATTTGACCACACAACTCATTCCTATGAAGATACATTCAAACTCACAAAACGTGCTCAGCTCGGGCTGAAAATGCATTTAAAGCAATAAAAACTCAAATTGAGTGTCACGCCTAAACCAAAGGACTCATGCACACACTTCAACATGTATTTTGTTCAGGATGACCACCTGAAGCCTAAATGAGCATTAATTTGACCACACAACTCATCCTATGAAGAAACATTCAAACTCACAAAACGTGCTCAGCTCGGGCTGAAAATACATTTAAAGCAATAAAAACTCAAATTGAGTGTCACGCCTAAACAAAAGGACTTATGCACACACTTCAACATGTATTTTGTTATGGATGACCACCTGAAGCCTAAATGAGCATTAATTTGACCACACAACTCATTCCTATGAAGATACATTCAAACTCACAAAACGTGCTCAGCTCGGGCTGAAAATGAATTTAAAGCAATAAAGATTCAAATTGAATGTCACGCCTAAACCAAAGGGCTTATGGACACACTTCAACATGTATTTAGTTCAGGATGTCCTCCTGAAGCCTAAATGAGCATTAATTTGACTACACAACTCATTCCTATGAAGATACATTCAAACTCACAAAACGTGCTCAGCTCGGGCTGAAAATGCATTTAAAGCAATAAAAACTCAAATTGAGTGTCACGCCCAAACCAAAGGACTTATGCACACACTTCAACATGTACTTAGTTCAGATGTCCTCCTGAAGCCTAAATGAGCATTAATTTGACCACACAACTCATTCCTATGAAGATACATTCAAACTCACAAAACGTGCTCAGCTCGGGCTGAAAATGCATTTAAAGCAATAAAAACTCAAAATGAGTGTCACGCCTAAACCAAAGGACTTATGCACACACTTTGACATGTATTTTGTTCAGGATGACCTACTCAAGCCTAAATGAGCAATAGTTTGACCACACAACTCATTCCTATGAAGATACATTCAAACTCAAAAAACGTGCTCAGCTCGGGCTGGAAATGCATTTAAAGCAATAAAAACTCAAATTGAGTGTCACACCTAAACCAAAGGACGTATGCACACACTTCAACATGTATTTTGTTCAGGATGACCTCCTGAGCCCATATGAGCATTAATTTGACCACACAACTCATTCCTATGAAGATACATTCAAACACACAAAACGTGCTCAGCTCGGGCTGAAAATGCATTTAAAGCAATAAAAACTCAAATTGAGTGTCACGCCTAAACCAAAGGACTTATGCACACACTTCAACATGTATTTTGTTCAGGATGACCTCCTGAAGCCCATATGAGCATTAATTTGACTACACAACTCATTCCTATGAAGATACATTCAAACTCACAAAACGTGCTCAGCTCGGGCTGAAAATGCATTTAAAGCAATAAAAACTCAAATTGAGTGTCACGCCTAAACCAAAGGACTTATGCACACACTTCAACGTGTATTTTGTTCAGGATGACCTCCTGAAGCCCATATGAGCATTAATTTGACCACACAACTCATTCCTATGAAGATACATTCAAACTCACAAAACGTGCTCAGCTCGGGCTGAAAATGCATTTAAAGCAATAAAAACTCAAATTGAGTGTCACGCCTAAACCAAAGGACGTATGCACACACTTCAACATGTATTTTGTTCAGGATGACCTCCTGAGCCCATATGAGCATTAATTTGACCACACAACTCATTCCTATGAAGATACATTCAAACTCACAAAACGTGCTCAGCTCGGGCTGAAAATGCATTTAAAGCATTAAAAACTCAAATTGAGTGTCACGCCTAAACCAAAGGACTCATGCACACACTTCAACATGTATTTTGTTCAGGATGACCACCTGAAGCCTAAATGAGCATTAATTTGACCACACAACTCATTCTATGAAGATACATTCAAACTCACAAAACGTGCTCAGCTCGGGCTGAAAATGCATTTAAAGCAATAAAAACTCAAATTGAGTGTCACGCCTAAACCAAAGGACTTATGCACACACTTCAACATGTATTTTGTTCAGGATGACCTCCTGAAGCCCATATGAGCATTAATTTGACCACACAACTCATTCCTATGAAGATACATTCAAACTCACAAAACGTGCTCAGCTCGGGCTGAAAATGCATTTAAAGCAATAAAAACTCTAATTGAGTGTCACGCCTAAACCAAAGGACTTATGCACACACTTCATGTATTTTGTTATGGATGACCACCTGAAGCCTAAATGAGCATTAATTTGACCACACAACTCATTCCTATGAAGATACATTCATACTCACAAAACGTGCTCAGCTCGGGCTGAAAATGCATTTAAAGCAATAAAAACTCAAATTGAGTGTCACGCCTAAACCAAAGGACTTATGCACACACTTCAACATGTATTTTGTTCAGGATGACCTCCTGAAGCCTAAATGAGCAATAATTTGACCACACAACTCATTCCTATGAAGATACATTCAAAGTCAGAAAGCGCGCTCAGCTCGGGCTGAAAATGCATTTAAAGCAATAAAAACTCAAATTGAGTGTCACGCCTAAACCAAAGGACTTATGCACACACTTCAACATGTATTTTGTTCAGGATGACCACCTGAAGCCTAAATGAGCATTAATTTGACCACACAACTCATTCCTATGAAGATACATTCAAACTCACAAAACGTGCTCAGCTCGGGCTGAAAATGCATTTAAAGCAATAAAAACTCAAATTGAGTGTCACGCCTAAACCAAAGGACTTATGCACACACTTCGACATGTATTTTGTTCAGGATGACCTCCTCAAGCCTAAATGAGCAATAGTTTGACCACACAACTCATTCCTATGAAGATACATTCAAACTCAAAAAACGTGCTCAGCTCGGGCTGGAAATGCATTTAAAGCAATAAAAACTCAAATTGAGTGTCACACCTAAACCAAAGGACTTATGCACACACTTCAACATGTATTTTGTTCAGGATGACCTCCTGAGCCCATATGAGCATTAACTTGACCACACAACTCATTCCTATGAAGATACATTCAAACACACAAAACGTGCTCAGCTCGGGCTGAAAATGCATTTAAAGCAATAAAAATTCAAATTGAGTGTCACGCCTAAACCAAAGGACTTATGCACACACTTCAACATGTATTTTGTTCAGGATGACCTCCTGAAGCCCATATGAGCATTAATTTGACTACACAACTCATTCCTATGAAGATACATTCAAACTCACAAAACGTGCTCAGCTCGGGCTGAAAATGCATTTAAAGCAATAAAAACTCAAATTGAGTGTCACGCCTAAACCAAAGGACTTATGCACACACTTCAACATGTATTTTGTTCAGGATGACCACCTGACGCCTAAATGAGCATTAATTTGACCACAAGACTCTTTCCTATGAAGATACATTCAAACTCACAAAACGTGCTCAGCTCGGGCTGAAAATGCATTTAAAGCAATAAAAACTCAAATTGAGTGTCACGCCTAAACCAAAGGACTCATGCACACACTTCAACATGTATTTTGTTCAGGATGACCACCTGAAGCCTAAATGAGCATTAATTTGACCACACAACTCATTCTATGAAGATACATTCAAACTCAAAAAACCTGCTCAGCTCGGGCTGAAAATGCATTTAAAGCAATAAAAACTCAAAATGAGTGTCACGCCTAAACCAAAGGACTTATGCACACACTTCAACATGTATTTTGTTATGGATGACCACCTGAAGCCTAAATGAGCATTAATTTGACCACACAACTCATTCCTATGAAGATACATTCAAAGTCAGAAAGCGCGCTCAGCTCGGGCTGAAAATGCATTTAAAGCAATAAAAACTCAAATTGAGTGTCACGCCTAAACCAAAGGACTTATGCACACACTTTAACATGTATTTTGTTCAGGATGACCACCTGACGCCTAAATGAGCATTAATTTGACCACACAACTCATTCCTATGAAGATACATTCAAACTCACAAAACTTGCTCAGCTCGGGCTGAAAATGCATTTAAAGCAATAAAAACTCAAATTGAGTGTCACGCCTAAACCAAAGGACTTATGCACACACTTCAACATGTATTTTGTTCAGGATGACCTCCTGAAGCCTAAATGAGCAATAATTTGACCACACAACTCATTCCTATGAAGATACATTCAAAGTCAGAAAGCGCGCTCAACTCGGGCTGAAAATGCATTTAAAGCAATAAAAACTCAAATTGAGTGTCACGCCTAAACCAAAGGACTTATGCACACACTTCAACATGTATTTTGTTCAGGATGACCACCTGAAGCCTAAATGAGCATTAATTTGACCACACAACTCATTCCTATGAAGATACATTCAAACTCACAAAACGTGCTCAACTCGGGCTGAAAATGCATTTAAAGCAATAAAAACTCAAATTGAGTGTCACGCCTAAACCAAAGGACTTATGCACACACTTCAACATGTATTTTGTTCAGGATGACCTCCTGAAGCCCATATGAGCATTAATTTGACTACACAACTCATTCCTATGAAGATACATTCAAACTCACAAAACGTGCTCAGCTCGGGCTGAAAATGCATTTAAGCAATAAAAACTCAAATTGAGTGTCACGCCTAAACCAAAGGATTTATGGACACACTTCAACATGTATTTAGTTCAGGATGTACTCCTGAAGCCTAAATGAGCATTAATTTGACTACACAACTCATTCCTATGAAGATACATTCAAAGTCAGAAAGCGCGCTCAGCTAGGGCTGAAAATGCATTAAAAGCAATAAGAACTCAAATTGAGTGTCACGCCTAAACCAAAGGGCTTATGCACACACTTCAACATGTATTTAGTTCAGGATGTCCTCCTGAAGCCTAAATGAGCATTAATTTGACTACACAACTCATTCCTATGAAGATACATTCAAACTCACAAAACGTGCTAACTCGAATTGAGTGTCACGCCCAAACCAAAGGACTTATGCACACACTTCAACATGTACTTAGTTCAGATGTCCTCCTGAAGCCTAAATGAGCATTAATTTGACCACACAACTCATTCCTATGAAGATACATTCAAACTCACAAAACGTGCTCACCTCGGGCTGAAAATGCATTTAAAGCAATAAAAACTCAAATTGAGTGTCACGCCTAAACCAAAGGACTTATGCACACACTTCAACATGTATTTTGTTCAGGATGACCTCCTGAAGCCCATATGAGCATTAATTTGACTACACAACTCATTCCTATGAAAATACATTCAAACTCACAAAACGTGCTCAAGCTCGGGCTGAAAATGCATTTAAGCAATAAAAACTCAAATTGAGTGTCACACCTAAACCAAAGGACTTATTCACACACGTCAACATGTATTTTGTTCAGGATGACCACCTGAAGCCTAAATGAGCATTAATTTGACCACACAACTCATTCCTATGAAGATACATTCAAACTCACAAAACATGCTCAGCTCGGGCTGAAAATGCATTTAAAGCAATAAAAACTCAAATTGAGTGTCACGCCTAAACCAAAGGACTTATGCACACACTTCAACATGTATTTTGTTCAGGATGACCTCCTGAAGCCTAAATGAGCAATAATTTGACCACACAACTCATTCCTATGAAGATACATTCAAAGTCAGAAAGCGCGCTCAACTCGGGCTGAAAATGCATTTAAAGCAATAAAAACTCAAATTGAGTGTCACGCCTAAACCAAAGGACTTATGCACACACTTCAACATGTATTTTGTTCAGGATGACCACCTGAAGCCTAAATGAGCATTAATTTGACCACACAACTCATTCCTATGAAGATACATTCAAACTCACAAAACGTGCTCAGCTCGGGCTGAAAATGCATTTAATGCAATAAAAACTCAAATTGAGTGTCACGCCTAAACCAAAGGACTTATGCACACACTTCAACATGTATTTTGTTCAGGATGACCTCCTGAAGCCCATATGAGCATTAATTTGACTACACAACTCATTCCTATGAAGATACATTCAAACTCACAAAACGTGCTCAGCTCGGGCTGAAAATGCATTTAAAGCAATAAAAACTCAAATTGAGTGTCACTCCCAAACCAAAGGACTTTTGCACACACTTCAATGTATTTAGTTCAGGATGTCCTCCTGAAGCATAAATGAGCAGTAATTTGACTACACAACTCATTCCTATGAAGATACATTCAAACTCAAAAAACGTGCTCAGCTCAGTAAAAAATGCATTTAAAGCAATAAAAACTCAAATTGAGTGTCACGCCCAAACCAAAGGACTTATGCACACACTTCAACATGTACTTAGTTCAGATGTCCTCCTGAAGCCTAAATGAGCATTAATTTGACCACACAACTCATTCCTATGAAGATACATTCAAACTCACAAAACGTGCTCAGCTCGGGCTGAAAATGCATTTAAAGCAATAAAAACTCAAATTGAGTGTCACGCCTAAACCAAAGGACTTATGCACACACTTCAACATGTATTTTGTTCAGGATGACCTCCTGAAGCCCATATGAGCATTAATTTGACTACACAACTCATTCCTATGAAGATACATTAAAACTCACAAAACGTGCTCAAGCTCGGGCTGAAAATGCATTTAAGCAATAAAAACTCAAATTGAGTGTCACACCTAAACCAAAGGACTTATTCACACACGTCAACATGTATTTTGTTCAGGATGACCACCTGAAGCCTAAATGAGCATTAATTTGACCACACAACTCATTCCTATGAAGATACATTCAAACTCACAAAACATGCTCAGCTTGGGCTGAAAATGCATTTAAAGCAATAAAAACTCAAATTGAGTGTCACGCCTAAACCAAAGGACTTATGCACACACTTCAACATGTATTTTGTTCAGGATGACCTCCTGAAGCCTAAATGAGCAATAATTTGACCACACAACTCATTCCTATGAAGATACATTCAAAGTCAGAAAGCGCGCTCAACTCGGGCTGAAAATGCATTTAAAGCAATAAAAACTCAAATTGAGTGTCACGCCTAAACCAAAGGACTTATGCACACACTTCAACATGTATTTTGTTCAGGATGACCACCTGAAGCCTAAATGAGCATTAATTTGACCACACAACTCATTCCTATGAAGATACATTCAAACTCACAAAACGTGCTCAGCTCGGGCTGAAAATGCATTTAATGCAATAAAAACTCAAATTGAGTGTCACGCCTAAACCAAAGGACTTATGCACACACTTCAACATGTATTTTGTTCAGGATGACCTCCTGAAGCCTAAATCAGCATTAATTTGACTACACAACTCATTCCTATGAAGATACATTCAAAGTCAGAAAGCGCGCTCAGCTAGGGCTGAAAATGCATTAAAAGCAATAAGAACTCAAATTGAGTGTCACGCCTAAACCAAAGGGCTTATGCACACACTTCAACATGTATTTAGTTCAGGATGTCCTCCTGAAGCCTAAATGAGCATTAATTTGACTACACAACTCATTCCTATGAAGATACATTCAAACTCACAAAACGTGCTCAGCTCGGGCTGAAAATGCATTTAAGCAATAAAAACTCAAATTGAGTGTCACGCCTAAACCAAAGGATTTATGGACACACTTCAACATGTATTTAGTTCAGGATGTCCTCCTGAAGCCTAAATGAGCATTAATTTGACCACACAACTCATTCCTATGAAGATACATTCAAACTCACAAAACATGCTCAGCTCGGGCTGAAAATGCATTAAAAGCAATAAGAACTCAAATTGAGTGTCACGCCTAAACCAAAGGGCTTATGCACACACTTCAACATGTATTTAGTTCAGGATGTCCTCCTGAAGCCTAAATGAGCATTAATTTGACCACACAACTCATTCCTATGAAGATACATTCAAACTCACAAAACGTGCTCAGCTCGGGCTGAAAATGCATTTAATGCAATAAAAACTCAAATTGAGTTTCACGCCTAAACCAAAGGACTTATGCACACACTTCAACATGTATTTTGTTCAGGATGACCTCCTGAAGCCCATATGAGCATTAATTTGACTACACAACTCATTCCTATGAAGATACATTCAAACTCACAAAACGTGCTCAGCTCGGGCTGAAAATGCATTTAAAGCAATAAAAACTCAAATTGAGTGTCACTCCCAAACCAAAGGACTTTTGCACACACTTCAATGTATTTAGTTCAGGATGTCCTCCTGAAGCATAAATGAGCAGTAATTTGACTACACAACTCATTCCTATGAAGATACATTCAAACTCAAAAAACGTGCTCAGCTCAGTAAAAAATGCATTTAAAGCAATAAAAACTCAAATTGAGTGTCACGCCCAAACCAAAGGACTTATGCACACACTTCAACATGTACTTAGTTCAGATGTCCTCCTGAAGCCTAAATGAGCATTAATTTGACCACACAACTCATTCCTATGAAGATACATTCAAACTCACAAAACGTGCTCAGCTCGGGCTGAAAATGCATTTAAAGCAATAAAAACTCAAATTGAGTGTCACGCCTAAACCAAAGGACTTATGCACACACTTCAACATGTATTTTGTTCAGGATGACCTCCTGAAGCCCATATGAGCATTAATTTGACTACACAACTCATTCCTATGAAGATACATTAAAACTCACAAAACGTGCTCAAGCTCGGGCTGAAAATGCATTTAAGCAATAAAAACTCAAATTGAGTGTCACACCTAAACCAAAGGACTTATTCACACACGTCAACATGTATTTTGTTCAGGATGACCACCTGAAGCCTAAATGAGCATTAATTGACCACACAACTCATTCCTATGAAGATACATTCAAAGTCAGAAAGCGCGCTCAACTCGGGCTGAAAATGCATTTAAAGCAATAAAAACTCAAATTGAGTGTCACGCCTAAACCAAAGGACTTATGCACACACTTCAACATGTATTTTGTTCAGGATGACCACCTGAAGCCTAAATGAGCATTAATTTGACCACACAACTCATTCCTATGAAGATACATTCAAACTCACAAAACGTGCTCAGCTCGGGCTGAAAATGCATTTAATGCAATAAAAACTCAAATTGAGTGTCACGCCTAAACCAAAGGACTTATGCACACACTTCAACATGTATTTTGTTCAGGATGACCTCCTGAAGCCCATATGAGCATTAATTTGACTACACAACTCATTCCTATGAAGATACATTCAAACTCACAAAACGTGCTCAGCTCGGGCTGAAAATGCATTTAAAGCAATAAAAACTCAAATTGAGTGTCACTCCCAAACCAAAGGACTTTTGCACACACTTCAATGTATTTAGTTCAGGATGTCCTCCTGAAGCATAAATGAGCAGTAATTTGACGACACAACTCATTCCTATGAAGATACATTCAAACTCAAAAAACGTGCTCAGCTCAGTAAAAAATGCATTTAAAGCAATAAAAACTCAAATTGAGTGTCACGCCCAAACCAAAGGACTTATGCACACACTTCAACATGTACTTAGTTCAGATGTCCTCCTGAAGCCTAAATGAGCATTAATTTGACCACACAACTCATTCCTATGAAGATACATTCAAACTCACAAAACGTGCTCAGCTCGGGCTGAAAATGCATTTAAAGCAATAAAAACTCAAATTGAGTGTCACGCCTAAACCAAAGGACTTATGCACACACTTCAACATGTATTTTGTTCAGGATGACCTCCTGAAGCCCATATGAGCATTAATTTGACTACACAACTCATTCCTATGAAGATACATTCAAACTCACAAAACGTGCTCAGCTCGGGCTGAAAATGCATTTAAAGCAATAAAAACTCAAATTGAGTGTCACGCCCAAACCAAAGGACTTATGCACACACTTGAACATGTACTTAGTTCAGATGTCCTCCTGAAGCCTAAATGAGCATTAATTTGACCACACAACTCATTCCTATGAAGATACATTCAAACTCACAAAACGTGCTCAGCTCAGGCTGAAAATGCATTTAAAGCAATAAAAACTCAAAATTAGTGTCACGCCAAAACCAAAGGACTTATGCACACACTTCAGCATGTATTTTGTTCAGGATGACCACCTGACGCCTAAATGAGCATTAATTTGACCACACAACTCATTCCTATGAAGATACATTCAAACTCACAAAACGTGCTCAGCTCGGGCTGAAAATGCATTTAAAGCAATAAAAACTCAAATTGAGTGTCACGCCCAAACCAAAGGACTTATGCACACACTTCAACATGTACTTAGTTCAGATGTCCTCCTGAAGCCTAAATGAGCATTAATTTGACCACACAACTCATTCGTATCAAGATACATTCAAACTCACAAAACGTGGTCAGCTCGGGCAGAAAATGCATTCAAAGCAATAAAACCTCAAATTGAGTGTGACGCCTAAACCAAAGGACTTATGCACACACTTCAACATGTATTTTGTTCAGGATGACCTCCCGAAGCCTATATGAGCATTGATTTGACCATACAACTCATTCCTATGAAGATACATTCAAACTCACAAAACGTGCTCAGCTCGGGCTGAAAATGCATTTAAAGCAATAAAAACTCAAATTGAGTGTCACGCCTAAACCAAAGGACTTATGCACACACTTCAACATGTATTTAGTTCAAGAGGTCATCCTGAAGCCTATATCAGCATTAATTTGACCACACAACTCATTCCTATCAAGATACATTCAAACTCACAAAACGTGCTCAGCTCGGGCTGAAAATGCATTCAAAGCAATAAAACCTCAAATTGAGTGTCACGCCAAAACCAAAGGACTTATGCACACACTTCAACATGTATTTTGTTCAGGATGACCTCCTGAAGCCTAAATCAGCATTAATTTGACCACACAACTCATTCCTATGAAGATACATTCAAACTCACAAAACGTGCTCAGCTCGGGCTGAAAATGCATTTAAAGCAATAAAACTCAAATTGAGTGTCACACCTAAACCAAAGGACTTATTCACACACTTAACATGTATTTTGTTCAGGATGACCTCCTGAAGCCCATATGAGCATTAATTTGACCACACAACTCATTCGTATCAAGATACATTCAAACTCAAAAAACGTGGTCAGCTCGGGCAGAAAATGCATTCAAAGCAATAAAACCTCAAATTGAGTGTGACGCCTAAACCAAAGGACTTATGCACACACTTCAACATGTATTTTGTTCAGGATGACCTCCCGAAGCCTATATGAGCATTGATTTGACCATACAACTCATTCCTATGAAGATACATTCAAAGTCAGAAAGCGCGCTCAGCTCGGGCTGAAAATGCACTTAAAGCAATAAAAACTCAAATTGAGTGTCACGCCTAAACCAAAGGATTATGCACACACTTCAACATGTATTTAGTTCAGGATGACCACCTGAAGCCTAAATGAGCATTAATTTGACCACACAACTCATTCCTATGAAGATACATTCAAACTCACAAAACGTGCTCAGTTCGGGCTGAAAATGCATTTAAAGCAATAAAAACTCAAATTGAGTGTCACACCTAAACCAAAGGACTTATGCACACACTTCAACATGTATTTTGTTCAGGATGACCTCCTGAAGCACATATGAGCATTAATTTGACTACACAATTCATTCCTATGAAGATACATTCACACTCACAAAACGTGCTCAGCTCGGGCTAAAATGCATTTAAAGCAATAAAAACTCAAATTGTCACACCTAAACCAAAGGATTTATGCACACACTTCAACATGTATTTTGTTCAAGATGACCTCCTGAAGCCTAAATGAACATTAAGTTGACCACACAACTCATTCCTATGAAGATACATTCAAACTCACAAAACATGCTCAGCTCGGGCTGAAAATGCATTTAAAGCAATAAAAACTCAAATTGAGTGTCACGCATAAACCAAAGGACTTATGCACACACTTCAACATATATTTTGTTCAAGATGACCTCCTGAAGCCTAAATGAGCATTCATTTGACCACACAACTCATTCCTATGAAGATACATTCAAACTCACAAAACGTGCTCAGCTCGGGCTGAAATAATTTTAAAGCAATAAAAACTCAAAGTGAGTGTCACGCCTAAACCAAAGAACTTATGCACACACTTCAACATGTATTTTGTTCAGGATGACCACCTGAAGCCTAAATGAGCATTAATTTGACCACAAAACTCATTCCTATGAAGATACATTCAAACTCACAAAACGTGCTCAGCTCGGGCTGAAATAATTTTAAAGCAATAAAAACTCAAAGTGAGTGTCACGCCTAAACCAAAGAACTTATGCACACACTTCAACATGTATTTTGTTCAGGATGACCACCTGAAGCCTAAATGAGCATTAATTTGACCACACAACTCATTCCTATGAAGATACATTCAAACTCTCAAAACGTGCTCAGCTCGGGCTGAAAATGCATTTAAAGCAATAAAAACTCAAATTGAGTGTCACGCCTAAACCAAAGGACTTATGCACACACTTCAACATGTATTTTGTTCAGGATGACCACCTGAAGCCTAAATGAGCAATAATTTGACCACACAACTCATTCCTATGAAGATACATTCAAACTCACAAAACGTGCTCAGCTCGGGCTGAAAATGCATTTAAAGCAATAAAAACTCAAATTGAGTGTCACACCTAAACCAAAGGACTTATGCACACACTTCAACATGTATTTTGTTCAGGATGACTTCCTGAAGCCCATATGAGCATTAATTTGACCACAAAACTCATTCCTATGAAGATACATTCAAACTCACAAAACGTGCTCAGCTCGGGCTGAAAATGCATTTAAAGGAATAAAAACTCAAATTGAGTGTCACGCCTAAACCAAAGGACTTATACACACACTTCAAAATGCATTTTGTTCAGGATGTCCCCCTGACACCTAAATGGGCACTAATTTGAATACACAACTCATTCCTATCAAGATACATTCAAACTCACAACACGTGCTCAGCTCGGGCTGAAAATGCATTCAAAGCAATAAAACCTCAAATTGAGTGTCACGCCTAAACCAAAGGACTTATGCACACACTTCAACATGTATTTTGTTCAGGATGACCTCCTGAAGCCCATATGAGCATTAATTTGACTACACAACTCATTCCTATGAAGATACATTCAAACTTACAAAACGTGCTCAGCTCGGGCTGAAAATGCATTTAAAGCAATAAAAACTCAAATTGAGTGTCACGCCTAAACCAAAGGACTTATGCACACACTTCAACATGTATTTATTTCAGGATGACCACCTGAAGCCTAAATGAGCATTAATTTGACCACACAACTCATTCCTATGAAGATACATTCAAACTCACAAAACGTGCTCAGCTCGGGCTGAAAATGCATTTAAAGCAATAAAACTCAAATTGAGTGTCACACCTAAACCAAAGGACTTATTCACACACTTAACATGTATTTTGTTCAGGATGACCTCCTGAAGCCCATATGAGCATTAATTTGACCACACAACTCATTCCTATGAAGATACATTCAAAGTCAGAAAGCGCGCTCAGCTCGGGCTGAAAATGCATTTAAAGCAATAAAAACTCAAATTGAGTATCACGCCTAAACCAAAGGATTATGCACACACTTCAACATGTATTTAGTTCAGGATGACCACCTGAAGCCTAAATGAGCATTAATTTGACCAGACAACTCATTCCTATGAAGATACATTCAAAGTCAGAAAGCGCGCTCAGCTCGGGCTGAAAATGCATTTAAAGCAATAAAACCTCAAATTGAGTGTCACGCCCAAACCAAAGGACTTATGCACACACTTCAACATGTACTTAGTTCAGGATGTCCTCCTGAAGCCTAAATGAGCATTAATTTGACCACACAACTCATTCCTATGAAGATACATTCAAACTCACAAAACGTGCTCAGCTCGGGCTGAAAATGCATTTAATGCAATAAAAACTCAAATTGAGTGTCACACCTAAACCAAAGGACTTATGCACACACTTCAACATGTATTTTGTTCAGGATGACCTCCTGAAGCCCATATGAGCATTAATTTGACCACACAACTCATTCCTATGAAGATACATTCAAACACACAAAACGTGCTCAGCTCGGGCTGAAAATGCATTTAAAGCAATAAAAACTCAAATTGAGTGTCACGCCTAAACCAAAGGACTTATGCACACACTTCAACATGTATTTAGTTCAGGATGACCACCTGAAGCCTAAATGAGCATTAATTTGACCACACAACTCATTCCTATGAAGATACATTCAAACTCACAAAACGTGCTCAGCTCGGGCTGAAAATGCATTCAAAGCAATAAAACCTCAAATTGAGTGTCACGCCAAAACCAAAGGACTTATGCACACACTTCAACATGTATTTTGTTCAGGATGACCTCCTGAAGCCTAAATTAGCATTAATTTGACCACACAACTCATTCCTATGAAGATACTTCAAACTCAGAAAACTTGCTCATCTCTGCCTGAAAATGCATTTCGCAATAAAAACTCAAATTGAGTGTCACACCTAAAACAAAGGACTTATGCACACACTTCAACATGTATTTTGTTCAGGATGACCTCCTGAAGCCCATATGAGCATTAATTTGACTACACAACTCATTCCTATGAAGATACATTCAAACTCACAAAACGTGCTCAGCTCGGGCTGAAAATGCATTTAAAGCAATAAAAACTCAAATTGAGTGTCACGCCTGAACCAAAGGACTTATGCACACACTTCATGTATTTTGTTCAGGATGACCTCCTGAAACCTATTTGAGCAATAATTTGACCACACAACTCATTCCTTTGAAGATACATTCAAAGTCAGAAAGCGCGCTCAGCTCGGGCTGAAAATGCATTTAAAGCAATAAAAACTCAAATTGAGTGTCACGCCTAAACCAAAGGACTTATGCACACACTTCAACATGTATTTAGTTCAGGATGACCACCTGAAGCCTAAATGAGCATTAATTTGACCACACAACTCATTCCTATGAAGATACATTCAAACTCACAAAACGTGCTCAGCTCGGGCTGAAAATGCATTTAAAGCAATAAAACTCAAATTGAGTGTCACACCTAAACCAAAGGACTTATTCACACACTTAACATGTATTTTGTTCAGGATGACCTCCTGAAGCCCATATGAGCATTAATTTGACCACACAACTCATTCCTATGAAGATACATTCAAAGTCAGAAAGCGCGCTCAGCTCGGGCTGAAAATGCATTTAAAGCAATAAAAACTCAAATTGAGTGTCACGCCTAAACCAAAGGACTTATGCACACACTTCAACATGTATTTTGTTCAGGATGACCACCTGAAGCCTAAATGAGCATTAATTTGACCACACAACTCATTCTATGAAGATACATTCAAACTCACAAAACGTGCTCAGGTCGGGCTGAAAATGCATTTAAAGCAATAAAAACTCAAATTGAGTGTCACGCCTAAACCAAAGGATTATGCACACACTTCAACATGTATTTAGTTCAGGATGACCACCTGAAGCCTAAATGAGCATTAATTTGACCACACAACTCATTCCTATGAAGATACATTCAAACTCACAAAACGTGCTCAGTTCGGGCTAAAAATGCATTTAAAGCAATAAAAACTCAAATTGAGTGTCACACCTAAACCAAAGGACTTATGCACACACTTCAACATGTATTTTGTTCAGGATGACCTCCTGAAGTCCATATGAGAATTAATTTGACCAGACAACTCATTCCTATGAAGATACATTCAAAGTCAGAAAGCGCGCTCAGCTCGGGCTGAAAATGCATTTAAAGCAATAAAAACTCAAATTGAGTGTCACGCCCAAACCAAAGGACTTATGCACACACTTCAACATGTACTTAGTTCAGGATGTCCTCCTGAAGCCTAAATGAGCATTAATTTGACCACACAACTCATTCCTATGAAGATACATTCAAACTCACAAAACATGCTCAGCTCGGGCTGAAAATGCATTTAAAGCAATAAAAACTCAAATTGAGTGTCACGCCTAAACCAAAGGACTTATGCACACACTTCAACATGTATTTTGTTCAGGATGACCTCCTGAAGCCTAAATTAGCATTCATTTGACCACACAACTCATTCCTATGAAGATACTTCAAACTCAGAAAACTTGCTCATCTCTGCCTGAAAATGCATTTCGCAATAAAAACTCAAATTGAGTGTCACACCTAAACCAAAGGACTTATGCACACACTTTAACATGTATTTTGTTCAGGATGACCACCTGAAGCCTAAATGAGCATTAATTTGACCACACAACTTATTCCTACGAAGATACATTCACACTCACAAAACGTGCTCAGCTCGGGCTGAAAATGCATTTAAAGCAATAAAACTCAAATTGAGTGTCACACCTAAACCAAAGGACTTATGCACACACTTCAACATGTATTTTGTTCAAGATGACCTCCTGAAGCCTAAATGAACATTAAGTTGACCACACAACTCAATCCTATGAAGATACATTCAAAGTCAGAAAGCGCGCTCAGCTCGGGCTGAAAATGCATTTAAAGCAATAAAAACTCAAATTGAGTGTCACGCCTAAACCAAAGGACTTATGCACACACTTCAACATGTATTTAGTTCAGGAGGTCATCCTGAAGCCTATATGAGCATTAATTTGACCACACAACTCATTCCTATGAAGATACTTCAAACTCAGAAAACTTGCTCATCTCTGCCTGAAAATGCATTTCGCAATAAAAACTCAAATTGAGTGCCACGCCTAAACCAAAGGACTTATGCACACACTTCAACATGTATTTAGTTCAGGAGGTCATCCTGAAGCCTATATGAGCATTAATTTGACCACACAACTCATTCCTATCAAGATACATTCAAACTCACAAAACGTGCTCAGCTCGGGCTGAAAATGCATTTAAAGCAATAAAAACTCAAATTGAGTGTCACGCCTAAACCAAAGGACTTATGCACACACTTCAACATGTATTTTGTTCAGGATGACCTCCTGAAGCCCATATGAGCATTAATTTGACTACACAATTCATTCCTATGAAGATACATTCACACTCACAAAACGTGCTCAGCTCGGGCTGAAAATGCATTTAAAGCAATAAAACTCAAATTGAGTGTCACACCTAAACCAAAGGACTTATGCACACACTTCAACATGTATTTTGTTCAAGATGACCTCCTGAAGCCTAAATGAGCATTAATTTGACCACACAACTTATTCCTATGAAGATACATTCAAAGTCAGAAAGCGCGCTCAGCTCGGGCTGAAAATGCATTTAAAGCAATAAAAACTCAAATTGAGTGTCACGCCTAAACCAAAGGACTTATGCACACACTTCAACATGTATTTAGTTCAGGAGGTCATCCTGAAGCCTATATGAGCATTAATTTGACCACACAACTCATTCCTATGAAGATACTTCAAACTCAGAAAACTTGCTCATCTCTGCCTGAAAATGCATTTCGCAATAAAAACTCAAATTGAGTGTCACGCCTAAACCAAAGGACTTATGCACACACTTCAACATGTATTTAGTTCAGGAGGTCATCCTGAAGCCTATATGAGCATTAATTTGACCACACAACTCATTCCTATCAAGATACATTCAAACTCACAAAACGTGCTCAGCTCGGGCTGAAAATGCATTTAAAGCAATAAAAACTCAAATTGAGTGTCACGCCTAAACCAAAGGACTTATGCACACACTTCAACATGTATTTAGTTCAGGAGGTCATCCTGAAGCCTATATGAGCATTAATTTGACCACACAACTCAATTCGTATCAAGATACATTCAAACTCACAAAACGTGGTCAGCTCGGGCTGAAAATGCATTTAAAGCAGTAAAAACTCAAATTGAGTGTCACGCCTAAACCAAAGGACTTATGCACACACTTCAACATGTATTTAGTTCAGGAGGTCATCCTGAAGCCTATATGAGCATTAATTTGACCACACAACTCATTCCTATGAAGAAACATTCAAACTCACAAAACGTGCTCAGCTCGGGCTGAAAATGCATTTAAAGCAATAGAAACTCAAACTGAGTGTTACGCCTAAACCAAAGGACTTATGCACACACTTCAAACATGTATTTAGTTCAAGAGGTCATCCTGAAGCCTATATGAGCATTAATTTGACCACATAACTCATTCTTATGAAGATACATTCAAACTCACAAAACGTGCTCAGCTCGGGCTGAAAATGCATTCAAAGCAATAAAACCTCAAATTGAGTGTCACGCCAAAACCAAAGGACTTATGCACACACTTCAACATGTATTTTGTTCAGGATGACCTCCTGAAGCCTAAATTAGCATTAATTTGACCACACAACTCATTCCTATGAAGATACTTCAAACTCAGAAAACTTGCTCATCTCTGCCTGAAAATGCATTTCGCAATAAAAACTCAAATTGAGTGTCACACCTAAACCAAAGGACTTATGCACACACTTCAACATGTATTTTGTTCAGGATGACCTCCTGAAGCCCATATGAGCATTAATTTGACCACACAACTCATTCCTATGAAGATACATTCAAAGTCAGATAGCGCGCTCAGTTCGGGCTGAAAATGCATTTAAAGCAATAGAAACTCAAATTGAGTGTTACGCCTAAACCAAAGGACTTATGCACACACTTCAAACATGTATTTAGTTCAAGAGGTCATCCCGAAGCCTATATGAGCATTAATTTGACCATACAACTCATTCCTATGAAGATACATTCAAACTCACAAAACGTGCTCAGCTCGGGCTGAAAATGCATTTAAAGCAGTAAAAACTCAAATTGAGTGTCACGCCTAAACCAAAGGACTTATGCACACACTTCAACATGTATTTAGTTCAGGAGGTCATCCTGAAGCCTATATGAGCATTAATTTGACCACACAACTCATTCCTATGAAGAAACATTCAAACTCACAAAACGTGCTCAGCTCGGGCTGAAAATGCATTTAAAGCAATAAAAACTCAAATTGAGTGTTAGGCCTAAACCAAAGGACTTATGCACACACTTCAAACATGTATTTAGTTCAAGAGGTCATCCTGAAGCCTATATGAGCATTAATTTGACCACATAACTCATTCTTATGAAGATACATTCAAACTCACAAAACGTGCTCAGCTCGGGCTGAAAATGCATTTAAAGTTATAAAAACTCAAATTGAGTGTCACGCCTAAACCAAAGTACTTATGCACACACTTCAACATGTATTTAGTTCAAGAGATTATCCTGAAGCCTATATCAGCATTAATTTGACCACACAACTCATTCCTATCAAGATACATTCAAACTCACAAAACGTGCTCAGCTCGGGCTGAAAATGCATTCAAAGCAATAAAAACTCAAATTGAGTGTCACGCCTAAACCAAAGGACTTATGCACACACTTCAACATGTATTTAGTTCAGGATGACCACCTGAAGCCTAAATGAGCATTAATTTGACCACACAACTCATTCCTATGAAGATACATTCAAACTCACAAAACGTGCTCAGCTCGGGCTGAAAATGCATTTAAAGCAATAAAACTCAAATTGAATGTCACACCTAAACCAAAGGACTTATTCACACACTTAACATGTATTTTGTTCAGGATGACCTCCTGAAGCCTAAATTAGCATTAATTTGACCACACAACTCATTCCTATGAAGATACTTCAAACTCAGAAAACTTGCTCATCTCTGCCTGAAAATGCATTTCGCAATAAAAACTCAAATTGAGTGTCACACCTAAACCAAAGGACTTATGCACACACTTCAACATGTATTTTGTTCAGGATGACCTCCTGAAGCCCATATGAGCATTAATTTGACTACACAACTCATTCCTATGAAGATACATTCAAACTCACAAAACGTGCTCAGCTCGGGCTGAAAATGCATTTAAAGCAATAAAAACTCAAATTGAGTGTCACGCCTAAACCAAAGGACTTATGCACACACTTCAACATGTATTTAGTTCAGGATGACCACCTGAAGCCTAAATGAGCATTAATTTGACCACACAACTCATTCCTATGAAGATACATTCAAACTCACAAAACGTGCTCAGCTCGGGCTGAAAATGCATTTAAAGCAATAAAACTCAAATTGAGTGTCACACCTAAACCAAAGGACTTATTCACACACTTAACATGTATTTTGTTCAGGATGACCTCCTGAAGCCCATATGAGCATTAATTTGACCACACAACTCATTCCTATGAAGATACATTCAAAGTCAGAAAGCGCGCTCAGCTCGGGCTGAAAATGCATTTAAAGCAATAAAAACTCAAATTGAGTATCACGCCTAAACCAAAGGATTATGCACACACTTCAACATGTATTTAGTTCAGGATGACCACTTGAAGCCTAAATGAGCATTAATTTGACCAGACAACTCATTCCTATGAAGATACATTCAAAGTCAGAAAGCGCGCTCAGCTCAGGCTGAAAATGCATTTAAAGCAATAAAAACTCAAATTGAGTGTCACGCCCAAACCAAAGGACTTATGCACACACTTCAACATGTACTTAGTTCAGGATGTCCTCCTGAAGCCTAAATGAGCATTAATTTGACCACACAACTCATTCCTATGAAGATACATTCAAACTCACAAAACGTGCTCAGCTCGGGCTGAAAATGCATTTAATGCAATAAAAACTCAAATTGAGTGTCACACCTAAACCAAAGGACTTATGCACACACTTCAACATGTATTTTGTTCAGGATGACCTCCTGAAGCCCATATGAGCATTAATTTGACTACACAATTCATTCCTATGAAGATACATTCACACTCACAAAACGTGCTCAGCTCGGGCTGAAAATGCATTTAAAGCAAGAAAAACTCAAATTGAGTGTCACACCTAAACCAAAGGATTTATGCACACACTTCAACATGTATTTTGTTCAAGATGACCTCCTGAAGCCTAAATGAACATTAAGTTGACCACACAACTCATTCCTATGAAGATACATTCAAACTCACAAAACATGCTCAGCTCGGGCTGAAAATGCATTTAAAGCAATAAAAACTCAAATTGAGTGTCACGCCTAAACCAAAGGACTTATGCACACACTTCAACATATATTTTGTTCAAAATGACCTCCTGAAGCCTAAATGAGCATTCATTTGACCACACAACTCATTCCTATGAAGATACATTCAAACTCACAAAACGTGCTCAGCTCGGGCTGAAATAATTTTAAAGCAATAAAAACTCAAAGTGAGTGTCACGCCTAAACCAAAGAACTTATGCACACACTTCAACATGTATTTAGTTCAGGAGGTCATCCTGAAGCCTATATGAGCATTAATTTGACCACACAACTCATTCCTATGAAGATACATTCAAATTCACAAAACGTCCTCAGCTCGGGCTGAAAATGCATTTAAAGGAATAAAAACTCAAATTGAGTGTCACGCCTAAACCAAAGGACTTATGCACACACTTCGACATGTATTTTGTTCAGGATGACCTCCCGAAGCCTATATGAGCATTGATTTGACAACACAACTCATTCCCATGAAGATACATTCAAACTCAAAAAACGTGCTCAGCTCGGGCTGAAAATGCATTTAAAGCAATAAAAACTCAAATTGAGTGTCACGCCTAAACCAAAGGATTTATGCACACACTTCAACATGTATTTTGTTCAGGATGACCACCTGAAGCCTAAATGAGCATTAATTTGACCACACAACTCATTCCTATGAAGATACATTCACACTCACAAAACGTGCTCAGCTCGGGCTGAAAATGCATTTAAAGCAATAAAAACTCAAATTGAGTGTCACACCTAAACCAAAGGACTTATGCACACACTTCAACATGTATTTTGTTCAGGATGACCTCCCGAAGCCTATATGAGCATTGATTTGACCATACAACTCATTCCTATGAAGATACATTCAAACTCACAAAACGTGCTCAGCTCGGGCTGAAAATGCATTTAAAGCAATAAAAACTCAAATTGAGTGTCACGCCTAAACCAAAGGACTTATGCACACACTTCAACATGTATTTAGTTCAAGAGTTCATCCTGAAGCCTATATGAGCATTAATTTGACCACATAACTCATTCTTATGAAGATACATTCAAACTCACAAAACGTGCTCAGCTCGGGCTGAAAATGCATTTAAAGTTATAAAAACTCAAATTGAGTGTCACGCCTAAACCAAAGGACTTATGCACACACTTCAACATGTATTTAGTTCAGGAGGTCATCCTGAAGCCTATATGAGCATTAATTTGACCACACAACCCATTCCTATCAAGATACATTCAAACTCACAAAACGTGCTCAGCTCGGGCTGAAAATGCATTTAAAGCAATAAAAACTCAAATTGAGTGTCACGCCTAAACCAAAGGACTTATGCACACACTTCAACATGTATTTAGTTCAGGAGGTCATCCTGAAGCCTATATGAGCATTAATTTGACCACACAACTCATTCGTATCAAGATACATTCAAACTCACAAAACGTGGTCAGCTCGGGCAGAAAATGCATTCAAAGCAATAAAACCTCAAATTGAGTGTGACGCCTAAACCAAAGGACTTATGCACACACTTCAACATGTATTTAGTTCAAGAGGTCATCCTGAAGCCTATATGAGCATTAATTTGACCACATAAATCATTCTTATGAAGATACATTCAAACTCACAAAACGTGCTCAGCTCGGGCTGAAAATGCATTTAAAGTTATAAAAACTCAAATTGAGTGTCACGCCTAAACCAAAGGACTTATGCACACACTTCAACATGTATTTTGTTCAGGATGACCTCCCGAAGCCTATATGAGCATTGATTTGACCACACAACTCATTCCTATGAAGATACATTCAAACTCAAAAAACATGCTCACCTCGGGCTGAAAATGCATTTAAAGCAATAAAAACTCAAATTGAGTGTCACGCCTAAACCAAAGGACTTATGCACACACTTGAACATGTATTTAGTTCAAGAGTTCATCCTGAAGCCTATATGAGCATTAATTTGACCACATAACTCATTCTTATGAAGATACATTCAAACTCACAAAACGTGCTCAGCTCGGGCTGAAAATGCATTTAAAGTTATAAAAACTCAAATTGAGTGTCACGCCTAAACCAAAGTACTTATGCACACACTTCAACATGTATTTAGTTCAAGAGTTCATCCTGAAGCCTAAATGAGCATTAATTTGACCACACAACTCATTCCTATGAAGATACATTCAAACTCACAAAACGTGCTCAGCTCGGGCTGAAAATGCATTTAATGCAATAAAAACTCAAATTGAGTGTCACACCTAAACCAAAGGACTTATGCACACACTTCAACATGTATTTTGTTCAGGATGACCTCCTGAAGCCCATATGAGCATTAATTTGACTACACAATTCATTCCTATGAAGATACATTCACACTCACAAAACGTGCTCAGCTCGGGCTGAAAATGCATTTAAAGCAAGAAAAACTCAAATTGAGTGTCACACCTAAACCAAAGGATTTATGCACACACTTCAACATGTATTTTGTTCAGGATGACCTGAAGAAGCCTAAATGAGCAATAATTTGACCACACAACTCATTCCTATGAAGATACATTTTAACTCACAAAACGTGCTCAGCTCGGCCTGAAAATGCATTTAAAGCAATAAAAACTCAAATTGAGTGTCACGCCTAAACCAAAGGACTTATGCACACACTTCAACATATATTTTGTTCAAAATGACCTCCTGAAGCCCATATGAGCATTAATTTGACTACACAATTCATTCCTATGAAGATACATTCACACTCACAAAACGTGCTCAGCTCGGGCTGAAAATGCATTTAAAGCAAGAAAAACTCAAATTGAGTGTCACACCTAAACCAAAGGACTTATGCACACACTTCAACATGTATTTTGTTCAGGATGACCTCCTGAAGCCCATATGAGCATTAATTTGACTACACAATTCATTCCTATGAAGATACATTCACACTCACAAAACGTGCTCAGCTCGGGCTGAAAATGCATTTAAAGCAATAAAAACTCAAATTGAGTGTCACACCTAAACCAAAGGATTTATGCACACACTTCAACATGTATTTTGCTCAAGATGACCTCCTGAAGCCTAAATGAACATTAAGTTGACCACACAACTCATTCCTATGAAGATACATTCAAACTCACAAAACATGCTCAGCTCGGGCTGAAAATGCATTTAAAGCAATAAAAACTCAAATTGAGTGTCACGCATAAACCAAAGGACTTATGCACACACTTCAACATATATTTTGTTCAAGATGACCTCCTGAAGCCTAAATGAGCATTCATTTGACCACACAACTCATTCCTATGAAGATACATTCAAACTCACAAAACGTGCTCAGCTCGGGCTGAAATAATTTTAAAGCAATAAAAACTCAAAGTGAGTGTCACGCCTAAACCAAAGAACTTATGCACACACTTCAACATGTATTTAGTTCAGGAGGTCATCCTGAAGCCTATATGAGCATTAATTTGACCACACAACTCATTCCTATGAAGATACATTCAAATTCACAAAACGTCCTCAGCTCGGGCTGAAAATGCATTTAAAGGAATAAAAACTCAAATTGAGTGTCACGCCTAAACCAAAGGACTTATGCACACACTTCGACATGTATTTTGTTCAGGATGACCTCCCGAAGCCTATATGAGCATTGATTTGACCACACAACTCATTCCTATGAAGATACATTCAAACTCAAAAAACGTGCTCAGCTCGGGCTGAAAATGCATTTAAAGCAATAAAAACTCAAATTGAGTGTCACGCCTAAACCAAAGGACTTATGCACACACCTCAACATGTATTTTGTTCAGGATGACCTCCTGAAGCCCATATGAGCATTAATTTGACTACACAATTCATTCCTATGAAGATACATTCACACTCACAAAACGTGCTCAGCTCGGGCTGAAAATGCATTTAAAGCAATAAAAACTCAAATTGAGTGTCACACCTAAACCAAAGGACTTATGCACACACTTCAACATGTATTTTGTTCAGGATGACCTCCCGAAGCCTATATGAGCATTGATTTGACCATACAACTCATTCCTATGAAGATACATTCAAACTCACAAAACGTGCTCAGCTCGGGCTGAAAATGCATTTAAAGCAATAAAAACTCAAATTGATTGTCACGCCTAAACCAAAGGACTTATGCACACACTTCAACATGTATTTAGTTCAAGAGGTCATCCTGAAGCCTATATGAGCATTAATTTGACCACATAACTCATTCTTATGAAGATACATTCAAACTCACAAAACGTGCTCAGCTCGGGCTGAAAATGCATTTAAAGTTATAAAAACTCAAATTGAGTGTCACTTCTAAACCAAAGGACTTATGCACACACTTCAACATGTATTTTGTTCAGGATGACCTCCCGAAGCCTATATGAGCATTGATTTGACCACACAACTCATTCCTATGAAGATACATTCAAACTCAAAAAACGTGCTCACCTCGGGCTGAAAATGCATTTAAAGCAATAAAAACTCAAATTGAGTGTCACGCCTAAACCAAAGGACTTATGCACACACTTCAACATGTATTTAGTTCAAGAGTTCATCCTGAAGCCTATATGAGCATTAATTTGACCACATAACTCATTCTTATGAAGATACATTCAAACTCACAAAACGTGCTCAGCTCGGGCTGAAAATGCATTTAAAGCAATAAAAACTCAAATTGAGTGTCACGCCTAAACCAAAGTACTTATGCACACACTTCAACATGTATTTAGTTCAGGAGGTCATCCTGAAGCCTATATGAGCATTAATTTGACCACACAACCCATTCCTATCAAGATACATTCAAACTCACAAAACGTGCTCAGCTCGGGCTGAAAATGCATTTAAAGCAATAAAAACTCAAATTGAGTGTCACGCCTAAACCAAAGGACTTATGCACACACTTCAACATGTATTTAGTTCAGGAGGTCATCCTGAAGCCTATATGAGCATTAATTTGACCACACAACTCATTCGTATCAAGATACATTCAAACTCACAAAACGTGCTCAGCTCGGGCTGAAAATGCATTTAAAGCAATAAAAACTCAAATTGAGTGTCACGCCTAAACCAAAGGACTTATGCACACACTTCAACATGTATTTAGTTCAAGAGTTCATCCTGAAGCCTATATGAGCATTAATTTGACCACATAACTCATTCTTATGAAGATACATTCAAACTCACAAAACGTGCTCAGCTCGGGCTGAAAATGCATTTAAAGTTATAAAAACTCAAATTGAGTGTCACGCCTAAACCAAAGTACTTATGCACACACTTCAACATGTATTTAGTTCAAGAGTTCATCCTGAAGCCTAAATGAGCATTAATTTGACCACACAACTCATTCCTATGAAGATACATTCAAACTCACAAAACGTGCTCAGCTCGGGCTGAAAATGCATTTAATGCAATAAAAACTCAAATTGAGTGTCACACCTAAACCAAAGGACTTATGCACACACTTCAACATGTATTTTGTTCAGGATGACCTCCTGAAGCCCATATGAGCATTAATTTGACTACACAATTCATTCCTATGAAGATACATTCACACTCACAAAACGTGCTCAGCTCGGGCTGAAAATGCATTTAAAGCAAGAAAAACTCAAATTGAGTGTCACACCTAAACCAAAGGATTTATGCACACACTTCAACATGTATTTTGTTCAGGATGACCTGAAGAAGCCTAAATGAGCAATAATTTGACCACACAACTCATTCCTATGAAGATACATTTTAACTCACAAAACGTGCTCAGCTCGGCCTGAAAATGCATTTAAAGCAATAAAAACTCAAATTGAGTGTCACGCCTAAACCAAAGGACTTATGCACACACTTCAACATATATTTTGTTCAAAATGACCTCCTGAAGCCCATATGAGCATTAATTTGACTACACAATTCATTCCTATGAAGATACATTCACACTCACAAAACGTGCTCAGCTCGGGCTGAAAATGCATTTAAAGCAAGAAAAACTCAAATTGAGTGTCACACCTAAACCAAAGGACTTATGCACACACTTCAACATGTATTTTGTTCAGGATGACCTCCTGAAGCCCATATGAGCATTAATTTGACTACACAATTCATTCCTATGAAGATACATTCACACTCACAAAACGTGCTCAGCTCGGGCTGAAAATGCATTTAAAGCAATAAAAACTCAAATTGAGTGTCACACCTAAACCAAAGGATTTATGCACACACTTCAACATGTATTTTGTTCAAGATGACCTCCTGAAGCCTAAATGAACATTAAGTTGACCACACAACTCATTCCTATGAAGATACATTCAAACTCACAAAACATGCTCAGCTCGGGCTGAAAATGCATTTAAAGCAATAAAAACTCAAATTGAGTGTCACGCATAAACCAAAGGACTTATGCACACACTTCAACATATATTTTGTTCAAGATGACCTCCTGAAGCCTAAATGAGCATTCATTTGACCACACAACTCATTCCTATGAAGATACATTCAAACTCACAAAACGTGCTCAGCTCGGGCTGAAATAATTTTAAAGCAATAAAAACTCAAAGTGAGTGTCACGCCTAAACCAAAGAACTTATGCACACACTTCAACATGTATTTAGTTCAGGAGGTCATCCTGAAGCCTATATGAGCATTAATTTGACCACACAACTCATTCCTATGAAGATACATTCAAATTCACAAAACGTCCTCAGCTCGGGCTGAAAATGCATTTAAAGGAATAAAAACTCAAATTGAGTGTCACGCCTAAACCAAAGGACTTATGCACACACTTCGACATGTATTTTGTTCAGGATGACCTCCCGAAGCCTATATGAGCATTGATTTGACCACACAACTCATTCCTATGAAGATACATTCAAACTCAAAAAACGTGCTCAGCTCGGGCTGAAAATGCATTTAAAGCAATAAAAACTCAAATTGAGTGTCACGCCTAAACCAAAGGACTTATGCACACACCTCAACATGTATTTTGTTCAGGATGACCTCCTGAAGCCCATATGAGCATTAATTTGACTACACAATTCATTCCTATGAAGATACATTCACACTCACAAAACGTGCTCAGCTCGGGCTGAAAATGCATTTAAAGCAATAAAAACTCAAATTGAGTGTCACACCTAAACCAAAGGACTTATGCACACACTTCAACATGTATTTTGTTCAGGATGACCTCCCGAAGCCTATATGAGCATTGATTTGACCATACAACTCATTCCTATGAAGATACATTCAAACTCACAAAACGTGCTCAGCTCGGGCTGAAAATGCATTTAAAGCAATAAAAACTCAAATTGAGTGTCACGCCTAAACCAAAGGACTTATGCACACACTTCAACATGTATTTAGTTCAAGAGGTCATCCTGAAGCCTATATGAGCATTAATTTGACCACATAACTCATTCTTATGAAGATACATTCAAACTCACAAAACGTGCTCAGCTCGGGCTGAAAATGCATTTAAAGTTATAAAAACTCAAATTGAGTGTCACTTCTAAACCAAAGGACTTATGCACACACTTCAACATGTATTTTGTTCAGGATGACCTCCCGAAGCCTATATGAGCATTGATTTGACCACACAACTCATTCCTATGAAGATACATTCAAACTCAAAAAACGTGCTCACCTCGGGCTGAAAATGCATTTAAAGCAATAAAAACTCAAATTGAGTGTCACGCCTAAACCAAAGGACTTATGCACACACTTCAACATGTATTTAGTTCAAGAGTTCATCCTGAAGCCTATATGAGCATTAATTTGACCACATAACTCATTCTTATGAAGATACATTCAAACTCACAAAACGTGCTCAGCTCGGGCTGAAAATGCATTTAAAGCAATAAAAACTCAAATTGAGTGTCACGCCTAAACCAAAGTACTTATGCACACACTTCAACATGTATTTAGTTCAGGAGGTCATCCTGAAGCCTATATGAGCATTAATTTGACCACACAACCCATTCCTATCAAGATACATTCAAACTCACAAAACGTGCTCAGCTCGGGCTGAAAATGCATTTAAAGCAATAAAAACTCAAATTGAGTGTCACGCCTAAACCAAAGGACTTATGCACACACTTCAACATGTATTTAGTTCAGGAGGTCATCCTGAAGCCTATATGAGCATTAATTTGACCACACAACTCATTCGTATCAAGATACATTCAAACTCACAAAACGTGGTCAGCTCGGGCAGAAAATGCATTCAAAGCAATAAAACCTCAAATTGAGTGTGACGCCTAAACCAAAGGACTTATGCACACACTTCAACATGTATTTTGTTCAGGATGACCTCCCGAAGCCTATATGAGCATTGATTTGACCATACAACTCATTCCTATGAAGATACATTCAAACTCACAAAACGTGCTCAGCTCGGGCTGAAAATGCATTTAAAGCAATAAAAACTCAAATTGAGTGTCACGCCTAAACCAAAGGACTTATGCACACACTTCAACATGTATTTAGTTCAAGAGGTCATCCTGAAGCCTATATGAGCATTAATTTGACCACACAACTCATTCCTATCAAGATACATTCAAACTCACAAAACGTGCTCAGCTCGGGCTGAAAATGCATTTAAAGCAATAAAAACTCAAATTGAGTGTCACGCCTAAACCAAAGGACTTATGCACACACTTCAACATGTATTTAGTTCAGGAGGTCATCCTGAAGCCTATATGAGCATTAATTTGACCACACAACTCATTCGTATCAAGATACATTCAAACTCACAAAACGTGGTCAGCTCGGGCAGAAAATGCATTCAAAGCAATAAAACCTCAAATTGAGTGTGACGCCTAAACCAAAGGACTTATGCACACACTTCAACATGTATTTTGTTCAGGATGACCTCCCGAAGCCTATATGAGCATTGATTTGACCATACAACTCATTCCTATGAAGATACATTCAAACTCACAAAACGTGCTCAGCTCGGGCTGAAAATGCATTTAAAGCAATAAAAACTCAAATTGAGTGTCACGCCTAAACCAAAGGACTTATGCACACACTTCAACATGTATTTAGTTCAAGAGGTCATCCTGAAGCCTATATCAGCATTAATTTGACCACACAACTCATTCCTATCAAGATACATTCAAACTCACAAAACGTGCTCAGCTCGGGCTGAAAATGCATTCAAAGCAATAAAACCTCAAATTGAGTGTCACGCCAAAACCAAAGGACTTATGCACACACTTCAACATGTATTTTGTTCAGGATGACCTCCTGAAGCCTAAATCAGCATTAATTTGACCACACAACTCATTCCTATGAAGATACATTCAAACTCACAAAACGTGCTCAGCTCGGGCTGAAAATGCATTTAAAGCAATAAAACTCAAATTGAGTGTCACACCTAAACCAAAGGACTTATTCACACACTTAACATGTATTTTGTTCAGGATGACCTCCTGAAGCCCATATGAGCATTAATTTGACCACACAACTCATTCGTATCAAGATACATTCAAACTCACAAAACGTGGTCAGCTCGGGCAGAAAATGCATTCAAAGCAATAAAACCTCAAATTGAGTGTGACGCCTAAACCAAAGGACTAATGCACACACTTCAACATGTATTTTGTTCAAGATGACCTCCTGAAGCCTAAATGAACATTAAGTTGACCACACAACTCAATCCTATGAAGATACATTCAAACTCACAAAACATACTCAGCTCGGGCTGAAAATGCATTTAAAGCAATAAAAACTCAAATTGAGTGTCACACCTAAACCAAAGGACTTATGCACACACTTCAACATGTATTTTGTTCAGGATGACCTCCTGAAGCCCATATGAGCATTAATTTGACTACACAATTCATTCCTATGAAGATACATTCACACTCACAAAACGTGCTCAGCTCGGGCTGAAAATGCATTTAAAGCAATAAAAACTCAAATTGAGTGTCACACCTAAACCAAAGGACTAATGCACACACTTCAACATGTATTTTGTTCAAGATGACCTCCTGAAGCCTAAATGAACATTAAGTTGACCACACAACTCAATCCTATGAAGATACATTCAAACTCACAAAACATACTCAGCTCGGGCTGAAAATGCATTTAAAGCAATAAAAACTCAAATTGAGTGTCACGCCTAAACCATAGGACTTATGCACACACTTCAACATATATTTTGTTCAAGATGACCTCCTGAAGCCTAAATTAGCATTCATTTGACCACACAACTCATTCCTATGAAGATACATTCAAACTCACAAAACGTGCTCAGCGAGGGCTGAAATAATTTTAAAGCAATAAAAACTCAAATTGAGTGTCACGCCTAAACCAAAGGATTATGCACACACTTCAACATGTATTTAGTTCAGGATGACCACCTGAAGCCTAAATGAGCATTAATTTGACCACACAACTCATTCCTATGAAGATACATTCAAACTCACAAAACGTGCTCAGCTCGGGCTGAAAATGCATTTCAAGGAATAAAAACTCAAATTGAGTGTCACGCCTAAACCAAAGGACTTATGCACACACTTCGACATGTATTTTGTTCAGGATGACCACCTGAAGCCTAAATGAGCATTAATTTGACCACACAACTCATTCCTATGAAGATACATTCAAACTCAAAAAACGTGCTCAGCTCGGGCTGAAAATGCATTTAATGCAATAAAAACTCAAATTGAGTGTCACACCTAAACCAAAGGACTTATGCACACACTTCAACATGTATTTTGTTCAGGATGACCTCCTGAAGCCCATATGAGCATTAATTTGACTACACAATTCATTCCTATGAAGATACATTCACACTCACAAAACGTGCTCAGCTCGGGCTGAAAATGCATTTAAAGCAATAAAAACTCAAATTGAGTGTCACACCTAAACCAAAGGACTTATGCACACACTTCAACATGTATTTAGTTCAGGATGACCTCCCGAAGCCTATATGAGCATTGATTTGACCATACAACTCATTCCTATGAAGATACATTCAAACTCACAAAACGTGCTCAGCTCGGGCTGAAAATGCATTTAAAGCAATAAAAACTCAAATTGAGTGTCACGCCTAAACCAAAGGACTTATGCACACACTTCAACATGTATTTAGTTCAAGAGGTCATCCTGAAGCCTATATGAGCATTAATTTGAGCACATAACTCATTCTTATGAAGATACATTCAAACTCACAAAACGTGCTCAGCTCGGGCTGAAAATGCATTTAAAGTTATAAAAACTCAAATTGAGTGTCACGCCTAAACCAAAGGACTTATGCACACACTTCAACATGTATTTACTTCAGGAGGTCATCCTGAAGCCTATATGAGCATTAATTTGACCACACAACTCATTCCTATGAAGATACATTCAAACTCACAAAACGTGCTCAGCTCGGGCTGAAAATGCATTTAAAGCAATAAAAACTCAAATTGAGTGTCACGCCTAAACCAAAGGACTTATGCACACACTTCAACATGTATTTTGTTCAGGAGGTCATCCTGAAGCCTATATGAGCATTAATTTGACCACACAACTCATTCGTATCAAGATACATTCAAACTCACAAAACGTGCTCAGCTCGGGCTGAAAATGCATTCAAAGCAATAAAACCTCAAATTGAGTGTCACGCCTAAACCAAAGGACTTATGCACACACTTCAACATGAATTTTGTTCAGGATGACCTCCTGAAGTCCATATGAGAATTAATTTGACCAGACAACTCATTCCTATGAAGATACATTCAAAGTCAGAAAGCGCGCTCAGCTCGGGCTGAAAATGCATTTAAAGCAATAAAAACTCAAATTGAGTGTCACGCCCAAACCAAAGGACTTATGCACACACTTCAACATGTACTTAGTTCAGGATGTCCTCCTGAAGCCTAAATGAGCATTAATTTGACCACACAGCTCATTCCTATGAAGATACATTCAAACTCACAAAACGTGCTCAGCTCGGGCTGAAAATGCATTTAATGCAATAAAAACTCAAATTGAGTGTCACACCTAAACCAAAGGACTTATGCACACACTTCAACATGTATTTTGTTCAGGATGACCTCCTGAAGCCCATATGAGCATTAATTTGACTACACAATTCATTCCTATGAAGATACATTCACACTCACAAAACGTGCTCAGCTCGGGCTGAAAATGCATTTAAAGCAATAAAAACTCAAATTGAGTGTCACACCTAAACCAAAGGATTTATGCACACACTTCAACATGTATTTTGTTCAAGATGACCTCCTGAAGCCTAAATGAACATTAAGTTGACCACACAACTCATTCCTATGAAGATACATTCAAACTCACAAAACATGCTCAGCTCGGGCTGAAAATGCATTTAAAGCAATAAAAACTCAAATTGAGTGTCACGCATAAACCAAAGGACTTATGCACACACTTCAACATATATTTTGTTCAAGATGACCTCCTGAAGCCTAAATGAGCATTCATTTGACCACACAACTCATTCCTATGAAGATACATTCAAACTCACAAAACGTGCTCAGCTCGGGCTGAAATAATTTTAAAGCAATAAAAACTCAAAGTGAGTGTCACGCCTAAACCAAAGAACTTATGCACACACTTCAACATGTATTTTGTTCAGGATGACCACCTGAAGCCTAAATGAGCATTAATTTGACCACAAAACTCATTCCTATGAAGATACATTCAAACTCACAACACGTGCTCAGCTCGGGCTGAAAATGCATTCAAAGCAATAAAACCTCAAATTGAGTGTCACGCCTAAACCAAAGGACTTATGCACACACTTCAACATGTATTTTGTTCAGGATGACCTCCTGAAGCCCATATGAGCATTAATTTGACTACACAACTCATTCCTATGAAGATACATTCAAACTTACAAAACGTGCTCAGCTCGGGCTGAAAATGCATTTAAAGCAATAAAAACTCAAATTGAGTGTCACGCCTAAACCAAAGGACTTATGCACACACTTCAACATGTATTTAGTTCAGGATGACCACCTGAAGCCTAAATGAGCATTAATTTGACCACACAACTCATTCCTATGAAGATACATTCAAACTCACAAAACGTGCTCAGCTCGGGCTGAAAATGCATTTAAAGCAATAAAACTCAAATTGAGTGTCACACCTAAACCAAAGGACTTATTCACACACTTAACATGTATTTTGTTCAGGATGACCTCCTGAAGCCCATATGAGCATTAATTTGACCACACAACTCATTCCTATGAAGATACATTCAAAGTCAGAAAGCGCGCTCAGCTCGGGCTGAAAATGCATTTAAAGCAATAAAAACTCAAATTGAGTATCACGCCTAAACCAAAGGATTATGCACACACTTCAACATGTATTTAGTTCAGGATGACCACCTGAAGCCTAAATGAGCATTAATTTGACCAGACAACTCATTCCTATGAAGATACATTCAAAGTCAGAAAGCGCGCTCAGCTCGGGCTGAAAATGCATTTAAAGCAATAAAAACTCAAATTGAGTGTCACGCCCAAACCAAAGGACTTATGCACACACTTCAACATGTACTTAGTTCAGGATGTCCTCCTGAAGCCTAAATGAGCATTAATTTGACCACACAACTCATTCCTATGAAGATACATTCAAACTCACAAAACTTGCTCAGTTCGGGCTGAAAATGCATTCAAAGCAATAAAACCTCAAATTGAGTGTGACGCCTAAACCAAAGGACTTATGCACACACTTCAACATGTATTTTGTTCAGGATGACCTCCCGAAGCCTATATGAGCATTGATTTGACCATACAACTCATTCCTATGAAGATACATTCAAAGTCAGAAAGCGCGCTCAGCTCGGGCTGAAAATGCACTTAAAGCAATAAAAACTCAAATTGAGTGTCACGCCTAAACCAAAGGATTATGCACACACTTCAACATGTATTTAGTTCAGGATGACCACCTGAAGCCTAAATGAGCATTAATTTGACCACACAACTCATTCCTATGAAGATACATTCAAACTCACAAAACGTGCTCAGTTCGGGCTGAAAATGCATTTAAAGTTATAAAAACTCAAATTGAGTGTCACACCTAAACCAAAGGACTTATGCACACACTTCAACATGTATTTTGTTCAGGATGACCTCCCGAAGCCTATATGAGCATTGATTTGACCACACAACTCATTCCTATGAAGATACATTCAAACTCAAAAAACGTGCTCACCTCGGGCTGAAAATGCATTTAAAGCAATAAAAACTCAAATTGAGTGTCACGCCTAAACCAAAGGACTTATGCACACACTTCAACATGTATTTAGTTCAAGAGTTCATCCTGAAGCCTATATGAGCATTAATTTGACCACATAACTCATTCTTATGAAGATACATTCAAACTCACAAAACGTGCTCAGCTCGGGCTGAAAATGCATTTAAAGTTATAAAAACTCAAATTGAGTGTCACGCCTAAACCAAAGTACTTATGCACACACTTCAACATGTATTTAGTTCAGGAGGTCATCCTGAAGCCTATATGAGCATTAATTTGACCACACAACCCATTCCCATCAAGATACATTCAAACTCACAAAACGTGCTCAGCTCGGGCTGAAAATGCATTTAAAGCAATAAAAACTCAAATTGAGTGTCACGCCTAAACCAAAGGACTTATGCACACACTTCAACATGTATTTAGTTCAGGAGGTCATCCTGAAGCCTATATGAGCATTAATTTGACCACACAACTCATTCGTATCAAGATACATTCAAACTCACAAAACGTGCTCAGCTCGGGCAGAAAATGCATTCAAAGCAATAAAACCTCAAATTGAGTGTGACGCCTAAACCAAAGACTTATGCACACACTTCAACATGTATTTTGTTCAGGATGACCTCCCGAAGCCTATATGAGCATTGATTTGACCATACAACTCATTCCTATGAAGATACATTCAAACTCACAAAACGTGCTCAGCTCGGGCTGAAAATGCATTTAAAGCAATAAAAACTCAAATTGAGTGTCACGCCTAAACCAAAGGACTTATGCACACACTTCAACATGTATTTAGTTCAAGAGGTCATCCTGAAGCCTATATGAGCATTAATTTGACCACACAACTCATTCCTATCAAGATACATTCAAACTCACAAAACGTGCTCAGCTCGGGCTGAAAATGCATTTAAAGCAATAAAAACTCAAATTGAGTGTCACGCCTAAACCAAAGGACTTATGCACACACTTCAACATGTATTTAGTTCAGGAGGTCATCCTGAAGCCTATATGAGCATTAATTTGACCACACAACTCATTCGTATCAAGATACATTCAAACTCACAAAACGTGGTCAGCTCGGGCAGAAAATGCATTCAAAGCAATAAAACCTCAAATTGAGTGTGACGCCTAAACCAAAGGACTTATGCACACACTTCAACATGTATTTTGTTCAGGATGACCTCCTGAAGCCCATATGAGCATTAATTTGACTACACAATTCATTCCTATGAAGATACATTCACACTCACAAAACGTGCTCAGCTCGGGCTGAAAATGCATTTAAAGCAATAAAAACTCAAATTGAGTGTCACACCTAAACCAAAGGACTTATGCACACATTCAACATGTATTTTGTTCAGGATGACCTCCTGAAGCCTATATGAGCATTAATTTGACCACATAACTCATTCTTATGAAGATACATTCAAACTCACAAAACGTGCTCAGCTCGGGCTGAAAATGATTTAAAGCAATAAAAACTCAAATTGAGTGTCACGCCAAAACCAAAGGACTTATGCACACACTTCAACATGTATTTTGTTCAGGATGACCTCCTGAAGCCTA
Organism: Hippocampus guttulatus; assembly: GCF_054856545.1. Classification (NCBI taxonomy): domain Eukaryota; kingdom Metazoa; phylum Chordata; class Actinopteri; order Syngnathiformes; family Syngnathidae; genus Hippocampus; species Hippocampus guttulatus. Next base: position 24,606,427 of record NC_141265.1, read on the forward strand.
AATTAGCATTAATTTGACCACACAACTGATTCCTATCAAGATACATTCAAACTCAAAAAACGTGCTCACCTCGGGCTGAAAATGCATTTAAAGCAATAAAAACTCAAATTGAGTGTCACGCCTAAACCAAAGGACTTATGCACACACTTCAACATGTATTTTGTTCAGGAGGTCATCCTGAAGCCTATATGAGCATTTTTGACCACATAACTCATTCTTATGAAGATACATTCAAACTCACAAAACGTGCTCAGCTCGGGCTGAAAATGCATTTAAAGTTATAAAAACTCAAATTGAGTGTCACGCCTAAACCAAAGTACTTATGCACACACTTCAACATGTATTTACTTCAGGAGGTCATCCTGAAGCCTATATGAGCATTAATTTGACCACACAACTCATTCCTATGAAGATACATTCAAACTCACAAAACGTGCTCAGCTCGGGCTGAAAATGCATTTAAAGCAATAAAAACTCAAATTGAGTGTCACGCCTAAACCAAAGGACTTATGCACACACTTCAACATGTATTTTGTTCAGGATGACCTCCTGAAGTCCATATGAGAATTAATTTGACCAGACAACTCATTCCTATGAAGATACATTCAAAGTCAGAAAGCGCGCTCAGCTCGGGCTGAAAATGCATTTAAAGCAATAAAAACTCAAATTGAGTGTCACGCCTAAACCAAAGGACTTATGCACACACTTTAACATGTATTTTGTTCAGGATGACCACCTGAAGCCTAAATGATCATTAATTTGACCATACAACTCATTCCTATGAAGATACATTCAAAGTCAGAAAGCGCGCTCAGCTCGGGCTGAAAATACATTTAAAGCAATAAAAACTCAAATTGAGTGTCACGCCTAAACCAAAGGATTTATGCACACACTTCAACATGTATTTAGTTCAGGAGGTCATCCTGAAGCCTATATGAGCATTAATTTGACCACATAACTCATTCCTATGAAGATACATTCAAACTCACAAAACGTGCTCAGCTCGGGCTGAAAATGCATTTAAAGCAATAAAAACTCAAATTGAGTGTCACGCCTAAACCAAAGGACTTATGCGCACACTTTAACATCTATTTTGTTCAGGAGGTCATCCTGAAGCCTATATGAGCATTAATTTGACCACAAAACTGATTCCTATCAAGATACATTCAAACTCACAAAACGTGCTCAGCTCGGGCTGAAAATGCATTTAAAGCAATAAAAACTCAAATTGAGTGTCACGCCTAAACCAAAGGACTTATGCACACACTTCAACATGTATTTAGTTCAGGAGGTCATCCTGAAGCCTAAATTAGCATTAATTTGACCACACAACTCATTCCTATGAAGATACATTCAAACTTACAAAACGTGCTCAGCTCGGGCTGAAAATGCATTTAAAGCAATAAAAACTCAAATTGAGTGTCACGCCTAAACCAAAGGACTTGTGCACACACTTTAACATGTATTTTGTTCAGGATGACCTCCTGAAGCCTAAATTAGCATTAATTTGACCACACAACTCATTCCTATGAAGATACATTCAAAGTCAGAAAGCGCGCTCAGCTCGGGCTGAAAATGATTTAAAGCAATAAAACCTCAAATTGAGTGTCACGCCAAAACCAAAGGACTTATGCACACACTTCAACATGTATTTTGTTCAGGATGACCTCCTGAAGCCTAAATTAGCATTAATTTGACCACACAACTGATTCCTATCAAGATACATTCAAACTCACAAAACGTGCTCAGCTCGGGCTGAAAATGCATTTAAAGCAATAAAAACTCAAATTGAGTGTCACGCCTAAACCAAAGGACTTATGCGCACACTTTAACATCTATTTTGTTCAGGAGGTCATCCTGAAGCCTATATGAGCATTTTTGACCACACAACTCATTCCTATGAAGATACATTCAAACTCACAAAACATGCTCAGCTCGGGCTGAAAATGCATTTAAAGCAATAAAAACTCAAATTGAGTGTCACGCCTGAACCAAAGGACTTATGCACACACTTCAACATGTATTTTGTTCAGGATGACCTCCTGAAGCCTATTTGAGCAATAATTTGACCACACAACTCATTCCTATGAAGATACATTCAAAGTCAGAAAGCGCGCTCAGCTCGGGCTGAAAATGCATTTAAAGCAATAAAAACTCAAATTGAGTGTCACGCCTAAACCAAAGGACTTATGCACACACTTCAACATGTATTTAGTTCAGGAGGTCATTCTGAAGCCTATATGAGCATTAATTTGACCACATAACTCATTCCTATCAAGATACATTCAAACTCACAAAACGTGCTCAGCTGGGGCTGAAAATGCATTTAAAGCAATAAAAACTCAAATTGAGTATCACGCCTAAACCAAAGGACTTATGCACACACTTCAACATGTATTTAGTTCAGGAGGTCATCCTGAAGCCTAAATAAGCATTAATTTGACCACACAACTCATTCCTATGAAGATACATTCAAACTCACAAAACGTGCTCAGCTGGGGCTGAAAATGCATTTAAAGCAATAAAAACTCAATTTGAGTGTCACGCCTAAACCAAAGGACTTATGCACAAACATGTATTTTGTTCAGGAGGTCATCCTGAAGCCTATATGAGCATTAATTTGACCACACAACTCATTCCTATCAAGATACATTCAAACTCACAAAACGTGCTCAGCTCAGGCTGAAAATGCATTTAAAGCAATAAAAACTCAAATTGAGTATCACGCCTAAACCAAAGGACTTATGCACACACTTCAACATGTATTTTGTTCAGGACGTCATCCTGAAGCCTATATGAGCATTTATTTGACCACACAACTCATTCCTATGAAGATACATTCAAACTCACAAAACGTGCTCAGCTCGGGCTGAAAATGCATTTAAAGCAATAAAAACTCAAATTGAGTGTCACGCCTAAACCAAAGGACTTATGCACACTTCAACATGTATTTAGTTCAGGAGGTCATCCTGAAGCCTATATGAGCATTAATTTGACCACACAACTCATTCCTATGAAGATACATTCAAAGTCAGAAAGCGCGCTCAGCTCGGGCTGAAAATGCATTTAAAGCAATAAAAACTCAAATTGAGTGTCACGCCTAAACCAAAGGACTTATGCACACACTTCAATTTAGTTCAGGAGGTCATCCTGAAGCCTATATGAGCATTAATTTGACCACACAACTCATTCCTATCAAGATACATTCAAACTCACAAAACGTGCTCAGCTCGGCCTGAAAATGCATTCAAAGCAATAAAACCTCAAATTGAGTGTCACGCCAAAACCAAAGGACTTATGCACACACTTCAACATGTATTTTGTTCGGGATGACCTCCTGAAGCCTAAATTAGCATTAATTTGACCACACAACTAATTCCTATGAAGATACTTCAAACTCAGAAAACTTGCTCATCTCTGCCTGAAAATGCATTTCGCAATAAAAACTCAAATTGAGTGTCACACCTAAACCAAAGGACTTATGCACACACTTCAACATGTATTTTGTTCAGGATGACCTCCCGAAGCCTATATGAGCATTGATTTGACCATACAACTCATCCTATGAAGATACATTCAAACTCACAAAACGTGCTCAGCTCGGGCTGAAAATGCATTTAAAGCAATAAAAACTCAAATTGAGTGTCACGCCTAAACCAAAGGACTTATGCACACACTTCAACATGTATTTAGTTCAAGAGGTCATCCTGAAGCCTATATGAGCATTAATTTGACCACATAACTCATTCTTATGAAGATACATTCAAACTCACAAAACGTGCTCAGCTCGGGCTGAAAATGCATTTAAAGTTATAAAAACTCAAATTGAGTGTCACGCCTAAACCAAAGGACTTATGCACACACTTCAACATGTATTTACTTCAGGAGGTCATCCTGAAGCCTATATGAGCATTAATTTGACCACACAACTCATTCCTATGAAGATACATTCAAACTCACAAAACGTGCTCAGCTCGGGCTGAAAATGCATTTAAAGCAATAAAAACTCAAATTGAGTGTCACGCCTAAACCAAAGGACTTATGCACACACTTCAACATGTATTTTGTTCAGGAGGTCATCCTGAAGCCTATATGAGCATTAATTTGACCACACAACTCATTCGTATCAAGATACATTCAAACTCACAAAACGTGCTCAGCTCGGGCTGAAAATGCATTCAAAGCAATAAAACCTCAAATTGAGTGTCACGCCTAAACCAAAGGACTTATGCACACACTTCAACATGTATTTTGTACAGGATGACCTCCTGAAGCCTAAATGAGCAATAATTTGACTACACAACTCATTCCTATGAAGATACATTCAAAGTCAGAAAGCGCGCTCAGCTCGGGCTGAAAATGCATTTAAAGCAATAAAAACTCAAATTGAGTGTCACGCCTAAACCAAAGGACTTATGCACACACTTCAACATGTATTTAGTTCAGGAGGTCATCCTGAAGCCTATATGAGCATCAATTTGACCACACAACTCATTCCTATGAAGATACATTCAAACTCACAAAACGTGCTCAGCTCGGGCTGAAAATGCATTTAAAGCAATAAAAACTCAAATTGAGTGTCACGCCTAAACCAAAGGACTTATGCACACACTTCAACATGTATTTTGTTCAGGAGGTCATCCTGAAGCCTATATGAGCATTAATTTGACCACACAACTCATTCGTATCAAGATACATTCAAACTCACAAAACGTGCTCAGCTCGGGCTGAAAATGCATTCAAAGCAATAAAACCTCAAATTGAGTGTCACGCCTAAACCAAAGGACTTATGCACACACTTCAACATGAATTTTGTTCAGGATGACCTCCTGAAGTCCATATGAGAATTAATTTGACCAGACAACTCATTCCTATGAAGATACATTCAAAGTCAGAAAGCGCGCTCAGCTCGGGCTGAAAATGCATTTAAAGCAATAAAAACTCAAATTGAGTGTCACGCCCAAACCAAAGGACTTATGCACACACTTCAACATGTACTTAGTTCAGGATGTCCTCCTGAAGCCTAAATGAGCATTAATTTGACCACACAGCTCATTCCTATGAAGATACATTCAAACTCACAAAACGTGCTCAGCTCGGGCTGAAAATGCATTTAATGCAATAAAAACTCAAATTGAGTGTCACACCTAAACCAAAGGACTTATGCACACACTTCAACATGTATTTTGTTCAGGATGACCTCCTGAAGCCCATATGAGCATTAATTTGACTACACAATTCATTCCTATGAAGATACATTCACACTCACAAAACGTGCTCAGCTCGGGCTGAAAATGCATTTAAAGCAATAAAAACTCAAATTGAGTGTCACACCTAAACCAAAGGATTTATGCACACACTTCAACATGTATTTCGTTCAAGATGACCTCCTGAAGCCTAAATGAACATTAAGTTGACCACACAACTCATTCCTATGAAGATACATTCAAACTCACAAAACATGCTCAGCTCGGGCTGAAAATGCATTTAAAGCAATAAAAACTCAAATTGAGTGTCACGCATAAACCAAAGGACTTATGCACACACTTCAACATATATTTTGTTCAAGATGACCTCCTGAAGCCTAAATGAGCATTCATTTGACCACACAACTCATTCCTATGAAGATACATTCAAACTCACAAAACGTGCTCAGCTCGGGCTGAAATAATTTTAAAGCAATAAAAACTCAAAGTGAGTGTCACGCCTAAACCAAAGAACTTATGCACACACTTCAACATGTATTTTGTTCAGGATGACCACCTGAAGCCTAAATGAGCATTAATTTGACCACAAAACTCATTCCTATGAAGATACATTCAAACTCACAAAACGTGCTCAGCTCGGGCTGAAATAATTTTAAAGCAATAAAAACTCAAATTGAGTGTCACACCTAAACCAAAGGACTTATGCACACACTTCAACATGTATTTTGTTCAGGATGACTTCCTGAAGCCCATATGAGCATTAATTTGACCACAAAACTCATTCCTATGAAGATACATTCAAACTCACAAAACGTGCTCAGCTCGGGCTGAAAATGCATTTAAAGGAATAAAAACTCAAATTGAGTGTCACGCCTAAACCAAAGGACTTATACACACACTTCAACATGCATTTTGTTCAGGATGTCCCCCTGACACCTAAATGGGCACTAATTTGAATACACAACTCATTCCTATCAAGATACATTCAAACTCACAACACGTGCTCAGCTCGGGCTGAAAATGCATTCAAAGCAATAAAACCTCAAATTGAGTGTCACGCCTAAACCAAAGGACTTATGCACACACTTCAACATGTATTTTGTTCAGGATGACCTCCTGAAGCCCATATGAGCATTAATTTGACTACACAACTCATTCCTATGAAGATACATTCAAACTTACAAAACGTGCTCAGCTCGGGCTGAAAATGCATTTAAAGCAATAAAAACTCAAATTGAGTGTCACGCCTAAACCAAAGGACTTATGCACACACTTCAACATGTATTTAGTTCAGGATGACCACCTGAAGCCTAAATGAGCATTAATTTGACCACACAACTCATTCCTATGAAGATACATTCAAACTCACAAAACGTGCTCAGCTCGGGCTGAAAATGCATTTAAAGCAATAAAACTCAAATTGAGTGTCACACCTAAACCAAAGGACTTATTCACACACTTAACATGTATTTTGTTCAGGATGACCTCCTGAAGCCCATATGAGCATTAATTTGACCACACAACTCATTCCTATGAAGATACATTCAAACTCACAAAACGTGCTCAGCTCGGGCTGAAAATGCATTTAAAGTTATAAAAACTCAAATTGAGTGTCACGCCTAAACCAAAGTACTTATGCACACACTTCAACATGTATTTAGTTCAGGAGGTCATCCTGAAGCCTATATGAGCATTAATTTGACCACACAACCCATTCCTAACAAGATACATTCAAACTCACAAAACGTGCTCAGCTCGGGCTGAAAATGCATTTAAAGCAATAAAAACTCAAATTGAGTGTCACGCCTAAACCAAAGGACTTATGCACACACTTCAACATGTATTTAGTTCAGGAGGTCATCCTGAAGCCTATATGAGCATTAATTTGACCACACAACTCATTCGTATCAAGATACATTCAAACTCACAAAACGTGCTCAGCTCGGGCAGAAAATGCATTCAAAGCAATAAAACCTCAAATTGAGTGTGACGCCTAAACCAAAGACTTATGCACACACTTCAACATGTATTTTGTTCAGGATGACCTCCCGAAGCCTATATGAGCATTGATTTGACCATACAACTCATTCCTATGAAGATACATTCAAACTCACAAAACGTGCTCAGCTCGGGCTGAAAATGCATTTAAAGCAATAAAAACTCAAATTGAGTGTCACGCCTAAACCAAAGGACTTATGCACACACTTCAACATGTATTTAGTTCAAGAGGTCATCCTGAAGCCTATATGAGCATTAATTTGACCACACAACTCATTCCTATCAAGATACATTCAAACTCACAAAACGTGCTCAGCTCGGGCTGAAAATGCATTTAAAGCAATAAAAACTCAAATTGAGTGTCACGCCTAAACCAAAGGACTTATGCACACACTTCAACATGTATTTAGTTCAGGAGGTCATCCTGAAGCCTATATGAGCATTAATTTGACCACACAACTCATTCGTATCAAGATACATTCAAACTCACAAAACGTGGTCAGCTCGGGCAGAAAATGCATTCAAAGCAATAAAACCTCAAATTGAGTGTGACGCCTAAACCAAAGGACTTATGCACACACTTCAACATGTATTTTGTTCAGGATGACCTCCCGAAGCCTATATGAGCATTGATTTGACCATACAACTCATTCCTATGAAGATACATTCAAACTCACAAAACGTGCTCAGCTCGGGCTGAAAATGCATTTAAAGTTATAAAAACTCAAATTGAGTGTCACGCCTAAACCAAAGGACTTATGCACACACTTCAACATGTATTTAGTTCAGGAGGTCATCCTGAAGCCTATATGAGCATTAATTTGACCACACAACTCATTCGTATCAAGATACATTCAAACTCACAAAACGTGCTCAGCTCGGGCAGAAAATGCATTCAAAGCAATAAAACCTCAAATTGAGTGTGACGCCTAAACCAAAGACTTATGCACACACTTCAACATGTATTTTGTTCAGGATGACCTCCCGAAGCCTATATGAGCATTGATTTGACCATACAACTCATTCCTATGAAGATACATTCAAACTCACAAAACGTGCTCAGCTCGGGCTGAAAATGCATTTAAAGCAATAAAAACTCAAATTGAGTGTCACGCCTAAACCAAAGGACTTATGCACACACTTCAACATGTATTTAGTTCAAGAGGTCATCCTGAAGCCTATATGAGCATTAATTTGACCACACAACTCATTCCTATCAAGAAACATTCAAACTTACAAAACGTGCTCAGCTCGGGCTGAAATAATTTTAAAGCAATAAAAACTCAAAGTGAGTGTCACGCCTAAACCAAAGAACTTATGCACACACTTCAACATGTATTTAGTTCAGGAGGTCATCCTGAAGCCTATATGAGCATTAATTTGACCACACAACTCATTCCTATGAAGATACATTCAAACTCACAAAACGTCCTCAGCTCGGGCTGAAAATGCATTTAAAGGAATAAAAACTCAAATTGAGTGTCACGCCTAAACCAAAGGACTTATGCACACACTTCGACATGTATTTTGTTCAGGATGACCTCCCGAAGCCTATATGAGCATTGATTTGACCACACAACTCATTCCTATGAAGATACATTCAAACTCAAAAAACGTGCTCAGCTCGGGCTGAAAATGCATTTAAAGCAATAAAAACTCAAATTGAGTGTCACGCCTAAACCAAAGGATTTATGCACACACTTCAACATGTATTTTGTTCAGGATGACCACCTGAAGCCTAAATGAGCATTAATTTGACCACACAACTCATTCCTATGAAGATACATTCAAACTCAAAAAGCGTGCTCAGCTCGGGCTGAAAATGCATTTAATGCAATAAAAACTCAAATTGAGTGTCACACCTAAACCAAAGGACTTATGCACACACTTCAACATGTATTTAGTTCAGGAGGTCATCCTGAAGCCTATATGAGCATTAATTTGACCACACAACCCATTCCTATCAAGATACATTCAAACTCACAAAACGTGCTCAGCTCGGGCTGAAAATGCATTTAAAGCAATAAAAACTCAAATTGAGTGTCACGCCTAAACCAAAGGACTTATGCACACACTTCAACATGTATTTAGTTCAGGAGGTCATCCTGAAGCCTATATGAGCATTAATTTGACCACACAACTCATTCGTATCAAGATACATTCAAACTCACAAAACGTGGTCAGCTCGGGCAGAAAATGCATTCAAAGCAATAAAACCTCAAATTGAGTGTGACGCCTAAACCAACGACTTATGCACACACTTCAACATGTATTTTGTTCAGGATGACCTCCCGAAGCCTATATGAGCATTGATTTGACCATACAACTCATTCCTATGAAGATACATTCAAACTCACAAAACGTGCTCAGCTCGGGCTGAAAATGCATTTAAAGCAATAAAAACTCAAATTGAGTGTCACGCCTAAACCAAAGGACTTATGCACACACTTCAACATGTATTTAGTTCAGGAGGTCATCCTGAAGCCTATATGAGCATTAATTTGACCACACAACTCATTCGTATCAAGATACATTCAAACTCACAAAACGTGGTCAGCTCGGGCAGAAAATGCATTCAAAGCAATAAAACCTCAAATTGAGTGTGACGCCTAAACCAAAGGACTTATGCACACACTTCAACATGTATTTTGTTCAGGATGACCTCCCGAAGCCTATATGAGCATTGATTTGACCATACAACTCATTCCTATGAAGATACATTCAAACTCACAAAACGTGCTCAGCTCGGGCTGAAAATGCATTTAAAGCAATAAAAACTCAAATTGAGTGTCACGCCTAAACCAAAGGACTTATGCACACACTTCAACATGTATTTAGTTCAAGAGGTCATCCTGAAGCCTATATCAGCATTAATTTGACCACACAACTCATTCCTATCAAGATACATTCAAACTCACAAAACGTGCTCAGCTCGGGCTGAAAATGCATTCAAAGCAATAAAACCTCAAATTGAGTGTCACGCCAAAACCAAAGGACTTATGCACACACTTCAACATGTATTTTGTTCAGGATGACCTCCTGAAGCCTAAATTAGCATTAATTTGACCACACAACTCATTCCTATGAAGATACATTCAAACTCACAAAACGTGCTCAGCTCGGGCTGAAAATGCATTTAAAGCAATAAAACTCAAATTGAGTGTCACACCTAAACCAAAGGACTTATGCACACACTTCAACATGTATTTTGTTCAGGATGACCTCCTGAAGCCCATATGAGCATTAATTTGACCACACAACTCATTCATATCAAGATACATTCAAACTCACAAAACGTGGTCAGCTCGGGCAGAAAATGCATTCAAAGCAATAAAACCTCAAATTGAGTGTGACGCCTAAACCAAAGGACTTATGCACACACTTCAACATGTAATTTGTTCAGGATGACCTCCCGAAGCCTATATGAGCATTGATTTGACCATACAACTCATTCCTATGAAGATACATTCAAAGTCAGAAAGCGCGCTCAGCTCGGGCTGAAAATGCACTTAAAGCAATAAAAACTCAAATTGAGTGTCACGCCTAAACCAAAGGATTATGCACACACTTCAACATGTATTTAGTTCAGGATGACCACCTGAAGCCTAAATGAGCATTAATTTGACCACACAACTCATTCCTATGAAGATACATTCAAACTCACAAAACGTGCTCAGTTCGGGCTGAAAATGCATTTAAAGCAATAAAAACTCAAATTGAGTGTCACACCTAAACCAAAGGACTTATGCACACACTTCAACATGTATTTTGTTCAGGATGACCTCCTGAAGCCCATATGAGCATTAATTTGACTACACAATTCATTCCTATGAAGATACATTCACACTCACAAAACGTGCTCAGCTCGGGCTGAAAATGCATTTAAAGCAATAAAAACTCAAATTGAGTGTCACACCTAAACCAAAGGACTAATGCACACACTTCAACATGTATTTTGTTCAAGATGACCTCCTGAAGCCTAAATGAACATTAAGTTGACCACACAACTCAATCCTATGAAGATACATTCAAACTCACAAAACATACTCAGCTCGGGCTGAAAATGCATTTAAAGCAATAAAAACTCAAATTGAGTGTCACGCCTAAACCAAAGGACTTATGCACACACTTCAACATGTATTTAGTTCAAGAGGTCATCCTGAAGCCTATATGAGCATTAATTTGACCACACAACTCATTCCTATCAAGATACATTCAAACTCACAAAACGTGCTCAGTTCGGGCTGAAAATGCATTTAAAGCAATAAAAACTCAAATTGAGTGTCACACCTAAACCAAAGGACTTATGCACACACTTCAACATGTATTTTGTTCAGGATGACCTCCTGAAGCCCATATGAGCATTAATTTGACTACACAATTCATTCCTATGAAGATACATTCACACTCACAAAACGTGCTCAGCTCGGGCTGAAAATGCATTTAAAGCAATAAAAACTCAAATTGAGTGTCACACCTAAACCAAAGGACTAATGCACACACTTCAACATGTATTTTGTTCAGGATGACCTCCTGAAGCCTAAATGAACATTAAGTTGACCACACAACTCAATCCTATGAAGATACATTCAAACTCACAAAACATACTCAGCTCGGGCTGAAAATGCATTTAAAGCAATAAAAACTCAAATTGAGTGTCACGCCTAAACCAAAGGACTTATGCACACACTTCAACATATATTTTGTTCAAGATGACCTCCTGAAGCCTAAATTAGCATTCATTTGACCACACAACTCATTCCTATGAAGATACATTCAAACTCACAAAACGTGCTCAGCGAGGGCTGAAATAATTTTAAAGCAATAAAAACTCAAAGTGAGTGTCACGCCTAAACCAAAGAACTTATGCACACACTTCAACATGTATTTTGTTCAGGATGACCACCTGAAGCCTAAATGAGCATTAATTTGACCACAAAACTCATTCCTATGAAGATACATTCAAACTCACAAAACGTGCTCAGCTCGGGCTGAAAATGCATTTCAAGGAATAAAATCTCAAATTGAGTGTCACGCCTAAACCAAAGGACTTATGCACACACTTCGACATGTATTTTGTTCAGGATGACCACCTGAAGCCTAAATGAGCATTAATTTGACCACACAACTCATTCCTATGAAGATACATTCAAACTCAAAAAACGTGCTCAGCTCGGGCTGAAAATGCATTTAATGCAATAAAAACTCAAATTGAGTGTCACACCTAAACCAAAGGACTTATGCACACACTTCAACATGTATTTTGTTCAGGATGACCTCCTGAAGCCCATATGAGCATTAATTTGACTACACAATTCATTCCTATGAAGATACATTCACACTCACAAAACGTGCTCAGCTCGGGCTGAAAATGCATTTAAAGCAATAAAAACTCAAATTGAGTGTCACACCTAAACCAAAGGACTTATGCACACACTTCAACATGTATTTTGTTCAGGATGACCTCCCGAAGCCTATATGAGCATTGATTTGACCATACAACTCATTCCTATGAAGATACATTCAAACTCACAAAACGTGCTCAGCTCGGGCTGAAAATGCATTTAAAGCAATAAAAACTCAAATTGAGTGTCACGCCTAAACCAAAGGACTTATGCACACACTTCAACATGTATTTAGTTCAAGAGGTCATCCTGAAGCCTATATGAGCATTAATTTGACCACATAACTCATTCTTATGAAGATACATTCAAACTCACAAAACGTGCTCAGCTCGGGCTGAAAATGCATTTAAAGTTATAAAAACTCAAATTGAGTGTCACGCCTAAACCAAAGGACTTATGCACACACTTCAACATGTATTTACTTCAGGAGGTCATCCTGAAGCCTATATGAGCATTAATTTGACCACACAACTCATTCCTATGAAGATACATTCAAACTCACAAAACGTGCTCAGCTCGGGCTGAAAATGCATTTAAAGCAATAAAAACTCAAATTGAGTGTCACGCCTAAACCAAAGGACTTATGCACACACTTCAACATGTATTTTGTTCAGGAGGTCATCCTGAAGCCTATATGAGCATTAATTTGACCACACAACTCATTCGTATCAAGATACATTCAAACTCACAAAACGTGCTCAGCTCGGGCTGAAAATGCATTCAAAGCAATAAAACCTCAAATTGAGTGTCACGCCTAAACCAAAGGACTTATGCACACACTTCAACATGTATTTTGTACAGGATGACCTCCTGAAGCCTAAATGAGCAATAATTTGACTACACAACTCATTCCTATGAAGATACATTCAAAGTCAGAAAGCGCGCTCAGCTCGGGCTGAAAATGCATTTAAAGCAATAAAAACTCAAATTGAGTGTCACGCCTAAACCAAAGGACTTATGCACACACTTCAACATGTATTTAGTTCAGGAGGTCATCCTGAAGCCTATATGAGCATCAATTTGACCACACAACTCATTCCTATGAAGATACATTCAAACTCACAAAACGTGCTCAGCTCGGGCTGAAAATGCATTTAAAGCAATAAAAACTCAAATTGAGTGTCACGCCTAAACCAAAGGACTTATGCACACACTTCAACATGTATTTTGTTCAGGAGGTCATCCTGAAGCCTATATGAGCATTAATTTGACCACACAACTCATTCGTATCAAGATACATTCAAATTCACAAAACGTGCTCAGCTCGGGCTGAAAATGCATTCAAAGCAATAAAACCTCAAATTGAGTGTCACGCCTAAACCAAAGGACTTATGCACACACTTCAACATGAATTTTGTTCAGGATGACCTCCTGAAGTCCATATGAGAATTAATTTGACCAGACAACTCATTCCTATGAAGATACATTCAAAGTCAGAAAGCGCGCTCAGCTCGGGCTGAAAATGCATTTAAAGCAATAAAAACTCAAATTGAGTGTCACGCCTAAACCAAAGGACTTATGCACACACTTTAACATGTATTTTGTTCAGGATGACCACCTGAAGCCTAAATGATCATTAATTTGACCATACAACTCATTCCTATGAAGATACATTCAAAGTCAGAAAGCGCGCTCAGCTCGGGCTGAAAATACATTTAAAGCAATAAAAACTCAAATTGAGTGTCACGCCTAAACCAAAGGATTTATGCACACACTTCAACATGTATTTTGTTCAGGAGGTCATCCTGAAGCCTATATGAGCATTAATTTGACCACAAAACTGATTCCTATCAAGATACATTCAAACTCACAAAACGTGCTCAGCTCGGGCTGAAAATGCATTTAAAGCAATAAAAACTCAAATTGAGTGTCACGCCTAAACCAAAGGACTTATGCACACACTTCAACATGTATTTAGTTCAGGAGGTCATCCTGAAGCCTAAATTAGCATTAATTTGACCACACAACTCATTCCTATGAAGATACATTCAAACTTACAAAACGTGCTCAGCTCGGGCTGAAAATGCATTTAAAGCAATAAAAACTCAAATTGAGTGTCACGCCTAAACCAAAGGACTTGTGCACACACTTTAACATGTATTTTGTTCAGGATGACCTCCTGAAGCCTAAATTAGCATTAATTTGACCACACAACTCATTCCTATGAAGATACATTCAAAGTCAGAAAGCGCGCTCAGCTCGGGCTGAAAATGATTTAAAGCAATAAAACCTCAAATTGAGTGTCACGCCAAAACCAAAGGACTTATGCACACACTTCAACATGTATTTTGTTCAGGATGACCTCCTGAAGCCTAAATTAGCATTAATTTGACCACACAACTGATTCCTATCAAGATACATTCAAACTCACAAAACGTGCTCAGCTCGGGCTGAAAATGCATTTAAAGCAATAAAAACTCAAATTGAGTGTCACGCCTGAACCAAAGGACTTATGCACACACTTCAACATGTATTTTGTTCAGGAGGTCATTCTGAAGCCTATATGAGCATTAATTTGACCACATAACTCATTCCTATCAAGATACATTCAAACTCACAAAACGTGCTCAGCTGGGGCTGAAAATGCATTTAAAGCAATAAAAACTCAAATTGAGTATCACGCCTAAACCAAAGGACTTATGCACACACTTCAACATGTATTTAGTTCAGGAGGTCATCCTGAAGCCTATATGAGCATTAATTTGACCACACAACTCATTCCTATGAAGATACATTCAAACTCACAAAACGTGCTCAGCTGGGGCTGAAAATGCATTTAAAGCAATAAAAACTCAATTTGAGTATCACGCCTAAACCAAAGGACTTATGCACACACTTCAACATGTATTTAGTTCAGGAGGTCATCCTGAAGCCTAAATTAGCATTAATTTGACCACACAACTCATTCCTATGAAGATACATTCAAAGTCAGAAAGCGCGCTCAGCTCGGGCTGAAAATGATTTAAAGCAATAAAACCTCAAATTGAGTGTCACGCCAAAACCAAAGGACTTATGCACACACTTCAACATGTATTTTGTTCAGGATGACCTCCTGAAGCCTAAATTAGCATTAATTTGACCACACAACTGATTCCTATCAAGATACATTCAAACTCACAAAACGTGCTCAGCTCGGGCTGAAAATGCATTTAAAGCAATAAAAACTCAAATTGAGTGTCACGCCTGAACCAAAGGACTTATGCACACACTTCAACATGTATTTTGTTCAGGATGACCTCCTGAAGCCTATTTGAGCAATAATTTGACCACACAACTCATTCCTATGAAGATACATTCAAAGTCAGAAAGCGCGCTCAGCTCGGGCTGAAAATGCATTTAAAGCAATAAAAACTCAAATTGAGTGTCACGCCTAAACCAAAGGACTTATGCACACACTTCAACATGTATTTAGTTCAGGAGGTCATTCTGAAGCCTATATGAGCATTAATTTGACCACATAACTCATTCCTATCAAGATACATTCAAACTCACAAAACGTGCTCAGCTGGGGCTGAAAATGCATTTAAAGCAATAAAAACTCAAATTGAGTATCACGCCTAAACCAAAGGACTTATGCACACACTTCAACATGTATTTAGTTCAGGAGGTCATCCTGAAGCCTATATGAGCATTAATTTGACCACACAACTCATTCCTATGAAGATACATTCAAACTCACAAAACGTGCTCAGCTGGGGCTGAAAATGCATTTAAAGCAATAAAAACTCAATTTGAGTGTCACGCCTAAACCAAAGGACTTATGCACAAACATGTATTTTGTTCAGGAGGTCATCCTGAAGCCTATATGAGCATTAATTTGACCACACAACTCATTCCTATCAAGATACATTCAAACTCACAAAACGTGCTCAGCTCGGGCTGAAAATGCATTTAAAGCAATAAAAACTCAAATTGAGTATCACGCCTAAACCAAAGGACTTATGCACACACTTCAACATGTATTTTGTTCAGGACGTCATCCTGAAGCCTATATGAGCATTTATTTGACCACACAACTCATTCCTATGAAGATACATTCAAACTCACAAAACGTGCTCAGCTCGGGCTGAAAATGCATTTAAAGCAATAAAAACTCAAATTGAGTGTCACGCCTAAACCAAAGGACTTATGCACACTTCAACATGTATTTAGTTCAGGAGGTCATCCTGAAGCCTATATGAGCATTAATTTGACCACACAACTCATTCCTATGAAGATACATTCAAAGTCAGAAAGCGCGCTCAGCTCGGGCTGAAAATGCATTTAAAGCAATAAAAACTCAAATTGAGTGTCACGCCTAAACCAAAGGACTTATGCACACACTTCAATTTAGTTCAGGAGGTCATCCTGAAGCCTATATGAGCATTAATTTGACCACACAACTCATTCCTATCAAGATACATTCAAACTCACAAAACGTGCTCAGCTCGGCCTGAAAATGCATTCAAAGCAATAAAACCTCAAATTGAGTGTCACGCCAAAACCAAAGGACTTATGCACACACTTCAACATGTATTTTGTTCGGGATGACCTCCTGAAGCCTAAATTAGCATTAATTTGACCACACAACTAATTCCTATGAAGATACTTCAAACTCAGAAAACTTGCTCATCTCTGCCTGAAAATGCATTTCGCAATAAAAACTCAAATTGAGTGTCACACCTAAACCAAAGGACTTATGCACACACTTCAACATGTATTTTGTTCAGGATGACCACCTGAAACCAAAATGAGCATTAATTTGACCACACAACTCATTCCTATGAAGATACATTCAAAGTCAGAAAGCGCGCTCAGCTCGGGCTGAAAATGCATTTAAAGCAATAAAACCTCAAATTGAGTGTCACGCCAAAACCAAAGGACTAATGCACACACTTCAACATGTATTTTGTTCAGGATGACCCCCTGAAGCCTAAATTAGCATTAATTTGACCACACAACTCATTCCTATGAAGATACTTCAAACTCAGAAAACTTGCTCATCTCTGCCTGAAAATGCATTTCGCAATAAAAACTCAAATTGAGTGTCACACCTAAACCAAAGGACTTATGCACACACTTCAACATGTATTTTGTTCAGGATGACCTCCTGAAGCCCATATGAGCATTAATTTGACTACACAATTCATTCCTATGAAGATACATTCACACTCACAAAACGTGCTCAGCTCGGGCTGAAAATGCATTTAAAGCAATAAAAACTCAAATTGAGTGTCACACCTAAACCAAAGGACTTATGCACACACTTCAACATGTATTTTGTTCAGGATGACCTCCCGAAGCCTATATGAGCATTGATTTGACCATACAACTCATCCTATGAAGATACATTCAAACTCACAAAACGTGCTCAGCTCGGGCTGAAAATGCATTTAAAGCAATAAAAACTCAAATTGAGTGTCACGCCTAAACCAAAGGACTTATGCACACACTTCAACATGTATTTAGTTCAAGAGGTCATCCTGAAGCCTATATGAGCATTAATTTGACCACATAACTCATTCTTATGAAGATACATTCAAACTCACAAAACGTGCTCAGCTCGGGCTGAAAATGCATTTAAAGTTATAAAAACTCAAATTGAGTGTCACGCCTAAACCAAAGGACTTATGCACACACTTCAACATGTATTTACTTCAGGAGGTCATCCTGAAGCCTATATGAGCATTAATTTGACCACACAACTCATTCCTATGAAGATACATTCAAACTCACAAAACGTGCTCAGCTCGGGCTGAAAATGCATTTAAAGCAATAAAAACTCAAATTGAGTGTCACGCCTAAACCAAAGGACTTATGCACACACTTCAACATGTATTTTGTTCAGGAGGTCATCCTGAAGCCTATATGAGCATTAATTTGACCACACAACTCATTCGTATCAAAATACATTCAAACTCACAAAACGTGCTCAGCTCGGGCTGAAAATGCATTCAAAGCAATAAAACCTCAAATTGAGTGTCACGCCTAAACCAAAGGACTTATGCACACACTTCAACATGTATTTTGTACAGGATGACCTCCTGAAGCCTAAATGAGCAATAATTTGACCACACAACTCATTCCTATGAAGATACATTCAAAGTCAGAAAGCGCGCTCAGCTCGGGCTGAAAATGCATTTAAAGCAATAAAAACTCAAATTGAGTGTCACGCCTAAACCAAAGGACTTATGCACACACTTCAACATGTATTTAGTTCAGGAGGTCATCCTGAAGCCTATATGAGCATTAATTTGACCACACAACTCATTCCTATGAAGATACTTCAAACTCAGAAAACTTGCTCAGCTCTGCCTGAAAATGCATTTCGCAATAAAAACTCAAATTGAGTGTCACACCTAAACCAAAGGACTTATGCACACACTTCAACCTGCATTTTGTTCAGGATGACCACCTGAATCCTAAATGAGCATTAATTTGACCACACAACTCATTCCTATGAAGATACATTCAAACTTACAAAACGTGCTCAGCTCGGGCTGAAAATGCATTTAAAGCAATAAAAACTCAAATTGAGTGTCACGCCTAAACCAAAGGACTTATGCACACACTTCAACATGTATTTTGTTCAGGAGGTCATCCTGAAGCCTATATGAGCATTAATTTGACCACACAACTCATTCGTATCAAGATACATTCAAACTCACAAAACGTGCTCAGCTCGGGCTGAAAATGCATTCAAAGCAATAAAACCTCAAATTGAGTGTCACGCCTAAACCAAAGGACTTATGCACACACTTCAACATGAATTTTGTTCAGGATGACCTCCTGAAGTCCATATGAGAATTAATTTGACCAGACAACTCATTCCTATGAAGATACATTCAAAGTCAGAAAGCGCGCTCAGCTCGGGCTGAAAATGCATTTAAAGCAATAAAAACTCAAATTGAGTGTCACGCCCAAACCAAAGGACTTATGCACACACTTCAACATGTACTTAGTTCAGGATGTCCTCCTGAAGCCTAAATGAGCATTAATTTGACCACACAGCTCATTCCTATGAAGATACATTCAAACTCACAAAACGTGCTCAGCTCGGGCTGAAAATGCATTTAATGCAATAAAAACTCAAATTGAGTGTCACACCTAAACCAAAGGACTTATGCACACACTTCAACATGTATTTTGTTCAGGATGACCTCCTGAAGCCCATATGAGCATTAATTTGACTACACAATTCATTCCTATGAAGATACATTCACACTCACAAAACGTGCTCAGCTCGGGCTGAAAATGCATTTAAAGCAATAAAAACTCAAATTGAGTGTCACACCTAAACCAAAGGATTTATGCACACACTTCAACATGTATTTCGTTCAAGATGACCTCCTGAAGCCTAAATGAACATTAAGTTGACCACACAACTCATTCCTATGAAGATACATTCAAACTCACAAAACATGCTCAGCTCGGGCTGAAAATGCATTTAAAGCAATAAAAACTCAAATTGAGTGTCACGCCTGAACCAAAGGACTTATGCACACACTTCAACATGTATTTTGTTCAGGATGACCTCCTGAAGCCTATTTGAGCAATAATTTGACCACACAACTCATTCCTATGAAGATACATTCAAAGTCAGAAAGCGCGCTCAGCTCGGGCTGAAAATGCATTTAAAGCAATAAAAACTCAAATTGAGTGTCACGCCTAAACAAAAGGACTTATGCACACACTTCATGTATTTTGTTCAGGATGACCCCCTGAAGCCCATATGAGCATTAATTTGACCACACAACTCATTCCTATGAAGATACATTCAAACTCACAAAACGTGCTCAGCTCGGGCTGAAAATGCATTTAAAGAAATAAAAACTCAAATTGAGTGTCACACCTAAACCAAAGGACTTATGCACACACTTCAACATGTATTTTGTTCAGGATGACTTCCTGAAGCCCATATGAGCATTAATTTGACTACACAACTCATTCCTATGAAGATACATTCAAACTCACAAAACGTGCTCAGCTTGGGCTGAAAATGCATTTAAAGCAATAAAAACTCAAATTGAGTGTCACGCCTAAAAAAGGACTTATCACACACTTCAACATGTATTTAGTTCAGGATTACCTCCTGAAGCCCATATGAGCATTAATTTGACCACACAACTCATTCCTATGAAGATACATTCAAACTCTCAAAACGTGCTCAGCTCGGGCTGAAAATGCATTTAAAGCTATAAAAACTCAAATTGAGTGTCACGCCTAAACCAAAGGACTTATGCACATACTTCAACATGTATTTTGTTCAGGAGGTCATCCTGAAGCCTATATGAGCATTAATTTGACTACACAACTCATTCCTATGAAGATACATTCAAACTCACAAAACGTGCTCAGCTCGGGCTGAAAATGCATTTAAAGCAATAAAAACTCAAATTGAGTATCACGCCTAAACCAAAGGACTTATGCACACACTTCATGTATTTTGTTCAGGAGGTCATCCTGAAGCCTAAATGAGCATTAATTTGACCACACAACTCATTCCTATGAAGATACATTCAAACTCACAAAACGTGCTCAGCTGGGGCTGAAAATGCATTTAAAGGAATAAAAACTCAAATTGAGTGTCACGCCTAAACCAAAGGACTTATACACACACTTCAACATGAACTTTGTTCAGGATGTCCCCCTGACACCTAAATGGGCACTAATTTGAATACACAACTCATTCCTATTAAGATACATTCAAACTCACAAAACGTGCTCAGCTCGGGCTGAAAATGCATTTAAAGCAATAAAAACTCAAATTGAGTGTCACGCCTAAACCAAAGGACTTATGCACACACTTCATGTATTTAGTTCAGGAGGTCATCCTGAAGCCTATATGAGCATTAATTTGACCACACAACTCATTCCTATGAAGATACATTCAAACTCACAAAACGTCCTCAGCTCGGGCTGAAAATGCACTTAAAGCAATAAAAACTCAAATTGAGTGTCACGCCTAAACCAAAGGACTTATGCACACACTTCAACATGTATTTTGTTCAGGATGACCTCCCGAAGCCTATATGAGCATTGATTTGACCACACAACTCATTCCTATGAAGATACATTCAAACTCAAAAAACGTGCTCAGCTCGGGCTGAAAATGCATTTAAAGCAATAAAAACTCAAATTGAGTGTCACGCCTAAACCAAAGGACTTATGCACACACTTCAACATGTATTTTGTTCAGGAGGTCATCCTGAAGCCTATATGAGCATTAATTTGACCACACAACTCATTCCTATGAAGATACATTCAAAGTCAGAAAGCGCGCTCAGCTCGGGCTGAAAATGCATTTAAAGCAATAAAAACTCAAATTGAGTGTCACGCCTAAACCAAAGGACTTATGCACACACTTCAACATGTATTTACTTCAGGAGGTCATCCTGAAGCCTATATGAGCATTAATTTGACCACACAACTCATTCCTATGAAGATACATTCAAACTCACAAAACGTGCTCAGCTCGGGCTGAAAATGCATTTAAAGCAATAAAAACTCAAATTGAGTGTCACGCCTAAACCAAAGGACTTATGCACACACTTCAACATGTATTTTGTTCAGGAGGTCATCCTGAAGCCTATATGAGCATTAATTTGACCACACAACTCATTCGTATCAAGATACATTCAAACTCACAAAACGTGCTCAGCTCGGGCTGAAAATGCATTCAAAGCAATAAAACCTCAAATTGAGTGTCACGCCTAAACCAAAGGACTTATGCACACACTTCAACATGTATTTTGTACAGGATGACCTCCTGAAGCCTAAATGAGCAATAATTTGACTACACAACTCATTCCTATGAAGATACATTCAAAGTCAGAAAGCGCGCTCAGCTCGGGCTGAAAATGCATTTAAAGCAATAAAAACTCAAATTGAGTGTCACGCCTAAACCAAATGACTTATGCACACACTTCAACATGTATTTACTTCAGGAGGTCATCCTGAAGCCTATATGAGCATTAATTTGACCACACAACTCATTCCTATGAAGATACATTCAAACTCACAAAACGTGCTCAGCTCGGGCTGAAAATGCATTTAAAGCAATAAAAACTCAAATTGAGTGTCACGCCTAAACCAAAGGACTTATGCACACACTTCAACATGTATTTTGTTCAGGATGACCTCCCGAAGCCTATATGAGCATTGATTTGACCACACAACTCATTCCTATGAAGATACATTCAAACTCAAAAAACGTGCTCAGCTCGGGCTGAAAATGCATTTAAAGCAATAAAAACTCAAATTGAGTGTCACGCCTAAACCAAAGGACTTATGCACACACTTCAACATGTATTTTGTTCAGGAGGTCATCCTGAAGCCTATATGAGCTTTAATTTGACCACACAACTCATTCCTATGAAGATACATTCAAAGTCAGAAAGCGCGCTCAGCTCGGGCTGAAAATGCATTTAAAGCAATAAAAACTCAAATTGAGTGTCACGCCTAAACCAAAGGACTTATGCACACACTTCAATTTAGTTCAGGAGGTCATCCTGAAGCCTATATGAGCATTAATTTGACCACACAACTCATTCCTATCAAGATACATTCAAACTCACAAAACGTGCTCAGCTCGGCCTGAAAATGCATTCAAAGCTATAAAACCTCAAATTGAGTGTCACGCCAAAACCAAAGGACTTATGCACACACTTCAACATGTATTTTGTTCGGGATGACCTCCTGAAGCCTAAATTAGCATTAATTTGACCACACAACTCATTCCTATGAAGATACATTCAAAATCAGAAAGCGCGCTCAGCTCGGGCTGAAAATGCATTTAAAGCAATAAAACCTCAAATTGAGTGTCACGCCAAAACCAAAGGACTAATGCACACACTTCAACATGTATTTTGTTCAGGATGACCCCCTGAAGCCTAAATTAGCATTAATTTGACCACACAACTCATTCCTATGAAGATACTTCAAACTCAGAAAACTTGCTCATCTCTGCCTGAAAATGCATTTCGCAATAAAAACTCAAATTGAGTGTCACACCTAAACCAAAGGACTTATGCACACACTTCAACATGTATTTTGTTCAGGATGACCACCTGAAACCAAAATGAGCATTAATTTGACCACACAACTCATTCCTATGAAGATACATTCAAAGTCAGAAAGCGCGCTCAGCTCGGGCTGAAAATGCATTTAAAGCAATAAAACCTCAAATTGAGTGTCACGCCAAAACCAAAGGACTAATGCACACACTTCAACATGTATTTTGTTCAGGATGACCCCCTGAAGCCTAAATTAGCATTAATTTGACCACACAACTCATTCCTATGAAGATACATTCAAAATCAGAAAGCGCGCTCAGCTCGGGCTGAAAATGCATTTAAAGCAATAAAACCTCAAATTGAGTGTCACGCCAAAACCAAAGGACTAATGCACACACTTCAACATGTATTTTGTTCAGGATGACCCCCTGAAGCCTAAATTAGCATTAATTTGACCACACAACTCATTCCTATGAAGATACTTCAAACTCAGAAAACTTGCTCATCTCTGCCTGAAAATGCATTTCGCAATAAAAACTCAAATTGAGTGTCACACCTAAACCAAAGGACTTATGCACACACTTCAACATGCATTTTGTTCAGGATGACCACCTGAAGCCTAAATGAGCATTTTTGACCACACAACTCATTCCTATGAAGATACATTCAAAGTCAGAAAGCGCGCTCAGCTCGGGCTGAAAATGCATTTAAAGCAATAAAAACTCAAATTGAGTGTCACGCCTAAACCAAAGGACTTATGCACACACTTCAACATGTATTTAGTTCAGGAGGTCATCCTGAAGCCTATATGAGCATTAATTTGACCACACAACTCATTCCTATGAAGATACATTCAAACTCACAAAACGTGCTCAGCTGGGGCTGAAAATGCATTTAAAGCAATAAAAACTCAATTTGAGTGTCACGCCTAAACCAAAGGACTTATGCACAAACATGTATTTTGTTCAGGAGGTCATCCTGAAGCCTATATGAGCATTAATTTGACCATACAACTCATTCCTATCAAGATACATTCAAACTCACAAAACGTGCTCAGCTCGGGCTGAAAATGCATTTAAAGCAATAAAAACTCAAATTGAGTATCACGCCTAAACCAAAGGACTTATGCACACACTTCAACATGTATTTTGTTCAGGACGTCATCCTGAAGCCTATATGAGCATTAATTTGACCACACAACTCATTCCTATGAAGATACATTCAAACTCACAAAACGTGCTCAGCTCGGGCTGAAAATGCATTTAAAGCAATAACAACTCAAATTGAGTGTCACGCCTAAACCAAAGGACTTATGCACACACTTCAACATGTATTTAGTTCAGGAGGTCATCCTGAAGCCTATATGAGCATTAATTTGACCACACAACTCATTCCTATGAAGATACATTCAAAGTCAGAAAGCGCGCTCAGCTCGGGCTGAAAATGCATTTAAAGCAATAAAAACTCAAATTGAGTGTCACGCCTAAACCAAAGGACTTATGCACACACTTCAATTTAGTTCAGAAGGTCATCCTGAAGCCTATATGAGCATTAATTTGACCACACAACTCATTCCTATCAAGATACATTCAAACTCACAAAACGTGCTCAGCTCGGCCTGAAAATGCATTCAAAGCAATAAAACCTCAAATTGAGTGTCACGCCAAAACCAAAGGACTTATGCACACACTTCAACATGTATTTTGTTCGGGATGACCTCCTGAAGCCTAAATTAGCATTAATTTGACCACACAACTCATTTCTATGAAGATACATTCAAAGTCAGAAAGCGCGCTCAGCTCGGGCTGAAAATGCATTTAAAGCAATAAAAACTCAAATTGAGTGTCACGCCTAAACCAAAGGACTTATGCACACACTTCAATTTAGTTCAGGAGGTCATCCTGAAGCCTATATGAGCATTAATTTGACCACACAACTCATTCCTATCAAGATACATTCAAACTCACAAAACGTGCTCAGCTCGGCCTGAAAATGCATTCAAAGCAATAAAACCTCAAATTGAGTGTCACGCCAAAACCAAAGGACTAATGCACACACTTCAACATGTATTTTGTTCAGGATGACCCCCTGAAGCCTAAATTAGCATTAATTTGACCACACAACTCATTCCTATGAAGATACATTCAAAGTCAGAAAGCGCGCTCAGCTCGGGCTGAAAATGCATTTAAAGCAATAAAACCTCAAATTGAGTGTCACGCCAAAACCAAAGGACTAATGCACACACTTCAACATGTATTTTGTTCAGGATGACCCCCTGAAGCCTAAATTAGCATTAATTTGACCACACAACTCATTCCTATGAAGATACTTCAAACTCAGAAAACTTGCTCATCTCTGCCTGAAAATGCATTTCGCAATAAAAACTCAAATTGAGTGTCACACCTAAACCAAAGGACTTATGCACACACTTCAACATGCATTTTGTTCAGGATGACCACCTGAAGCCTAAATGAGCATTTTTGACCACACAACTCATTCCTATGAAGATACATTCAAAGTCAGAAAGCGCGCTCAGCTCGGGCTGAAAATGCATTTAAAGCAATAAAAACTCAAATTGAGTGTCACGCCTAAACCAAAGGACTTATGCACACACTTCAACATGTATTTAGTTCAGGAGGTCATCCTGAAGCCTATATGAGCATTAATTTGACCACACAACTCATTCCTATGAAGATACATTCAAACTCACAAAACGTGCTCAGCTGGGGCTGAAAATGCATTTAAAGCAATAAAAACTCAATTTGAGTGTCACGCCTAAACCAAAGGACTTATGCACAAACATGTATTTTGTTCAGGAGGTCATCCTGAAGCCTATATGAGCATTAATTTGACCACACAACTCATTCCTATCAAGATACATTCAAACTCACAAAACGTGCTCAGCTCGGGCTGAAAATGCATTTAAAGCAATAAAAACTCAAATTGAGTATCACGCCTAAACCAAAGGACTTATGCACACACTTCAACATGTATTTTGTTCAGGACGTCATCCTGAAGCCTATATGAGCATTAATTTGACCACACAACTCATTCCTATGAAGATACATTCAAACTCACAAAACGTGCTCAGCTCGGGCTGAAAATGCATTTAAAGCAATAACAACTCAAATTGAGTGTCACGCCTAAACCAAAGGACTTATGCACACACTTCAACATGTATTTAGTTCAGGAGGTCATCCTGAAGCCTATATGAGCATTAATTTGACCACACAACTCATTCCTATGAAGATACATTCAAAGTCAGAAAGCGCGCTCAGCTCGGGCTGAAAATGCATTTAAAGCAATAAAAACTCAAATTGAGTGTCACGCCTAAACCAAAGGACTTATGCACACACTTCAATTTAGTTCAGGAGGTCATCCTGAAGCCTATATGAGCATTAATTTGACCACACAACTCATTCCTATCAAGATACATTCAAACTCACAAAACGTGCTCAGCTCGGCCTGAAAATGCATTCAAAGCAATAAAACCTCAAATTGAGTGTCACGCCAAAACCAAAGGACTTATGCACACACTTCAACATGTATTTTGTTCGGGATGACCTCCTGAAGCCTAAATTAGCATTAATTTGACCACACAACTAATTCCTATGAAGATACTTCAAACTCAGAAAACTTGCTCATCTCTGCCTGAAAATGCATTTCGCAATAAAAACTCAAATTGAGTGTCACACCTAAACCAAAGGACTTATGCACACACTTCAACATGTATTTTGTTCAGGATGACCACCTGAAACCAAAATGAGCATTAATTTGACCACACAACTCATTCCTATGAAGATACATTCAAAGTCAGAAAGCGCGCTCAGCTCGGGCTGAAAATGCATTTAAAGCAATAAAACCTCAAATTGAGTGTCACGCCAAAACCAAAGGACTAATGCACACACTTCAACATGTATTTTGTTCAGGATGACCCCCTGAAGCCTAAATTAGCATTAATTTGACCACACAACTCATTCCTATGAAGATACTTCAAACTCAGAAAACTTGCTCATCTCTGCCTGAAAATGCATTTCGCAATAAAAACTCAAATTGAGTGTCACACCTAAACCAAAGGACTTATGCACACACTTCAACATGTATTTTGTTCAGGACGTCATCCTGAAGCCTATATGAGCATTAATTTGACCACACAACTCATTTGTATCAAGATACATTCAAACTGTGCTCAGCTCGGGCTGAAAATGCATTCAAAGCAATAAAACCTCAAATTGAGTGTGACGCCTAAACCAAAGTACTTATGCACACACTTCAACATGTATTTAGTTCAAGAGGTCATCCTGAAGCCTATATGAGCATTGATTTGACCACACAACTCATTCGTATCAAGATACATTCAAACTGTGCTCAGCTCGGGCTGAAAATGCATTCAAAGCAATAAAACCTCAAATTGAGTGTGACGCCTAAACCAAAGGACTTATGCACACACTTCAACATGTATTTTGTTCAGGATGACCTCCCGAAGCCTATATGAGCATTGATTTGACCACACAACTCATTCCTATGAAGATACATTCAAACTCACAAAACGTGCTCAGCTCGGGCTGAAAATGCATTTAAAGCAATAAAAACTCAAATTGAGTGTCACGCCTAAACCAAAGGACTTATGCACACACTTCGTGTATTTTGTTCAGGATGACCTCCGGAAGCCTAAATGAGCAATAATTTGACTACACAATTCATTCCTATGAAGATACATTCAAAGTCAGAAAAGCGCGCTCAGCTCGGGCTGAAAATGCATTTAAAGCAATAAAAACTCAAATTGAGTGTCACGCCTAAACCAAAGGACTTATGCACACACTTCAACATGTATTTAGTTCAGGAGGTCATTCTGAAGCCTATATGAGCATTAATTTGACCACATAACTCATTCCTATGAAGATACATTCAAACTTACAAAACGTGCTCAGCTCGGGCTGAAAATGCATTTAAAGCAATAAAAACTCAAATTGAGTGTCACGCCTAAACCAAAGGACTTATGCACACACTTTAACATGTATTTTGTTCAGGATGACCACCTGAAGCCTAAATGAGCATTAATTTGACCACACAACTCATTCCTATGAAGATACATTCAAAGTCAGAAAGCGCGCTCAGCTCGGGCTGAAAACGATTTAAAGCAATAAAACCTTAAATTGAGTGTCACGCCAAAACCAAAGGACTTATGCACACACTTCAACATGTATTTTGTTCAGGATGACCTCCCGAAGCCTAAATTAGCATTAATTTGACCACACAACTCATTCCTATGAAGATACTTCAAACTCAGAAAACTTGCTCAGCTCTGCCTGAAAATGCATTTCGCAATAAAAACTCAAATTGAGTGTCACACCTAAACCAAAGGACTTATGCACACACTTCAACCTGCATTTTGTTCAGGATGACCACCTGAATCCTAAATGAGCATTAATTTGACCACACAACTCATTCCTATGAAGATACATTCAAACTCACAAAACGTGCTCAGCTGGGGCTGAAAATGCATTTAAAGCAATAAAAACTCAATTTGAGTGTCACGCCTAAACCAAAGGACTTATGCACATACTTCAACATGTATTTTGTTCAGGAGGTCATCCTGAAGCCTATATGAGCATTAATTTGACCACACAACTCATTCCTATCAAGATACATTCAAACTCACAAAACGTGCTCAGCTCGGGCTGAAAATGCATTTAAAGCAATAAAAACTCAATTTGAGTGTCACGCCTAAACCAAAGGACTTATGCACACACTTCAACATGTATTTAGTTCAGGGGGTCATCCTGAAGCCTATATGAGCATTAATTTGACCACACAACTCATTCCTATGAAGATACATTCAAACTCACAAAACGTGCTCAGCTCGGGCTGAAAATGCATTTAAAGCAATAAAAACTCAAATTGAGTGTCACGCCTAAACCAAAGGACTTATGCACAAACATGTATTTTGTTCAGGAGGTCATCCTGAAGCCTATATGAGCATTAATTTGACCACACAACTCATTCCTATCAAGATACATTCAAATTCACAAAACGTGCTCAGCTCGGGCTGAAAATGCATTTAAAGCAATAAAAACTCAAATTGAGTATCACGCCTAAACCAAAGGACTTATGCACACACTTCAACATGTATTTAGTTCAGGGGGTCATCCTGAAGCCTATATGAGCATTAATTTGACCACACAACTCATTCCTATGAAGATACATTCAAACTCACAAAACGTGCTCAGCTCGGGCTGAAAATGCATTTAAAGCAATAAAAACTCAAATTGAGTGTCACGCCTAAACCAAAGGACTTATGCACACACTTCAACATGTATTTTGTTCAGGACGTCATCCTGAAGCCTATATGAGCATTAATTTGACCACACAACTCATTCCTATGAAGATACATTCAAACTCACAAAACGCGCTCATCTCGGGCTGAAAATGCATTTAAAGTAATAAAAACTCAAATTGAGTGTCACGCCTAAACCAAAGGACTTATGCACACACTTCAACATGTATTTAGTTCAGGAGGTCATCCTGAAGCCTATATGAGCAATAATTTGACCACACAACTCATTCGTATCAAGATACATTCAAACTCACAAAACGTGCTCAGCTCGGGCTGAAAATGCATTCAAAGCAATAAAACCTCAAATTGAGTGTGACGCCTAAACCAAAGGACTTATGCACACACTTCAACATGTATTTTGTTCAGGATGACCTCCCGAAGCCTATATGAGCATTGATTTGACCACACAACTCATTCCTATGAAGATACATTCAAACTCACAAAACGTGCTCAGCTCGGGCTGAAAATGCATTTAAAGCAATAAAAACTCAAATTGAGTGTCACGCCTAAACCAAAGGACTTATGCACACACTTCGTGTATTTTGTTCAGGATGACCTCCGGAAGCCTAAATGAGCAATAATTTGACTACACAATTCATTCCTATGAAGATACATTCAAAGTCAGAAAAGCGCGCTCAGCTCGGGCTGAAAATGCATTTAAAGCAATAAAAACTCAAATTGAGTGTCACGCCTAAACCAAAGGACTTATGCACACACTTCAACATGTATTTAGTTCAGGAGGTCATTCTGAAGCCTATATGAGCATTAATTTGACCACATAACTCATTCCTATGAAGATACATTCAAACTTACAAAACGTGCTCAGCTCGGGCTGAAAATGCATTTAAAGCAATAAAAACTCAAATTGAGTGTCACGCCTAAACCAAAGGACTTATGCACACACTTTAACATGTATTTTGTTCAGGATGACCACCTGAAGCCTAAATGAGCATTAATTTGACCACACAACTCATTCCTATGAAGATACATTCAAAGTCAGAAAGCGCGCTCAGCTCGGGCTGAAAACGATTTAAAGCAATAAAACCTTAAATTGAGTGTCACGCCAAAACCAAAGGACTTATGCACACACTTCAACATGTATTTTGTTCAGGATGACCTCCCGAAGCCTAAATTAGCATTAATTTGACCACACAACTCATTCCTATGAAGATACTTCAAACTCAGAAAACTTGCTCAGCTCTGCCTGAAAATGCATTTCGCAATAAAAACTCAAATTGAGTGTCACACCTAAACCAAAGGACTTATGCACACACTTCAACCTGCATTTTGTTCAGGATGACCACCTGAATCCTAAATGAGCATTAATTTGACCACACAACTCATTCCTATGAAGATACATTCAAACTCACAAAACGTGCTCAGCTGGGGCTGAAAATGCATTTAAAGCAATAAAAACTCAATTTGAGTGTCACGCCTAAACCAAAGGACTTATGCACATACTTCAACATGTATTTTGTTCAGGAGGTCATCCTGAAGCCTATATGAGCATTAATTTGACCACACAACTCATTCCTATCAAGATACATTCAAACTCACAAAACGTGCTCAGCTCGGGCTGAAAATGCATTTAAAGCAATAAAAACTCAATTTGAGTGTCACGCCTAAACCAAAGGACTTATGCACACACTTCAACATGTATTTAGTTCAGGGGGTCATCCTGAAGCCTATATGAGCATTAATTTGACCACAAAACTCATTCCTATGAAGATACATTCAAACTCACAAAACGTGCTCAGCTCGGGCTGAAAATGCATTTAAAGCAATAAAAACTCAAATTGAGTGTCACGCCTAAACCAAAGGACTTATGCACAAACATGTATTTTGTTCAGGAGGTCATCCTGAAGCCTATATGAGCATTAATTTGACCACACAACTCATTCCTATCAAGATACATTCAAACTCACAAAACGTGCTCAGCTCGGGCTGAAAATGCATTTAAAGCAATAAAAACTCAAATTGAGTATCACGCCTAAACCAAAGGACTTATGCACACACTTCAACATGTATTTAGTTCAGGGGGTCATCCTGAAGCCTATATGAGCATTAATTTGACCACACAACTCATTCCTATGAAGATACATTCAAACTCACAAAACGTGCTCAGCTCGGGCTGAAAATGCATTTAAAGCAATAAAAACTCAAATTGAGTGTCACGCCTAAACCAAAGGACTTATGCACACACTTCAACATGTATTTTGTTCAGGACGTCATCCTGAAGCCTATATGAGCATTAATTTGACCACACAACTCATTCCTATGAAGATACATTCAAACTCACAAAACGCGCTCATCTCGGGCTGAAAATGCATTTAAAGTAATAAAAACTCAAATTGAGTGTCACGCCTAAACCAAAGGACTTATGCACACACTTCAACATGTATTTAGTTCAGGAGGTCATCCTGAAGCCTATATGAGCAATAATTTGACCACACAACTCATTCGTATCAAGATACATTCAAACTCACAAAACGTGCTCAGCTCGGGCTGAAAATGC
Source organism: Hippocampus guttulatus (assembly GCF_054856545.1). NCBI lineage: Eukaryota > Metazoa > Chordata > Actinopteri > Syngnathiformes > Syngnathidae > Hippocampus > Hippocampus guttulatus. The sequence goes on from NC_141265.1 coordinate 24,638,883, forward strand.
ATTCAAAGCAATAAAACCTCAAATTGAGTGTGACGCCTAAACCAAAGGACTTATGCACACACTTCAACATGTATTTTGTTCAGGATGACCTCCCGAAGCCTATATGAGCATTGATTTGACCACACAACTCATTCCTATGAAGATACATTCAAACTCACAAAACGTGCTCAGCTCGGGCTGAAAATGCATTTAAAGCAATAAAAACTCAAATTGAGTGTCACGCCTAAACCAAAGGACTTATGCACACACTTCGTGTATTTTGTTCAGGATGACCTCCGGAAGCCTAAATGAGCAATAATTTGACTACACAATTCATTCCTATGAAGATACATTCAAAGTCAGAAAAGCGCGCTCAGCTCGGGCTGAAAATGCATTTAAAGCAATAAAAACTCAAATTGAGTGTCACGCCTAAACCAAAGGACTTATGCACACACTTCAACATGTATTTAGTTCAGGAGGTCATTCTGAAGCCTATATGAGCATTAATTTGACCACATAACTCATTCCTATGAAGATACATTCAAACTTACAAAACGTGCTCAGCTCGGGCTGAAAATGCATTTAAAGCAATAAAAACTCAAATTGAGTGTCACGCCTAAACCAAAGGACTTATGCACACACTTTAACATGTATTTTGTTCAGGATGACCACCTGAAGCCTAAATGAGCATTAATTTGACCACACAACTCATTCCTATGAAGATACATTCAAAGTCAGAAAGCGCGCTCAGCTCGGGCTGAAAACGATTTAAAGCAATAAAACCTTAAATTGAGTGTCACGCCAAAACCAAAGGACTTATGCACACACTTCAACATGTATTTTGTTCAGGATGACCTCCCGAAGCCTAAATTAGCATTAATTTGACCACACAACTCATTCCTATGAAGATACTTCAAACTCAGAAAACTTGCTCAGCTCTGCCTGAAAATGCATTTCGCAATAAAAACTCAAATTGAGTGTCACACCTAAACCAAAGGACTTATGCACACACTTCAACCTGCATTTTGTTCAGGATGACCACCTGAATCCTAAATGAGCATTAATTTGACCACACAACTCATTCCTATGAAGATACATTCAAACTCACAAAACGTGCTCAGCTGGGGCTGAAAATGCATTTAAAGCAATAAAAACTCAATTTGAGTGTCACGCCTAAACCAAAGGACTTATGCACATACTTCAACATGTATTTTGTTCAGGAGGTCATCCTGAAGCCTATATGAGCATTAATTTGACCACACAACTCATTCCTATCAAGATACATTCAAACTCACAAAACGTGCTCAGCTCGGGCTGAAAATGCATTTAAAGCAATAAAAACTCAATTTGAGTGTCACGCCTAAACCAAAGGACTTATGCACACACTTCAACATGTATTTAGTTCAGGGGGTCATCCTGAAGCCTATATGAGCATTAATTTGACCACAAAACTCATTCCTATGAAGATACATTCAAACTCACAAAACGTGCTCAGCTCGGGCTGAAAATGCATTTAAAGCAATAAAAACTCAAATTGAGTGTCACGCCTAAACCAAAGGACTTATGCACAAACATGTATTTTGTTCAGGAGGTCATCCTGAAGCCTATATGAGCATTAATTTGACCACACAACTCATTCCTATCAAGATACATTCAAACTCACAAAACGTGCTCAGCTCGGGCTGAAAATGCATTTAAAGCAATAAAAACTCAAATTGAGTATCACGCCTAAACCAAAGGACTTATGCACACACTTCAACATGTATTTAGTTCAGGGGGTCATCCTGAAGCCTATATGAGCATTAATTTGACCACACAACTCATTCCTATGAAGATACATTCAAACTCACAAAACGTGCTCAGCTCGGGCTGAAAATGCATTTAAAGCAATAAAAACTCAAATTGAGTGTCACGCCTAAACCAAAGGACTTATGCACACACTTCAACATGTATTTTGTTCAGGACGTCATCCTGAAGCCTATATGAGCATTAATTTGACCACACAACTCATTCCTATGAAGATACATTCAAACTCACAAAACGCGCTCATCTCGGGCTGAAAATGCATTTAAAGTAATAAAAACTCAAATTGAGTGTCACGCCTAAACCAAAGGACTTATGCACACACTTCAACATGTATTTAGTTCAGGAGGTCATCCTGAAGCCTATATGAGCAATAATTTGACCACACAACTCATTCGTATCAAGATACATTCAAACTCACAAAACGTGCTCAGCTCGGGCTGAAAATGCATTCAAAGCAATAAAACCTCAAATTGAGTGTGACGCCTAAACCAAAGGACTTATGCACACACTTCAACATGTATTTTGTTCAGGATGACCTCCCGAAGCCTATATGAGCATTGATTTGACCACACAACTCATTCCTATGAAGATACATTCAAACTCACAAAACGTGCTCAGCTCGGGCTGAAAATGCATTTAAAGCAATAAAAACTCAAATTGAGTGCCACGCCTAAACCAAAGGACTTATGCACACACTTCAACATGTATTTTGTTCAGGACGTCATCCTGAAGCCTATATGAGCATTAATTTGACCACACAACTCATTCCTATGAAGATACATTCAAACTCACAAAACGCGCTCATCTAGGGCTGAAAATGCATTTAAAGTAATAAAAACTCAAATTGAGTGTCACGCCTAAACCAAAGGATTATGCACACACTTCAACATGTATTTAGTTCAAGAGGTCATCCTGAAGCCTATATGAGCATTAATTTGACCACACAACTCATTTGTATCAAGATACATTCAAACTGTGCTCAGCTCGGGCTGAAAATGCATTCAAAGCAATAAAACCTCAAATTGAGTGTGACGCCTAAACCAAAGTACTTATGCACACACTTCAACATGTATTTAGTTCAAGAGGTCATCCTGAAGCCTATATGAGCATTAATTTGACCACACAACTCATTCGTATCAAGATACATTCAAACTGTGCTCAGCTCGGGCTGAAAATGCATTCAAAGCAATAAAAACTCAAATTGAGTGTCACGCCTAAACCAAAGGACTTATGCACAAACATGTATTTTGTTCAGGAGGTCATCCTGAAGCCTATATGAGCATTAATTTGACCACACAACTCATTCCTATCAAGATACATTCAAACTCACAAAACGTGCTCAGCTCGGGCTGAAAATGCATTTAAAGCAATAAAAACTCAAATTGAGTATCACGCCTAAACCAAAGGACTTATGCACACACTTCAACATGTATTTAGTTCAGGGGGTCATCCTGAAGCCTATATGAGCATTAATTTGACCACACAACTCATTCCTATGAAGATACATTCAAACTCACAAAACGTGCTCAGCTCGGGCTGAAAATGCATTTAAAGCAATAAAAACTCAAATTGAGTGTCACGCCTAAACCAAAGGACTTATGCACACACTTCAACATGTATTTTGTTCAGGACGTCATCCTGAAGCCTATATGAGCATTAATTTGACCACACAACTCATTCCTATGAAGATACATTCAAACTCACAAAACGCGCTCAGCTCGGGCTGAAAATGCATTTAAAGCAATAAAAACTCAAATTGAGTGTCACGCCTAAACCAAAGTACTTATGCACACACTTCAACATGTATTTAGTTCAAGAGGTCATCCTGAAGCCTATATGAGCATTAATTTGACCACACAACTCATTCGTATCAAGATACATTCAAACTGTGCTCAGCTCGGGCTGAAAATGCATTCAAAGCAATAAAACCTCAAATTGAGTGTGACGCCTAAACCAAAGGACTTATGCACACACTTCAACATGTATTTTGTTCAGGATGACCTCCCGAAGCCTATATGAGCATTGATTTGACCACACAACTCATTCCTATGAAGATACATTCAAACTCACAAAACGTGCTCAGCTCGGGCTGAAAATGCATTTAAAGCAATAAAAACTCAAATTGAGTGTCACGCCTAAACCAAAGGATTTATGCACACACTTCAACATGTATTTAGTTCAGGAGGTCATCCTGAAGCCTATATGAGCATTAATTTGACCACACAACTCATTCCTATCAAGATACATTCAAACTCACAAAACGTGCTCAGCTCAGGCTAAAAATGCATTCAAAGCAATAAAACCTCAAATTGAGTGTCACGCTAAAACCAAAGGACTTATGCACACACTTCAACATGTATTTTGTTCAGGATGACCTCCTGAAGCCTAAATTAGCATTAATTTGACCACACAACTCATTCCTATGAAGATACTTCAAACTCAGAAAACTTGCTCATCTCTGCCTGAAAATGCATTTTGCAATAAAAACTCAAATTGAGCGTCACACCTAAACCAAAGGACTTATGCACACACTTCAACATGTATTTGGTTCAGGATGACCACCTGAAGCCTAAATGAGCATTAATTTGACCACACAACTCATTCCTATGAAGATGCATTCAAAGTCAGAAAGCGCGCTCAGCTCGGGCTGAAAATGCATTTAAAGCAATAAAAACTCAAATTGAGTGTCACGCCTAAACCAAAGGATTTATGCACACACTTTAACATGTATTTTGTTCAGGATGACCACCTGAAGCCTAAATGAGCATTAATTTGACCACACAACTCATTCCTATGAAGATACATTCAAAGTCAGAAAGCGCGCTCAGCTCGGGCTGAAATGCATTTAAAGCAATAAAAACTCAAATTGAGTGTCACGCCTAAACCAAAGGACTTATGCACACACTTCTATATGTATTTTGTTCAGGATGACCACCTGAAGCCTAAATGAGCATTAATTTGACCACACAACTCATTCCTATGAAGATACATTCAAAGTCAGAAGGTGCGCTCAGCTCGGGCTGAAAATGCATATAAGCAATAAAACCTCAAATTGAGTGTCACGCCAAAACCAAAGGACTTATGCACACACTTCATGTATTTTGTTCAGGATGACCTCCTGAAGCCTAAATTAGCATTAATTTGACCAAAAAACTCATTCCTATGAAGATACTTCAAACTCAGAAAACTTGCTCAGCTCTGCCTGAAAATGCATTTCGCAATAAAAACTCAAATTGAGTGTCACGCCTAAACCAAAGGACTTATGCACACACTTCAACATGTATTTTGTTCAGGATGACCTCCCGAAGCCTAAATTAGCATTAATTTGACCACACAACTCATTCCTATGAAGATACTTCAAACTCAGAAAACTTGCTCAGCTCTGCCTGAAAATGCATTTCGCAATAAAAACTCAAATTGAGTGTCACGCCTAAACCAAAGGACTTATGCACATACTTCAACATGTATTTTGTTCAGGAGATCATCCTGAAGCCTATATGAGCATTAATTTGACCACATAACTCATTCCTATCAAGATACATTCAAACTCACAAAACGTGCTCAGCTCGGGCTGAAAATGCATTTAAAGCAATAAAAACTCAAATTGAGTGTCACGCCTAAACCAAAGGACTTATGCACACACTTCAACATGTATTTAGTTCAGGAGGTCATCCTGAAGCCTATATGAGCATTAATTTGACCACACAACTCATTCCTATCAAGATACATTCAAACTCACAAAACGTGCTCAGCTCGGGCTGAAAATGCATTTAAAGCAATAAAAACTCAAATTGAGTGTCACGCCTAAACCAAAGGACTTATGCACACACTTCAACATGTATTTAGTTCAGGAGGTCATCCTGAAGCCTATATGAGCATTAATTTGACCACACAACTCATTCGTATCAAGATACATTCAAACTCACAAAACGTGGTCAGCTCGGGCTGAAAATGCATTCAAAGCAATAAAACCTCAAATTGAGTGTGACACCTAAACCAAAGGACTTATGCACACATTTCAACATGTATTTTGTTCAGGATGACCTCCCGAAGCCTATATGAGCATTGATTTGACCATTCAACTCATTCCTATGAAGATACATTCAAACTCACAAAACGTGCTCAGCTCGGGCTGAAAATGCATTTAAAGCAATAAAAACTCAAATTGAGTGTCACGCCTAAACCAAAGGACTTATGCACACACTTCAACATGTATTTAGTTCAAGAGGTCATCCTGAAGCCTATCTGAGCATTAATTTGACCACATAACTCATTCTTATGAAGATACATTCAAACTCACAAAACGTGCTCAGCTCGGGCTGAAAATGCATTTAAAGTTATAAAAACTCAAATTGAGTGTCACGCCTAAACCAAAGTACTTATGCACACACTTCAACATGTATTTTGTTCAGGATGACCTCCTGAAGCCTAAATGAGCAATAATTTGACTAAACAACTCATTCCTATGAAGATACATTCAAAGTCAGAAAACGCGCTCAGCTCGGGCTGAAAATGCATTTAAAGTTATAAAAACTCAAATTGAGTGTCACGCCTAAACCAAAGGGCTTATGCACACACTTCAACATGTATTTTGTTCAGGATGTCCTCCTGAAGCCTACATTAGCATTAATTTGACCACACAACTCATTCCTATGAAGATACTTGAAACTCAGAAAACTTGCTCATCTCTGCCTGAAAATGCATTTCCTAATAAAAACTCAAATTGAGTGTCACACCTAAACCAAAGGACTTATGCACACACTTCAACATGTATTTAGTTCAGGAGGTCATCCTGAAGCCTATATGAGCATTAATTTGACCACACAACTCATTCCTATCAAGATACATTCAAACTCACAAAACGTGCTCAGCTCGGGCTGAAAATGCATTCAAAGCAATAAAAACTCAAATTGAGTGTCACGCCTAAACCAAAGGACTTATGCACACACTTCAACATGTATTTAGATCAGGTGGTCATCTGAAGCCTATATGAGCATTAATTTGACCACACAACTCATTCCTATCAAGATACATTCAAACTCACAAAACGTGCTCAGCTGGGGCTGAAAATGCATTTAAAGCAATAAAAACTCAAATTGAGTGTCACACCTAAACCAAAGGACTTATGCACACACTTCAACATGTATTTTGTTCAGGATGACCTCCTGAAGCCTATATGAGCATTAATTTGACCACACAACTCATTCCTATGAAGATACATTCAAACTCACAAAACGTGCTCAGCTCGGGCTGAAAATGCATTTAAAGCAATAAAAACTCAAATTGAGTGTCACGCCTAAATCAAAGGACTTATGCACACACTTCAACAAAAACTCAAATTGAGTGTCACGCCTAAACCAAAGGACTTATGCACACACTTCAACATGTATTTAGATCAGGAGGTCATCTGAAGCCTATATGAGCATTAATTTGACCACACAACTCATTCCTATCAAGATACATTCAAACTCACAAAACGTGCTCAGCTCGGGCTGAAAATGCATTCAAAGCAATAAAAACTCAAATTGAGTGTCACGCCTAAACCAAAGGACTTATGCACACACTTCAACATGTATTTAGATCAGGAGGTCATCTGAAGCCTATATGAGCATTAATTTGACCACACAACTCATTCCTATCAAGATACATTCAAACTCACAAAACGTGCTCAGCTCGGGCTGAAAATGCATTTATAGCAATAAAAACTCAAATTGAGTTTCACGCCTAAACCAAAGGACTTATGCACACACTTCAACATGTATTTTGTTCAGGATGGCCTCCTGAAGCCTAAATGAGCATTAATTTTACTACACAACTCATTCCTATGAAGATACATTCAAAGTCAGAAAGCGCGCTCATGCTCGGGCTGAAAATGTATTTAAAGCAATAAAAACTCAAATTGAGTGTCACACCTAAACCAAAGGACTTATGCACACACTTCAACATGTATTTTGTTCAGGATGACCTCCTGAAGCCTATATGAGCATTAATTTGACCACACAACTCATTCCTATGAAGATACATTCAAACTCACAAAACGTGCTCAGCTCGGGCTGAAAATGCATTTGAAGCAATAAAAACGCAAATTGAGTGTCACGCCTAAACCAAAGGGCTTATGCACACACTTCAACATGTATTTAGTTCAGGAGGTCATCCTGAAGCCTAAATGAGCATTAATTTGACCACACAACTCATTCCAATGAAGATACATTCAAACTCACAAAACGTGCTCAGCTCGGGCTGAAAATGCATTTAAAGCAATAAAAACTCAAATTGAGTGTCACGCCTAAACCAAAAGACTTATGCACACACTTCAACATGTATTTTGTTTAGGATGACCACCTGAAGCCTAAATGAGCATTAATTTGACCACACAACTCATTCCTATGAAGATACATTCAAACTCACAAAAGGTGCTCAGCTCGGGCTGAAAATCTATTTATAGCAATAAAAACTCAAATTGAGTTTCACGCCTAAACCAAAGGACTTATGCACACACTTCAACATGTATTTTGTTCAGGGTGGCCTCCTGAAGCCTAAATGAACATTAATTTGACTACACAACTCATTCCTATGAAGATACATTCAAAGTCAGAAAGTGCGCTCATGCTCGGGCTGAAAATGTATTTAAAGCAATAAAAACTCAAATTGAGTGTCACACCTAAACCAAAGGACTTATGCACACACTTCAACACGTATTTTGTTCAGGATGACCTCCTGAAGCCTATATGAGCATTAATTTGACCACACAACTCATTCCTATGAAGATACATTCAAACTCACAAAACGTGCTCAGCTCGGGCTGAAAATGCATTTAAAGCAATAAAAACTCAAATTGAGTGTCACGCCTAAACCAAAGGGCTTATGCACACACTTCAACATGTATTTAGTTCAGGAGGTCATCCTGAAGCCTAAATGAGCGGTAATTTGACCACACAACTCATTCCAATGAAGATACATTCAAACTCACAAAACGTGCTCAGCTCGGGCTGAAAATGCATTTAAAGCAATAAAAACTCAAATTGAGTGTCACGCCTAAACCAAAAGACTTATGCACACACTTCAACATGTATTTTGTTCAGGATGACCACCTGAAGCCTAAATGAGCATTAATTTGACCACACAACTCATTCCTATGAAGATACATTCAAACTCACAAAAGGTGCTCAGCTCGGGCTGAAAATCTATTTATAGCAATAAAAACTCAAATTGAGTTTCACGCCTAAACCAAAGGACTTATGCACACACTTCAACATGTATTTTGTTCAGGATGGCCTCCTGAAGCCTAAATGAACATTAATTTGACTACACAACTCATTCCTATGAAGATACATTCAAAGTCAGAAAAGGAGCTCAGCTCGAGATGAAAATGCATTTAAAGCAATAAAAGCTCAAATTGAGAGTCACACCTAAACCAAAGGACTTATGCACACACTTCAACATGTATTTAGTTCAGGATGTCCTCCTGAAGCCTAAGTGAGCATCAATTTGACCACACAACTCATTCCTATGAAGATCAAACTCACAAAACGTGCTCAGCTCGGGCTTAAAATGCATTTAAAGCAATAAAAACTCAAATTGAGTGTCACGCCTAAACCAAAGGACTTATGCACACACTTCAACATGTATTTAGTTCAGGTTGACCTCCTGAAGCCTAAATGGCCATTAATTTGATCACACAACTCATACCTATGAAGATACATTCAAACTCAGAAAGCAAAAGCGTCCGCCTTTGTCGAGAGCCAAGCAAAAAAAAATATATATATATATAGTGTATATATAGTGTTATATTGCCTGTCAATGTTCTGGTCAAAGAATGCCTTCAAACTAAAGTAAAACAGGATTCTTAACCATCCATCCATGAATTTTCCAAACCGGCTTATCTTCACTAGGGTAGCGGGGGGTGCTGGAGCCAATCCCAGCTGTTTTTGGGCAGTAGACAGGGGACACTCTGAACCAGTTGCCAGCCAATTGCAAGGCGCACAGAGACAAATAACCATCCGCGCTCACACTCACACCTAGAAACAATTTAGAGTGTTCAATCAGCCTGCCATGCATGTTTTTGGAATGTGGGAGGAACCCGGACTACCCGGAGAAAGCCCACTCAGGCACAGGGAGAACGTGCAAACTCCACACAGGAAGGCCGGAGCCGGGATTGAGCACACGACCTCGAATCACTCGACCACCGGGCCAACCCTACTGTGAAATTAATCCAATTTTGATTTCGGAATCCTTACAGTTTTATCTTAAAAGGTAAACATATAATGCTTACAATGTTTGCAGTCTTGATCTGCTTCATCATATTTTTTCTGTTGGAAAAGAAAGAAGAAATTTGAACAACAGCATCAATAAAGAAGAAATTGAAAAACAGTGATAACAAATATACTTTCGACATCCCGGGGTCAAACCTTCACAGAGGTTCAGGGAATCACTATCGAGACGTCACAATGGAGTAGCTACCACTATCATAATAAATCTTAAGTCATTTCCATAATTGTATAGCATATAATTTTACTGCTCTGAGAAGAGAACATTGAGGGACAAATGTTTATTACTCTCATTTAACCTTTTCTTGTTGCTTAAGATCTTAACAGTGATCTAAATATATTATCTTCATTTGTCTTTTTGAATCAGATCCATCCATTTTCAACAGCGCTTGTCCACAGGTTTAGGGTAGAGATGAGGTCAATCCCAGCTGAATTTGGAGGAGTCATAAACCAAGGACATAAACAAATCACACTGGTCGGTGACGGACTTGTAGTGTGATGTCTTGCCCAGTCCAAGACAAAATTATTTTTATCTGGTCGTCTGACAGTGCAACAAAAAATGTATGCAGTTTGACCTTAGCAGACCAGTGATCTTAAATTCCGAGCCGCTGCCTCAGCCCAGCAATGTATTAGCAATTTTGGCCACACTAGAATAACCTGTAATAGCATAACACAAAATAACTGCAAAGCACTGGTTTGGAGAAGACAGTGTCATGTTGGACCCATGAAAGCTGGTTTTGTGGGTCCCACAGCACAAGAATACAGCGGCTGACTGACCAAATAACCGTGCGGCACAGCGGGCGACTGATGTAATTATTAAACGACAAAACAAATTGATAATGAAATTAGTTGTCAACACTTAATTATAAATGTTTATCGATTTGTTGTTGCAACGCTAATAAACGTGTTGGTTTTGACATAACTCCACCAAAGTATATTCCATAAGTGCGTGTTTGGCGTGCTGGACGTCGTTTCGAGAAGCGTTTTCTGTGAAGTGTTCTGCAATATATCTCCTACCCTACAATTCCCTTTCTTCAGCTCCACAATTTGAACATGTTTGTTGTTCATCAAGTATCATGAGGCCGTCGTGAGTGGATTTGTCCCGAACAGTTCAGGGAGAGAAACTAGTAAACAATCGTAAATAGAAACAAAAAGATGGTACAAGTTGGTTTCCCTGCCAGTTAGAAGTATGGGTATTTTCCAAGGCAAGTCTTTTTCCCCACACAGCTATCTTTACAACTCTCACGAATCTTCAGAGACAGTCAGTCAGCACATATATTACAGTAATGTGCATGTTTGTTTTCTTTTGTTTGTTTGTTTTGGGAGGAAGCTGGAGTATCCAGAGAAAACGAACAAGAGAACATTCAAACACTACACACCTGGCCCTGAGCAGATTCAAAGCCAGTTTCAAATGTGTGGCAAATAGTATTCCACTGTGCTGTCCAAGGATTAATGATAAATGAAAATATATTTTTCTTAATAAAAAAGCGACAAAGTGTTCATCCAGGGACACAATTTCTACAGTGTATGACAAAGCATTGGACCGGTACTATACTCACCAACTGAAGAAACGCAGCGATGCGTAGGCTTCCGGAAGGCGGGTTTGCTGAGAGCTGGATGCCTGTGGATTGGACTTGGGGAGCAAGGACCGCCAAGGTGTCTGTGCTGTGACTGACTCCCGCCTTACGAACCATCTGCTGGCTTCTTCACCTGATTTCTCCGCTTTCCTGTCTGCCATGACTCAGGGACAAAACTTCTGAGAGGGGGGAAAAAAATACAAATTAAAATCACATCGACAACAGCAAACGTGTGCGGATCTATAGAGGCATGTAATGATGAGTACCATTCACATTTAAACCGGTCAGTTGCGATTCCCGGTTCCTGAGATTCAAATCCAGTACAACGTACTGAAAATTGGTATCTTTTGTGGTATTCATGGTAATAAATGTGAATGTATTTAACAATAAAATGTCACGTGAACATTGGCAAAAAAAACATGATGCATTTAAAACAAATGAGCCAAAGAGGACGGAGCAAAAATAAAGATAACATTTTTAAATGAATAATGTACAAATAATATGAAAAAACTTCACATGACAAAATAGTAAATTCTTTGCAATGAACACAAGAATCACAAAGAACACACATCACCGGCCTCTGGAAAGTATACTTTTAAAATGACAAGTCAGGAGGCTGTGACCTTCTTATTCTCCACTGTTAACATCCATTCTTCCATTTTCTGATCCACTTATCCTCACAAGGGTCACGGGGCATGCTGGAGCCTATCCCAGCTGTCTTCAGGCAGGAGGCAGAGGACACCCTGAATCTGTTGCCAGCCAATCGCAGGGCACACAGAGACGAACAACCATCCGCGCTCACACTCACACCGAGGGACTATTTAGAGCGTTCCATTAATCTACCACGCATGTTTTTGGAATGTGGGAGGAAACGGGAGTACCCAGAGAAAACCCACGCAAGCACGGGGAGAACATGCACACAGTAAGGCAGGAGCTGGAATCGAACCCTGCACCTCTGCACTGTGAGGCCAACATGCTAACCACTTGGTCACCGGGCTGCGACACGAATAGCATTCAGGAGAATTATGGACACAAGTCAGGACACTTTGCATGATGGAAGGGGAACTAAGTAGACCAGAGTGCATGAAACATTGAATATTTTCATGAATGTGGGATCATTTGAGATTGCTGGTAAAGAAATCTTAAAATTTGCTTTATGAATCAGTTGTATTGTGGCAGTAAAAAGGAGCACACACACGATTGACTGTAAACACGTCGTTATTCCACTACTGCCAACAAGTGGATCTAAACAATTCCAAATCTGCGCCAAAGACATTCACATAAACACGCCCCCTACTATATGCCTGCTGGGTGAGAAGCATGGTTCTAGTATCCGCCACACAGCCCCCCCCCCCCAAACACCCAGAAGACAATCAAAATGACAACTTCACAGGGGGTTTATTAGCCTGCCACAACGACTACGCATCCGTCTCTTGGTGGCGCAGGCGAAACTAGTCGGGCAGGGGGCATAGGTGAGACACGAGTGGGAGAACGACACTCAACACCGACACGCTGAAGTGAGGCTGGGGGCGACGGAGGACGACCACGGCGAGGGACCTGGGCCGGCAACAGCACATCGCCCGCAACCAAATGAGCTGGTTTGAGCCGATCTAACGACACACATTCCCTTCGCCCACCCATATCAATCACAAAACTCTTATCACCGTGCTCGAGCACCCTAAATGGCCACGGTGACCACGGTGGCTGGAGGGGCGAGCGGTGGGCATCAGTGCGCACAAAGACAAAACGGGCCGACAGAAGCGCAGACGGTACGAACACTTTGGGAACAAAATGGTGAACCGTGTCGGATTAGGGGTCCCTCCGACAAAAAGGGTTAAGGAAGGCGCGCCGGAACCTTCTGGCAGAAATTCACCGGGAACACGAAGTGGCTAACCGAGCACCAACTCAGCAGGGGCGGCATTAAGATCTTTCGGAGCCGAACGTAACCCGAGCAAAACCCACGCACGGTGGTCGACCCAGTTACCGTCCGAAAGCGCAGCCCGCAGCGCAGCTTCTAGCGACCGGTGAAAACTTTTCGCGCCGCTTCCACTGTCGGGTCAACGCCTGGTGTCGCCTCGAGGAGGGGATCGGCCGTCGCACTTTGCACGGCGAACTGTCGTGTAGCTAGCAGAACTCGATCCGCTTCTTCAGCCAAACACCGATAATTGCCGGTCGTCAGACATACCGTGTTAGCCAACACCGCGCGCACCGGGGCCTGGTCGCTGGCGTAGGAAAACGCGCGGGAAAAGAAATCCGCCTTCACCCGAGCCAAACAGCGACAGCATCTTGTCCATCAGATCCACTGCCGTGCTCATCGCCCAGGCCGGAAGGGAAAGGAGTCTGTCTGCTCTCTCCGAGTCCGACAAACGGAACCTCTTGAGCAGTAGCTGTTTGAGCGCGTCGTATTTCCCGCCTTGTGGAGGCCCCAGCAAGAGCTGCATCGCACGACGCGTAGTCTGCTGGTAGAGGGACGCCACGACCATGTAATGTTTCGGCTCATCGGGAGGATTCCCCGTCGGTGGAAACGCGCTTCCACATGCTGAAACCACGAAGCCGCGTCGCACTGCCAGAACTCCGGTTGCCTCGCGGCAGAGGCGGCGGCTGCAAGTTGCGGGAGTCGGCGCGACGTGGCCGAGAAGACACCTCTTCATCCGTCATCCGAAACATCTTAACGTCAGGGTCACCAAAATGGCAGTCAAAAGGAGCAATGACAAATTTGCGCCAAAGACGTTCACATAAACACGCCCCCACTGTATGCCTGCTTAGTCAGCATGGTCCTAGTGTCCGATTTTTATTACTACTGTATTATAGCCTCCTTGAATTCTAGGCTCAAATACACTTAAAACAACTCAAACAACACATTAACGTGTTCATAAGAGCCGTATAAATAAAATGCCAACAGCATTTCAAGACAAAATGTGTTTGATAAAAAGTATTACTTTTCCTCTTCCCATAAAACTACTGGTCGTCAGGAGGCTATAATACAGTAGTAATAAAAATCGGACACTAGGACCATGCTTACTAAGCAGGCATACAGTGGGGGCGTGTTTATGTGAACGTCTTTGGCGCAAATTAGTCATTGCTCCTTTTGACTGCCATTTTGGTGACCCTGACGTTAAGATGTTTCGGATGACGGATGAAGAGGTGTCTTCTCGGCCACGTCGCGCCGACTCCCGCAACTTGCAGCCGCCGCCTCTGCCGCGAGGCAACCGGAGTTCTGGCAGTGCGACGCGGCTTCGTGGTTTCAGCATGTGGAAGCGCGTTTCCACCGACGGGGAATCCTCCCGATGAGCCGAAACATTACATGGTCGTGGCGTCCCTCTACCAGCAGACTACGCGTCGTGCGATGCAGCTCTTGCTGGGGCCTCCACAAGGCGGGAAATACGACGCGCTCAAACAGCTACTGCTCAAGAGGTTCCGTTTGTCGGACTCGGAGAGAGCAGACAGACTCCTTTCCCTTCCGGCCTGGGCGATGAGCACGGCAGTGGATCTGATGGACAAGATGCTGTCGCTGTTTGGCTCGGGTGAAGGCGGATTTCTTTTCCCGCGCGTTTTCCTACGCCAGCGACCAGGCCCCGGTGCGCGCGGTGTTGGCTAACACGGTATGTCTGACGACCGGCAATTATCGGTGTTTGGCTGAAGAAGCGGATCGAGTTCTGCTAGCTACACGACAGTTCGCCGTGCAAAGTGCGACGGCCGATCCCCTCCTCGAGGCGACACCAGGCGTTGACCCGACAGTGGAAGCGGCGCGAAAAGTTTTCACCGGTCGCTAGAAGCTGCGCTGCGGGCTGCGCTTTCGGACGGTAACTGGGTCGACCACCGTGCGTGGGTTTTGCTCGGGTTACGTTCGGCTCCGAAAGATCTTAATGCCGCCCCTGCTGAGTTGGTGCTCGGTTAGCCACTTCGCGTTCCCGGTGAATTTCTGCCAGAAGGTTCCGGCGCGCCTTCCTTAACCCTTTTTGTCGGAGGGACCCCTAATCCGACACGGTTCACCATTTTGTTCCCAAAGTGTTCGTACCGTCTGCGCTTCTGTCGGCCCGTTTTGTCTTTGTGCGCACTGATGCCCACCGCTCGCCCCTCCAGCCACCGTGGTCACCGTGGCCATTTAGGGTGCTCGAGCACGGTGATAAGAGTTTTGTGATTGATATGGGTGGGCGAAGGGAATGTGTGTCGTTAGATCGGCTCAAACCAGCTCATTTGGTTGCGGGCGATGTGCTGTTGCCGGCCCAGGTCCCTCGCCGTGGTCGTCCTCCGTCGCCCCCAGCCTCACTTCAGCGTGTCGGTGTTGAGTGTCGTTCTCCCACTCGTGTCTCACCTATGCCCCCTGCCCGACTAGTTTCGCCTGCGCCACCAAGAATGCGTAGTCGTTGTGGCAGGCTAATAAACCCCCTGTGAAGTTGTCATTTTGATTGTCTTCTGGGTGTTTGGGGGGGGGGGGGGGGGCTGTGTGGCGGATACTAGAACCATGCTTCTCACCCAGCAGGCATATAGTAGGGGGCGTGTTTATGTGAATGTCTTTGGCGCAGATTTGGAATTGTTTAGATCCACTTGTTGGCAGTAGTGGAATAACGACGTGTTTACAGTCAATCGTGTGTGTGCTCCTTTTTACTGCCACAATACAACTGATTCATAAAGCAAATTTTAAGATTTCTTTACCAGCAATCTCAAATGATCCCACATTCATGAAAATATTCAATGTTTCATGCACTCTGGTCTACTTAGTTCCCCTTCCATCATGCAAAGTGTCCTGACTTGTGTCCATAATTCTCCTGAATGCTATTCGTGTCGCAGCCCGGTGACCAAGTGGTTAGCATGTTGGCCTCACAGTGCAGAGGTGCAGGGTTCGATTCCAGCTCCTGCCTTACTGTGTGCATGTTCTCCCCGTGCTTGCGTGGGTTTTCTCTGGGTACTCCCGTTTCCTCCCACATTCCAAAAACATGCGTGGTAGATTAATGGAACGCTCTAAATAGTCCCTCGGTGTGAGTGTGAGCGCGGATGGTTGTTCGTCTCTGTGTGCCCTGCGATTGGCTGGCAACAGATTCAGGGTGTCCTCTGCCTCCTGCCTGAAGACAGCTGGGATAGGCTCCAGCATGCCCCGTGACCCTTGTGAGGATAAGTGGATCAGAAAATGGAAGAATGGATGTTAACAGTGGAGAATAAGAAGGTCACAGCCTCCTGACTTGTCATTTTAAAAGTATACTTTCCAGAGGCCGGTGATGTGTGTTCTTTGTGATTCTTGTGTTCATTGCAAAGAATTTACTATTTTGTCATGTGAAGTTTTTTCATATTATTTGTACATTATTCATTTAAAAATGTTATCTTTATTTTTGCTCCGTCCTCTTTGGCTCATTTGTTTTAAATGCATCATGTTTTTTTTGCCAATGTTCACGTGACATTTTATTGTTAAATACATTCACATTTATTACCATGAATACCACAAAAGATACCAATTTTCAGTACGTTGTACTGGATTTGAATCTCAGGAACCGGGAATCGCAACTGACCGGTTTAAATGTGAATGGTACTCATCATTACATGCCTCTATAGATCCGCACACGTTTGCTGTTGTCGATGTGATTTTAATTTGTATTTTTTTCCCCCCTCTCAGAAGTTTTGTCCCTGAGTCATGGCAGACAGGAAAGCGGAGAAATCAGGTGAAGAAGCCAGCAGATGGTTCGTAAGGCGGGAGTCAGTCACAGCACAGACACCTTGGCGGTCCTTGCTCCCCAAGTCCAATCCACAGGCATCCAGCTCTCAGCAAACCCGCCTTCCGGAAGCCTACGCATCGCTGCGTTTCTTCAGTTGGTGAGTATAGTACCGGTCCAATGCTTTGTCATACACTGTAGAAATTGTGTCCCTGGATGAACACTTTGTCGCTTTTTTATTAAGAAAAATATATTTTCATTTATCATTAATCCTTGGACAGCACAGTGGAATACTATTTGCCACACATTTGAAACTGGCTTTGAATCTGCTCAGGGCCAGGTGTGTAGTGTTTGAATGTTCTCTTGTTCGTTTTCTCTGGATACTCCAGCTTCCTCCCAAAACAAACAAACAAAAGAAAACAAACATGCACATTACTGTAATATATGTGCTGACTGACTGTCTCTGAAGATTCGTGAGAGTTGTAAAGATAGCTGTGTGGGGAAAAAGACTTGCCTTGGAAAAAACCCATACTTCTAACTGGCAGGGAAACCAACTTGTACCATCTTTTTGTTTCTATTTACGATTGTTTACTAGTTTCTCTCCCTGAACTGTTCGGGACAAATCCACTCACGACGGCCTCATGATACTTGATGAACAACAAACATGTTCAAATTGTGGAGCTGAAGAAAGGGAATTGTAGGGTAGGAGATATATTGCAGAACACTTCACAGAAAACGCTTCTCGAAACGACGTCCAGCACGCCAAACACGCACTTATGGAATATACTTTGGTGGAGTTATGTCAAAACCAACACGTTTATTAGCGTTGCAACAACAAATCGATAAACATTTATAATTAAGTGTTGACAACTAATTTCATTATCAATTTGTTTTGTCGTTTAATAATTACATCAGTCGCCCGCTGTGCCGCACGGTTATTTGGTCAGTCAGCCGCTGTATTCTTGTGCTGTGGGACCCACAAAACCAGCTTTCATGGGTCCAACATGACACTGTCTTCTCCAAACCAGTGCTTTGCAGTTATTTTGTGTTATGCTATTACAGGTTATTCTAGTGTGGCCAAAATTGCTAATACATTGCTGGGCTGAGGCAGCGGCTCGGAATTTAAGATCACTGGTCTGCTAAGGTCAAACTGCATACATTTTTTGTTGCACTGTCAGACGACCAGATAAAAATAATTTTGTCTTGGACTGGGCAAGACATCACACTACAAGTCCGTCACCGACCAGTGTGATTTGTTTATGTCCTTGGTTTATGACTCCTCCAAATTCAGCTGGGATTGACCTCATCTCTACCCTAAACCTGTGGACAAGCGCTGTTGAAAATGGATGGATCTGATTCAAAAAGACAAATGAAGATAATATATTTAGATCACTGTTAAGATCTTAAGCAACAAGAAAAGGTTAAATGAGAGTAATAAACATTTGTCCCTCAATGTTCTCTTCTCAGAGCAGTAAAATTATATGCTATACAATTATGGAAATGACTTAAGATTTATTATGATAGTGGTAGCTACTCCATTGTGACGTCTCGATAGTGATTCCCTGAACCTCTGTGAAGGTTTGACCCCGGGATGTCGAAAGTATATTTGTTATCACTGTTTTTCAATTTCTTCTTTATTGATGCTGTTGTTCAAATTTCTTCTTTCTTTTCCAACAGAAAAAATATGATGAAGCAGATCAAGACTGCAAACATTGTAAGCATTATATGTTTACCTTTTAAGATAAAACTGTAAGGATTCCGAAATCAAAATTGGATTAATTTCACAGTAGGGTTGGCCCGGTGGTCGAGTGATTCGAGGTCGTGTGCTCAATCCCGGCTCCGGCCTTCCTGTGTGGAGTTTGCACGTTCTCCCTGTGCCTGAGTGGGCTTTCTCCGGGTAGTCCGGGTTCCTCCCACATTCCAAAAACATGCATGGCAGGCTGATTGAACACTCTAAATTGTTTCTAGGTGTGAGTGTGAGCGCGGATGGTTATTTGTCTCTGTGCGCCTTGCAATTGGCTGGCAACTGGTTCAGAGTGTCCCCTGTCTACTGCCCAAAAACAGCTGGGATTGGCTCCAGCACCCCCCGCTACCCTAGTGAAGATAAGCCGGTTTGGAAAATTCATGGATGGATGGTTAAGAATCCTGTTTTACTTTAGTTTGAAGGCATTCTTTGACCAGAACATTGACAGGCAATATAACACTATATATACACTATATATATATATATATTTTTTTGCTTGGCTCTCGACAAAGGCGGACGCTTTTGCTTTCTGAGTTTGAATGTATCTTCATAGGTATGAGTTGTGTGATCAAATTAATGGCCATTTAGGCTTCAGGAGGTCAACCTGAACTAAATACATGTTGAAGTGTGTGCATAAGTCCTTTGGTTTAGGCGTGACACTCAATTTGAGTTTTTATTGCTTTAAATGCATTTTAAGCCCGAGCTGAGCACGTTTTGTGAGTTTGATCTTCATAGGAATGAGTTGTGTGGTCAAATTGATGCTCACTTAGGCTTCAGGAGGACATCCTGAACTAAATACATGTTGAAGTGTGTGCATAAGTCCTTTGGTTTAGGTGTGACTCTCAATTTGAGCTTTTATTGCTTTAAATGCATTTTCATCTCGAGCTGAGCTCCTTTTCTGACTTTGAATGTATCTTCATAGGAATGAGTTGTGTAGTCAAATTAATGTTCATTTAGGCTTCAGGAGGCCATCCTGAACAAAATACATGTTGAAGTGTGTGCATAAGTCCTTTGGTTTAGGCGTGAAACTCAATTTGAGTTTTTATTGCTATAAATAGATTTTCAGCCCGAGCTGAGCACCTTTTGTGAGTTTGAATGTATCTTCATAGGAATGAGTTGTGTGGTCAAATTAATGCTCATTTAGGCTTCAGGTGGTCATCCTGAACAAAATACATGTTGAAGTGTGTGCATAAGTCTTTTGGTTTAGGCGTGACACTCAATTTGAGTTTTTATTGCTTTAAATGCATTTTCAGCCCGAGCTGAGCACGTTTTGTGAGTTTGAATGTATCTTCATTGGAATGAGTTGTGTGGTCAAATTACCGCTCATTTAGGCTTCAGGATGACCTCCTGAACTAAATACATGTTGAAGTGTGTGCATAAGCCCTTTGGTTTAGGCGTGACACTCAATTTGAGTTTTTATTGCTTTAAATGCATTTTCAGCCCGAGCTGAGCACGTTTTGTGAGTTTGAATGTATCTTCATAGGAATGAGTTGTGTGGTCAAATTAATGCTCATATAGGCTTCAGGAGGTCATCCTGAACAAAATACGTGTTGAAGTGTGTGCATAAGTCCTTTGGTTTAGGTGTGACACTCAATTTGAGTTTTTATTGCTTTAAATACATTTTCAGCCCGAGCATGAGCGCACTTTCTGACTTTGAATGTATCTTCATAGGAATGAGTTGTGTAGTCAAATTAATGTTCATTTAGGCTTCAGGAGGCCACCCTGAACAAAATACATGTTGAAGTGTGTGCATAAGTCCTTTGGTTTAGGCGTGAAACTCAATTTGAGTTTTTATTGCTATAAATAGATTTTCAGCCCGAGCTGAGCACCTTTTGTGAGTTTGAATGTATCTTCATAGGAATGAGTTGTGTGGTCAAATTAATGCTCATTTAGGCTTCAGGTGGTCATCCTAAACAAAATACATGTTGAAGTGTGTGCATAAGTCTTTTGGTTTAGGCGTGACACTCAATTTGAGTTTTTATTGCTTTAAATGCATTTTCAGCCCGAGCTGAGCACGTTTTGTGAGTTTGAATGTATCTTCATTGGAATGAGTTGTGTGGTCAAATTAATGCTCATTTAGGCTTCAGGATGACCTCCTGAACTAAATACATGTTGAAGTGTGTGCATAAGCCCTTTGGTTTAGGCGTGACACTCAATTTGCGTTTTTATTGCTTCAAATGCATTTTCAGCCCGAGCTGAGCACGTTTTGTGAGTTTGAATGTATCTTCATAGGAATGAGTTGTGTGGTCAAATTAATGCTCATATAGGCTTCAGGAGGTCATCCTGAACAAAATACATGTTGAAGTGTGTGCATAAGTCCTTTGGTTTAGGTGTGACACTCAATTTGAGTTTTTATTGCTTTAAATACATTTTCAGCCCGAGCATGAGCGCGCTTTCTGACTTTGAATGTATCTTCATAGGAATGAGTTGTGTAGTAAAATTAATGCTCATTTAGGCTTCAGGAGGCCATCCTGAACAAAATACATGTTGAAGTGTGTGCATAAGTCCTTTGGTTTAGGCGTGAAACTCAATTTGAGTTTTTATTGCTATAAATGCATTTTCAGCCCGAGCTGAGCACGTTTTGTGAGTTTGAATGTATCTTGATAGGAATGAGTTGTGTGGTCAAATTAATGCTCATATAGGCTTCAGATGACCTCCTGATCTAAATACATGTTGAAGTGTGTGCATAAGTCCTTTGGTTTAGGCGTGACACTCAATTTGAGTTTTTATTGCTTTGAATGCATTTTCAGCCCGAGCTGAGCACGTTTTGTGAGTTTGAATGTATCTTGATAGGAATGAGTTGTGTGGTCAAATTAATGCTCATATAGGCTTCAGATGACCTCCTGATCTAAATACATGTTGAAGTGTGTGCATAAGTCCTTTGGTTTAGGCGTGACACTCAATTTGAGTTTTTGTTGAAGTGTGTGCATAAGTCCTTTGATTTAGGCGTGACACTCAATTTGAGTTTTTATTGCTTTAAATGCATTTTCAGCCCGAGCTGAGCACGTTTTGTGAGTTTGAATGTATCTTCATAGGAATGAGTTGTGTGGTCAAATTAATGCTCATATAGGCTTCAGGAGGTCATCCTGAACAAAATACATGTTGAAGTGTGTGCATAAGTCCTTTGGTTTAGGTGTGACACTCAATTTGAGTTTTTATTGCTTTAAATGCATTTTCAGCCCCAGCTGAGCACGTTTTGTGAGTTTGAATGTATCTTGATAGGAATGAGTTGTGTGGTCAAATTAATGCTCATATAGGCTTCAGATGACCACCTGATCTAAATACATGTTGAAGTGTGTGCATAAGTCCTTTGGTTTAGGCGTGACACTCAATTTGAGTTTTTATTGCTTTGAATGCATTTTCAGCCCGAGCTGAGCACGTTTTGTGAGTTTGAATGTATCTTGATAGGAATGAGTTGTGTGGTCAAATTAATGCTCATATAGGCTTCAGGATGACCTCCTGAACTAAATACATGTTGAAGTGTGTGCATAAGTCCTTTGGTTTAGGTGTGACACTCAATTTGAGTTTTTATTAGGAAATGCATTTTCAGGCAGAGATGAGCAAGTTTTCTGAGTTTCAAGTATCTTCATAGGAATGAGTTGTGTGGTCAAATTAATGCTAATGTAGGCTTCAGGAGGACATCCTGAACAAAATACATGTTGAAGTGTGTGCATAAGCCCTTTGGTTTAGGCGTGACACTCAATTTGAGTTTTTATAACTTTAAATGCATTTTCAGCCCGAGCTGAGCGCGTTTTCTGACTTTGAATGTATCTTCATAGGAATGAGTTGTTTAGTCAAATTATTGCTCATTTAGGCTTCAGGAGGTCATCCTGAACAAAATACATGTTGAAGTGTGTGCATAAGTACTTTGGTTTAGGCGTGACACTCAATTTGAGTTTTTATAACTTTAAATGCATTTTCAGCCCGAGCTGAGCACGTTTTGTGAGTTTGAATGTATCTTCATAAGAATGAGTTATGTGGTCAAATTAATGCTCAGATAGGCTTCAGGATGACCTCTTGAACTAAATACATGTTGAAGTGTGTGCATAAGTCCTTTGGTTTAGGCGTGACACTCAATTTGAGTTTTTATTGCTTTAAATGCATTTTCAGCCCGAGCTGAGCACGTTTTGTGAGTTTGAATGTATCTTCATAGGAATGAGTTGAATGGTCAAATCAATGCTCATATAGGCTTCGGGAGGTCATCCTGAACAAAATACATGTTGAAATGTGTGCATAAGTCCTTTGGTTTAGGTGTCACACTCAATTTGAGGTTTTATTGCTTTGAATGCATTTTCAGCCCGAGCTGACCACGTTTTGTGAGTTTGAATGTATCTTGATACGAATGAGTTGTGTGGTCAAATTAATGCTCATATAGGCTTCAGGATGACCTCCTGAACTAAATACATGTTGAAGTGTGTGCATAAGTCCTTTGGTTTAGGCGTGACACTCAATTTGAGTTTTTATTGCTTTAAATGCATTTTCAGCCCGAGCTGAGCACGTTTTGTGAGTTTGAATGTATCTTGATAGGAATGAGTTGTGTGGTCAAATTAATGCTCATATAGGCTTCAGGATGACCTCCTGAACTAAATACATGTTGAAGTGTGTGCATAAGTCCTTTGGTTTAGGCGTGACACTCAATTTGAGTTTTTATTGCTTTAAATGCATTTTCAGCCCGAGCTGAGCACGTTTTGTGAGTTTGAATGTATCTTGATAGGAATGAGTTATGTGGTCAAATTAATGCTCATATAGGCTTCAGGATGATCTCCTGAACAAAATACATGTTGAAGTATGTGCATAAGTCCTTTGGTTTAGGCGTGACACTCAATTTGAGTTTTTATTGCGAAATGCATTTTCAGGCAGAGCTGAGCAAGTTTTCTGAGTTTGAAGTATCTTCATAGGAATGAGTTGTGTGGTCAAATTAATGCTAATTTAGGCTTCGGGAGGTCATCCTGAACAAAATACATGTTGAAGTGTGTGCATAAGTCCTTTGGTTTAGGCGTGACACTCAATTTGAGTTTTTATTGCGAAATGCATTTTCAGGCAGAGCTGAGCAAGTTTTCTGAGTTTGAAGTATCTTCATAGGAATGAGTTTTTTGGTCAAATTAATGCTAATTTAGGCTTCAGGAGGTCATCCTGAACAAAATACATGAAGTGTGTGCATAAGTCCTTTGGTTTTGGCGTGACACTCAATTTGAGGTTTTATTGCTTATATGCATTTTCAGCCCGAGCTGAGCGCACCTTCTGACTTTGAATGTATCTTCATAGGAATGAGTTGTGTGGTCAAATTAATGCTCATTTAGGCTTCAGGTGGTCATCCTGAACAAAATACATATTGAAGTGTGTGCATAAGTCCTTTGGTTTAGGCGTGACACTCAATTTGAGTTTTTATTGCTTTAAATGCATTTCAGCCCGAGCTGAGCGCGCTTTCTGACTTTGAATGTATCTTCATAGGAATGAGTTGTGTGGTCAAATTAATGCTCATTTAGGCTTCAGGTGGTCATCCTGAACAAAATACATGTTAAAGTGTGTGCATAAATCCTTTGGTTTAGGCGTGACACTCAATTTGAGTTTTTATTGCTTTAAATGCATTTTCAGCCCGAGCTGAGCGCGCTTTCTGACTTTGAATGCATCTTCATAGGAATGAGTTGTGTGGTCAAATTAATGCTCATTTAGGCTTCAGGTGGTCATCCTGAACCAAATACATGTTGAAGTGTGTGCATAAGTCCTTTGGTTTAGGTGTGACGCTCAATTTGAGTTTTTATTGCAAAATGCATTTTCAGGCAGAGATGAGCAAGTTTTCTGAGTTTGAAGTATCTTCATAGGAATGAGTTGTGTGGTCAAATTAATGCTAATTTAGGCTTCAGGAGGTCATCCTGAACAAAATACATGTTGAAGTGTGTGCATAAGTCCTTTGGTTTTAGCGTGACACTCAATTTGAGGTTTTATTGCTTTGAATGCATTTTTAGCCTGAGCTGAGCACGTTTTGTGAGTTTGAATGTATCTTGATAGGAATGAGTTGTGTGGTCAAATTAATGCTCATATAGGCTTCAGGATGACCTCCTGAACTAAATACATGTTGAAGTGTGTGCATAAATCCTTTGGTTTAGGCGTGACACTCAATTTGAGTTTTTATTGCTTTAAATGCATTTTCAGCCCGAGCTGAGCACGTTTTGTGAGTTTGAATGTATCTTCATAGGAATGAGTTGTGTGGTCAAATCAATGCTCATATAGGCTTCGGGAGGTCATCCTGAACAAAATACATGTTGAAGTGTGTGCATAAGTCCTTTGGTTTAGGCGTCACACTCAATTTGAGGTTTTATTGCTTTGAATGCATTTTCAGCCCGAGCTGAGCACAGTTTGAATGTATCTTGATACGAATGAGTTGTGTGGTCAAATTAATGCTCATATAGGCTTCAGGATGACCTCTTGAACTAAATACATGTTGAAGTGTGTGCATAAGTACTTTGGTTTAGGCGTGACACTCAATTTGAGTTTTTATTGCTTTAAATGCATTTTCAGCCCGAGCTGAGCGCGTTTTGTGAGTTTGAATGTATCTTCATAGGAATGAGTTGTGTGGTCAAATTAATGCTCATATAGGCTTCAGGATGACGTCCTGAACAAAATACATGTTGAAGTGTGTGCATAAGTCCTTTGGTTTAGGCGTGACACTCAATTTGAGTTTTTATTGCTTTAAATGCATTTTCAGCCCGAGCTGAGCACGTTTTGTGAGTTTGAATGTATCTTCATAGGAATGAGTTGTGTGGTCAAATTAATGCTCATATAGGCTTCAGGATGACCCCCTGAACTAAATACATGTTGAAGTGTGTGCATAAGTCCTTTGGTTTAGGCGTGATACTCAATTTGAGTTTTTATTGCTTTAAATGCATTTTCAGCCCGAGCTGAGCACGTTTTGTGAGTTTGAATGTATCTTGATAGGAATGAGTTGTGTGGTCAAATTAATGCTCATATAGGCTTCAGGATGACCTCCTGAACAAAATACATGTTTGTGCATAAGTCCTTTGGTTTAGGCGTGACACTCAATTTGAGTTTTTATTGCTTTGAATGCATTTTCAGCCCGAGCTGAGCACAGTTTGAATGTATCTTGATACGAATGAGTTGTGTGGTCAAATTAATGCTCATATAGGCTTCAGGATGACCTCTTGAACTAAATACATGTTGAAGTGTGTGCATAAGTACTTTGGTTTAGGCGTCACACTCAATTTGAGGTTTTATTGCTTTGAATGCATTTTCAGCCCGAGCTGAGCACAGTTTGAATGTATCTTGATACAAATGAGTTGTGTGGTCAAATTAATGCTCATATAGGCTTCAGGATGACCTCTTGAACTAAATACATGTTGAAGTGTGTGCATAATCCTTTGGTTTAGGCGTGACACTCAATTTGAGTTTTTATTACTTTAAATGCATTTTCAGCCCTAGATGAGCGCGTTTTGTGAGTTTGAATGTATCTTCATAGGAATGAGTTGTGTGGTCAAATTAATGCTCATATAGGCTTCAGGATGACGTCCTGAACAAAATACATGTTGAAGTGTGTGCATAAGTCCTTTGGTTTAGGCGTGGCACTCAATTTGAGTTTTTATTGCTTTAAATGCATTTTCAGCCCGAGCTGAGCACGTTTTGTGAGTTTGAATGTATCTTCATAGGAATGAGTTGTGTGGTCAAATCAATGCTCATATAGGCTTCGGGAGGTCATCCTGAACAAAATACATGTTGAAGTGTGTGCATAAGTCCTTTGGTTTAGGCGTCACACTCAATTTGAGGTTTTATTGCTTTGAATGCATTTTCAGCCCGAGCTGAGCACGTTTTGTGAGTTTGAATGTATCTTGATACGAATGAGTTGTGTGGTCAAATTATTGCTCATATAGGCTTCAGGATGACCTCCTGAACTAAATACATGTTGAAGTGTGTGCATAAGTCCTTTGGTTTAGGCGTGACACTCAATTTGAGTTTTTATTACTTTAAATGCATTTTCAGCCCGAGATGAGCGCGTTTTGTGAGTTTGAATGTATCTTCAAAGGAATGAGTTGTGTGGTCAAATTAATGCTCATATAGGCTTCAGGATGACGTCCTGAACAAAATACATGTTGAAGTGTGTGCATAAGTCCTTTGGTTTAGGCGTGACACTCAATTTGAGTTTTTATTGCTTTAAATGCATTTTCAGCCCGAGCTGAGCACGTTTTGTGAGTTTGAATGTATCTTCATAGGAATGAGTTGTGTGGTCAAATTAATGCTCATATAGGCTTCAGGATGACCCCCTGAACTAAATACATGTTGAAGTGTGTGCATAAGTCCTTTGGTTTAGGCGTGATACTCAATTTGAGTTTTTATTGCTTTAAATGCATTTTCAGCCCGAGCTGAGCACGTTTTGTGAGTTTGAATGTATCTTGATAGGAATGAGTTGTGTGGTCAAATTAATGCTCATATAGGCTTCAGGATGACCTCCTGAACAAAATACATGTTTGTGCATAAGTCCTTTGGTTTAGGCGTGACACTCAATTTGAGTTTTTATTGCTTTAAATGCATTTTCAGCCCGAGCTGAGCACGTTTTGTGAGTTTGAATGTATCTTCATAGGAATGAGTTGTGTGGTCAAATTAATGCTCATATAGGCTTCAGGATGACCCCCTGAACTAAATACATGTTGAAGTGTGTGCATAAGTCCTTTGGTTTAGGCGTGACACTCAAATTGAGTTTTTATTGCTTTAAATGCATTTTCAGCCCGAGCTGAGCACGTTTTGTGAGTTTGAATGTATCTTGATAGGAATGAGTTGTGTGGTCAAATTAATGCTCATATAGGCTTCAGGATGACCTCCTGAACAAAATACATGTTGAAGTATGTGCATAAGTCCTTTGGTTTAGGCGTGACACTCAAATTGAGTTTTTATTGCTTTAAATGCATTTTCAGCCCCAGCTGAGCACGTTTTGTGAGTTTGAATGTATCTTCATAGGAATGAGTTGTGTGGTCAAATTAATGCTCATTTAGGATTCAGGTGGTCATCCTGAACAAAATGCAGGTTGAAGTGTGTGCATAAGTCCTTTGGTTTAGGTGTGACACTCAATTTGAGTTTTTATTGCGAAATGCATTTTCAGGCAGAGCTGAGCAAGTTTTCTGAGTTTGAAGTATCTTCATAGGAATGAGTTGTGTGGTCAAATTAATGCTAATTTAGGCTTCGGGAGGTCATCCTGAACAAAATACATGTTGAAGTGTGTGCATAAGTCCTTTGGTTTTGGCGTGACACTCAATTTAAGGTTTTATTGCTTTAAATCGTTTTCAGCCCGAGCTGAGCGCGCTTTCTGACTTTGAATGTATCTTCATAGGAATGAGTTGTGTGGTCAAATTAATGCTCATTTAGGCTTCAGGTGGTCATCCTGAACAAAATACATGTTAAAGTGTGTGCATAAGTCCTTTGGTTTAGGCGTGACACTCAATTTGAGTTTTTATTGCTTTAAATGCATTTTCAGCCCGAGCTGAGCACGTTTTGTAAGTTTGAATGTATCTTCATAGGAATGAGTTATGTGGTCAAATTAATGCTCATATAGGCTTCAGAATGACCTCCTGAACTAAATACATGTTGAAGTGTGTGCATAAGTCCTTTGGTTTAGGCGTGACACTCAATTTGAGTTTTTATTGCTTTAAATGCATTTTCAGCCCGAGCTGAGCGCGCTTTTCTGACTTTGAATGTATCTTCATAGGAATGAATTGTGTAGTCAAATTATTGCTCATTTAGGCTTCCGGAGGTCATCCTGAACAAAATACACGAAGTGTGTGCATAAGTCCTTTGGTTTAGGCGTGACACTCAATTTGAGTTTTTATTGCTTTAAATGCATTTTCAGCCCGAGCTGAGCACGTTTTGTGAGTTTGAATGTATCTTCATAGGAATGAGTTGTGTGGTCAAATCAATGCTCATATAGGCTTCGGGAGGTCATCCTGAACAAAATACATGTTGAAGTGTGTGCATAAGTCCTTTGGTTTAGGCGTCACACTCAATTTGAGGTTTTATTGCTTTGAATGCATTTTCAGCCCGAGCTGAGCACGTTTTGTGAGTTTGAATGTATCTTGATACGAATGAGTTGTGTGGTCAAATTAATGCTCATATAGGCTTCAGGATGACCTCTTGAACTAAATACATGTTGAAGTGTGTGCATAAGTACTTTGGTTTAGGCGTGACACTCAATTTGAGTTTTTATAACTTTAAATGCATTTTCAGCCCGAGCTGAGCACGTTTTGTGACTTTGAATGTATCTTCATAAGAATGAGTTATGTGGTCAAATTAATGCTCATATAGGCTTCAGGATGACCTCTTGAACTAAATACATGTTGAAGTGTGTGCATAAGTCCTTTGGTTTAGGCGTGACACTCAATTTGAGTTTTTATTGCTTTAAATGCATTTTCAGCCCGAGCTGAGCACGTTTTGTGAGTTTGAATGTATCTTGATACGAATGAGTTGTGTGGTCAAATTAATGCTCATATAGGCTTCAGGATGACCTCTTGAACTAAATACATGTTGAAGTGTGTGCTAAGTACTTTGGTTTAGGCGTGACACTCAATTTGAGTTTTTATAACTTTAAATGCATTTTCAGCCCGAGCTGAGCACGTTTTGTGAGTTTGAATGTATCTTCATAAGAATGAGTTATGTGGTCAAATTAATGCTCATATAGGCTTCAGGATGACCTCTTGAACTAAATACATGTTGAAGTGTGTGCATAAGTCCTTTGGTTTAGGCGTAAAACTCAATTTGAGTTTTTATTGCTTTAAATGCATTTTCAGCCCGAGCTGAGCACGTTTTGTGAGTTTGAATGTATCTTCATAGGAATGAGTTGTGTGGTCAAATCAATGCTCATATAGGCTTCGGGAGGTCATCCTGAACAAAATACATGTTGAAGTGTGTGCATAAGTCCTTTGGTTTAGGCGTGACACTCAATTTGAGTTTTTATTGCTTTAAATGCATTTTCAGCCCGAGCTGAGCACGTTTTGTGAGTTTGAATGTATCTTGATAGGAATGAGTTGTGTGGTCAAATTAATGCTCATATAGGCTTCAAGATGACCTCCTGAACTAAATACATGTTGAAGTGTGTGCATAAGTCCTTTGGTTTAGGCGTGACACTCAATTTGAGTTTTTATTGCTTTAAATGCATTTTCAGCCCGAGCTGAGCACGTTTTGTAAGTTTGAATGTATCTTCATAGGAATGAGTTGTGTGGTCAAATTAATGCTCATTTAGGATTCAGGTGGTCATCCTGAACAAAATGCAGGTTGAAGTGTGTGCATAAGTCCTTTGGTTTAGGTGTGACACTCAATTTGAGTTTTTATTGCGAAATGCATTTTCAGGCAGAGCTGAGCAAGTTTTCTGAGTTTGAAGTATCTTCATAGGAATGAGTTGTGTGGTCAAATTAATGCTAATTTAGGCTTCGGGAGGTCATCCTGAACAAAATACATGTTGAAGTGTGTGCATAAGTCCTTTGGTTTTGGCGTGACACTCAATTTAAGGTTTTATTGCTTTAAATCATTTTCAGCCCGAGCTGAGCGCGCTTTCTGACTTTGAATGTATCTTCATAGGAATGAGTTGTGTGGTCAAATTAATGCTCATTTAGGCTTCAGGTGGTCATCCTGAACAAAATACATGTTAAAGTGTGTGCATAAGTCCTTTGGTTTAGGCGTGACACTCAATTTGAGTTTTTATTGCTTTAAATGCATTTTCAGCCCGAGCTGAGCGCGCTTTTCTGACTTTGAATGTATCTTCATAGGAATGAATTGTGTAGTCAAATTATTGCTCATTTAGGCTTCCGGAGGTCATCCTGAACAAAATACACGAAGTGTGTGCATAAGTCCTTTGGTTTAGGCGTGACACTCAATTTGAGTTTTTATTGCTTTAAATGCATTTTCAGCCCGAGCTGAGCACGTTTTGTGAGTTTGAATGTATCTTCATAGGAATGAGTTGTGTGGTCAAATCAATGCTCATATAGGCTTCGGGAGGTCATCCTGAACAAAATACATGTTGAAGTGTGTGCATAAGTCCTTTGGTTTAGGTGTGACACTCAATTTGAGTTTTTATTGCTTTAAATGCATTTTCAGCCCCAGCTGAGCACGTTTTCTGACTTTGAATGTATCTTCATAGGAATGAGTTGTGTGGTCAAATTAATGCTCATTTAGGCTTCAGGTGGTCATCCTGAACAAAATACATGTTAAAGTGTGTGCATAAGTCCTTTGGTTTAGGCGTGACACTCAATTTGAGTTTTTATTGCTTTAAATGCATTTTCAGCCCGAGCTGAGCACGTTTTGTAAGTTTGAATGTATCTTCATAGGAATGAGTTATGTGGTCAAATTAATGCTCATATAGGCTTCAGAATGACCTCCTGAACTAAATACATGTTGAAGTGTGTGCATAAGTCCTTTGGTTTAGGCGTGACACTCAATTTGAATTTTTATTGCTTTAAATGCATTTTCAGCCCGAGCTGAGCGCGCTTTCTGACTTTGAATGTATCTTCATAGGAATGGATTGTGTAGTCAAATTATTGCTCATTTAGGCTTCCGGAGGTCATCCTGAACAAAATACACGTTGAAGTGTGTGCATAAGTCCTTTGGTTTAGGCGTGACACTCAATTTGAGTTTTTATTGCTTTAAATGCATTTTCAGCCCGAGCTGAGCACGTTTTGTGAGTTTGAATGTATCTTCATAGGAATGAGTTGTGTGGTCAAATCAATGCTCATATAGGCTTCGGGAGGTCATCCTGAACAAAATACATGTTGAAGTGTGTGCATAAGTCCTTTGGTTTAGGCGTCACACTCAATTTGAGGTTTTATTGCTTTGAATGCATTTTCAGCCCGAGCTGAGCACGTTTTGTGAGTTTGAATGTATCTTCATAAGAATGAGTTATGTGGTCAAATTAATGCTCATTTAGGCTTCAGGTGGTCATCCTGAAAAAAATACATGTTGAAGTGTGTGCATAAGTCCTTTGGTTCAGGCGTGACACTCAATTTGAGTTTTTATTGCTTTAAATGCATTTTCAGCCCGAGCTGAGCACGTTTTGTGAGTTTGAATGTATCTTCATAGGAATGAGTTGTGTAGTCAAATTAATGCTCATATGGGCTTCAGGAGGTCATCCTGAACAAAATACATGTTGAAGTGTGTGCATAAGTCCTTTGGTTTAGGTGTGACACTCAATTTGAGTTTTTATTGCTTTAAATGCATTTTCAGCCCGAGCTGAGCACGTTTTGTGAGTTTGAATGTATCTTCATAGGAATGAGTTGTGTGTTCAAATTAATGCTCATTTAGGCTTCAGGTGGTCATCCTGAACGAAATACATGTTGAAGTGTGTGCATAAGTCCTTTGGTTTAGGCGTGACACTCA
The DNA here is from genome assembly GCF_054856545.1 of Hippocampus guttulatus. NCBI lineage: Eukaryota > Metazoa > Chordata > Actinopteri > Syngnathiformes > Syngnathidae > Hippocampus > Hippocampus guttulatus. The sequence goes on from NC_141265.1 coordinate 24,671,263, forward strand.
ATTTGAGTTTTTATTGCTTTAAATGCATTTTCAGCCCGAGCTGAGCACGTTTTGTAAGTTTGAATGTATCTTCATAGGAATGAGTTATGTGGTCAAATTAATGCTCATATAGGCTTCAGGAGGTAATCCTGAACTAAATACATGTTGAAGTGTGTGATAAGTCCTTTTTTAGGCGTGACACTCAATTTGAGTTTTTATTGCTTTAAATGCATTTTCAGCCCGAGCACGTTTTGTGAGTTTGAATGTATCTTCATAGGAATGAGTTGTGTAGTCAAATTAATGCTCATATGGGCTTCAGGAAGTCATCCTGAACAAAATACATGTTGAAGTGTGTGCATAAGTCCTTTGGTTTAGGTGTGACACTCAATTTGAGTTTTTATTTCTTTAAATGCATTTTCAGCCCGAGCTGAGCACGTTTTGTGAGTTTGAATGTATCTTCATAGGAATGAGTTGTGTGGTCAAATTAATGCTTATTTAGGCTTCAGGAGGTCATCCTGAACAAAATACATGTTGAAGTGTGTGCATGAGTCCTTTTGTTTAGGCGTGACACTCAATTTGAGTTTTTATTGCTTTAAATGCATTTTCAGCCCGAGCTGAGCACGTTTTGTGAGTTTGAATGTATCTTCATAGAATGAGTTGTGTGGTCAAATTAATGCTCATATAGGCTTCGGGAGGTCATCCTGAACAAAATACATGTTGAAGTGTGTGCATAAGTCCTTTGGTTTAGGCGTCACACTCAATTTGAGGTTTTATTGCTTTGAATGCATTTTCAGCCCGAGCTGAGCACAGTTTGAATGTATCTTGATACGAATGAGTTGTGTGGTCAAATTAATGCTCATATAGGCTTCAGGATGACCTCTTGAACTAAATACATGTTGAAGTGTGTGCATAAGTACTTTGGTTTAGGCGTCACACTCAATTTGAGGTTTTATTGCTTTGAATGCATTTTCAGCCCGAGCTGAGCACAGTTTGAATGTATCTTGATACAAATGAGTTGTGTGGTCAAATTAATGCTCATATAGGCTTCAGGATGACCTCTTGAACTAAATACATGTTGAAGTGTGTGCATAAGTACTTTGGTTTAGGCGTGACACTCAATTTGAGTTTTTATAACTTTAAATGCATTTTCAGCCCGAGCTGAGCACGTTTTGTGACTTTGAATGTATCTTCATAAGAATGAGTTATGTGGTCAAATTAATGCTCATATAGGCTTCAGGATGACCTCTTGAACTAAATACATGTTGAAGTGTGTGCATAAGCCCTTTGGTTTAGGCGTGACACTCAATTTGAGTTTTTATTGCTTTAAATGCATTTTCAGCCCGAGCTGAGCACGTTTTGTGAGTTTGAATGTATCTTCATAGGAATGAGTTGTGTGGTCAAATCAATGCTCATATAGGCTTCGGGAGGTCATCCTGAACAAAATACATGTTGAAGTGTGTGCATAAGTCCTTTGGTTTAGGCGTCACACTCAATTTGAGGTTTTATTGCTTTGAATGCATTTTCAGCCCGAGCTGAGCACGTTTTGTGAGTTTGAATGTATCTTGATACGAATGAGTTGTGTGGTCAAATTATTGCTCATATAGGCTTCAGGATGACCTCCTGAACTAAATACATGTTGAAGTGTGTGCATAAGTCCTTTGGTTTAGGCGTGACACTCAATTTGAGTTTTTATTACTTTAAATGCATTTTCAGCCCGAGATGAGCGCGTTTTGTGAGTTTGAATGTATCTTCATAGGAATGAGTTGTGTGGTCAAATTAATGCTCATATAGGCTTCAGGATGACGTCCTGAACAAAATACATGTTGAAGTGTGTGCATAAGTCCTTTGGTTTAGGCGTGACACTCAATTTGAGTTTTTATTGCTTTAAATGCATTTTCAGCCCGAGCTGAGCACGTTTTGTGAGTTTGAATGTATCTTCATAGGAATGAGTTGTGTGGTCAAATTAATGCTCATATAGGCTTCAGGATGACCCCCTGAACTAAATACATGTTGAAGTGTGTGCATAAGTCCTTTGGTTTAGGCGTGATACTCAATTTGAGTTTTTATTGCTTTAAATGCATTTTCAGCCCGAGCTGAGCACGTTTTGTGAGTTTGAATGTATCTTGATAGGAATGAGTTGTGTGGTCAAATTAATGCTCATATAGGCTTCAGGATGACCTCCTGAACAAAATACATGTTTGTGCATAAGTCCTTTGGTTTAGGCGTGACACTCAATTTGAGTTTTTATTGCTTTAAATGCATTTTCAGCCCAAGCTGAGCACGTTTTGTGAGTTTGAATGTGTCTTCATAGGAATGAGTTGTGTGGTCAAATTAATGCTCATATAGGCTTCAGGATGACCCCCTGAACTAAATACATGTTGAAGTGTGTGCATAAGTCCTTTGGTTTAGGCGTGACACTCAAATTGAGTTTTTATTGCTTTAAATGCATTTTCAGCCCGAGCTGAGCACGTTTTGTGAGTTTGAATGTATCTTGATAGGAATGAGTTGTGTGGTCAAATTAATGCTCATATAGGCTTCAGGATGACCTCCTGAACAAAATACATGTTGAAGTATGTGCATAAGTCCTTTGGTTTAGGCGTGACACTCAAATTGAGTGTTTATTGCTTTAAATGCATTTTCAGCCCCAGCTGAGCACGTTTTGTGAGTTTGAATGTATCTTCATAGGAATGAGTTGTGTGGTCAAATTAATGCTCATTTAGGATTCAGGTGGTCATCCTGAACAAAATGCAGGTTGAAGTGTGTGCATAAGTCCTTTGGTTTAGGTGTGACACTCAATTTGAGTTTTTATTGCGAAATGCATTTTCAGGCAGAGCTGAGCAAGTTTTCTGAGTTTGAAGTATCTTCATAGGAATGAGTTGTGTGGTCAAATTAATGCTAATTTAGGCTTCGGGAGGTCATCCTGAACAAAATACATGTTGAAGTGTGTGCATAAGTCCTTTGGTTTTGGCGTGACACTCAATTTGAGTGTTTATTGCTTTAAATGCATTTTCAGCCCCAGCTGAACACGTTTTCTGACTTTGAATGTATCTTCATAGGAATGAGTTGTGTGGTCAAATTAATGCTCATTTAGGCTTCAGGTGGTCATCCTGAACAAAATACATGTTAAAGTGTGTGCATAAGTCCTTTGGTTTAGGCGTGACACTCAATTTGAGTTTTTATTGCTTTAAATGCATTTTCAGCCCGAGCTGAGCACGTTTTGTAAGTTTGAATGTATCTTCATAGGAATGAGTTATGTGGTCAAATTAATGCTCATATAGGCTTCAGAATGACCTCCTGAACTAAATACATGTTGAAGTGTGTGCATAAGTCCTTTGGTTTAGGCGTGACACTCAATTTGAATTTTTATTGCTTTAAATGCATTTTCAGCCCGAGCTGAGCGCGCTTTCTGACTTTGAATGTATCTTCATAGGAATGGATTGTGTAGTCAAATTATTGCTCATTTAGGCTTCCGGAGGTCATCCTGAACAAAATACACGTTGAAGTGTGTGCATAAGTCCTTTGGTTTAGGCGTGACACTCAATTTGAGTTTTTATTGCTTTAAATGCATTTTCAGCCCGAGCTGAGCACGTTTTGTGAGTTTGAATGTATCTTCATAGGAATGAGTTGTGTGGTCAAATCAATGCTCATATAGGCTTCGGGAGGTCATCCTGAACAAAATACATGTTGAAGTGTGTGCATAAGTCCTTTGGTTTAGGCGTCACACTCAATTTGAGGTTTTATTGCTTTGAATGCATTTTCAGCCCGAGCTGAGCACGTTTTGTGAGTTTGAATGTATCTTCATAGGAATGAGTTATGTGGTCAAATTAATGCTCATTTAGGCTTCAGGTGGTCATCCTGAAAAAAATACATGTTGAAGTGTGTGCATAAGTCCTTTGGTTCAGGCGAGACACTCAATTTGAGTTTTTATTGCTTTAAATGCATTTTCAGCCCGAGCTGAGCACGTTTTGTGAGTTTGAATGTATCTTCATAGGAATGAGTTGTGTAGTCAAATTAATGCTCATATGGGCTTCAGGAGGTCATCCTGAACAAAATACATGTTGAAGTGTGTGCATAAGTCCTTTGGTTTAGGTGTGACACTCAATTTGAGTTTTTATTGCTTTAAATGCATTTTCAGCCCGAGCTGAGCACGTTTTGTGAGTTTGAATGTATCTTCATAGGGATGAGTTGTGTGTTCAAATTAATGCTCATTTAGGCTTCAGGTGGTCATCCTGAACAAAATACATGTTGAAGTGTGTGCATAAGTCCTTTGGTTTAGGCGTGACACTCAATTTGAGTTTTTATTGCTTTAAATGCATTTTCAGCCCGAGCTGAGCACGTTTTGTAAGTTTGAATGTATCTTCATAGGAATGAGTTATGTGGTCAAATTAATGCTCATATAGGCTTCAGGAGGTAATCCTGAACTAAATACATGTTGAAGTGTGTGATAAGTCCTTTTTTAGGCGTGACACTCAATTTGAGTTTTATTGCTTTAAATGCATTTTCAGCCCGAGCTGAGCGCGCTTTCTGACTTTGAATGTATCTTCATAGGAATGAGTTGTGTGGTCAAATTAATGCTCATTTAGGCTTCAGGTGGTCATCCTGAACAAAATACATGTTAAAGTGTGTGCATAAGTCCTTTGGTTTAGGCGTGACACTCAATTTGAAATTTTATTGCTTTAAATGCATTTTCAGCCCGAGCTGAGCGCGCTTTCTGACTTTGAATGTATCTTCATAGAAATGAGTTGTGTAGTCAAATTATTGCTCATTTAGGCTTCAGGAGGTCATCCTGAACAAAATACATGTTAAAGTGTGTGCATAAGTCCTTTGGTTTAGGCGTGACACTCAATTTGAGTTTTTATTGCTTTAAATGCATTTTCAGCCCGAGCTGAGCATGTTTTGTGAGTTTGGATGTATCTTCATAGGAATGAGTTGTGTGGTCAAAAATGCTCATTTAGGCTTCAGGTGGTCATCCTGAACAAAATGCATGTTGAAGTGTGTGCATAAGTCCTTTGGTTTAGGCGTGACACTCAATTTGAGTTTTTATTGCGAAATGCATTTTCAGGCAGAGATGAGCAAGATTTCTGAGTTTGAAGTATCTTCAAAGGAATGAGTTGTGTGGTCAAATTAATGCTAATTTAGGCTTCAGGAGGTTATCCTGAACAAAATACATGTTGAAGTGTGTGCATAAGTCCTTTGGTTCAGGCGTGACACTCATTTTGAGGTTTTATTGCTTTAAATGCATTTTCAGCCCGAGCTGAGCGTGCTTTCTGACTTTGAATGTATCTTCATAGGAATGAGTTGTGTGGTTAATGCTCATTTAGGCTTCAGGTGGTCATCCTGAACAAAATACATGTTGAAGTGTTTGCATAAGTCCTTTGGTTTAGGTGTGACACTCAATTTGAGTTTTTATTGCTTTAAATGCATTTTCAGCCCGAGCTGAGCACGTTTTGTGAGTTTGAATGTATCTTCATAGGAATTAGTTGTGTGGTCAAATTAATGCTCATTTAGGCTTCAGGTGGTCATCCTGAACAAAATACATGTTGAAGTGTGTGCATAAGTCCTTTGGTTTAGGCGTGACACTCAATTTGAGTTTTTATTGCTTTAAATGCATTTTCAGCCCGAGCTGAGCACATTTTGAGAGTTTGAATGTATCTTCATAGGAATGAGTTGTGTGGTCAAATTAATGCTCATATGGGCTTCAGGAGGTAATCATGAACTAAATACATGTGCAAGTGTGTGATAAGTCCTTTTTTAGGCGTGACACTCAATTTGAGTTTTTATTGCTTTAAATGCATTTTCAGCCCGAGCTGAGCACGTTTTGTGAGTTTGAATGTATCGTCATAGGAATGAGTTGTGTAGTCAAATTAATGCTCATATGGGCTTCAGGAAGTCATCCTGAACAAAATACATGTTGAAGTGTGTGCATAAGTCCTTTGGTTTAGGTGTGACACTCAATTTAAGTTTTTATTTCTTTAAATGCATTTTCAGCCCGAGCTGAGCACGTTTTGTGAGTTTGAATGTATCTTCATAGGAATGAGTTGTGTGGTCAAATTAATGCTCATTTAGGCTTCAGGTGGTCATCCTGAACAAAATACATGTTGAAGTGTGTGCATAAGTCCTTTGGTTTAGGCGTCACACTCAATTTAAGGTTTTATTGCTTTGAATGCATTTTCAGCCCGAGCTGAGCACGTTTTGTGAGTTTGAATGTATCTTCATAGGAATGAGTTGTGTGGTCAAATCAATGCTCATATAGGCTTCGGGAGGTCATCCTGAACAAAATACATGTTGACGTGTGTGCATAAGTCCTTTGGTTTAGGCGTCACACTCAATTTGAGGTTTTATTGCTTTGAATGCATTTTCAGCCCGAGCTGAATACGTTTTGTGAGTTTGAATGTATCTTGATACGAATGAGTTGTGTGGTCAAATTGATGCTCATATAGGCTTCAGGATGACCTCTTGAACTAAATACATGTTGAAGTGTGTGCATAAGTACTTTGGTTTAGGCGTGACACTCAATTTGAGTTTTTATAACTTTAAATGCATTTTCAGCCCGAGCTGAGCACGTTTTGTGAGTTTGAATGTATCTTCATAAGAATGAGTTATGTGGTCAAATTAATGCTCATATAGGCTTCAGGATGACCTCTTGAACTAAATACATGTTGAAGTGTGTGCATAAGTCCTTTGGTTTAGGCGTGACACTCAATTTGAGTTTTTATTGCTTTAAATGCATTTTCAGCCCGAGCTGAGCACGTTTTGTGAGTTTGAATGTATCTTCATAGGAATGAGTTGTGTGGTCAAATCAATGCTCATATAGGCTTCAGGATGACCCCCTGAACTAAATACATGTTGAAGTGTGTGCATAAGTCCTTTGGTTTAGGCGTGACACTCAAATTGAGTTTTTATTGCTTTAAATGCATTTTCAGCCCGAGCTGAGCACGTTTTGTGAGTTTGAATGTATCTTGATAGGAATGAGTTGTGTGGTCAAATTAATGCTCATATAGGCTTCAGGATGACCTCCTGAACAAAATACATGTTGAAGTATGTGCTTAAGTCCTTTGGTTTAGGCGTGACACTCAAATTGAGTGTTTATTGCTTTAAATGCATTTTCAGCCCCAGCTGAGCACGTTTTGTGAGTTTGAATGTATCTTCATAGGAATGAGTTGTGTGGTCAAATTAATGCTCATTTAGGATTCAGGTGGTCATCCTGAACAAAATGCAGGTTGAAGTGTGTGCATAAGTCCTTTGGTTTAGGTGTGACACTCAATTTGAGTTTTTATTGCGAAATGCATTTTCAGGCAGAGCTGAGCAAGTTTTCTGAGTTTGAAGTATCTTCATAGGAATGAGTTGTGTGGTCAAATTAATGCTAATTTAGGCTTCGGGAGGTCATCCTGAACAAAATACATGTTGAAGTGTGTGCATAAGTCCTTTGGTTTTGGCGTGACACTCAATTTAAGGTTTTATTGCTTTAAATCATTTTCAGCCCGAGCTGAGCGCGCTTTCTGACTTTGAATGTATCTTCATAGGAATGAGTTGTGTGGTCAAATTAATGCTCATTTAGGCTTCAGGTGGTCATCCTGAACAAAATACATGTTAAAGTGTGTGCATAAGTCCTTTGGTTTAGGCGTCACACTCAATTTGAGGTTTTATTGCTTTGAATGCATTTTCAGCCCGAGCTGAGCACGTTTTGTGAGTTTGAATGTATCTTGATACGAATGAGTTGTGTGGTCAAATTAATGCTCATATAGGCTTCAGGATGACCTCCTGAACTAAATACATGTTGAAGTGTGTGCATAAGTCCTTTGGTTTAGGCGTGACACTCAATTTGAGTTTTTATTGCTTTAAATGCATTTTCAGCCCGAGCTGAGCACGTTTTGTGAGTTTGAATGTATCTTGATAGGAATGAGTTGTGTGGTCAAATTAATGCTCATATAGGCTTCAGGATGACCTCCTGAACTAAATACATGTTGAAGTGTGTGCATAAGTCCTTTGGTTTAGGCGTGACACTCAATTTGAGTTTTTATTGCTTTAAATGCATTTTCAGCCCGAGCTGAGGACGTTTTGTGAGTTTGAATGTATCTTCATAGGAATGAGTTGTCTGGTCAAATTAATTCTCATATGGACTTCAGGAGGTCATCCTGAACAAAATACATGTTGAAGTGTGTGCATAAGTCCTTTGGTTTAGGTGTGACACTCAATTTGAGTTTTTATTTCTTTAAATGCATTTTCAGCCCGAGCTGAGCACGTTTTGTGAGTTTGAATGTATCTTCATAGGAATGAGTTGTGTAGTCAAATTAATGCTCATATGGGCTTCAGGAAGTCATCCTGAACAAAATACATGTTGAAGTGTGTGCATAAGTCCTTTGGTTTAGGTGTGACACTCAATTTGAGTTTTTATTTCTTTAAATGCATTTTCAGCCCGAGCTGAGCACGTTTTGTGAGTTTGAATGTATCTTCATAGGAATGAGTTGTGTGGTCAAATTAATGCTTATTTAGGCTTCAGGAGGTCATCCTGAACAAAATACATGTTGAAGTGTGTGCATAAGTCCTTTTGTTTAGGCGTGACACTCAATTTGAGTTTTTATTGCTTTAAATGCATTTTCAGCCCGAGCTGAGCACGTTTTGTGAGTTTGAATATATCTTCATAGAATGAGTTGTGTGGTCAAATTAATGCTTATTTGGGCTTCAGGAGGTCATCCTGAACAAAATACATGTTGGAGTGTGTGCATAAGTCCTTTGGTTTAGGTGTGACATTCAATTTGAGTTTTATTGCTTTAAATGCATTTTCAGCCCGAGCTGAGCACGTTTTGTGAGTTTGAATGTATCTTCATAGGAATGAGTTGTGTGGTCAAATTAATGCTCATTTAGGCTTCAGGTGGTCATCCTGAACTAAATACATGTTGAAGTGTGTGCATAAGTCCTTTGGTTTAGGCGTGACACTCAATTTGAGTTTTTATTGCTTTAAATGCATTTTCAGCCCGAGCTGAGCGCGCTTTCTGACTTTGAATGGATCTTCATAGGAATGAGTTGTGTGGTCAAATTATTGCTGAAATAGGCTTCAGGAGGTCATCCTGAACAAAATACATGTTGAAGTGTGTGTATAAGTCCTTTGGTTCAGGCGTGACACTCAATTTGAGTATTTATTGCTTTAGCATTTTCAGCCCGAGCTGAGCATGTTTTGTGAGTTTGACTGTATCTTCATAGGAATGAGTTGTGTGGTCAAATTATAGCTCATTTAGGTTTCAGGTGGTCATCCTGAACAAAATACATGTTGAAGTGTGTGCATAAGTCCTTTGGTTTAGGTGTGACACTCAATTTGAGTTTTTATTGCGAAATGCATTTTCAGGCAGAGATGAGCACGTTTTCTGAGTTTGAAGTATCTTCATAGGAATGAGTTGTGTGGTCAAATTAATGCTAATTTAGGCTTCAGGAGGTCATCCTGAACAAAATACATGTTGAAGTGTGTGCATAAGTCCTTTGGTTTTGGCGTGACACTCAATTTGAGGTTTTATTGCTTTGAATATATTTTCAGCCCGAGCTGAGCACGTTTTGTGAGTTTGAATGTATCTTGATAGGAATGAATTGTGTGGTCAAATTAATGCTCATATAGGCTTCAGGATGACCTCTTGAACTAAATACATGTTAAAGTGTGTGCATAAGTCCTTTGGTTTAGGCGTGACACTCAATTTGAGTTTTTATTGCTTTAAATGCATTTTCAGCCCGAGCTGAGCACGTTTTGTAAGTTTGAATGTATCTTCATAGGAATGAGTTATGTGGTCAAATTAATGCTCATATAGGCTTCAGAATGACCTCCTGAACTAAATACATGTTGAAGTGTGTGCATAAGTCCTTTGGTTTAGGCGTGACACTCAATTTGAGTTTTTATTGCTTTAAATGCATTTTCAGCCCGAGCTGAGCGCGCTTTTCTGACTTTGAATGTATCTTCATAGGAATTAATTGTGTAGTCAAATTATTGCTCATTTAGGCTTCCGGAGGTCATCCTGAACAAAATACACGAAGTGTGTGCATAAGTCCTTTGGTTTAGGCGTGACACTCAATTTGAGTTTTTATTGCTTTAAATGCATTTTCAGCCCGAGCTGAGCACGTTTTGTGAGTTTGAATGTATCTTCATAGGAATGAGTTGTGTGGTCAAATCAATGCTCATATAGGCTTCGGGAGGTCATCCTGAACAAAATACATGTTGAAGTGTGTGCATAAGTCCTTTGGTTTAGGTGTGACACTCAATTTGAGTTTTTATTGCTTTAAATGCATTTTCAGCCCCAGCTGAGCACGTTTTCTGACTTTGAATGTATCTTCATAGGAATGAGTTGTGTGGTCAAATTAATGCTCATTTAGGCTTCAGGTGGTCATCCTGAACAAAATACATGTTAAAGTGTGTGCATAAGTCCTTTGGTTTAGGCGTGACACTCAATTTGAGTTTTTATTGCTTTAAATGCATTTTCAGCCCGAGCTGAGCACGTTTTGTAAGTTTGAATGTATCTTCATAGGAATGAGTTATGTGGTCAAATTAATGCTCATATAGGCTTCAGAATGACCTCCTGAACTAAATACATGTTGAAGTGTGTGCATAAGTCCTTTGGTTTAGGCGTGACACTCAATTTGAATTTTTATTGCTTTAAATGCATTTTCAGCCCGAGCTGAGCGCGCTTTCTGACTTTGAATGTATCTTCATAGGAATGGATTGTGTAGTCAAATTATTGCTCATTTAGGCTTCCGGAGGTCATCCTGAACAAAATACACGAAGTGTGTGCATAAGTCCTTTGGTTTAGGCGTGACACTCAATTTGAGTTTTTATTGCTTTAAATGCATTTTCAGCCCGAGCTGAGCACGTTTTGTGAGTTTGAATGTATCTTCATAGGAATGAGTTGTGTGGTCAAATCAATGCTCATATAGGCTTCGGGAGGTCATCCTGAACAAAATACATGTTGAAGTGTGTGCATAAGTCCTTTGGTTTAGGCGTCACACTCAATTTGAGGTTTTATTGCTTTGAATGCATTTTCAGCCCGAGCTGAGCACGTTTTGTGAGTTTGAATGTATCTTCATAAGAATGAGTTATGTGGTCAAATTAATGCTCATTTAGGCTTCAGGTGGTCATCCTGAAAAAAATACATGTTGAAGTGTGTGCATAAGTCCTTTGGTTCAGGCGAGACACTCAATTTGAGTTTTTATTGCTTTAAATGCATTTTCAGCCCGAGCTGAGCACGTTTTGTGAGTTTGAATGTATCTTCATAGGAATGAGTTGTGTAGTCAAATTAATGCTCATATGGGCTTCAGGAGGTCATCCTGAACAAAATACATGTTGAAGTGTGTGCATAAGTCCTTTGGTTTAGGTGTGACACTCAATTTGAGTTTTTATTGCTTTAAATGCATTTTCAGCCCGAGCTGAGCACGTTTTGTGAGTTTGAATGTATCTTCATAGGAATGAGTTGTGTGTTCAAATTAATGCTCATTTAGGCTTCAGGTGGTCATCCTGAACAAAATACATGTTGAAGTGTGTGCATAAGTCCTTTGGTTTAGGCGTGACACTCAATTTGAGTTTTTATTGCTTTAAATGCATTTTCAGCCCGAGCTGAGCACATTTTGAGAGTTTGAATGTATCTTCATAGGAATGAGTTGTGTGGTCAAATTAATGCTCATATGGGCTTCAGGAGGTAATCATGAACTAAATACATGTGCAAGTGTGTGATAAGTCCTTTGGTTTAGGCGTGACACTCAATTTGAGTTTTTATTGCTTTAAATGCATTTTCAGCCCGAGCTGAGCACGTTTTGTGAGTTTGAATGTATCGTCATAGGAATGAGTTGTGTAGTCAAATTAATGCTCATATGGGCTTCAGGAAGTCATCCTGAACAAAATACATGTTGAAGTGTGTGCATAAGTCCTTTGGTTTAGGTGTGACACTCAATTTAAGTTTTTATTTCTTTAAATGCATTTTCAGCCCGAGCTGAGCACGTTTTGTGAGTTTGAATGTATCTTCATAGGAATGAGTTGTGTGGTCAAATTAATGTTCATTTAGGCTTCAGGTGGTCATCCTGAACTAAATACATGTTGAAGTGTGTGCATAAGTCCTTTGGTTTAGGCGTAAAACTCAATTTGAGGTTTTATTGCTTTAAATGCATTTTCAGCCCGAGCTGAGCACGTTTTGTGAGTTTGAATGTATCTTCATAGGAATGAGTTGTGTGGTCAAATCAATGCTCATATAGGCTTCGGGAGGTCATCCTGAACAAAATACATGTTGAAGTGTGTGCATAAGTCCTTTGGTTTAGGCGTCACACTCAATTTGAGGTTTTATTGCTTTGAATGCATTTTCAGCCCGAGCTGAGCACGTTTTGTGAGTTTGAATGTATCTTGATACGAATGAGTTCTGTGGTCAAATTAATGCTCATGTAGGCTTCAGGATGACCTCCTGAACTAAATACATGTTGAAGTGTGTGCATAAGTCCTTTGGTTTAGGCGTGACACTCAATTTGAGTTTTTATTGCTTTAAATGCATTTTCAGCCCGAGCTGAGCACATTTTGAGAGTTTGAATGTATCTTCATAGGAATGAGTTGTGTGGTCAAATTAATGCTCATATGGGCTTCAGGAGGTAATCCTGAACTAAATACATGTGCAAGTGTGTGATAAGTCCTTTTTTAGGCGTGACACTCAATTTGAGTTTTTATTGCTTTAAATGCATTTTCAGCCCGAGCTGAGCACGTTTTGTGAGTTTGAATGTATCTTCATAGGAATGAGTTGTGTAGTCAAATTAATGCTCATATGGGCTTCAGGAAGTCATCCTGAACAAAATACATGTTGAAGTGTGTGCATAAGTCCTTTGGTTTAGGTGTGACACTCAATTTAAGTTTTTATTTCTTTAAATGCATTTTCAGCCCGAGCTGAGCACGTTTTGTGAGTTTGAATGTATCTTCATAGGAATGAGTTGTGTGGTCAAATTAATGCTCATTTAGGCTTCAGGTGGTCATCCTGAACAAAATACATGTTGAAGTGTGTGCATAAGTCCTTTGGTTTAGGCGTCACACTCAATTTGAGGTTTTATTGCTTTGAATGCATTTTCAGCCCGAGCTGAGCACGTTTTGTGAGTTTGAATGTATCTTCATAGGAATGAGTTGTGTGGTCAAATCAATGCTCATATAGGCTTCGGGAGGTCATCCTGAACAAAATACATGTTGAAGTGTGTGCATAAGTCCTTTGGTTTAGGCGTCACACTCAATTTGAGGTTTTATTGCTTTGAATGCATTTTCAGCCAGAGCTGAGCACGTTTTGTGAGTTTGAATGTATCTTGATACGAATGAGTTGTGTGGTCAAATTAATGCTCATATAGGCTTCAGGATGACCTCTTGAACTAAATACACGTTGAAGTGTGTGCATAAGTACTTTGGTTTAGGCGTGACACTCAATTTGAGTTTTTATAACTTTAAATGCATTTTCAGCCCGAGCTGAGCACGTTTTGTGAGTTTGAATGTATCTTCATAAGAATGAGTTGTGTGGTCAAATTAATGCTCATATGGGCTTCAGGAGGTAATCCTGAACTAAATACATGTGCAAGTGTGTGATAAGTCCTTTTTTAGGCGTGACACTCAATTTGAGTTTTTATTGCTTTAAATGCATTTTCAGCCCGAGCTGAGCACGTTTTGTGAGTTTGAATGTATCTTCATAGGAATGAGTTGTGTAGTCAAATTAATGCTCATATGGGCTTCAGGAAGTCATCCTGAACAAAATACATGTTGAAGTGTGTGCATAAGTCCTTTGGTTTAGGTGTGACACTCAATTTGAGTTTTTATTGCGAAATGTATTTTCAGGCAGAGATGAGCAAGTTTTCTGAGTTTGAAGTATCTTCATAGGAATGAGTTGTGTGGTCAAATTAATGCTAATTTAGGCTTCAGGAGGTCATCCTGAACAAAATACATGTTGAAGTGTGTGCATAAGTCCTTTGGTTTAAGCGTCACACTCAATTTGAGGTTTTATTGCTTTGAATGCATTTTCAGCCCGAGCTGAGCACGTTTTGTGAGTTTGAATGTATCTTCATAGGAATGAGTTGTGTGGTCAAATCAATGCTCATATAGGCTTCGGGAGGTCATCCTGAACAAAATACATGTTGAAGTGTGTGCATAAGTCCTTTGGTTTAGGCGTCACACTCAATTTGAGGTTTTATTGCTTTGAATGCATTTTCAGCCCGAGCTGAGCACGTTTTGTGAGTTTGAATGTATCTTGATACGAATGAGTTGTGTGGTCAAATTAATGCTCATATAGGCTTCAGGATGACCTCTTGAACTAAATACATGTTAAAGTGTGTGCATAAGTCCTTTGGTTTAGGCGTGACACTCAATTTGAGTTTTTATTGCTTTAAATGCATTTTCAGCCCGAGCTGAGCACGTTTTGTAAGTTTGAATGTATCTTCATAGGAATGAGTTATGTGGTCAAATTAATGCTCATATAGGCTTCAGAATGACCTCCTGAACTAAATACATGTTGAAGTGTGTGCATAAGTCCTTTGGTTTAGGCGTGACACTCAATTTGAGTTTTTATTGCTTTAAATGCATTTTCAGCCCGAGCTGAGCACATTTTGAGAGTTTGAATGTATCTTCATAGGAATGAGTTGTGTGGTCAAATTAATGCTCATATGGGCTTCAGGAGGTAATCATGAACTAAATACATGTGCAAGTGTGTGATAAGTCCTTTGGTTTAGGCGTGACACTCAATTTGAGTTTTTATTGCTTTAAATGCATTTTCAGCCCGAGCTGAGCACGTTTTGTGAGTTTGAATGTATCGTCATAGGAATGAGTTGTGTAGTCAAATTAATGCTCATATGGGCTTCAGGAAGTCATCCTGAACAAAATACATGTTGAAGTGTGTGCATAAGTCCTTTGGTTTAGGTGTGACACTCAATTTAAGTTTTTATTTCTTTAAATGCATTTTCAGCCCGAGCTGAGCACGTTTTGTGAGTTTGAATGTATCTTCATAGGAATGAGTTGTGTGGTCAAATTAATGTTCATTTAGGCTTCAGGTGGTCATCCTGAACTAAATACATGTTGAAGTGTGTGCATAAGTCCTTTGGTTTAGGCGTAAAACTCAATTTGAGGTTTTATTGCTTTAAATGCATTTTCAGCCCGAGCTGAGCACGTTTTGTGAGTTTGAATGTATCTTCATAGGAATGAGTTGTGTGGTCAAATCAATGCTCATATAGGCTTCGGGAGGTCATCCTGAACAAAATACATGTTGAAGTGTGTGCATAAGTCCTTTGGTTTAGGCGTCACACTCAATTTGAGGTTTTATTGCTTTGAATGCATTTTCAGCCCGAGCTGAGCACGTTTTGTGAGTTTGAATGTATCTTGATACGAATGAGTTCTGTGGTCAAATTAATGCTCATGTAGGCTTCAGGATGACCTCCTGAACTAAATACATGTTGAAGTGTGTGCATAAGTCCTTTGGTTTAGGCGTGACACTCAATTTGAGTTTTTATTGCTTTAAATGCATTTTCAGCCCGAGCTGAGCACATTTTGAGAGTTTGAATGTATCTTCATAGGAATGAGTTGTGTGGTCAAATTAATGCTCATATGGGCTTCAGGAGGTAATCCTGAACTAAATACATGTGCAAGTGTGTGATAAGTCCTTTTTTAGGCGTGACACTCAATTTGAGTTTTTATTGCTTTAAATGCATTTTCAGCCCGAGCTGAGCACGTTTTGTGAGTTTGAATGTATCTTCATAGGAATGAGTTGTGTAGTCAAATTAATGCTCATATGGGCTTCAGGAAGTCATCCTGAACAAAATACATGTTGAAGTGTGTGCATAAGTCCTTTGGTTTAGGTGTGACACTCAATTTAAGTTTTTATTTCTTTAAATGCATTTTCAGCCCGAGCTGAGCACGTTTTGTGAGTTTGAATGTATCTTCATAGGAATGAGTTGTGTGGTCAAATTAATGCTCATTTAGGCTTCAGGTGGTCATCCTGAACAAAATACATGTTGAAGTGTGTGCATAAGTCCTTTGGTTTAGGCGTCACACTCAATTTTGAGGTTTTATTGCTTTGAATGCATTTTCAGCCCGAGCTGAGCACGTTTTGTGAGTTTGAATGTATCTTCATAGGAATGAGTTGTGTGGTCAAATCAATGCTCATATAGGCTTCGGGAGGTCATCCTGAACAAAATACATGTTGAAGTGTGTGCATAAGTCCTTTGGTTTAGGCGTCACACTCAATTTGAGGTTTTATTGCTTTGAATGCATTTTCAGCCAGAGCTGAGCACGTTTTGTGAGTTTGAATGTATCTTGATACGAATGAGTTGTGTGGTCAAATTAATGCTCATATAGGCTTCAGGATGACCTCTTGAACTAAATACACGTTGAAGTGTGTGCATAAGTACTTTGGTTTAGGCGTGACACTCAATTTGAGTTTTTATAACTTTAAATGCATTTTCAGCCCGAGCTGAGCACGTTTTGTGAGTTTGAATGTATCTTCATAAGAATGAGTTGTGTGGTCAAATTAATGCTCATATGGGCTTCAGGAGGTAATCCTGAACTAAATACATGTGCAAGTGTGTGATAAGTCCTTTTTTAGGCGTGACACTCAATTTGAGTTTTTATTGCTTTAAATGCATTTTCAGCCCGAGCTGAGCACGTTTTGTGAGTTTGAATGTATCTTCATAGGAATGAGTTGTGTAGTCAAATTAATGCTCATATGGGCTTCAGGAAGTCATCCTGAACAAAATACATGTTGAAGTGTGTGCATAAGTCCTTTGGTTTAGGTGTGACACTCAATTTGAGTTTTTATTGCGAAATGTATTTTCAGGCAGAGATGAGCAAGTTTTCTGAGTTTGAAGTATCTTCATAGGAATGAGTTGTGTGGTCAAATTAATGCTAATTTAGGCTTCAGGAGGTCATCCTGAACAAAATACATGTTGAAGTGTGTGCATAAGTCCTTTGGTTTAAGCGTCACACTCAATTTGAGGTTTTATTGCTTTGAATGCATTTTCAGCCCGAGCTGAGCACGTTTTGTGAGTTTGAATGTATCTTCATAGGAATGAGTTGTGTGGTCAAATCAATGCTCATATAGGCTTCGGGAGGTCATCCTGAACAAAATACATGTTGAAGTGTGTGCATAAGTCCTTTGGTTTAGGCGTCACACTCAATTTGAGGTTTTATTGCTTTGAATGCATTTTCAGCCCGAGCTGAGCACGTTTTGTGAGTTTGAATGTATCTTGATACGAATGAGTTGTGTGGTCAAATTAATGCTCATATAGGCTTCAGGATGACCTCTTGAACTAAATACACGTTGAAGTGTGTGCATAAGTACTTTGGTTTAGGCGTGACACTCAATTTGAGTTTTTATAACTTTAAATGCATTTTCAGCCCGAGCTGAGCACGTTTTGTGAGTTTGAATGTATCTTCATAAGAATGAGTTATGTGGTCAAATTAATGCTCATATAGGCTTCAGGATGACCTCTTGAACTAAATACATGTTGAAGTGTGTGCATAAGTCCTTTGGTTTAGGCGTGACACTCAATTTGAGTTTTTATTGCTTTAAATGCATTTTCAGCCCGAGCTGAGCACGTTTTGTGAGTTTGAATGTATCTTCATAGGAATGAGTTGTGTGGTCAAATCAATGCTCATATAGGCTTCGGGAGGTCATCCTGAACAAAATACATGTTGAAGTGTGTGCATAAGTCCTTTGGTTTAGGCGTCACACTCAATTTGAGGTTTTATTGCTTTGAAAGCATTTTCAGCCCGAGCTGAGCACGTTTTGTGAGTTTGAATGTATCTTGATACGAATGAGTTGTGTGGTCAAATTAATGCTCATATAGGCTTCAGGATGACCTCCTGAACTAAATACATGTTGAAGTCTGTGCATAAGTCCTTTGGTTTAGGCGCGACACTCAATTTGAGTTTTTATTGCTTTAAATGCATTTTCAGCCCGAGCTGAGCACGTTTTGTGAGTTTGAATGTATCTTGATAGGAATGAGTTGTGTGGTCAAATTAATGCTCATATAGGCTTCAGGATGACCTCCTGAACTAAATACATGTTGAAGTGTGTGCATAAGTCCTTTGGTTTAGGCGTGACACTCAATTTGAGTTTTTATTGCTTTAAATGCATTTTCAGCCCGAGCTGAGGACGTTTTGTGAGTTTGAATGTATCTTCATAGGAATGAGTTGTCTGGTCAAATTAATGCTCATTTAGGCTTCAGGTGGTCATCCTGAACTAAATACATGTTGAAGTGTGTGCATAAGTCCTTTGGTTTAGGCGTGACACTCAATTTGGGTTTTTATTGCTTTAAATGCATTTTCAGCCCGAGCTGAGCACGTTTTGTGAGTTTGAATGTATCTTCATAGGAATGAGTTGTATGGTCAAATCAATGCTCATATAGGCTTCGGGAGGTCATCCTGAACAAAATACATGAAGTGTGTGCATAAGTCCTTTGGTTTAGGCGTCACACTCAATTTGAGGTTTTATTGCTTTAAATGCATTTTCAGCCCGAGCTGAGCACGTTTTGTGAGTTTGAATGTATCTTCATACGAATGAGTTGTGTGGTCAAATTAATGCTCATATAGGCTTCAGGATGACCTCCTGAACTAAATACATGTTGAAGTGTGTGCATAAGTCCTTTGGTTTAGGCGTGACACTCAATTTGAGTTTTTATTGCTTTAAATGCATTTTCAGCCCGAGCTGAGCACGTTTTGTGAGTTTGAATGTATCTTCATAGGAATGAGTTGTGTGGTCAAATTAATGCTCATATAGGCTTCAGGATGACCTCCTGAACTAAATACATGTTGAAGTGTGTGCATAAGTCCTTTGGTTTAGGCGTGACACTCAATTTGAGTTTTTATTGCTTTAAATGCATTTTCAGCCCGAGCTGAGCACGTTTTGTGAGTTTGAATGTATCTTGATAGGAATCAGTTGTGTGGTCAAATTAATGCTCATATAGGCTTCAGGATGACCTCCTGAACAAAATACATGTTAAAGTGTGCGCATAAGACCTTTGGTTTAGGCGTGACACTCAATTTGAGTTTTTATTGCGAAATGCATTTTCAGGCAGAGATGAGCAAGTTTTCTGAGTTTGAAGTATCTTCATAGGAATGAGTTGTGTGGTCAAAATAATCCTCATTCAGGTGGTCATCCTGAACAAAATACATGTTGAAGTGTGTGCATAAGTCCTTTGGTTTAGGCGTGACACTCAATTTGAGTTTTTATTGCTTTAAATGCATTTTCAGCCCGAGCTGAGCACGTTTTGAGAGTTTGAATGTATCTTCATAGGAATGAGTTGTGTAGTCAAATTAATGCTCATATGGGCTTCAGGAGGTCATCCTGAACAAAATACATGTTGAAGTGTGTGCATAAGTCCTTTGGTTTAGGTGTGACACTCAATTTGAGTTTTTATTGCTTTAAATGAATTTTCAGCCCGAACTGAGCACGTTTTGTGAGTTTGAATGTATCTTCATAGGAATGAGTTGTGTGGTCAAATTAATGCTCATTTAGGCTTCAGGTGGTCATCCTGAACTAAATACATGTTGAAGTGTGTGCATAAGTCCTTTGGTTTAGGCGTGACACTCAATTTGAGTTTTTATTGCTTTAAATGCATTTTCAGCCCGAGCTGAGCACGTTTTGTGAGTTTGAATGTATCTTGATACGAATGAGTTGTGTGGTCAAATTAATGCTCATATAGGCTTCAGGATGACCTCTTGAACTAAATACATGTTGAAGTGTGTGCTAAGTACTTTGGTTTAGGCGTGACACTCATTTTGAGTTTTTATAACTTTAAATGCATTTTCAGCCCGAGCTGAGCACGTTTTGTGAGTTTGAATGTATCTTCATAAGAATGAGTTATGTGGTCAAATTAATGCTCATATAGGCTTCAGGATGACCTCTTGAACTAAATACATGTTGAAGTGTGTGCATAAGTCCTTTGGTTTAGGCGTAAAACTCAATTTGAGTTTTTATTGCTTTAAATGCATTTTCAGCCCGAGCTGAGCACGTTTTGTGAGTTTGAATGTATCTTCATAGGAATGAGTTGTGTAGTCAAATTAATGCTCATATGGGCTTCAGGAAGTCATCCTGAACAAAATACATGTTGAAGTGTGTGCATAAGTCCTTTGGTTTAGGTGTGACACTCAATTTGAGTTTTTATTTCTTTAAATGCATTTTCAGCCCGAGCTGAGCACGTTTTGTGAGTTTGAATGTATCTTCATAGGAATGAGTTGTGTGGTCAAATTAATGCTTATTTAGGCTTCAGGAGGTCATCCTGAACAAAATACATGTTGAAGTGTGTGCATGAGTCCTTTTGTTTAGGCGTGACACTCAATTTGAGTTTTTATTGCTTTAAATGCATTTTCAGCCCGAGCTGAGCACGTTTTGTGAGTTTGAATGTATCTTCATAGAATGAGTTGTGTGGTCAAATTAATGCTCATATAGGCTTCGGGAGGTCATCCTGAACAAAATACATGTTGAAGTGTGTGCATAAGTCCTTTGGTTTAGGCGTCACACTCAATTTGAGGTTTTATTGCTTTGAATGCATTTTCAGCCCGAGCTGAGCACAGTTTGAATGTATCTTGATACGAATGAGTTGTGTGGTCAAATTAATGCTCATATAGGCTTCAGGATGACCTCTTGAACTAAATACATGTTGAAGTGTGTGCATAAGTACTTTGGTTTAGGCGTCACACTCAATTTGAGGTTTTATTGCTTTGAATGCATTTTCAGCCCGAGCTGAGCACAGTTTGAATGTATCTTGATACAAATGAGTTGTGTGGTCAAATTAATGCTCATATAGGCTTCAGGGTGACCTCTTGAACTAAATACATGTTGAAGTGTGTGCATAAGTACTTTGGTTTAGGCGTGACACTCAATTTGAGTTTTTATAACTTTAAATGCATTTTCAGCCCGAGCTGAGCACGTTTTGTGACTTTGAATGTATCTTCATAAGAATGAGTTATGTGGTCAAATTAATGCTCATATAGGCTTCAGGATGACCTCTTGAACTAAATACATGTTGAAGTGTGTGCATAAGCCCTTTGGTTTAGGCGTGACACTCAATTTGAGTTTTTATTGCTTTAAATGCATTTTCAGCCCGAGCTGAGCACGTTTTGTGAGTTTGAATGTATCTTCATAGGAATGAGTTGTGTGGTCAAATCAATGCTCATATAGGCTTCGGGAGGTCATCCTGAACAAAATACATGTTGAAGTGTGTGCATAAGTCCTTTGGTTTAGGCGTCACACTCAATTTGAGGTTTTATTGCTTTGAATGCATTTTCAGCCCGAGCTGAGCACGTTTTGTGAGTTTGAATGTATCTTGATACGAATGAGTTGTGTGGTCAAATTATTGCTCATATAGGCTTCAGGATGACCTCCTGAACTAAATACATGTTGAAGTGTGTGCATAAGTCCTTTGGTTTAGGCGTGACACTCAATTTGAGTTTTTATTACTTTAAATGCATTTTCAGCCCGAGATGAGCGCGTTTTGTGAGTTTGAATGTATCTTCATAGGAATGAGTTGTGTGGTCAAATTAATGCTCATATAGGCTTCAGGATGACGTCCTGAACAAAATACATGTTGAAGTGTGTGCATAAGTCCTTTGGTTTAGGCGTGACACTCAATTTGAGTTTTTATTGCTTTAAATGCATTTTCAGCCCGAGCTGAGCACGTTTTGTGAGTTTGAATGTATCTTCATAGGAATGAGTTGTGTGGTCAAATTAATGCTCATATAGGCTTCAGGATGACCCCCTGAACTAAATACATGTTGAAGTGTGTGCATAAGTCCTTTGGTTTAGGCGTGATACTCAATTTGAGTTTTTATTGCTTTAAATGCATTTTCAGCCCGAGCTGAGCACGTTTTGTGAGTTTGAATGTATCTTGATAGGAATGAGTTGTGTGGTCAAATTAATGCTCATATAGGCTTCAGGATGACCTCCTGAACAAAATACATGTTTGTGCATAAGTCCTTTGGTTTAGGCGTGACACTCAATTTGAGTTTTTATTGCTTTAAATGCATTTTCAGCCCGAGCTGAGCACGTTTTGTGAGTTTGAATGTGTCTTCATAGGAATGAGTTGTGTGGTCAAATTAATGCTCATATAGGCTTCAGGATGACCCCCTGAACTAAATACATGTTGAAGTGTGTGCATAAGTCCTTTGGTTTAGGCGTGACACTCAAATTGAGTTTTTATTGCTTTAAATGCATTTTCAGCCCGAGCTGAGCACGTTTTGTGAGTTTGAATGTATCTTGATAGGAATGAGTTGTGTGGTCAAATTAATGCTCATATAGGCTTCAGGATGACCTCCTGAACAAAATACATGTTGAAGTATGTGCTTAAGTCCTTTGGTTTAGGCGTGACACTCAAATTGAGTGTTTATTGCTTTAAATGCATTTTCAGCCCCAGCTGAGCACGTTTTGTGAGTTTGAATGTATCTTCATAGGAATGAGTTGTGTGGTCAAATTAATGCTCATTTAGGATTCAGGTGGTCATCCTGAACAAAATGCAGGTTGAAGTGTGTGCATAAGTCCTTTGGTTTAGGTGTGACACTCAATTTGAGTTTTTATTGCGAAATGCATTTTCAGGCAGAGCTGAGCAAGTTTTCTGAGTTTGAAGTATCTTCATAGGAATGAGTTGTGTGGTCAAATTAATGCTAATTTAGGCTTCGGGAGGTCATCCTGAACAAAATACATGTTGAAGTGTGTGCATAAGTCCTTTGGTTTTGGCGTGACACTCAATTTAAGGTTTTATTGCTTTAAATCATTTTCAGCCCGAGCTGAGCGCGCTTTCTGACTTTGAATGTATCTTCATAGGAATGAGTTGTGTGGTCAAATTAATGCTCATTTAGGCTTCAGGTGGTCATCCTGAACAAAATACATGTTAAAGTGTGTGCATAAGTCCTTTGGTTTAGGCGTGACACTCAATTTGAGTTTTTATTGCTTTAAATGCATTTTCAGCCCGAGCTGAGCACGTTTTGTAAGTTTGAATGTATCTTCATAGGAATGAGTTATGTGGTCAAATTAATGCTCATATAGGCTTCAGAATGACCTCCTGAACTAAATACATGTTGAAGTGTGTGCATAAGTCCTTTGGTTTAGGCGTGACACTCAATTTGAGTTTTTATTGCTTTAAATGCATTTTCAGCCCGAGCTGAGCGCGCTTTTCTGACTTTGAATGTATCTTCATAGGAATTAATTGTGTAGTCAAATTATTGCTCATTTAGGCTTCCGGAGGTCATCCTGAACAAAATACACGAAGTGTGTGCATAAGTCCTTTGGTTTAGGCGTGACACTCAATTTGAGTTTTTTTTGCTTTAAATGCATTTTCAGCCCGAGCTGAGCACGTTTTGTGAGTTTGAATGTATCTTCATAGAATGAGTTGTGTGGTCAAATTAATGCTCATATAGGCTTCGGGAGGTCATCCTGAACAAAATACATGTTGAAGTGTGTGCATAAGTCCTTTGGTTTAGGCGTCACACTCAATTTGAGGTTTTATTGCTTTGAATGCATTTTCAGCCCGAGCTGAGCACAGTTTGAATGTATCTTGATACGAATGAGTTGTGTGGTCAAATTAATGCTCATATAGGCTTCAGGATGACCTCTTGAACTAAATACATGTTGAAGTGTGTGCATAAGTACTTTGGTTTAGGCGTCACACTCAATTTGAGGTTTTATTGCTTTGAATGCATTTTCAGCCCGAGCTGAGCACAGTTTGAATGTATCTTGATACAAATGAGTTGTGTGGTCAAATTAATGCTCATATAGGCTTCAGGATGACCTCTTGAACTAAATACATGTTGAAGTGTGTGCATAAGTACTTTGGTTTAGGCGTGACACTCAATTTGAGTTTTTATAACTTTAAATGCATTTTCAGCCCGAGCTGAGCACGTTTTGTGACTTTGAATGTATCTTCATAAGAATGAGTTATGTGGTCAAATTAATGCTCATATAGGCTTCAGGATGACCTCTTGAACTAAATACATGTTGAAGTGTGTGCATAAGCCCTTTGGTTTAGGCGTGACACTCAATTTGAGTTTTTATTGCTTTAAATGCATTTTCAGCCCGAGCTGAGCACGTTTTGTGAGTTTGAATGTATCTTCATAGGAATGAGTTGTGTGGTCAAATCAATGCTCATATAGGCTTCGGGAGGTCATCCTGAACAAAATACATGTTGAAGTGTGTGCATAAGTCCTTTGGTTTAGGCGTCACACTCAATTTGAGGTTTTATTGCTTTGAATGCATTTTCAGCCCGAGCTGAGCACGTTTTGTGAGTTTGAATGTATCTTGATACGAATGAGTTGTGTGGTCAAATTATTGCTCATATAGGCTTCAGGATGACCTCCTGAACTAAATACATGTTGAAGTGTGTGCATAAGTCCTTTGGTTTAGGCGTGACACTCAATTTGAGTTTTTATTACTTTAAATGCATTTTCAGCCCGAGATGAGCGCGTTTTGTGAGTTTGAATGTATCTTCATAGGAATGAGTTGTGTGGTCAAATTAATGCTCATATAGGCTTCAGGATGACGTCCTGAACAAAATACATGTTGAAGTGTGTGCATAAGTCCTTTGGTTTAGGCGTGACACTCAATTTGAGTTTTTATTGCTTTAAATGCATTTTCAGCCCGAGCTGAGCACGTTTTGTGAGTTTGAATGTATCTTCATAGGAATGAGTTGTGTGGTCAAATTAATGCTCATATAGGCTTCAGGATGACCCCCTGAACTAAATACATGTTGAAGTGTGTGCATAAGTCCTTTGGTTTAGGCGTGATACTCAATTTGAGTTTTTATTGCTTTAAATGCATTTTCAGCCCGAGCTGAGCACGTTTTGTGAGTTTGAATGTATCTTGATAGGAATGAGTTGTGTGGTCAAATTAATGCTCATATAGGCTTCAGGATGACCTCCTGAACAAAATACATGTTTGTGCATAAGTCCTTTGGTTTAGGCGTGACACTCAATTTGAGTTTTTATTGCTTTAAATGCATTTTCAGCCCGAGCTGAGCACGTTTTGTGAGTTTGAATGTATCTTCATAGGAATGAGTTGTGTGGTCAAATTAATGCTCATATAGGCTTCAGGATGACCCCCTGAACTAAATACATGTTGAAGTGTGTGCATAAGTCCTTTGGTTTAGGCGTGACACTCAAATTGAGTTTTTATTGCTTTAAATGCATTTTCAGCCCGAGCTGAGCACGTTTTGTGAGTTTGAATGTATCTTGATAGGAATGAGTTGTGTGGTCAAATTAATGCTCATATAGGCTTCAGGATGACCTCCTGAACAAAATACATGTTGAAGTATGTGCATAAGTCCTTTGGTTTAGGCGTGACACTCAAATTGAGTTTTTATTGCTTTAAATGCATTTTCAGCCCCAGCTGAGCACGTTTTGTGAGTTTGAATGTATCTTCATAGGAATGAGTTGTGTGGTCAAATTAATGCTCATTTAGGATTCAGGTGGTCATCCTGAACAAAATGCAGGTTGAAGTGTGTGCATAAGTCCTTTGGTTTAGGTGTGACACTCAATTTGAGTTTTTATTGCGAAATGCATTTTCAGGCAGAGCTGAGCAAGTTTTCTGAGTTTGAAGTATCTTCATAGGAATGAGTTGTGTGGTCAAATTAATGCTAATTTAGGCTTCGGGAGGTCATCCTGAACAAAATACATGTTGAAGTGTGTGCATAAGTCCTTTGGTTTTGGCGTGACACTCAATTTAAGGTTTTATTGCTTTAAATCATTTTCAGCCCGAGCTGAGCGCGCTTTCTGACTTTGAATGTATCTTCATAGGAATGAGTTGTGTGGTCAAATTAATGCTCATTTAGGCTTCAGGTGGTCATCCTGAACAAAATACATGTTAAAGTGTGTGCATAAGTCCTTTGGTTTAGGCGTGACACTCAATTTGAGTTTTTATTGCTTTAAATGCATTTTCAGCCCGAGCTGAGCACGTTTTGTAAGTTTGAATGTATCTTCATAGGAATGAGTTATGTGGTCAAATTAATGCTCATATAGGCTTCAGAATGACCTCCTGAACTAAATACATGTTGAAGTGTGTGCATAAGTCCTTTGGTTTAGGCGTGACACTCAATTTGAGTTTTTATTGCTTTAAATGCATTTTCAGCCCGAGCTGAGCGCGCTTTTCTGACTTTGAATGTATCTTCATAGGAATTAATTGTGTAGTCAAATTATTGCTCATTTAGGCTTCCGGAGGTCATCCTGAACAAAATACACGAAGTGTGTGCATAAGTCCTTTGGTTTAGGCGTGACACTCAATTTGAGTTTTTATTGCTTTAAATGCATTTTCAGCCCGAGCTGAGCACGTTTTGTGAGTTTGAATGTATCTTCATAGGAATGAGTTGTGTGGTCAAATCAATGCTCATATAGGCTTCGGGAGGTCATCCTGAACAAAATACATGTTGAAGTGTGTGCATAAGTCCTTTGGTTTAGGTGTGACACTCAATTTGAGTTTTTATTGCTTTAAATGCATTTTCAGCCCCAGCTGAGCACGTTTTCTGACTTTGAATGTATCTTCATAGGAATGAGTTGTGTGGTCAAATTAATGCTCATTTAGGCTTCAGGTGGTCATCCTGAACAAAATACATGTTAAAGTGTGTGCATAAGTCCTTTGGTTTAGGCGTGACACTCAATTTGAGTTTTTATTGCTTTAAATGCATTTTCAGCCCGAGCTGAGCACGTTTTGTAAGTTTGAATGTATCTTCATAGGAATGAGTTATGTGGTCAAATTAATGCTCATATAGGCTTCAGAATGACCTCCTGAACTAAATACATGTTGAAGTGTGTGCATAAGTCCTTTGGTTTAGGCGTGACACTCAATTTGAATTTTTATTGCTTTAAATGCATTTTCAGCCCGAGCTGAGCGCGCTTTCTGACTTTGAATGTATCTTCATAGGAATGGATTGTGTAGTCAAATTATTGCTCATTTAGGCTTCCGGAGGTCATCCTGAACAAAATACACGAAGTGTGTGCATAAGTCCTTTGGTTTAGGCGTGACACTCAATTTGAGTTTTTATTGCTTTAAATGCATTTTCAGCCCGAGCTGAGCACGTTTTGTGAGTTTGAATGTATCTTCATAGGAATGAGTTGTGTGGTCAAATCAATGCTCATATAGGCTTCGGGAGGTCATCCTGAACAAAATACATGTTGAAGTGTGTGCATAAGTCCTTTGGTTTAGGCGTCACACTCAATTTGAGGTTTTATTGCTTTGAATGCATTTTCAGCCCGAGCTGAGCACGTTTTGTGAGTTTGAATGTATCTTCATAAGAATGAGTTATGTGGTCAAATTAATGCTCATTTAGGCTTCAGGTGGTCATCCTGAAAAAAATACATGTTGAAGTGTGTGCATAAGTCCTTTGGTTCAGGCGAGACACTCAATTTGAGTTTTTATTGCTTTAAATGCATTTTCAGCCCGAGCTGAGCACGTTTTGTGAGTTTGAATGTATCTTCATAGGAATGAGTTGTGTAGTCAAATTAATGCTCATATGGGCTTCAGGAGGTCATCCTGAACAAAATACATGTTGAAGTGTGTGCATAAGTCCTTTGGTTTAGGTGTGACACTCAATTTGAGTTTTTATTGCTTTAAATGCATTTTCAGCCCGAGCTGAGCACGTTTTGTGAGTTTGAATGTATCTTCATAGGAATGAGTTGTGTGTTCAAATTAATGCTCATTTAGGCTTCAGGTGGTCATCCTGAACAAAATACATGTTGAAGTGTGTGCATAAGTCCTTTGGTTTAGGCGTGACACTCAATTTGAGTTTTTATTGCTTTAAATGCATTTTCAGCCCGAGCTGAGCACATTTTGAGAGTTTGAATGTATCTTCATAGGAATGAGTTGTGTGGTCAAATTAATGCTCATATGGGCTTCAGGAGGTAATCATGAACTAAATACATGTGCAAGTGTGTGATAAGTCCTTTTTTAGGCGTGACACTCAATTTGAGTTTTTATTGCTTTAAATGCATTTTCAGCCCGAGCTGAGCACGTTTTGTGAGTTTGAATGTATCGTCATAGGAATGAGTTGTGTAGTCAAATTAATGCTCATATGGGCTTCAGGAAGTCATCCTGAACAAAATACATGTTGAAGTGTGTGCATAAGTCCTTTGGTTTAGGTGTGACACTCAATTTAAGTTTTTATTTCTTTAAATGCATTTTCAGCCCGAGCTGAGCACGTTTTGTGAGTTTGAATGTATCTTCATAGGAATGAGTTGTGTGGTCAAATTAATGTTCATTTAGGCTTCAGGTGGTCATCCTGAACTAAATACATGTTGAAGTGTGTGCATAAGTCCTTTGGTTTAGGCGTAAAACTCAATTTGAGGTTTTATTGCTTTAAATGCATTTTCAGCCCGAGCTGAGCACGTTTTGTGAGTTTGAATGTATCTTCATAGGAATGAGTTGTGTGGTCAAATCAATGCTCATATAGGCTTCGGGAGGTCATCCTGAACAAAATACATGTTGAAGTGTGTGCATAAGTCCTTTGGTTTAGGCGTCACACTCAATTTGAGGTTTTATTGCTTTGAATGCATTTTCAGCCCGAGCTGAGCACGTTTTGTGAGTTTGAATGTATCTTGATACGAATGAGTTCTGTGGTCAAATTAATGCTCATGTAGGCTTCAGGATGACCTCCTGAACTAAATACATGTTGAAGTGTGTGCATAAGTCCTTTGGTTTAGGCGTGACACTCAATTTGAGTTTTTATTGCTTTAAATGCATTTTCAGCCCGAGCTGAGCACATTTTGAGAGTTTGAATGTATCTTCATAGGAATGAGTTGTGTGGTCAAATTAATGCTCATATGGGCTTCAGGAGGTAATCCTGAACTAAATACATGTGCAAGTGTGTGATAAGTCCTTTTTTAGGCGTGACACTCAATTTGAGTTTTTATTGCTTTAAATGCATTTTCAGCCCGAGCTGAGCACGTTTTGTGAGTTTGAATGTATCTTCATAGGAATGAGTTGTGTAGTCAAATTAATGCTCATATGGGCTTCAGGAAGTCATCCTGAACAAAATACATGTTGAAGTGTGTGCATAAGTCCTTTGGTTTAGGTGTGACACTCAATTTAAGTTTTTATTTCTTTAAATGCATTTTCAGCCCGAGCTGAGCACGTTTTGTGAGTTTGAATGTATCTTCATAGGAATGAGTTGTGTGGTCAAATTAATGCTCATTTAGGCTTCAGGTGGTCATCCTGAACAAAATACATGTTGAAGTGTGTGCATAAGTCCTTTGGTTTAGGCGTCACACTCAATTTGAGGTTTTATTGCTTTGAATGCATTTTCAGCCCGAGCTGAGCACGTTTTGTGAGTTTGAATGTATCTTCATAGGAATGAGTTGTGTGGTCAAATCAATGCTCATATAGGCTTCGGGAGGTCATCCTGAACAAAATACATGTTGAAGTGTGTGCATAAGTCCTTTGGTTTAGGCGTCACACTCAATTTGAGGTTTTATTGCTTTGAATGCATTTTCAGCCAGAGCTGAGCACGTTTTGTGAGTTTGAATGTATCTTGATACGAATGAGTTGTGTGGTCAAATTAATGCTCATATAGGCTTCAGGATGACCTCTTGAACTAAATACACGTTGAAGTGTGTGCATAAGTACTTTGGTTTAGGCGTGACACTCAATTTGAGTTTTTATAACTTTAAATGCATTTTCAGCCCGAGCTGAGCACGTTTTGTGAGTTTGAATGTATCTTCATAAGAATGAGTTGTGTGGTCAAATTAATGCTCATATGGGCTTCAGGAGGTAATCCTGAACTAAATACATGTGCAAGTGTGTGATAAGTCCTTTTTTAGGCGTGACACTCAATTTGAGTTTTTATTGCTTTAAATGCATTTTCAGCCCGAGCTGAGCACGTTTTGTGAGTTTGAATGTATCTTCATAGGAATGAGTTGTGTAGTCAAATTAATGCTCATATGGGCTTCAGGAAGTCATCCTGAACAAAATACATGTTGAAGTGTGTGCATAAGTCCTTTGGTTTAGGTGTGACACTCAATTTGAGTTTTTATTGCGAAATGTATTTTCAGGCAGAGATGAGCAAGTTTTCTGAGTTTGAAGTATCTTCATAGGAATGAGTTGTGTGGTCAAATTAATGCTAATTTAGGCTTCAGGAGGTCATCCTGAACAAAATACATGTTGAAGTGTGTGCATAAGTCCTTTGGTTTAGGCGTCACACTCAATTTGAGGTTTTATTGCTTTGAATGCATTTTCAGCCCGAGCTGAGCACGTTTTGTGAGTTTGAATGTATCTTCATAGGAATGAGTTGTGTGGTCAAATCAATGCTCATATAGGCTTCGGGAGGTCATCCTGAACAAAATACATGTTGAAGTGTGTGCATAAGTCCTTTGGTTTAGGCGTCACACTCAATTTGAGGTTTTATTGCTTTGAATGCATTTTCAGCCCGAGCTGAGCACGTTTTGTGAGTTTGAATGTATCTTGATACGAATGAGTTGTGTGGTCAAATTAATGCTCATATAGGCTTCAGGATGACCTCTTGAACTAAATACACGTTGAAGTGTGTGCATAAGTACTTTGGTTTAGGCGTGACACTCAATTTGAGTTTTTATAACTTTAAATGCATTTTCAGCCCGAGCTGAGCACGTTTTGTGAGTTTGAATGTATCTTCATAAGAATGAGTTATGTGGTCAAATTAATGCTCATATAGGCTTCAGGATGACCTCTTGAACTAAATACATGTTGAAGTGTGTGCATAAGTCCTTTGGTTTAGGCGTGACACTCAATTTGAGTTTTTATTGCTTTAAATGCATTTTCAGCCCGAGCTGAGCACGTTTTGTGAGTTTGAATGTATCTTCATAGGAATGAGTTGTGTGGTCAAATCAATGCTCATATAGGCTTCGGGAGGTCATCCTGAACAAAATACATGTTGAAGTGTGTGCATAAGTCCTTTGGTTTAGGCGTCACACTCAATTTGAGGTTTTATTGCTTTGAAAGCATTTTCAGCCCGAGCTGAGCACGTTTTGTGAGTTTGAATGTATCTTGATACGAATGAGTTGTGTGGTCAAATTAATGCTCATATAGGCTTCAGGATGACCTCCTGAACTAAATACATGTTGAAGTCTGTGCATAAGTCCTTTGGTTTAGGCGCGACACTCAATTTGAGTTTTTATTGCTTTAAATGCATTTTCAGCCCGAGCTGAGCACGTTTTGTGAGTTTGAATGTATCTTGATAGGAATGAGTTGTGTGGTCAAATTAATGCTCATATAGGCTTCAGGATGACCTCCTGAACTAAATACATGTTGAAGTGTGTGCATAAGTCCTTTGGTTTAGGCGTGACACTCAATTTGAGTTTTTATTGCTTTAAATGCATTTTCAGCCCGAGCTGAGGACGTTTTGTGAGTTTGAATGTATCTTCATAGGAATGAGTTGTCTGGTCAAATTAATGCTCATTTAGGCTTCAGGTGGTCATCCTGAACTAAATACATGTTGAAGTGTGTGCATAAGTCCTTTGGTTTAGGCGTGACACTCAATTTGAGTTTTTATTGCTTTAAATGCATTTTCAGCCCGAGCTGAGCACGTTTTGTGAGTTTGAATGTATCTTCATAGGAATGAGTTGTATGGTCAAATCAATGCTCATATAGGCTTCGGGAGGTCATCCTGAACAAAATACATGAAGTGTGTGCATAAGTCCTTTGGTTTAGGCGTCACACTCAATTTGAGGTTTTATTGCTTTAAATGCATTTTCAGCCCGAGCTGAGCACGTTTTGTGAGTTTGAATGTATCTTCATACGAATGAGTTGTGTGGTCAAATTAATGCTCATATAGGCTTCAGGATGACCTCCTGAACTAAATACATGTTGAAGTGTGTGCATAAGTCCTTTGGTTTAGGCGTGACACTCAATTTGAGTTTTTATTGCTTTAAATGCATTTTCAGCCCGAGCTGAGCACGTTTTGTGAGTTTGAATGTATCTTCATAGGAATGAGTTGTGTGGTCAAATTAATGCTCATATAGGCTTCAGGATGACCTCCTGAACTAAATACATGTTGAAGTGTGTGCATAAGTCCTTTGGTTTAGGCGTGACACTCAATTTGAGTTTTTATTGCTTTAAATGCATTTTCAGCCCGAGCTGAGCACGTTTTGTGAGTTTGAATGTATCTTGATAGGAATCAGTTGTGTGGTCAAATTAATGCTCATATAGGCTTCAGGATGACCTCCTGAACAAAATACATGTTAAAGTGTGCGCATAAGACCTTTGGTTTAGGCGTGACACTCAATTTGAGTTTTTATTGCGAAATGCATTTTCAGGCAGAGATGAGCAAGTTTTCTGAGTTTGAAGTATCTTCATAGGAATGAGTTGTGTGGTCAAAATAATCCTCATTCAGGTGGTCATCCTGAACAAAATACATGTTGAAGTGTGTGCATAAGTCCTTTGGTTTAGGCGTGACACTCAATTTGAGTTTTTATTGCTTTAAATGCATTTTCAGCCCGAGCTGAGCACGTTTTGAGAGTTTGAATGTATCTTCATAGGAATGAGTTGTGTAGTCAAATTAATGCTCATATGGGCTTCAGGAGGTCATCCTGAACAAAATACATGTTGAAGTGTGTGCATAAGTCCTTTGGTTTAGGTGTGACACTCAATTTGAGTTTTTATTGCTTTAAATGAATTTTCAGCCCGAACTGAGCACGTTTTGTGAGTTTGAATGTATCTTCATAGGAATGAGTTGTGTGGTCAAATTAATGCTCATTTAGGCTTCAGGTGGTCATCCTGAACTAAATACATGTTGAAGTGTGTGCATAAGTCCTTTGGTTTAGGCGTGACACTCAATTTGAGTTTTTATTGCTTTAAATGCATTTTCAGCCCGAGCTGAGGACGTTTTGTGAGTTTGAATGTATCTTCATAGGAATGAGTTGTCTGGTCAAATTAATTCTCATATGGACTTCAGGAGGTCATCCTGAACAAAATACATGTTGAAGTGTGTGCATAAGTCCTTTGGTTTAGGCGTCACACTCAATTTGAGGTTTTATTGCTTTGAATGCATTTTCAGCCCGAGCTGAGCACGTTTTGTGAGTTTGAATGTATCTTCATAGGAATGAGTTGTGTGGTCAAATCAATGCTCATATAGGCTTCGGGAGGTCATCCTGAACAAAATACATGTTGAAGTGTGTGCATAAGTCCTTTGGTTTAGGCGTCACACTCAATTTGAGGTTTTATTGCTTTGAATGCATTTTCAGCCCGAGCTGAGCACGTTTTGTGAGTTTGAATGTATCTTGATACGAATGATTTGTATGGTCAAATTAATGCTCATATAGGCTTCAGGATGACCTCTTGAACAAAATACATGTTGAAGTGTGTGCATAAGTCCTTTGGTTTAGGTGTGACACTCAATTTGAGTTTTTATTGCTTTAAATGCATTTTCAGCCCGAGTTGAGCACGTTTTGTGACTTTGAATGTATCTTCATAGGAATGAGTTGTGTGGTCAAATTATTGCTCATTTAGGCTTCCGGAGGTCATCCTGAACAAAATACACGTTGAAGTGTGTGCATAAGTCCTTTGGTTTAGGCGTGACACTCAATTTGAGTTTTTATTGCTTTAAATGCATTTTCAGCCCGAGCTGAGCACGTTTTGTGAGTTTGAATGTATCTTCATAGGAATGAGTTGTGTAGTCAAATTAATGCTAATTTAGGCTTCAGGAGGTTATCCTGAACAAAATACATGTTGAAGTGTGTGCATAAGTCCTTTGGTTCAGGCGTGACACTCATTTTGAGGTTTTATTGCTTTAAATGCATTTTCAGCCCGAGCTGAGCGTGCTTTCTGACTTTGAATGTATCTTCATAGGAATGAGTTGTGTGGTTAATGCTCATTTAGGCTTCAGGTGGTCATCCTGAACAAAATACATGTTGAAGTGTGTGCATAAATCCTTTTGTTTAGGCGTGACACTCAATTTGAGTTTTTATTGCGAAATGCATTTTCAGGCAGAGATGAGCAAGTTTTCTGAGTTTGAAGTATCTTCATAGGAATGAGTTGTGTGGTCAAATTAATGCTAATTTAGGCTTCAGGAGGTCATCCTGAACAAAATACATGTTGAAGTGTGTGCATAAGTCCTTTGGTTTTGGCGTGACACTCAATTTGAGGTTTTATTGCTTTGAATGCATTTTCAGCCCGAGCTGAGCACGTTTTGTGAGTTTGAATGTATCTTCATAAGAATGAGTTATGTGGTCAAATTAATGCTCATATAGGCTTCAGGATGACCTCTTGAACTAAATACATGTTGAAGTGTGTGCATAAGTCCTTTGGTTTATGCGTGACACTCAATTTGAGTTTTTATTGCTTTAAATGCATTTTCAGCCCGAGCTGAGCACGTTTTGTGAGTTTGAATGTATCTTCATAGGAATGAGTTGTGTGGTCAAATCAATGCTCATATAGGCTTCGGGAGGTCATCCTGAACAAAATACATGTTGAAGTGTGTGCATAAGTCCTTTGGTTTAGGCGTCACACTCAATTTGAGGTTTTATTGCTTTGAATGCATTTTCAGCCCGAGCTGAGCACAGTTTGAATGTATCTTGATACGAATGAGTTGTGTGGTCAAATCAATGCTCATATAGGCTTCAGGATGACCTCTTGAACTAAATACATGTTGAAGTGTGTGCATAAGTACTTTGGTTTAGGCGTCACACTCAATTTGAGGTTTTATTGCTTTGAATGCATTTTCAGCCCGAGCTGAGCACAGTTTGAATGTATCTTGATACAAATGAGTTGTGTGGTCAAATTAATGCTCATATAGGCTTCAGGATGACCTCTTGAACTAAATACATGTTGAAGTGTGTGCATAAGTACTTTGGTTTAGGCGTGACACTCAATTTGAGTTTTTATAACTTTAAATGCATTTTCAGCCCGAGCTGAGCACGTTTTGTGACTTTGAATGTATCTTCATAAGAATGAGTTATGTGGTCAAATTAATGCTCATATAGGCTTCAGGATGACCTCTTGAACTAAATGCATGTTGAAGTGTGTGCATAAGTCCTTTGGTTTAGGCGTGACACTCAATTTGAGTTTTTATTGCTTTAAATGCATTTTCAGCCCGAGCTGAGCACGTTTTGTGAGTTTGAATGTATCTTGATACGAATGAGTTGTGTGGTCAAATTAATGCTCATATAGGCTTCAGGATGACCTCTTGAACTAAATACATGTTGAAGTGTGTGCTAAGTACTTTGGTTTAGGCGTGACACTCATTTTGAGTTTTTATAACTTTAAATGCATTTTCAGCCCGAGCTGAGCACGTTTTGTGAGTTTGAATGTATCTTCATAAGAATGAGTTATGTGGTCAAATTAATGCTCATATAGGCTTCAGGATGACCTCTTGAACTAAATACATGTTGAAGTGTGTGCATAAGTCCTTTGGTTTAGGCGTAAAACTCAATTTGAGTTTTTATTGCTTTAAATGCATTTTCAGCCCGAGCTGAGCACGTTTTGTGAGTTTGAATGTATCTTCATAGGAATGAGTTGTGTAGTCAAATTAATGCTCATATGGGCTTCAGGAAGTCATCCTGAACAAAATACATGTTGAAGTGTGTGCATAAGTCCTTTGGTTTAGGTGTGACACTCAATTTGAGTTTTTATTTCTTTAAATGCATTTTCAGCCCGAGCTGAGCACGTTTTGTGAGTTTGAATGTATCTTCATAGGAATGAGTTGTGTGGTCAAATTAATGCTTATTTAGGCTTCAGGAGGTCATCCTGAACAAAATACATGTTGAAGTGTGTGCATGAGTCCTTTTGTTTAGGCGTGACACTCAATTTGAGTTTTTATTGCTTTAAATGCATTTTCAGCCCGAGCTGAGCACGTTTTGTGAGTTTGAATGTATCTTCATAGAATGAGTTGTGTGGTCAAATTAATGCTCATATAGGCTTCGGGAGGTCATCCTGAACAAAATACATGTTGAAGTGTGTGCATAAGTCCTTTGGTTTAGGCGTCACACTCAATTTGAGGTTTTATTGCTTTGAATGCATTTTCAGCCCGAGCTGAGCACAGTTTGAATGTATCTTGATACGAATGAGTTGTGTGGTCAAATTAATGCTCATATAGGCTTCAGGATGACCTCTTGAACTAAATACATGTTGAAGTGTGTGCATAAGTACTTTGGTTTAGGCGTGACACTCAATTTGAGGTTTTATAACTTTAAATGCATTTTCAGCCCGAGCTGAGCACGTTTTGTGACTTTGAATGTATCTTCATAAGAATGAGTTATGTGGTCAAATTAATGCTCATATAGGCTTCAGGATGACCTCTTGAACAAAATACATGTTGAAGTGTGTGCATAAGTCCTTTTGTTTAGGTGTGACACTCAATTTGAGTTTTTATTGCTTTAAATGCATTTTCAGCCCGAGTTGAGCACGTTTTGTGACTTTGAATGTATCTTCATAGGAATGAGTTGTGTGGTCAAATTATTGCTCATTTAGGCTTCCGGAGGTCATCCTGAACAAAATACACGTTGAAGTGTGTGCATAAGTCCTTTGGTTTAGGCGTGACACTCAATTTGAGTTTTTATTGCTTTAAATGCATTTTCAGCCCGAGCTGAGCACGTTTTGTGAGTTTGAATGTATCTTCATAGGAATGAGTTGTGTAGTCAAATTAATGCTAATTTAGGCTTCAGGAGGTTTTCCTGAACAAAATACATGTTGAAGTGTGTGCATAAGTCCTTTGGTTCAGGCGTGACACTCATTTTGAGGTTTTATTGCTTTAAATGCATTTTCAGCCCGAGCTGAGCGTGCTTTCTGACTTTGAATGTATCTTCATAGGAATGAGTTGTGTGGTTAATGCTCATTTAGGCTTCAGGTGGTCATCCTGAACAAAATACATGTTGAAGTGTGTGCATAAATCCTTTTGTTTAGGCGTGACACTCAATTTGAGTTTTTATTGCAAAATGCATTTTCAGGCAGAGATGAGCAAGTTTTCTGAGTTTGAAGTATCTTCATAGGAATGAGTTGTGTGGTCAAATTAATGCTAATTTAGGCTTCAGGAGGTCATCCTGAACAAAATACATGTTGAAGTGTGTGCATAAGTCCTTTGGTTTTGGCGTGACACTCAATTTGAGGTTTTATTGCTTTGAATGCATTTTCAGCCCGAGCTGAGCACGTTTTGTGAGTTTGAATGTATCTTCATAAGAATGAGTTATGTGGTCAAATTAATGCTCATATAGGCTTCAGGATGACCTCTTGAACTAAATACATGTTGAAGTGTGTGCATAAGTCCTTTGGTTTATGCGTGACACTCAATTTGAGTTTTTATTGCTTTAAATGCATTTTCAGCCCGAGCTGAGCACGTTTTGTGAGTTTGAATGTATCTTCATAGGAATGAGTTGTGTGGTCAAATCAATGCTCATATAGGCTTCGGGAGGTCATCCTGAACAAAATACATGTTGAAGTGTGTGCATAAGTCCTTTGGTTTAGGCGTCACACTCAATTTGAGGTTTTATTGCTTTGAATGCATTTTCAGCCCGAGCTGAGCACAGTTTGAATGTATCTTGATACGAATGAGTTGTGTGGTCAAATCAATGCTCATATAGGCTTCAGGATGACCTCTTGAACTAAATACATGTTGAAGTGTGTGCATAAGTACTTTGGTTTAGGCGTCACACTCAATTTGAGGTTTTATTGCTTTGAATGCATTTTCAGCCCGAGCTGAGCACAGTTTGAATGTATCTTGATACAAATGAGTTGTGTGGTCAAATTAATGCTCATATAGGCTTCAGGATGACCTCTTGAACTAAATACATGTTGAAGTGTGTGCATAAGTACTTTGGTTTAGGCGTGACACTCAATTTGAGTTTTTATAACTTTAAATGCATTTTCAGCCCGAGCTGAGCACGTTTTGTGACTTTGAATGTATCTTCATAAGAATGAGTTATGTGGTCAAATTAATGCTCATATAGGCTTCAGGATGACCTCTTGAACTAAATGCATGTTGAAGTGTGTGCATAAGTCCTTTGGTTTAGGCGTGACACTCAATTTGAGTTTTTATTGCTTTAAATGCATTTTCAGCCCGAGCTGAGCACGTTTTGTGAGTTTGAATGTATCTTGATACGAATGAGTTGTGTGGTCAAATTAATGCTCATATAGGCTTCAGGATGACCTCTTGAACTAAATACATGTTGAAGTGTGTGCTAAGTACTTTGGTTTAGGCGTGACACTCAATTTGAGTTTTTATAACTTTAAATGCATTTTCAGCCCGAGCTGAGCACGTTTTGTGAGTTTGAATGTATCTTCATAAGAATGAGTTATGTGGTCAAATTAATGCTCATATAGGCTTCAGGATGACCTCTTGAACTAAATACATGTTGAAGTGTGTGCATAAGTCCTTTGGTTTAGGCGTAAAACTCAATTTGAGTTTTTATTGCTTTAAATGCATTTTCAGCCCGAGCTGAGCACGTTTTGTGAGTTTGAATGTATCTTCATAGGAATGAGTTGTGTGGTCAAATTAATGCTCATATAGGCTTCAGGATGACCTCCTGAAGTAAATACATGTTGAAGTGTGTGCATAAGTCCTTTGGTTTAGGCGTGACACTCAATTTGAGTTTTTATAACTTTAAATGCATTTTCAGCCCGAGCTGAGCACGTTTTGTGAGTTTGAATGTATCTTCATAGGAATGAGTTGTGTAGTCAAATTAATGCTCATATGGGCTTCAGGAAGTCATCCTGAACAAAATACATGTTGAAGTGTGTGCATAAGTCCTTTGGTTTAGGTGTGACACTCAATTTGAGTTTTTATTTCTTTAAATGCATTTTCAGCCCGAGCTGAGCACGTTTTGTGAGTTTGAATGTATCTTCATAGGAATGAGTTGTGTGGTCAAATTAATGCTTATTTAGGCTTCAGGAGGTCATCCTGAACAAAATACATGTTGAAGTGTGTGCATGAGTCCTTTTGTTTAGGCGTGACACTCAATTTGAGTTTTTATTGCTTTAAATGCATTTTCAGCCCGAGCTGAGCACGTTTTGTGAGTTTGAATGTATCTTCATAGAATGAGTTGTGTGGTCAAATTAATGCTCATATAGGCTTCGGGAGGTCATCCTGAACAAAATACATGTTGAAGTGTGTGCATAAGTCCTTTGGTTTAGGCGTCACACTCAATTTGAGGTTTTATTGCTTTGAATGCATTTTCAGCCCGAGCTGAGCACAGTTTGAATGTATCTTGATACGAATGAGTTGTGTGGTCAAATTAATGCTCATATAGGCTTCAGGATGACCTCTTGAACTAAATACATGTTGAAGTGTGTGCATAAGTACTTTGGTTTAGGCGTCACACTCAATTTGAGGTTTTATTGCTTTGAATGCATTTTCAGCCCGAGCTGAGCACAGTTTGAATGTATCTTGATACAAATGAGTTGTGTGGTCAAATTAATGCTCATATAGGCTTCAGGGTGACCTCTTGAACTAAATACATGTTGAAGTGTGTGCATAAGTACTTTGGTTTAGGCGTGACACTCAATTTGAGTTTTTATAACTTTAAATGCATTTTCAGCCCGAGCTGAGCACGTTTTGTGACTTTGAATGTATCTTCATAAGAATGAGTTATGTGGTCAAATTAATGCTCATATAGGCTTCAGGATGACCTCTTGAACTAAATACATGTTGAAGTGTGTGCATAAGCCCTTTGGTTTAGGCGTGACACTCAATTTGAGTTTTTATTGCTTTAAATGCATTTTCAGCCCGAGCTGAGCACGTTTTGTGAGTTTGAATGTATCTTCATAGGAATGAGTTGTGTGGTCAAATCAATGCTCATATAGGCTTCGGGAGGTCATCCTGAACAAAATACATGTTGAAGTGTGTGCATAAGTCCTTTGGTTTAGGCGTCACACTCAATTTGAGGTTTTATTGCTTTGAATGCATTTTCAGCCCGAGCTGAGCACGTTTTGTGAGTTTGAATGTATCTTGATACGAATGAGTTGTGTGGTCAAATTATTGCTCATATAGGCTTCAGGATGACCTCCTGAACTAAATACATGTTGAAGTGTGTGCATAAGTCCTTTGGTTTAGGCGTGACACTCAATTTGAGTTTTTATTACTTTAAATGCATTTTCAGCCCGAGATGAGCGCGTTTTGTGAGTTTGAATGTATCTTCATAGGAATGAGTTGTGTGGTCAAATTAATGCTCATATAGGCTTCAGGATGACGTCCTGAACAAAATACATGTTGAAGTGTGTGCATAAGTCCTTTGGTTTAGGCGTGACACTCAATTTGAGTTTTTATTGCTTTAAATGCATTTTCAGCCCGAGCTGAGCACGTTTTGTGAGTTTGAATGTATCTTCATAGGAATGAGTTGTGTGGTCAAATTAATGCTCATATAGGCTTCAGGATGACCCCCTGAACTAAATACATGTTGAAGTGTGTGCATAAGTCCTTTGGTTTAGGCGTGATACTCAATTTGAGTTTTTAATTGCTTTAAATGCATTTTCAGCCCGAGCTGAGCACGTTTTGTGAGTTTGAATGTATCTTGATAGGAATGAGTTGTGTGGTCAAATTAATGCTCATATAGGCTTCAGGATGACCTCCTGAACAAAATACATGTTTGTGCATAAGTCCTTTGGTTTAGGCGTGACACTCAATTTGAGTTTTTATTGCTTTAAATGCATTTTCAGCCCGAGCTGAGCACGTTTTGTGAGTTTGAATGTGTCTTCATAGGAATGAGTTGTGTGGTCAAATTAATGCTCATATAGGCTTCAGGATGACCCCCTGAACTAAATACATGTTGAAGTGTGTGCATAAGTCCTTTGGTTTAGGCGTGACACTCAAATTGAGTTTTTATTGCTTTAAATGCATTTTCAGCCCGAGCTGAGCACGTTTTGTGAGTTTGAATGTATCTTGATAGGAATGAGTTGTGTGGTCAAATTAATGCTCATATAGGCTTCAGGATGACCTCCTGAACAAAATACATGTTGAAGTATGTGCTTAAGTCCTTTGGTTTAGGCGTGACACTCAAATTGAGTGTTTATTGCTTTAAATGCATTTTCAGCCCCAGCTGAGCACGTTTTGTGAGTTTGAATGTATCTTCATAGGAATGAGTTGTGTGGTCAAATTAATGCTCATTTAGGATTCAGGTGGTCATCCTGAACAAAATGCAGGTTGAAGTGTGTGCATAAGTCCTTTGGTTTAGGTGTGACACTCAATTTGAGTTTTTATTGCGAAATGCATTTTCAGGCAGAGCTGAGCAAGTTTTCTGAGTTTGAAGTATCTTCATAGGAATGAGTTGTGTGGTCAAATTAATGCTAATTTAGGCTTCGGGAGGTCATCCTGAACAAAATACATGTTGAAGTGTGTGCATAAGTCCTTTGGTTTTGGCGTGACACTCAATTTAAGGTTTTATTGCTTTAAATCATTTTCAGCCCGAGCTGAGCGCGCTTTCTGACTTTGAATGTATCTTCATAGGAATGAGTTGTGTGGTCAAATTAATGCTCATTTAGGCTTCAGGTGGTCATCCTGAACAAAATACATGTTAAAGTGTGTGCATAAGTCCTTTGGTTTAGGCGTGACACTCAATTTGAGTTTTTATTGCTTTAAATGCATTTTCAGCCCGAGCTGAGCACGTTTTGTAAGTTTGAATGTATCTTCATAGGAATGAGTTATGTGGTCAAATTAATGCTCATATAGGCTTCAGAATGACCTCCTGAACTAAATACATGTTGAAGTGTGTGCATAAGTCCTTTGGTTTAGGCGTGACACTCAATTTGAGTTTTTATTGCTTTAAATGCATTTTCAGCCCGAGCTGAGCGCGCTTTTCTGACTTTGAATGTATCTTCATAGGAATTAATTGTGTAGTCAAATTATTGCTCATTTAGGCTTCCGGAGGTCATCCTGAACAAAATACACGAAGTGTGTGCATGAGTCCTTTTGTTTAGGCGTGACACTCAATTTGAGTTTTTATTGCTTTAAATGCATTTTCAGCCCGAGCTGAGCACGTTTTGTGAGTTTGAATGTATCTTCATAGAATGAGTTGTGTGGTCAAATTAATGCTCATATAGGCTTCGGGAGGTCATCCTGAACAAAATACATGTTGAAGTGTGTGCATAAGTCCTTTGGTTTAGGCGTCACACTCAATTTGAGGTTTTATTGCTTTGAATGCATTTTCAGCCCGAGCTGAGCACAGTTTGAATGTATCTTGATACGAATGAGTTGTGTGGTCAAATTAATGCTCATATAGGCTTCAGGATGACCTCTTGAACTAAATACATGTTGAAGTGTGTGCATAAGTACTTTGGTTTAGGCGTCACACTCAATTTGAGGTTTTATTGCTTTGAATGCATTTTCAGCCCGAGCTGAGCACAGTTTGAATGTATCTTGATACAAATGAGTTGTGTGGTCAAATTAATGCTCATATAGGCTTCAGGATGACCTCTTGAACTAAATACATGTTGAAGTGTGTGCATAAGCCCTTTGGTTTAGGCGTGACACTCAATTTGAGTTTTTATTGCTTTAAATGCATTTTCAGCCCGAGCTGAGCACGTTTTGTGAGTTTGAATGTATCTTCATAGGAATGAGTTGTGTGGTCAAATCAATGCTCATATAGGCTTCGGGAGGTCATCCTGAACAAAATACATGTTGAAGTGTGTGCATAAGTCCTTTGGTTTAGGCGTCACACTCAATTTGAGGTTTTATTGCTTTGAATGCATTTTCAGCCCGAGCTGAGCACGTTTTGTGAGTTTGAATGTATCTTGATACGAATGAGTTGTGTGGTCAAATTATTGCTCATATAGGCTTCAGGATGACCTCCTGAACTAAATACATGTTGAAGTGTGTGCATAAGTCCTTTGGTTTAGGCGTGACACTCAATTTGAGTTTTTATTACTTTAAATGCATTTTCAGCCCGAGATGAGCGCGTTTTGTGAGTTTGAATGTATCTTCATAGGAATGAGTTGTGTGGTCAAATTAATGCTCATATAGGCTTCAGGATGACGTCCTGAACAAAATACATGTTGAAGTGTGTGCATAAGTCCTTTGGTTTAGGCGTGACACTCAATTTGAGTTTTTATTGCTTTAAATGCATTTTCAGCCCGAGCTGAGCACGTTTTGTGAGTTTGAATGTATCTTCATAGGAATGAGTTGTGTGGTCAAATTAATGCTCATATAGGCTTCAGGATGACGTCCTGAACAAAATACATGTTGAAGTGTGTGCATAAGTCCTTTGGTTTAGGCGTGACACTCAATTTGAGTTTTTATTGCTTTAAATGCATTTTCAGCCCGAGCTGAGCACGTTTTGTGAGTTTGAATGTATCTTCATAGGAATGAGTTGTGTGGTCAAATTAATGCTCATATAGGCTTCAGGATGACCCCCTGAACTAAATACATGTTGAAGTGTGTGCATAAGTCCTTTGGTTTAGGCGTGATACTCAATTTGAGTTTTTATTGCTTTAAATGCATTTTCAGCCCGAGCTGAGCACGTTTTGTGAGTTTGAATGTATCTTGATAGGAATGAGTTGTGTGGTCAAATTAATGCTCATATAGGCTTCAGGATGACCTCCTGAACAAAATACATGTTTGTGCATAAGTCCTTTGGTTTAGGCGTGACACTCAATTTGAGTTTTTATTGCTTTAAATGCATTTTCAGCCCGAGCTGAGCACGTTTTGTGAGTTTGAATGTATCTTCATAGGAATGAGTTGTGTGGTCAAATTAATGCTCATATAGGCTTCAGGATGACCCCCTGAACTAAATACATGTTGAAGTGTGTGCATAAGTCCTTTGGTTTAGGCGTGACACTCAAATTGAGTTTTTATTGCTTTAAATGCATTTTCAGCCCGAGCTGAGCACGTTTTGTGAGTTTGAATGTATCTTGATAGGAATGAGTTGTGTGGTCAAATTAATGCTCATATAGGCTTCAGGATGACCTCCTGAACAAAATACATGTTGAAGTATGTGCATAAGTCCTTTGGTTTAGGCGTGACACTCAAATTGAGTTTTTATTGCTTTAAATGCATTTTCAGCCCCAG
Organism: Hippocampus guttulatus; assembly: GCF_054856545.1. Taxonomy (NCBI): domain Eukaryota; kingdom Metazoa; phylum Chordata; class Actinopteri; order Syngnathiformes; family Syngnathidae; genus Hippocampus; species Hippocampus guttulatus. The sequence continues at coordinate 24,715,138 of NC_141265.1, forward strand.
CTGAGCACGTTTTGTGAGTTTGAATGTATCTTCATAGGAATGAGTTGTGTGGTCAAATTAATGCTCATTTAGGATTCAGGTGGTCATCCTGAACAAAATGCAGGTTGAAGTGTGTGCATAAGTCCTTTGGTTTAGGTGTGACACTCAATTTGAGTTTTTATTGCGAAATGCATTTTCAGGCAGAGCTGAGCAAGTTTTCTGAGTTTGAAGTATCTTCATAGGAATGAGTTGTGTGGTCAAATTAATGCTAATTTAGGCTTCGGGAGGTCATCCTGAACAAAATACATGTTGAAGTGTGTGCATAAGTCCTTTGGTTTTGGCGTGACACTCAATTTAAGGTTTTATTGCTTTAAATCATTTTCAGCCCGAGCTGAGCGCGCTTTCTGACTTTGAATGTATCTTCATAGGAATGAGTTGTGTGGTCAAATTAATGCTCATTTAGGCTTCAGGTGGTCATCCTGAACAAAATACATGTTAAAGTGTGTGCATAAGTCCTTTGGTTTAGGCGTGACACTCAATTTGAGTTTTTATTGCTTTAAATGCATTTTCAGCCCGAGCTGAGCACGTTTTGTAAGTTTGAATGTATCTTCATAGGAATGAGTTATGTGGTCAAATTAATGCTCATATAGGCTTCAGAATGACCTCCTGAACTAAATACATGTTGAAGTGTGTGCATAAGTCCTTTGGTTTAGGCGTGACACTCAATTTGAGTTTTTATTGCTTTAAATGCATTTTCAGCCCGAGCTGAGCGCGCTTTTCTGACTTTGAATGTATCTTCATAGGAATGAATTGTGTAGTCAAATTATTGCTCATTTAGGCTTCCGGAGGTCATCCTGAACAAAATACACGAAGTGTGTGCATAAGTCCTTTGGTTTAGGCGTGACACTCAATTTGAGTTTTTATTGCTTTAAATGCATTTTCAGCCCGAGCTGAGCACGTTTTGTGAGTTTGAATGTATCTTCATAGGAATGAGTTGTGTGGTCAAATCAATGCTCATATAGGCTTCGGGAGGTCATCCTGAACAAAATACATGTTGAAGTGTGTGCATAAGTCCTTTGGTTTAGGCGTCACACTCAATTTGAGGTTTTATTGCTTTGAATGCATTTTCAGCCCGAGCTGAGCACGTTTTGTGAGTTTGAATGTATCTTGATACGAATGAGTTGTGTGGTCAAATTATTGCTCATATAGGCTTCAGGATGACCTCCTGAACTAAATACATGTTGAAGTGTGTGCATAAGTCCTTTGGTTTAGGCGTGACACTCAATTTGAGTTTTTATTACTTTAAATGCATTTTCAGCCCGAGATGAGCGCGTTTTGTGAGTTTGAATGTATCTTCATAGGAATGAGTTGTGTGGTCAAATTAATGCTCATATAGGCTTCAGGATGACGTCCTGAACAAAATACATGTTGAAGTGTGTGCATAAGTCCTTTGGTTTAGGCGTGACACTCAATTTGAGTTTTTATTGCTTTAAATGCATTTTCAGCCCGAGCTGAGCACGTTTTGTGAGTTTGAATGTATCTTCATAGGAATGAGTTGTGTGGTCAAATTAATGCTCATATAGGCTTCAGGATGACCCCCTGAACTAAATACATGTTGAAGTGTGTGCATAAGTCCTTTGGTTTAGGCGTGATACTCAATTTGAGTTTTTATTGCTTTAAATGCATTTTCAGCCCGAGCTGAGCACGTTTTGTGAATTTGAATGTATCTTGATAGGAATGAGTTGTGTGGTCAAATTAATGCTCATATAGGCTTCAGGATGACCTCCTGAACAAAATACATGTTTGTGCATAAGTCCTTTGGTTTAGGCGTGACACTCAATTTGAGTTTTTATTGCTTTAAATGCATTTTCAGCCCGAGCTGAGCACGTTTTGTGAGTTTGAATGTATCTTCATAGGAATGAGTTGTGTGGTCAAATTAATGCTCATATAGGCTTCAGGATGACCCCCTGAACTAAATACATGTTGAAGTGTGTGCATAAGTCCTTTGGTTTAGGCGTGACACTCAAATTGAGTTTTTATTGCTTTAAATGCATTTTCAGCCCGAGCTGAGCACGTTTTGTGAGTTTGAATGTATCTTGATAGGAATGAGTTGTGTGGTCAAATTAATGCTCATATAGGCTTCAGGATGACCTCCTGAACAAAATACATGTTGAAGTATGTGCATAAGTCCTTTGGTTTAGGCGTGACACTCAAATTGAGTTTTTATTGCTTTAAATGCATTTTCAGCCCCAGCTGAGCACGTTTTGTGAGTTTGAATGTATCTTCATAGGAATGAGTTGTGTGGTCAAATTAATGCTCATTTAGGATTCAGGTGGTCATCCTGAACAAAATGCAGGTTGAAGTGTGTGCATAAGTCCTTTGGTTTAGGTGTGACACTCAATTTGAGTTTTTATTGCGAAATGCATTTTCAGGCAGAGCTGAGCAAGTTTTCTGAGTTTGAAGTATCTTCATAGGAATGAGTTGTGTGGTCAAATTAATGCTAATTTAGGCTTCGGGAGGTCATCCTGAACAAAATACATGTTGAAGTGTGTGCATAAGTCCTTTGGTTTTGGCGTGACACTCAATTTAAGGTTTTATTGCTTTAAATCGTTTTCAGCCCGAGCTGAGCGCGCTTTCTGACTTTGAATGTATCTTCATAGGAATGAGTTGTGTGGTCAAATTAATGCTCATTTAGGCTTCAGGTGGTCATCCTGAACAAAATACATGTTAAAGTGTGTGCATAAGTCCTTTGGTTTAGGCGTGACACTCAATTTGAGTTTTTATTGCTTTAAATGCATTTTCAGCCCGAGCTGAGCACGTTTTGTAAGTTTGAATGTATCTTCATAGGAATGAGTTATGTGGTCAAATTAATGCTCATATAGGCTTCAGAATGACCTCCTGAACTAAATACATGTTGAAGTGTGTGCATAAGTCCTTTGGTTTAGGCGTGACACTCAATTTGAGTTTTTATTGCTTTAAATGCATTTTCAGCCCGAGCTGAGCGCGCTTTTCTGACTTTGAATGTATCTTCATAGGAATGAATTGTGTAGTCAAATTATTGCTCATTTAGGCTTCCGGAGGTCATCCTGAACAAAATACACGAAGTGTGTGCATAAGTCCTTTGGTTTAGGCGTGACACTCAATTTGAGTTTTTATTGCTTTAAATGCATTTTCAGCCCGAGCTGAGCACGTTTTGTGAGTTTGAATGTATCTTCATAGGAATGAGTTGTGTGGTCAAATCAATGCTCATATAGGCTTCGGGAGGTCATCCTGAACAAAATACATGTTGAAGTGTGTGCATAAGTCCTTTGGTTTAGGCGTCACACTCAATTTGAGGTTTTATTGCTTTGAATGCATTTTCAGCCCGAGCTGAGCACAGTTTGAATGTATCTTGATACGAATGAGTTGTGTGGTCAAATCAATGCTCATATAGGCTTCAGGATGACCTCTTGAACTAAATACATGTTGAAGTGTGTGCATAAGTACTTTGGTTTAGGCGTCACACTCAATTTGAGGTTTTATTGCTTTGAATGCATTTTCAGCCCGAGCTGAGCACAGTTTGAATGTATCTTGATACAAATGAGTTGTGTGGTCAAATTAATGCTCATATAGGCTTCAGGATGACCTCTTGAACTAAATACATGTTGAAGTGTGTGCATAAGTACTTTGGTTTAGGCGTGACACTCAATTTGAGTTTTTATAACTTTAAATGCATTTTCAGCCCGAGCTGAGCACGTTTTGTGACTTTGAATGTATCTTCATAAGAATGAGTTATGTGGTCAAATTAATGCTCATATAGGCTTCAGGATGACCTCTTGAACTAAATACATGTTGAAGTGTGTGCATAAGTCCTTTGGTTTAGGCGTGACACTCAATTTGAGTTTTTATTGCTTTAAATGCATTTTCAGCCCGAGCTGAGCACGTTTTGTGAGTTTGAATGTATCTTGATACGAATGAGTTGTGTGGTCAAATTAATGCTCATATAGGCTTCAGGATGACCTCTTGAACTAAATACATGTTGAAGTGTGTGCTAAGTACTTTGGTTTAGGCGTGACACTCAATTTGAGTTTTTATAACTTTAAATGCATTTTCAGCCCGAGCTGAGCACGTTTTGTGAGTTTGAATGTATCTTCATAAGAATGAGTTATGTGGTCAAATTAATGCTCATATAGGCTTCAGGATGACCTCTTGAACTAAATACATGTTGAAGTGTGTGCATAAGTCCTTTGGTTTAGGCGTAAAACTCAATTTGAGTTTTTATTGCTTTAAATGCATTTTCAGCCCGAGCTGAGCACGTTTTGTGAGTTTGAATGTATCTTCATAGGAATGAGTTGTGTGGTCAAATCAATGCTCATATAGGCTTCGGGAGGTCATCCTGAACAAAATACATGTTGAAGTGTGTGCATAAGTCCTTTGGTTTAGGCGTGACACTCAATTTGAGTTTTTATTGCTTTAAATGCATTTTCAGCCCGAGCTGAGCACGTTTTGTGAGTTTGAATGTATCTTGATAGGAATGAGTTGTGTGGTCAAATTAATGCTCATATAGGCTTCAAGATGACCTCCTGAACTAAATACATGTTGAAGTGTGTGCATAAGTCCTTTGGTTTAGGCGTGACACTCAATTTGAGTTTTTATTGCTTTAAATGCATTTTCAGCCCGAGCTGAGCACGTTTTGTAAGTTTGAATGTATCTTCATAGGAATGAGTTGTGTGGTCAAATTAATGCTCATTTAGGATTCAGGTGGTCATCCTGAACAAAATGCAGGTTGAAGTGTGTGCATAAGTCCTTTGGTTTAGGTGTGACACTCAATTTGAGTTTTTATTGCGAAATGCATTTTCAGGCAGAGCTGAGCAAGTTTTCTGAGTTTGAAGTATCTTCATAGGAATGAGTTGTGTGGTCAAATTAATGCTAATTTAGGCTTCGGGAGGTCATCCTGAACAAAATACATGTTGAAGTGTGTGCATAAGTCCTTTGGTTTTGGCGTGACACTCAATTTAAGGTTTTATTGCTTTAAATCATTTTCAGCCCGAGCTGAGCGCGCTTTCTGACTTTGAATGTATCTTCATAGGAATGAGTTGTGTGGTCAAATTAATGCTCATTTAGGCTTCAGGTGGTCATCCTGAACAAAATACATGTTAAAGTGTGTGCATAAGTCCTTTGGTTTAGGCGTGACACTCAATTTGAGTTTTTATTGCTTTAAATGCATTTTCAGCCCGAGCTGAGCGCGCTTTTCTGACTTTGAATGTATCTTCATAGGAATGAATTGTGTAGTCAAATTATTGCTCATTTAGGCTTCCGGAGGTCATCCTGAACAAAATACACGAAGTGTGTGCATAAGTCCTTTGGTTTAGGCGTGACACTCAATTTGAGTTTTTATTGCTTTAAATGCATTTTCAGCCCGAGCTGAGCACGTTTTGTGAGTTTGAATGTATCTTCATAGGAATGAGTTGTGTGGTCAAATCAATGCTCATATAGGCTTCGGGAGGTCATCCTGAACAAAATACATGTTGAAGTGTGTGCATAAGTCCTTTGGTTTAGGTGTGACACTCAATTTGAGTTTTTATTGCTTTAAATGCATTTTCAGCCCCAGCTGAGCACGTTTTCTGACTTTGAATGTATCTTCATAGGAATGAGTTGTGTGGTCAAATTAATGCTCATTTAGGCTTCAGGTGGTCATCCTGAACAAAATACATGTTAAAGTGTGTGCATAAGTCCTTTGGTTTAGGCGTGACACTCAATTTGAGTTTTTATTGCTTTAAATGCATTTTCAGCCCGAGCTGAGCACGTTTTGTAAGTTTGAATGTATCTTCATAGGAATGAGTTATGTGGTCAAATTAATGCTCATATAGGCTTCAGAATGACCTCCTGAACTAAATACATGTTGAAGTGTGTGCATAAGTCCTTTGGTTTAGGCGTGACACTCAATTTGAATTTTTATTGCTTTAAATGCATTTTCAGCCCGAGCTGAGCGCGCTTTCTGACTTTGAATGTATCTTCATAGGAATGGATTGTGTAGTCAAATTATTGCTCATTTAGGCTTCCGGAGGTCATCCTGAACAAAATACACGTTGAAGTGTGTGCATAAGTCCTTTGGTTTAGGCGTGACACTCAATTTGAGTTTTTATTGCTTTAAATGCATTTTCAGCCCGAGCTGAGCACGTTTTGTGAGTTTGAATGTATCTTCATAGGAATGAGTTGTGTGGTCAAATCAATGCTCATATAGGCTTCGGGAGGTCATCCTGAACAAAATACATGTTGAAGTGTGTGCATAAGTCCTTTGGTTTAGGCGTCACACTCAATTTGAGGTTTTATTGCTTTGAATGCATTTTCAGCCCGAGCTGAGCACGTTTTGTGAGTTTGAATGTATCTTCATAAGAATGAGTTATGTGGTCAAATTAATGCTCATTTAGGCTTCAGGTGGTCATCCTGAAAAAAATACATGTTGAAGTGTGTGCATAAGTCCTTTGGTTCAGGCGTGACACTCAATTTGAGTTTTTATTGCTTTAAATGCATTTTCAGCCCGAGCTGAGCACGTTTTGTGAGTTTGAATGTATCTTCATAGGAATGAGTTGTGTAGTCAAATTAATGCTCATATGGGCTTCAGGAGGTCATCCTGAACAAAATACATGTTGAAGTGTGTGCATAAGTCCTTTGGTTTAGGTGTGACACTCAATTTGAGTTTTTATTGCTTTAAATGCATTTTCAGCCCGAGCTGAGCACGTTTTGTGAGTTTGAATGTATCTTCATAGGAATGAGTTGTGTGTTCAAATTAATGCTCATTTAGGCTTCAGGTGGTCATCCTGAACGAAATACATGTTGAAGTGTGTGCATAAGTCCTTTGGTTTAGGCGTGACACTCAATTTGAGTTTTTATTGCTTTAAATGCATTTTCAGCCCGAGCTGAGCACGTTTTGTAAGTTTGAATGTATCTTCATAGGAATGAGTTATGTGGTCAAATTAATGCTCATATAGGCTTCAGGAGGTAATCCTGAACTAAATACATGTTGAAGTGTGTGATAAGTCCTTTTTTAGGCGTGACACTCAATTTGAGTTTTTATTGCTTTAAATGCATTTTCAGCCCGAGCACGTTTTGTGAGTTTGAATGTATCTTCATAGGAATGAGTTGTGTAGTCAAATTAATGCTCATATGGGCTTCAGGAAGTCATCCTGAACAAAATACATGTTGAAGTGTGTGCATAAGTCCTTTGGTTTAGGTGTGACACTCAATTTGAGTTTTTATTTCTTTAAATGCATTTTCAGCCCGAGCTGAGCACGTTTTGTGAGTTTGAATGTATCTTCATAGGAATGAGTTGTGTGGTCAAATTAATGCTTATTTAGGCTTCAGGAGGTCATCCTGAACAAAATACATGTTGAAGTGTGTGCATGAGTCCTTTTGTTTAGGCGTGACACTCAATTTGAGTTTTTATTGCTTTAAATGCATTTTCAGCCCGAGCTGAGCACGTTTTGTGAGTTTGAATGTATCTTCATAGAATGAGTTGTGTGGTCAAATTAATGCTCATATAGGCTTCGGGAGGTCATCCTGAACAAAATACATGTTGAAGTGTGTGCATAAGTCCTTTGGTTTAGGCGTCACACTCAATTTGAGGTTTTATTGCTTTGAATGCATTTTCAGCCCGAGCTGAGCACAGTTTGAATGTATCTTGATACGAATGAGTTGTGTGGTCAAATTAATGCTCATATAGGCTTCAGGATGACCTCTTGAACTAAATACATGTTGAAGTGTGTGCATAAGTACTTTGGTTTAGGCGTCACACTCAATTTGAGGTTTTATTGCTTTGAATGCATTTTCAGCCCGAGCTGAGCACAGTTTGAATGTATCTTGATACAAATGAGTTGTGTGGTCAAATTAATGCTCATATAGGCTTCAGGATGACCTCTTGAACTAAATACATGTTGAAGTGTGTGCATAAGTACTTTGGTTTAGGCGTGACACTCAATTTGAGTTTTTATAACTTTAAATGCATTTTCAGCCCGAGCTGAGCACGTTTTGTGACTTTGAATGTATCTTCATAAGAATGAGTTATGTGGTCAAATTAATGCTCATATAGGCTTCAGGATGACCTCTTGAACTAAATACATGTTGAAGTGTGTGCATAAGCCCTTTGGTTTAGGCGTGACACTCAATTTGAGTTTTTATTGCTTTAAATGCATTTTCAGCCCGAGCTGAGCACGTTTTGTGAGTTTGAATGTATCTTCATAGGAATGAGTTGTGTGGTCAAATCAATGCTCATATAGGCTTCGGGAGGTCATCCTGAACAAAATACATGTTGAAGTGTGTGCATAAGTCCTTTGGTTTAGGCGTCACACTCAATTTGAGGTTTTATTGCTTTGAATGCATTTTCAGCCCGAGCTGAGCACGTTTTGTGAGTTTGAATGTATCTTGATACGAATGAGTTGTGTGGTCAAATTATTGCTCATATAGGCTTCAGGATGACCTCCTGAACTAAATACATGTTGAAGTGTGTGCATAAGTCCTTTGGTTTAGGCGTGACACTCAATTTGAGTTTTTATTACTTTAAATGCATTTTCAGCCCGAGATGAGCGCGTTTTGTGAGTTTGAATGTATCTTCATAGGAATGAGTTGTGTGGTCAAATTAATGCTCATATAGGCTTCAGGATGACGTCCTGAACAAAATACATGTTGAAGTGTGTGCATAAGTCCTTTGGTTTAGGCGTGACACTCAATTTGAGTTTTTATTGCTTTAAATGCATTTTCAGCCCGAGCTGAGCACGTTTTGTGAGTTTGAATGTATCTTCATAGGAATGAGTTGTGTGGTCAAATTAATGCTCATATAGGCTTCAGGATGACCCCCTGAACTAAATACATGTTGAAGTGTGTGCATAAGTCCTTTGGTTTAGGCGTGATACTCAATTTGAGTTTTTATTGCTTTAAATGCATTTTCAGCCCGAGCTGAGCACGTTTTGTGAGTTTGAATGTATCTTGATAGGAATGAGTTGTGTGGTCAAATTAATGCTCATATAGGCTTCAGGATGACCTCCTGAACAAAATACATGTTTGTGCATAAGTCCTTTGGTTTAGGCGTGACACTCAATTTGAGTTTTTATTGCTTTAAATGCATTTTCAGCCCAAGCTGAGCACGTTTTGTGAGTTTGAATGTGTCTTCATAGGAATGAGTTGTGTGGTCAAATTAATGCTCATATAGGCTTCAGGATGACCCCCTGAACTAAATACATGTTGAAGTGTGTGCATAAGTCCTTTGGTTTAGGCGTGACACTCAAATTGAGTTTTTATTGCTTTAAATGCATTTTCAGCCCGAGCTGAGCACGTTTTGTGAGTTTGAATGTATCTTGATAGGAATGAGTTGTGTGGTCAAATTAATGCTCATATAGGCTTCAGGATGACCTCCTGAACAAAATACATGTTGAAGTATGTGCATAAGTCCTTTGGTTTAGGCGTGACACTCAAATTGAGTGTTTATTGCTTTAAATGCATTTTCAGCCCCAGCTGAGCACGTTTTGTGAGTTTGAATGTATCTTCATAGGAATGAGTTGTGTGGTCAAATTAATGCTCATTTAGGATTCAGGTGGTCATCCTGAACAAAATGCAGGTTGAAGTGTGTGCATAAGTCCTTTGGTTTAGGTGTGACACTCAATTTGAGTTTTTATTGCGAAATGCATTTTCAGGCAGAGCTGAGCAAGTTTTCTGAGTTTGAAGTATCTTCATAGGAATGAGTTGTGTGGTCAAATTAATGCTAATTTAGGCTTCGGGAGGTCATCCTGAACAAAATACATGTTGAAGTGTGTGCATAAGTCCTTTGGTTTTGGCGTGACACTCAATTTGAGTGTTTATTGCTTTAAATGCATTTTCAGCCCCAGCTGAACACGTTTTCTGACTTTGAATGTATCTTCATAGGAATGAGTTGTGTGGTCAAATTAATGCTCATTTAGGCTTCAGGTGGTCATCCTGAACAAAATACATGTTAAAGTGTGTGCATAAGTCCTTTGGTTTAGGCGTGACACTCAATTTGAGTTTTTATTGCTTTAAATGCATTTTCAGCCCGAGCTGAGCACGTTTTGTAAGTTTGAATGTATCTTCATAGGAATGAGTTATGTGGTCAAATTAATGCTCATATAGGCTTCAGAATGACCTCCTGAACTAAATACATGTTGAAGTGTGTGCATAAGTCCTTTGGTTTAGGCGTGACACTCAATTTGAATTTTTATTGCTTTAAATGCATTTTCAGCCCGAGCTGAGCGCGCTTTCTGACTTTGAATGTATCTTCATAGGAATGGATTGTGTAGTCAAATTATTGCTCATTTAGGCTTCCGGAGGTCATCCTGAACAAAATACACGTTGAAGTGTGTGCATAAGTCCTTTGGTTTAGGCGTGACACTCAATTTGAGTTTTTATTGCTTTAAATGCATTTTCAGCCCGAGCTGAGCACGTTTTGTGAGTTTGAATGTATCTTCATAGGAATGAGTTGTGTGGTCAAATCAATGCTCATATAGGCTTCGGGAGGTCATCCTGAACAAAATACATGTTGAAGTGTGTGCATAAGTCCTTTGGTTTAGGCGTCACACTCAATTTGAGGTTTTATTGCTTTGAATGCATTTTCAGCCCGAGCTGAGCACGTTTTGTGAGTTTGAATGTATCTTCATAGGAATGAGTTATGTGGTCAAATTAATGCTCATTTAGGCTTCAGGTGGTCATCCTGAAAAAAATACATGTTGAAGTGTGTGCATAAGTCCTTTGGTTCAGGCGAGACACTCAATTTGAGTTTTTATTGCTTTAAATGCATTTTCAGCCCGAGCTGAGCACGTTTTGTGAGTTTGAATGTATCTTCATAGGAATGAGTTGTGTAGTCAAATTAATGCTCATATGGGCTTCAGGAGGTCATCCTGAACAAAATACATGTTGAAGTGTGTGCATAAGTCCTTTGGTTTAGGTGTGACACTCAATTTGAGTTTTTATTGCTTTAAATGCATTTTCAGCCCGAGCTGAGCACGTTTTGTGAGTTTGAATGTATCTTCATAGGGATGAGTTGTGTGTTCAAATTAATGCTCATTTAGGCTTCAGGTGGTCATCCTGAACAAAATACATGTTGAAGTGTGTGCATAAGTCCTTTGGTTTAGGCGTGACACTCAATTTGAGTTTTTATTGCTTTAAATGCATTTTCAGCCCGAGCTGAGCACGTTTTGTAAGTTTGAATGTATCTTCATAGGAATGAGTTATGTGGTCAAATTAATGCTCATATAGGCTTCAGGAGGTAATCCTGAACTAAATACATGTTGAAGTGTGTGATAAGTCCTTTTTTAGGCGTGACACTCAATTTGAGTTTTATTGCTTTAAATGCATTTTCAGCCCGAGCTGAGCGCGCTTTCTGACTTTGAATGTATCTTCATAGGAATGAGTTGTGTGGTCAAATTAATGCTCATTTAGGCTTCAGGTGGTCATCCTGAACAAAATACATGTTAAAGTGTGTGCATAAGTCCTTTGGTTTAGGCGTGACACTCAATTTGAAATTTTATTGCTTTAAATGCATTTTCAGCCCGAGCTGAGCGCGCTTTCTGACTTTGAATGTATCTTCATAGAAATGAGTTGTGTAGTCAAATTATTGCTCATTTAGGCTTCAGGAGGTCATCCTGAACAAAATACATGTTAAAGTGTGTGCATAAGTCCTTTGGTTTAGGCGTGACACTCAATTTGAGTTTTTATTGCTTTAAATGCATTTTCAGCCCGAGCTGAGCATGTTTTGTGAGTTTGGATGTATCTTCATAGGAATGAGTTGTGTGGTCAAAAATGCTCATTTAGGCTTCAGGTGGTCATCCTGAACAAAATGCATGTTGAAGTGTGTGCATAAGTCCTTTGGTTTAGGCGTGACACTCAATTTGAGTTTTTATTGCGAAATGCATTTTCAGGCAGAGATGAGCAAGATTTCTGAGTTTGAAGTATCTTCAAAGGAATGAGTTGTGTGGTCAAATTAATGCTAATTTAGGCTTCAGGAGGTTATCCTGAACAAAATACATGTTGAAGTGTGTGCATAAGTCCTTTGGTTCAGGCGTGACACTCATTTTGAGGTTTTATTGCTTTAAATGCATTTTCAGCCCGAGCTGAGCGTGCTTTCTGACTTTGAATGTATCTTCATAGGAATGAGTTGTGTGGTTAATGCTCATTTAGGCTTCAGGTGGTCATCCTGAACAAAATACATGTTGAAGTGTTTGCATAAGTCCTTTGGTTTAGGTGTGACACTCAATTTGAGTTTTTATTGCTTTAAATGCATTTTCAGCCCGAGCTGAGCACGTTTTGTGAGTTTGAATGTATCTTCATAGGAATTAGTTGTGTGGTCAAATTAATGCTCATTTAGGCTTCAGGTGGTCATCCTGAACAAAATACATGTTGAAGTGTGTGCATAAGTCCTTTGGTTTAGGCGTGACACTCAATTTGAGTTTTTATTGCTTTAAATGCATTTTCAGCCCGAGCTGAGCACATTTTGAGAGTTTGAATGTATCTTCATAGGAATGAGTTGTGTGGTCAAATTAATGCTCATATGGGCTTCAGGAGGTAATCATGAACTAAATACATGTGCAAGTGTGTGATAAGTCCTTTTTTAGGCGTGACACTCAATTTGAGTTTTTATTGCTTTAAATGCATTTTCAGCCCGAGCTGAGCACGTTTTGTGAGTTTGAATGTATCGTCATAGGAATGAGTTGTGTAGTCAAATTAATGCTCATATGGGCTTCAGGAAGTCATCCTGAACAAAATACATGTTGAAGTGTGTGCATAAGTCCTTTGGTTTAGGTGTGACACTCAATTTAAGTTTTTATTTCTTTAAATGCATTTTCAGCCCGAGCTGAGCACGTTTTGTGAGTTTGAATGTATCTTCATAGGAATGAGTTGTGTGGTCAAATTAATGCTCATTTAGGCTTCAGGTGGTCATCCTGAACAAAATACATGTTGAAGTGTGTGCATAAGTCCTTTGGTTTAGGCGTCACACTCAATTTGAGGTTTTATTGCTTTGAATGCATTTTCAGCCCGAGCTGAGCACGTTTTGTGAGTTTGAATGTATCTTCATAGGAATGAGTTGTGTGGTCAAATCAATGCTCATATAGGCTTCGGGAGGTCATCCTGAACAAAATACATGTTGACGTGTGTGCATAAGTCCTTTGGTTTAGGCGTCACACTCAATTTGAGGTTTTATTGCTTTGAATGCATTTTCAGCCCGAGCTGAATACGTTTTGTGAGTTTGAATGTATCTTGATACGAATGAGTTGTGTGGTCAAATTGATGCTCATATAGGCTTCAGGATGACCTCTTGAACTAAATACATGTTGAAGTGTGTGCATAAGTACTTTGGTTTAGGCGTGACACTCAATTTGAGTTTTTATAACTTTAAATGCATTTTCAGCCCGAGCTGAGCACGTTTTGTGAGTTTGAATGTATCTTCATAAGAATGAGTTATGTGGTCAAATTAATGCTCATATAGGCTTCAGGATGACCTCTTGAACTAAATACATGTTGAAGTGTGTGCATAAGTCCTTTGGTTTAGGCGTGACACTCAATTTGAGTTTTTATTGCTTTAAATGCATTTTCAGCCCGAGCTGAGCACGTTTTGTGAGTTTGAATGTATCTTCATAGGAATGAGTTGTGTGGTCAAATCAATGCTCATATAGGCTTCAGGATGACCCCCTGAACTAAATACATGTTGAAGTGTGTGCATAAGTCCTTTGGTTTAGGCGTGACACTCAAATTGAGTTTTTATTGCTTTAAATGCATTTTCAGCCCGAGCTGAGCACGTTTTGTGAGTTTGAATGTATCTTGATAGGAATGAGTTGTGTGGTCAAATTAATGCTCATATAGGCTTCAGGATGACCTCCTGAACAAAATACATGTTGAAGTATGTGCTTAAGTCCTTTGGTTTAGGCGTGACACTCAAATTGAGTGTTTATTGCTTTAAATGCATTTTCAGCCCCAGCTGAGCACGTTTTGTGAGTTTGAATGTATCTTCATAGGAATGAGTTGTGTGGTCAAATTAATGCTCATTTAGGATTCAGGTGGTCATCCTGAACAAAATGCAGGTTGAAGTGTGTGCATAAGTCCTTTGGTTTAGGTGTGACACTCAATTTGAGTTTTTATTGCGAAATGCATTTTCAGGCAGAGCTGAGCAAGTTTTCTGAGTTTGAAGTATCTTCATAGGAATGAGTTGTGTGGTCAAATTAATGCTAATTTAGGCTTCGGGAGGTCATCCTGAACAAAATACATGTTGAAGTGTGTGCATAAGTCCTTTGGTTTTGGCGTGACACTCAATTTAAGGTTTTATTGCTTTAAATCATTTTCAGCCCGAGCTGAGCGCGCTTTCTGACTTTGAATGTATCTTCATAGGAATGAGTTGTGTGGTCAAATTAATGCTCATTTAGGCTTCAGGTGGTCATCCTGAACAAAATACATGTTAAAGTGTGTGCATAAGTCCTTTGGTTTAGGCGTCACACTCAATTTGAGGTTTTATTGCTTTGAATGCATTTTCAGCCCGAGCTGAGCACGTTTTGTGAGTTTGAATGTATCTTGATACGAATGAGTTGTGTGGTCAAATTAATGCTCATATAGGCTTCAGGATGACCTCCTGAACTAAATACATGTTGAAGTGTGTGCATAAGTCCTTTGGTTTAGGCGTGACACTCAATTTGAGTTTTTATTGCTTTAAATGCATTTTCAGCCCGAGCTGAGCACGTTTTGTGAGTTTGAATGTATCTTGATAGGAATGAGTTGTGTGGTCAAATTAATGCTCATATAGGCTTCAGGATGACCTCCTGAACTAAATACATGTTGAAGTGTGTGCATAAGTCCTTTGGTTTAGGCGTGACACTCAATTTGAGTTTTTATTGCTTTAAATGCATTTTCAGCCCGAGCTGAGGACGTTTTGTGAGTTTGAATGTATCTTCATAGGAATGAGTTGTCTGGTCAAATTAATTCTCATATGGACTTCAGGAGGTCATCCTGAACAAAATACATGTTGAAGTGTGTGCATAAGTCCTTTGGTTTAGGTGTGACACTCAATTTGAGTTTTTATTTCTTTAAATGCATTTTCAGCCCGAGCTGAGCACGTTTTGTGAGTTTGAATGTATCTTCATAGGAATGAGTTGTGTAGTCAAATTAATGCTCATATGGGCTTCAGGAAGTCATCCTGAACAAAATACATGTTGAAGTGTGTGCATAAGTCCTTTGGTTTAGGTGTGACACTCAATTTGAGTTTTTATTTCTTTAAATGCATTTTCAGCCCGAGCTGAGCACGTTTTGTGAGTTTGAATGTATCTTCATAGGAATGAGTTGTGTGGTCAAATTAATGCTTATTTAGGCTTCAGGAGGTCATCCTGAACAAAATACATGTTGAAGTGTGTGCATAAGTCCTTTTGTTTAGGCGTGACACTCAATTTGAGTTTTTATTGCTTTAAATGCATTTTCAGCCCGAGCTGAGCACGTTTTGTGAGTTTGAATATATCTTCATAGAATGAGTTGTGTGGTCAAATTAATGCTTATTTGGGCTTCAGGAGGTCATCCTGAACAAAATACATGTTGGAGTGTGTGCATAAGTCCTTTGGTTTAGGTGTGACATTCAATTTGAGTTTTATTGCTTTAAATGCATTTTCAGCCCGAGCTGAGCACGTTTTGTGAGTTTGAATGTATCTTCATAGGAATGAGTTGTGTGGTCAAATTAATGCTCATTTAGGCTTCAGGTGGTCATCCTGAACTAAATACATGTTGAAGTGTGTGCATAAGTCCTTTGGTTTAGGCGTGACACTCAATTTGAGTTTTTATTGCTTTAAATGCATTTTCAGCCCGAGCTGAGCGCGCTTTCTGACTTTGAATGGATCTTCATAGGAATGAGTTGTGTGGTCAAATTATTGCTGAAATAGGCTTCAGGAGGTCATCCTGAACAAAATACATGTTGAAGTGTGTGTATAAGTCCTTTGGTTCAGGCGTGACACTCAATTTGAGTATTTATTGCTTTAGCATTTTCAGCCCGAGCTGAGCATGTTTTGTGAGTTTGACTGTATCTTCATAGGAATGAGTTGTGTGGTCAAATTATAGCTCATTTAGGTTTCAGGTGGTCATCCTGAACAAAATACATGTTGAAGTGTGTGCATAAGTCCTTTGGTTTAGGTGTGACACTCAATTTGAGTTTTTATTGCGAAATGCATTTTCAGGCAGAGATGAGCACGTTTTCTGAGTTTGAAGTATCTTCATAGGAATGAGTTGTGTGGTCAAATTAATGCTAATTTAGGCTTCAGGAGGTCATCCTGAACAAAATACATGTTGAAGTGTGTGCATAAGTCCTTTGGTTTTGGCGTGACACTCAATTTGAGGTTTTATTGCTTTGAATATATTTTCAGCCCGAGCTGAGCACGTTTTGTGAGTTTGAATGTATCTTGATAGGAATGAATTGTGTGGTCAAATTAATGCTCATATAGGCTTCAGGATGACCTCTTGAACTAAATACATGTTAAAGTGTGTGCATAAGTCCTTTGGTTTAGGCGTGACACTCAATTTGAGTTTTTATTGCTTTAAATGCATTTTCAGCCCGAGCTGAGCACGTTTTGTAAGTTTGAATGTATCTTCATAGGAATGAGTTATGTGGTCAAATTAATGCTCATATAGGCTTCAGAATGACCTCCTGAACTAAATACATGTTGAAGTGTGTGCATAAGTCCTTTGGTTTAGGCGTGACACTCAATTTGAGTTTTTATTGCTTTAAATGCATTTTCAGCCCGAGCTGAGCGCGCTTTTCTGACTTTGAATGTATCTTCATAGGAATTAATTGTGTAGTCAAATTATTGCTCATTTAGGCTTCCGGAGGTCATCCTGAACAAAATACACGAAGTGTGTGCATAAGTCCTTTGGTTTAGGCGTGACACTCAATTTGAGTTTTTATTGCTTTAAATGCATTTTCAGCCCGAGCTGAGCACGTTTTGTGAGTTTGAATGTATCTTCATAGGAATGAGTTGTGTGGTCAAATCAATGCTCATATAGGCTTCGGGAGGTCATCCTGAACAAAATACATGTTGAAGTGTGTGCATAAGTCCTTTGGTTTAGGTGTGACACTCAATTTGAGTTTTTATTGCTTTAAATGCATTTTCAGCCCCAGCTGAGCACGTTTTCTGACTTTGAATGTATCTTCATAGGAATGAGTTGTGTGGTCAAATTAATGCTCATTTAGGCTTCAGGTGGTCATCCTGAACAAAATACATGTTAAAGTGTGTGCATAAGTCCTTTGGTTTAGGCGTGACACTCAATTTGAGTTTTTATTGCTTTAAATGCATTTTCAGCCCGAGCTGAGCACGTTTTGTAAGTTTGAATGTATCTTCATAGGAATGAGTTATGTGGTCAAATTAATGCTCATATAGGCTTCAGAATGACCTCCTGAACTAAATACATGTTGAAGTGTGTGCATAAGTCCTTTGGTTTAGGCGTGACACTCAATTTGAATTTTTATTGCTTTAAATGCATTTTCAGCCCGAGCTGAGCGCGCTTTCTGACTTTGAATGTATCTTCATAGGAATGGATTGTGTAGTCAAATTATTGCTCATTTAGGCTTCCGGAGGTCATCCTGAACAAAATACACGAAGTGTGTGCATAAGTCCTTTGGTTTAGGCGTGACACTCAATTTGAGTTTTTATTGCTTTAAATGCATTTTCAGCCCGAGCTGAGCACGTTTTGTGAGTTTGAATGTATCTTCATAGGAATGAGTTGTGTGGTCAAATCAATGCTCATATAGGCTTCGGGAGGTCATCCTGAACAAAATACATGTTGAAGTGTGTGCATAAGTCCTTTGGTTTAGGCGTCACACTCAATTTGAGGTTTTATTGCTTTGAATGCATTTTCAGCCCGAGCTGAGCACGTTTTGTGAGTTTGAATGTATCTTCATAAGAATGAGTTATGTGGTCAAATTAATGCTCATTTAGGCTTCAGGTGGTCATCCTGAAAAAAATACATGTTGAAGTGTGTGCATAAGTCCTTTGGTTCAGGCGAGACACTCAATTTGAGTTTTTATTGCTTTAAATGCATTTTCAGCCCGAGCTGAGCACGTTTTGTGAGTTTGAATGTATCTTCATAGGAATGAGTTGTGTAGTCAAATTAATGCTCATATGGGCTTCAGGAGGTCATCCTGAACAAAATACATGTTGAAGTGTGTGCATAAGTCCTTTGGTTTAGGTGTGACACTCAATTTGAGTTTTTATTGCTTTAAATGCATTTTCAGCCCGAGCTGAGCACGTTTTGTGAGTTTGAATGTATCTTCATAGGAATGAGTTGTGTGTTCAAATTAATGCTCATTTAGGCTTCAGGTGGTCATCCTGAACAAAATACATGTTGAAGTGTGTGCATAAGTCCTTTGGTTTAGGCGTGACACTCAATTTGAGTTTTTATTGCTTTAAATGCATTTTCAGCCCGAGCTGAGCACATTTTGAGAGTTTGAATGTATCTTCATAGGAATGAGTTGTGTGGTCAAATTAATGCTCATATGGGCTTCAGGAGGTAATCATGAACTAAATACATGTGCAAGTGTGTGATAAGTCCTTTGGTTTAGGCGTGACACTCAATTTGAGTTTTTATTGCTTTAAATGCATTTTCAGCCCGAGCTGAGCACGTTTTGTGAGTTTGAATGTATCGTCATAGGAATGAGTTGTGTAGTCAAATTAATGCTCATATGGGCTTCAGGAAGTCATCCTGAACAAAATACATGTTGAAGTGTGTGCATAAGTCCTTTGGTTTAGGTGTGACACTCAATTTAAGTTTTTATTTCTTTAAATGCATTTTCAGCCCGAGCTGAGCACGTTTTGTGAGTTTGAATGTATCTTCATAGGAATGAGTTGTGTGGTCAAATTAATGTTCATTTAGGCTTCAGGTGGTCATCCTGAACTAAATACATGTTGAAGTGTGTGCATAAGTCCTTTGGTTTAGGCGTAAAACTCAATTTGAGGTTTTATTGCTTTAAATGCATTTTCAGCCCGAGCTGAGCACGTTTTGTGAGTTTGAATGTATCTTCATAGGAATGAGTTGTGTGGTCAAATCAATGCTCATATAGGCTTCGGGAGGTCATCCTGAACAAAATACATGTTGAAGTGTGTGCATAAGTCCTTTGGTTTAGGCGTCACACTCAATTTGAGGTTTTATTGCTTTGAATGCATTTTCAGCCCGAGCTGAGCACGTTTTGTGAGTTTGAATGTATCTTGATACGAATGAGTTCTGTGGTCAAATTAATGCTCATGTAGGCTTCAGGATGACCTCCTGAACTAAATACATGTTGAAGTGTGTGCATAAGTCCTTTGGTTTAGGCGTGACACTCAATTTGAGTTTTTATTGCTTTAAATGCATTTTCAGCCCGAGCTGAGCACATTTTGAGAGTTTGAATGTATCTTCATAGGAATGAGTTGTGTGGTCAAATTAATGCTCATATGGGCTTCAGGAGGTAATCCTGAACTAAATACATGTGCAAGTGTGTGATAAGTCCTTTTTTAGGCGTGACACTCAATTTGAGTTTTTATTGCTTTAAATGCATTTTCAGCCCGAGCTGAGCACGTTTTGTGAGTTTGAATGTATCTTCATAGGAATGAGTTGTGTAGTCAAATTAATGCTCATATGGGCTTCAGGAAGTCATCCTGAACAAAATACATGTTGAAGTGTGTGCATAAGTCCTTTGGTTTAGGTGTGACACTCAATTTAAGTTTTTATTTCTTTAAATGCATTTTCAGCCCGAGCTGAGCACGTTTTGTGAGTTTGAATGTATCTTCATAGGAATGAGTTGTGTGGTCAAATTAATGCTCATTTAGGCTTCAGGTGGTCATCCTGAACAAAATACATGTTGAAGTGTGTGCATAAGTCCTTTGGTTTAGGCGTCACACTCAATTTGAGGTTTTATTGCTTTGAATGCATTTTCAGCCCGAGCTGAGCACGTTTTGTGAGTTTGAATGTATCTTCATAGGAATGAGTTGTGTGGTCAAATCAATGCTCATATAGGCTTCGGGAGGTCATCCTGAACAAAATACATGTTGAAGTGTGTGCATAAGTCCTTTGGTTTAGGCGTCACACTCAATTTGAGGTTTTATTGCTTTGAATGCATTTTCAGCCAGAGCTGAGCACGTTTTGTGAGTTTGAATGTATCTTGATACGAATGAGTTGTGTGGTCAAATTAATGCTCATATAGGCTTCAGGATGACCTCTTGAACTAAATACACGTTGAAGTGTGTGCATAAGTACTTTGGTTTAGGCGTGACACTCAATTTGAGTTTTTATAACTTTAAATGCATTTTCAGCCCGAGCTGAGCACGTTTTGTGAGTTTGAATGTATCTTCATAAGAATGAGTTGTGTGGTCAAATTAATGCTCATATGGGCTTCAGGAGGTAATCCTGAACTAAATACATGTGCAAGTGTGTGATAAGTCCTTTTTTAGGCGTGACACTCAATTTGAGTTTTTATTGCTTTAAATGCATTTTCAGCCCGAGCTGAGCACGTTTTGTGAGTTTGAATGTATCTTCATAGGAATGAGTTGTGTAGTCAAATTAATGCTCATATGGGCTTCAGGAAGTCATCCTGAACAAAATACATGTTGAAGTGTGTGCATAAGTCCTTTGGTTTAGGTGTGACACTCAATTTGAGTTTTTATTGCGAAATGTATTTTCAGGCAGAGATGAGCAAGTTTTCTGAGTTTGAAGTATCTTCATAGGAATGAGTTGTGTGGTCAAATTAATGCTAATTTAGGCTTCAGGAGGTCATCCTGAACAAAATACATGTTGAAGTGTGTGCATAAGTCCTTTGGTTTAAGCGTCACACTCAATTTGAGGTTTTATTGCTTTGAATGCATTTTCAGCCCGAGCTGAGCACGTTTTGTGAGTTTGAATGTATCTTCATAGGAATGAGTTGTGTGGTCAAATCAATGCTCATATAGGCTTCGGGAGGTCATCCTGAACAAAATACATGTTGAAGTGTGTGCATAAGTCCTTTGGTTTAGGCGTCACACTCAATTTGAGGTTTTATTGCTTTGAATGCATTTTCAGCCCGAGCTGAGCACGTTTTGTGAGTTTGAATGTATCTTGATACGAATGAGTTGTGTGGTCAAATTAATGCTCATATAGGCTTCAGGATGACCTCTTGAACTAAATACATGTTAAAGTGTGTGCATAAGTCCTTTGGTTTAGGCGTGACACTCAATTTGAGTTTTTATTGCTTTAAATGCATTTTCAGCCCGAGCTGAGCACGTTTTGTAAGTTTGAATGTATCTTCATAGGAATGAGTTATGTGGTCAAATTAATGCTCATATAGGCTTCAGAATGACCTCCTGAACTAAATACATGTTGAAGTGTGTGCATAAGTCCTTTGGTTTAGGCGTGACACTCAATTTGAGTTTTTATTGCTTTAAATGCATTTTCAGCCCGAGCTGAGCACATTTTGAGAGTTTGAATGTATCTTCATAGGAATGAGTTGTGTGGTCAAATTAATGCTCATATGGGCTTCAGGAGGTAATCATGAACTAAATACATGTGCAAGTGTGTGATAAGTCCTTTGGTTTAGGCGTGACACTCAATTTGAGTTTTTATTGCTTTAAATGCATTTTCAGCCCGAGCTGAGCACGTTTTGTGAGTTTGAATGTATCGTCATAGGAATGAGTTGTGTAGTCAAATTAATGCTCATATGGGCTTCAGGAAGTCATCCTGAACAAAATACATGTTGAAGTGTGTGCATAAGTCCTTTGGTTTAGGTGTGACACTCAATTTAAGTTTTTATTTCTTTAAATGCATTTTCAGCCCGAGCTGAGCACGTTTTGTGAGTTTGAATGTATCTTCATAGGAATGAGTTGTGTGGTCAAATTAATGTTCATTTAGGCTTCAGGTGGTCATCCTGAACTAAATACATGTTGAAGTGTGTGCATAAGTCCTTTGGTTTAGGCGTAAAACTCAATTTGAGGTTTTATTGCTTTAAATGCATTTTCAGCCCGAGCTGAGCACGTTTTGTGAGTTTGAATGTATCTTCATAGGAATGAGTTGTGTGGTCAAATCAATGCTCATATAGGCTTCGGGAGGTCATCCTGAACAAAATACATGTTGAAGTGTGTGCATAAGTCCTTTGGTTTAGGCGTCACACTCAATTTGAGGTTTTATTGCTTTGAATGCATTTTCAGCCCGAGCTGAGCACGTTTTGTGAGTTTGAATGTATCTTGATACGAATGAGTTCTGTGGTCAAATTAATGCTCATGTAGGCTTCAGGATGACCTCCTGAACTAAATACATGTTGAAGTGTGTGCATAAGTCCTTTGGTTTAGGCGTGACACTCAATTTGAGTTTTTATTGCTTTAAATGCATTTTCAGCCCGAGCTGAGCACATTTTGAGAGTTTGAATGTATCTTCATAGGAATGAGTTGTGTGGTCAAATTAATGCTCATATGGGCTTCAGGAGGTAATCCTGAACTAAATACATGTGCAAGTGTGTGATAAGTCCTTTTTTAGGCGTGACACTCAATTTGAGTTTTTATTGCTTTAAATGCATTTTCAGCCCGAGCTGAGCACGTTTTGTGAGTTTGAATGTATCTTCATAGGAATGAGTTGTGTAGTCAAATTAATGCTCATATGGGCTTCAGGAAGTCATCCTGAACAAAATACATGTTGAAGTGTGTGCATAAGTCCTTTGGTTTAGGTGTGACACTCAATTTAAGTTTTTATTTCTTTAAATGCATTTTCAGCCCGAGCTGAGCACGTTTTGTGAGTTTGAATGTATCTTCATAGGAATGAGTTGTGTGGTCAAATTAATGCTCATTTAGGCTTCAGGTGGTCATCCTGAACAAAATACATGTTGAAGTGTGTGCATAAGTCCTTTGGTTTAGGCGTCACACTCAATTTGAGGTTTTATTGCTTTGAATGCATTTTCAGCCCGAGCTGAGCACGTTTTGTGAGTTTGAATGTATCTTCATAGGAATGAGTTGTGTGGTCAAATCAATGCTCATATAGGCTTCGGGAGGTCATCCTGAACAAAATACATGTTGAAGTGTGTGCATAAGTCCTTTGGTTTAGGCGTCACACTCAATTTGAGGTTTTATTGCTTTGAATGCATTTTCAGCCAGAGCTGAGCACGTTTTGTGAGTTTGAATGTATCTTGATACGAATGAGTTGTGTGGTCAAATTAATGCTCATATAGGCTTCAGGATGACCTCTTGAACTAAATACACGTTGAAGTGTGTGCATAAGTACTTTGGTTTAGGCGTGACACTCAATTTGAGTTTTTATAACTTTAAATGCATTTTCAGCCCGAGCTGAGCACGTTTTGTGAGTTTGAATGTATCTTCATAAGAATGAGTTGTGTGGTCAAATTAATGCTCATATGGGCTTCAGGAGGTAATCCTGAACTAAATACATGTGCAAGTGTGTGATAAGTCCTTTTTTAGGCGTGACACTCAATTTGAGTTTTTATAACTTTAAATGCATTTTCAGCCCGAGCTGAGCACGTTTTGTGAGTTTGAATGTATCTTCATAGGAATGAGTTGTGTAGTCAAATTAATGCTCATATGGGCTTCAGGAAGTCATCCTGAACAAAATACATGTTGAAGTGTGTGCATAAGTCCTTTGGTTTAGGTGTGACACTCAATTTGAGTTTTTATTGCGAAATGTATTTTCAGGCAGAGATGAGCAAGTTTTCTGAGTTTGAAGTATCTTCATAGGAATGAGTTGTGTGGTCAAATTAATGCTAATTTAGGCTTCAGGAGGTCATCCTGAACAAAATACATGTTGAAGTGTGTGCATAAGTCCTTTGGTTTAAGCGTCACACTCAATTTGAGGTTTTATTGCTTTGAATGCATTTTCAGCCCGAGCTGAGCACGTTTTGTGAGTTTGAATGTATCTTCATAGGAATGAGTTGTGTGGTCAAATCAATGCTCATATAGGCTTCGGGAGGTCATCCTGAACAAAATACATGTTGAAGTGTGTGCATAAGTCCTTTGGTTTAGGCGTCACACTCAATTTGAGGTTTTATTGCTTTGAATGCATTTTCAGCCCGAGCTGAGCACGTTTTGTGAGTTTGAATGTATCTTGATACGAATGAGTTGTGTGGTCAAATTAATGCTCATATAGGCTTCAGGATGACCTCTTGAACTAAATACACGTTGAAGTGTGTGCATAAGTACTTTGGTTTAGGCGTGACACTCAATTTGAGTTTTTATAACTTTAAATGCATTTTCAGCCCGAGCTGAGCACGTTTTGTGAGTTTGAATGTATCTTCATAAGAATGAGTTATGTGGTCAAATTAATGCTCATATAGGCTTCAGGATGACCTCTTGAACTAAATACATGTTGAAGTGTGTGCATAAGTCCTTTGGTTTAGGCGTGACACTCAATTTGAGTTTTTATTGCTTTAAATGCATTTTCAGCCCGAGCTGAGCACGTTTTGTGAGTTTGAATGTATCTTCATAGGAATGAGTTGTGTGGTCAAATCAATGCTCATATAGGCTTCGGGAGGTCATCCTGAACAAAATACATGTTGAAGTGTGTGCATAAGTCCTTTGGTTTAGGCGTCACACTCAATTTGAGGTTTTATTGCTTTGAAAGCATTTTCAGCCCGAGCTGAGCACGTTTTGTGAGTTTGAATGTATCTTGATACGAATGAGTTGTGTGGTCAAATTAATGCTCATATAGGCTTCAGGATGACCTCCTGAACTAAATACATGTTGAAGTCTGTGCATAAGTCCTTTGGTTTAGGCGCGACACTCAATTTGAGTTTTTATTGCTTTAAATGCATTTTCAGCCCGAGCTGAGCACGTTTTGTGAGTTTGAATGTATCTTGATAGGAATGAGTTGTGTGGTCAAATTAATGCTCATATAGGCTTCAGGATGACCTCCTGAACTAAATACATGTTGAAGTGTGTGCATAAGTCCTTTGGTTTAGGCGTGACACTCAATTTGAGTTTTTATTGCTTTAAATGCATTTTCAGCCCGAGCTGAGGACGTTTTGTGAGTTTGAATGTATCTTCATAGGAATGAGTTGTCTGGTCAAATTAATGCTCATTTAGGCTTCAGGTGGTCATCCTGAACTAAATACATGTTGAAGTGTGTGCATAAGTCCTTTGGTTTAGGCGTGACACTCAATTTGGGTTTTTATTGCTTTAAATGCATTTTCAGCCCGAGCTGAGCACGTTTTGTGAGTTTGAATGTATCTTCATAGGAATGAGTTGTATGGTCAAATCAATGCTCATATAGGCTTCGGGAGGTCATCCTGAACAAAATACATGAAGTGTGTGCATAAGTCCTTTGGTTTAGGCGTCACACTCAATTTGAGGTTTTATTGCTTTAAATGCATTTTCAGCCCGAGCTGAGCACGTTTTGTGAGTTTGAATGTATCTTCATACGAATGAGTTGTGTGGTCAAATTAATGCTCATATAGGCTTCAGGATGACCTCCTGAACTAAATACATGTTGAAGTGTGTGCATAAGTCCTTTGGTTTAGGCGTGACACTCAATTTGAGTTTTTATTGCTTTAAATGCATTTTCAGCCCGAGCTGAGCACGTTTTGTGAGTTTGAATGTATCTTCATAGGAATGAGTTGTGTGGTCAAATTAATGCTCATATAGGCTTCAGGATGACCTCCTGAACTAAATACATGTTGAAGTGTGTGCATAAGTCCTTTGGTTTAGGCGTGACACTCAATTTGAGTTTTTATTGCTTTAAATGCATTTTCAGCCCGAGCTGAGCACGTTTTGTGAGTTTGAATGTATCTTGATAGGAATCAGTTGTGTGGTCAAATTAATGCTCATATAGGCTTCAGGATGACCTCCTGAACAAAATACATGTTAAAGTGTGCGCATAAGACCTTTGGTTTAGGCGTGACACTCAATTTGAGTTTTTATTGCGAAATGCATTTTCAGGCAGAGATGAGCAAGTTTTCTGAGTTTGAAGTATCTTCATAGGAATGAGTTGTGTGGTCAAAATAATCCTCATTCAGGTGGTCATCCTGAACAAAATACATGTTGAAGTGTGTGCATAAGTCCTTTGGTTTAGGCGTGACACTCAATTTGAGTTTTTATTGCTTTAAATGCATTTTCAGCCCGAGCTGAGCACGTTTTGAGAGTTTGAATGTATCTTCATAGGAATGAGTTGTGTAGTCAAATTAATGCTCATATGGGCTTCAGGAGGTCATCCTGAACAAAATACATGTTGAAGTGTGTGCATAAGTCCTTTGGTTTAGGTGTGACACTCAATTTGAGTTTTTATTGCTTTAAATGAATTTTCAGCCCGAACTGAGCACGTTTTGTGAGTTTGAATGTATCTTCATAGGAATGAGTTGTGTGGTCAAATTAATGCTCATTTAGGCTTCAGGTGGTCATCCTGAACTAAATACATGTTGAAGTGTGTGCATAAGTCCTTTGGTTTAGGCGTGACACTCAATTTGAGTTTTTATTGCTTTAAATGCATTTTCAGCCCGAGCTGAGCACGTTTTGTGAGTTTGAATGTATCTTGATAGGAATGAGTTGTGTGGTCAAATTAATGCTCATATAGGCTTCAGGATGACCTCTTGAACTAAATACATGTTGAAGTGTGTGCTAAGTACTTTGGTTTAGGCGTGACACTCATTTTGAGTTTTTATAACTTTAAATGCATTTTCAGCCCGAGCTGAGCACGTTTTGTGAGTTTGAATGTATCTTCATAAGAATGAGTTATGTGGTCAAATTAATGCTCATATAGGCTTCAGGATGACCTCTTGAACTAAATACATGTTGAAGTGTGTGCATAAGTCCTTTGGTTTAGGCGTAAAACTCAATTTGAGTTTTTATTGCTTTAAATGCATTTTCAGCCCGAGCTGAGCACGTTTTGTGACTTTGAATGTATCTTCATAAGAATGAGTTATGTGGTCAAATTAATGCTCATATAGGCTTCAGGATGACCTCTTGAACAAAATACATGTTGAAGTGTGTGCATAAGTCCTTTGGTTTAGGTGTGACACTCAATTTGAGTTTTTATTGCTTTAAATGCATTTTCAGCCCGAGTTGAGCACGTTTTGTGACTTTGAATGTATCTTCATAGGAATGAGTTGTGTGGTCAAATTATTGCTCATTTAGGCTTCCGGAGGTCATCCTGAACAAAATACACGTTGAAGTGTGTGCATAAGTCCTTTGGTTTAGGCGTGACACTCAATTTGAGTTTTTATTGCTTTAAATGCATTTTCAGCCCGAGCTGAGCACGTTTTGTGAGTTTGAATGTATCTTCATAGGA
Organism: Hippocampus guttulatus; assembly: GCF_054856545.1. Taxonomy (NCBI): domain Eukaryota; kingdom Metazoa; phylum Chordata; class Actinopteri; order Syngnathiformes; family Syngnathidae; genus Hippocampus; species Hippocampus guttulatus. Next base: position 24,742,336 of record NC_141265.1, read on the forward strand.
ATGAGTTGTGTAGTCAAATTAATGCTAATTTAGGCTTCAGGAGGTTATCCTGAACAAAATACATGTTGAAGTGTGTGCATAAGTCCTTTGGTTCAGGCGTGACACTCATTTTGAGGTTTTATTGCTTTAAATGCATTTTCAGCCCGAGCTGAGCGTGCTTTCTGACTTTGAATGTATCTTCATAGGAATGAGTTGTGTGGTTAATGCTCATTTAGGCTTCAGGTGGTCATCCTGAACAAAATACATGTTGAAGTGTGTGCATAAATCCTTTTGTTTAGGCGTGACACTCAATTTGAGTTTTTATTGCGAAATGCATTTTCAGGCAGAGATGAGCAAGTTTTCTGAGTTTGAAGTATCTTCATAGGAATGAGTTGTGTGGTCAAATTAATGCTAATTTAGGCTTCAGGAGGTCATCCTGAACAAAATACATGTTGAAGTGTGTGCATAAGTCCTTTGGTTTTGGCGTGACACTCAATTTGAGGTTTTATTGCTTTGAATGCATTTTCAGCCCGAGCTGAGCACGTTTTGTGAGTTTGAATGTATCTTCATAAGAATGAGTTATGTGGTCAAATTAATGCTCATATAGGCTTCAGGATGACCTCTTGAACTAAATACATGTTGAAGTGTGTGCATAAGTCCTTTGGTTTATGCGTGACACTCAATTTGAGTTTTTATTGCTTTAAATGCATTTTCAGCCCGAGCTGAGCACGTTTTGTGAGTTTGAATGTATCTTCATAGGAATGAGTTGTGTGGTCAAATCAATGCTCATATAGGCTTCGGGAGGTCATCCTGAACAAAATACATGTTGAAGTGTGTGCATAAGTCCTTTGGTTTAGGCGTCACACTCAATTTGAGGTTTTATTGCTTTGAATGCATTTTCAGCCCGAGCTGAGCACAGTTTGAATGTATCTTGATACGAATGAGTTGTGTGGTCAAATCAATGCTCATATAGGCTTCAGGATGACCTCTTGAACTAAATACATGTTGAAGTGTGTGCATAAGTACTTTGGTTTAGGCGTCACACTCAATTTGAGGTTTTATTGCTTTGAATGCATTTTCAGCCCGAGCTGAGCACAGTTTGAATGTATCTTGATACAAATGAGTTGTGTGGTCAAATTAATGCTCATATAGGCTTCAGGATGACCTCTTGAACTAAATACATGTTGAAGTGTGTGCATAAGTACTTTGGTTTAGGCGTGACACTCAATTTGAGTTTTTATAACTTTAAATGCATTTTCAGCCCGAGCTGAGCACGTTTTGTGACTTTGAATGTATCTTCATAAGAATGAGTTATGTGGTCAAATTAATGCTCATATAGGCTTCAGGATGACCTCTTGAACTAAATGCATGTTGAAGTGTGTGCATAAGTCCTTTGGTTTAGGCGTGACACTCAATTTGAGTTTTTATTGCTTTAAATGCATTTTCAGCCCGAGCTGAGCACGTTTTGTGAGTTTGAATGTATCTTGATACGAATGAGTTGTGTGGTCAAATTAATGCTCATATAGGCTTCAGGATGACCTCTTGAACTAAATACATGTTGAAGTGTGTGCTAAGTACTTTGGTTTAGGCGTGACACTCATTTTGAGTTTTTATAACTTTAAATGCATTTTCAGCCCGAGCTGAGCACGTTTTGTGAGTTTGAATGTATCTTCATAAGAATGAGTTATGTGGTCAAATTAATGCTCATATAGGCTTCAGGATGACCTCTTGAACTAAATACATGTTGAAGTGTGTGCATAAGTCCTTTGGTTTAGGCGTAAAACTCAATTTGAGTTTTTATTGCTTTAAATGCATTTTCAGCCCGAGCTGAGCACGTTTTGTGAGTTTGAATGTATCTTCATAGGAATGAGTTGTGTAGTCAAATTAATGCTCATATGGGCTTCAGGAAGTCATCCTGAACAAAATACATGTTGAAGTGTGTGCATAAGTCCTTTGGTTTAGGTGTGACACTCAATTTGAGTTTTTATTTCTTTAAATGCATTTTCAGCCCGAGCTGAGCACGTTTTGTGAGTTTGAATGTATCTTCATAGGAATGAGTTGTGTGGTCAAATTAATGCTTATTTAGGCTTCAGGAGGTCATCCTGAACAAAATACATGTTGAAGTGTGTGCATGAGTCCTTTTGTTTAGGCGTGACACTCAATTTGAGTTTTTATTGCTTTAAATGCATTTTCAGCCCGAGCTGAGCACGTTTTGTGAGTTTGAATGTATCTTCATAGAATGAGTTGTGTGGTCAAATTAATGCTCATATAGGCTTCGGGAGGTCATCCTGAACAAAATACATGTTGAAGTGTGTGCATAAGTCCTTTGGTTTAGGCGTCACACTCAATTTGAGGTTTTATTGCTTTGAATGCATTTTCAGCCCGAGCTGAGCACAGTTTGAATGTATCTTGATACGAATGAGTTGTGTGGTCAAATTAATGCTCATATAGGCTTCAGGATGACCTCTTGAACTAAATACATGTTGAAGTGTGTGCATAAGTACTTTGGTTTAGGCGTCACACTCAATTTGAGGTTTTATTGCTTTGAATGCATTTTCAGCCCGAGCTGAGCACAGTTTGAATGTATCTTGATACAAATGAGTTGTGTGGTCAAATTAATGCTCATATAGGCTTCAGGGTGACCTCTTGAACTAAATACATGTTGAAGTGTGTGCATAAGTACTTTGGTTTAGGCGTGACACTCAATTTGAGTTTTTATAACTTTAAATGCATTTTCAGCCCGAGCTGAGCACGTTTTGTGACTTTGAATGTATCTTCATAAGAATGAGTTATGTGGTCAAATTAATGCTCATATAGGCTTCAGGATGACCTCTTGAACTAAATACATGTTGAAGTGTGTGCATAAGCCCTTTGGTTTAGGCGTGACACTCAATTTGAGTTTTTATTGCTTTAAATGCATTTTCAGCCCGAGCTGAGCACGTTTTGTGAGTTTGAATGTATCTTCATAGGAATGAGTTGTGTGGTCAAATCAATGCTCATATAGGCTTCGGGAGGTCATCCTGAACAAAATACATGTTGAAGTGTGTGCATAAGTCCTTTGGTTTAGGCGTCACACTCAATTTGAGGTTTTATTGCTTTGAATGCATTTTCAGCCCGAGCTGAGCACGTTTTGTGAGTTTGAATGTATCTTGATACGAATGAGTTGTGTGGTCAAATTATTGCTCATATAGGCTTCAGGATGACCTCCTGAACTAAATACATGTTGAAGTGTGTGCATAAGTCCTTTGGTTTAGGCGTGACACTCAATTTGAGTTTTTATTACTTTAAATGCATTTTCAGCCCGAGATGAGCGCGTTTTGTGAGTTTGAATGTATCTTCATAGGAATGAGTTGTGTGGTCAAATTAATGCTCATATAGGCTTCAGGATGACGTCCTGAACAAAATACATGTTGAAGTGTGTGCATAAGTCCTTTGGTTTAGGCGTGACACTCAATTTGAGTTTTTATTGCTTTAAATGCATTTTCAGCCCGAGCTGAGCACGTTTTGTGAGTTTGAATGTATCTTCATAGGAATGAGTTGTGTGGTCAAATTAATGCTCATATAGGCTTCAGGATGACCCCCTGAACTAAATACATGTTGAAGTGTGTGCATAAGTCCTTTGGTTTAGGCGTGATACTCAATTTGAGTTTTTATTGCTTTAAATGCATTTTCAGCCCGAGCTGAGCACGTTTTGTGAGTTTGAATGTATCTTGATAGGAATGAGTTGTGTGGTCAAATTAATGCTCATATAGGCTTCAGGATGACCTCCTGAACAAAATACATGTTTGTGCATAAGTCCTTTGGTTTAGGCGTGACACTCAATTTGAGTTTTTATTGCTTTAAATGCATTTTCAGCCCGAGCTGAGCACGTTTTGTGAGTTTGAATGTGTCTTCATAGGAATGAGTTGTGTGGTCAAATTAATGCTCATATAGGCTTCAGGATGACCCCCTGAACTAAATACATGTTGAAGTGTGTGCATAAGTCCTTTGGTTTAGGCGTGACACTCAAATTGAGTTTTTATTGCTTTAAATGCATTTTCAGCCCGAGCTGAGCACGTTTTGTGAGTTTGAATGTATCTTGATAGGAATGAGTTGTGTGGTCAAATTAATGCTCATATAGGCTTCAGGATGACCTCCTGAACAAAATACATGTTGAAGTATGTGCTTAAGTCCTTTGGTTTAGGCGTGACACTCAAATTGAGTGTTTATTGCTTTAAATGCATTTTCAGCCCCAGCTGAGCACGTTTTGTGAGTTTGAATGTATCTTCATAGGAATGAGTTGTGTGGTCAAATTAATGCTCATTTAGGATTCAGGTGGTCATCCTGAACAAAATGCAGGTTGAAGTGTGTGCATAAGTCCTTTGGTTTAGGTGTGACACTCAATTTGAGTTTTTATTGCGAAATGCATTTTCAGGCAGAGCTGAGCAAGTTTTCTGAGTTTGAAGTATCTTCATAGGAATGAGTTGTGTGGTCAAATTAATGCTAATTTAGGCTTCGGGAGGTCATCCTGAACAAAATACATGTTGAAGTGTGTGCATAAGTCCTTTGGTTTTGGCGTGACACTCAATTTAAGGTTTTATTGCTTTAAATCATTTTCAGCCCGAGCTGAGCGCGCTTTCTGACTTTGAATGTATCTTCATAGGAATGAGTTGTGTGGTCAAATTAATGCTCATTTAGGCTTCAGGTGGTCATCCTGAACAAAATACATGTTAAAGTGTGTGCATAAGTCCTTTGGTTTAGGCGTGACACTCAATTTGAGTTTTTATTGCTTTAAATGCATTTTCAGCCCGAGCTGAGCACGTTTTGTAAGTTTGAATGTATCTTCATAGGAATGAGTTATGTGGTCAAATTAATGCTCATATAGGCTTCAGAATGACCTCCTGAACTAAATACATGTTGAAGTGTGTGCATAAGTCCTTTGGTTTAGGCGTGACACTCAATTTGAGTTTTTATTGCTTTAAATGCATTTTCAGCCCGAGCTGAGCGCGCTTTTCTGACTTTGAATGTATCTTCATAGGAATTAATTGTGTAGTCAAATTATTGCTCATTTAGGCTTCCGGAGGTCATCCTGAACAAAATACACGAAGTGTGTGCATAAGTCCTTTGGTTTAGGCGTGACACTCAATTTGAGTTTTTTTTGCTTTAAATGCATTTTCAGCCCGAGCTGAGCACGTTTTGTGAGTTTGAATGTATCTTCATAGAATGAGTTGTGTGGTCAAATTAATGCTCATATAGGCTTCGGGAGGTCATCCTGAACAAAATACATGTTGAAGTGTGTGCATAAGTCCTTTGGTTTAGGCGTCACACTCAATTTGAGGTTTTATTGCTTTGAATGCATTTTCAGCCCGAGCTGAGCACAGTTTGAATGTATCTTGATACGAATGAGTTGTGTGGTCAAATTAATGCTCATATAGGCTTCAGGATGACCTCTTGAACTAAATACATGTTGAAGTGTGTGCATAAGTACTTTGGTTTAGGCGTCACACTCAATTTGAGGTTTTATTGCTTTGAATGCATTTTCAGCCCGAGCTGAGCACAGTTTGAATGTATCTTGATACAAATGAGTTGTGTGGTCAAATTAATGCTCATATAGGCTTCAGGATGACCTCTTGAACTAAATACATGTTGAAGTGTGTGCATAAGTACTTTGGTTTAGGCGTGACACTCAATTTGAGTTTTTATAACTTTAAATGCATTTTCAGCCCGAGCTGAGCACGTTTTGTGACTTTGAATGTATCTTCATAAGAATGAGTTATGTGGTCAAATTAATGCTCATATAGGCTTCAGGATGACCTCTTGAACTAAATACATGTTGAAGTGTGTGCATAAGCCCTTTGGTTTAGGCGTGACACTCAATTTGAGTTTTTATTGCTTTAAATGCATTTTCAGCCCGAGCTGAGCACGTTTTGTGAGTTTGAATGTATCTTCATAGGAATGAGTTGTGTGGTCAAATCAATGCTCATATAGGCTTCGGGAGGTCATCCTGAACAAAATACATGTTGAAGTGTGTGCATAAGTCCTTTGGTTTAGGCGTCACACTCAATTTGAGGTTTTATTGCTTTGAATGCATTTTCAGCCCGAGCTGAGCACGTTTTGTGAGTTTGAATGTATCTTGATACGAATGAGTTGTGTGGTCAAATTATTGCTCATATAGGCTTCAGGATGACCTCCTGAACTAAATACATGTTGAAGTGTGTGCATAAGTCCTTTGGTTTAGGCGTGACACTCAATTTGAGTTTTTATTACTTTAAATGCATTTTCAGCCCGAGATGAGCGCGTTTTGTGAGTTTGAATGTATCTTCATAGGAATGAGTTGTGTGGTCAAATTAATGCTCATATAGGCTTCAGGATGACGTCCTGAACAAAATACATGTTGAAGTGTGTGCATAAGTCCTTTGGTTTAGGCGTGACACTCAATTTGAGTTTTTATTGCTTTAAATGCATTTTCAGCCCGAGCTGAGCACGTTTTGTGAGTTTGAATGTATCTTCATAGGAATGAGTTGTGTGGTCAAATTAATGCTCATATAGGCTTCAGGATGACCCCCTGAACTAAATACATGTTGAAGTGTGTGCATAAGTCCTTTGGTTTAGGCGTGATACTCAATTTGAGTTTTTATTGCTTTAAATGCATTTTCAGCCCGAGCTGAGCACGTTTTGTGAGTTTGAATGTATCTTGATAGGAATGAGTTGTGTGGTCAAATTAATGCTCATATAGGCTTCAGGATGACCTCCTGAACAAAATACATGTTTGTGCATAAGTCCTTTGGTTTAGGCGTGACACTCAATTTGAGTTTTTATTGCTTTAAATGCATTTTCAGCCCGAGCTGAGCACGTTTTGTGAGTTTGAATGTATCTTCATAGGAATGAGTTGTGTGGTCAAATTAATGCTCATATAGGCTTCAGGATGACCCCCTGAACTAAATACATGTTGAAGTGTGTGCATAAGTCCTTTGGTTTAGGCGTGACACTCAAATTGAGTTTTTATTGCTTTAAATGCATTTTCAGCCCGAGCTGAGCACGTTTTGTGAGTTTGAATGTATCTTGATAGGAATGAGTTGTGTGGTCAAATTAATGCTCATATAGGCTTCAGGATGACCTCCTGAACAAAATACATGTTGAAGTATGTGCATAAGTCCTTTGGTTTAGGCGTGACACTCAAATTGAGTTTTTATTGCTTTAAATGCATTTTCAGCCCCAGCTGAGCACGTTTTGTGAGTTTGAATGTATCTTCATAGGAATGAGTTGTGTGGTCAAATTAATGCTCATTTAGGATTCAGGTGGTCATCCTGAACAAAATGCAGGTTGAAGTGTGTGCATAAGTCCTTTGGTTTAGGTGTGACACTCAATTTGAGTTTTTATTGCGAAATGCATTTTCAGGCAGAGCTGAGCAAGTTTTCTGAGTTTGAAGTATCTTCATAGGAATGAGTTGTGTGGTCAAATTAATGCTAATTTAGGCTTCGGGAGGTCATCCTGAACAAAATACATGTTGAAGTGTGTGCATAAGTCCTTTGGTTTTGGCGTGACACTCAATTTAAGGTTTTATTGCTTTAAATCATTTTCAGCCCGAGCTGAGCGCGCTTTCTGACTTTGAATGTATCTTCATAGGAATGAGTTGTGTGGTCAAATTAATGCTCATTTAGGCTTCAGGTGGTCATCCTGAACAAAATACATGTTAAAGTGTGTGCATAAGTCCTTTGGTTTAGGCGTGACACTCAATTTGAGTTTTTATTGCTTTAAATGCATTTTCAGCCCGAGCTGAGCACGTTTTGTAAGTTTGAATGTATCTTCATAGGAATGAGTTATGTGGTCAAATTAATGCTCATATAGGCTTCAGAATGACCTCCTGAACTAAATACATGTTGAAGTGTGTGCATAAGTCCTTTGGTTTAGGCGTGACACTCAATTTGAGTTTTTATTGCTTTAAATGCATTTTCAGCCCGAGCTGAGCGCGCTTTTCTGACTTTGAATGTATCTTCATAGGAATTAATTGTGTAGTCAAATTATTGCTCATTTAGGCTTCCGGAGGTCATCCTGAACAAAATACACGAAGTGTGTGCATAAGTCCTTTGGTTTAGGCGTGACACTCAATTTGAGTTTTTATTGCTTTAAATGCATTTTCAGCCCGAGCTGAGCACGTTTTGTGAGTTTGAATGTATCTTCATAGGAATGAGTTGTGTGGTCAAATCAATGCTCATATAGGCTTCGGGAGGTCATCCTGAACAAAATACATGTTGAAGTGTGTGCATAAGTCCTTTGGTTTAGGTGTGACACTCAATTTGAGTTTTTATTGCTTTAAATGCATTTTCAGCCCCAGCTGAGCACGTTTTCTGACTTTGAATGTATCTTCATAGGAATGAGTTGTGTGGTCAAATTAATGCTCATTTAGGCTTCAGGTGGTCATCCTGAACAAAATACATGTTAAAGTGTGTGCATAAGTCCTTTGGTTTAGGCGTGACACTCAATTTGAGTTTTTATTGCTTTAAATGCATTTTCAGCCCGAGCTGAGCACGTTTTGTAAGTTTGAATGTATCTTCATAGGAATGAGTTATGTGGTCAAATTAATGCTCATATAGGCTTCAGAATGACCTCCTGAACTAAATACATGTTGAAGTGTGTGCATAAGTCCTTTGGTTTAGGCGTGACACTCAATTTGAATTTTTATTGCTTTAAATGCATTTTCAGCCCGAGCTGAGCGCGCTTTCTGACTTTGAATGTATCTTCATAGGAATGGATTGTGTAGTCAAATTATTGCTCATTTAGGCTTCCGGAGGTCATCCTGAACAAAATACACGAAGTGTGTGCATAAGTCCTTTGGTTTAGGCGTGACACTCAATTTGAGTTTTTATTGCTTTAAATGCATTTTCAGCCCGAGCTGAGCACGTTTTGTGAGTTTGAATGTATCTTCATAGGAATGAGTTGTGTGGTCAAATCAATGCTCATATAGGCTTCGGGAGGTCATCCTGAACAAAATACATGTTGAAGTGTGTGCATAAGTCCTTTGGTTTAGGCGTCACACTCAATTTGAGGTTTTATTGCTTTGAATGCATTTTCAGCCCGAGCTGAGCACGTTTTGTGAGTTTGAATGTATCTTCATAAGAATGAGTTATGTGGTCAAATTAATGCTCATTTAGGCTTCAGGTGGTCATCCTGAAAAAAATACATGTTGAAGTGTGTGCATAAGTCCTTTGGTTCAGGCGAGACACTCAATTTGAGTTTTTATTGCTTTAAATGCATTTTCAGCCCGAGCTGAGCACGTTTTGTGAGTTTGAATGTATCTTCATAGGAATGAGTTGTGTAGTCAAATTAATGCTCATATGGGCTTCAGGAGGTCATCCTGAACAAAATACATGTTGAAGTGTGTGCATAAGTCCTTTGGTTTAGGTGTGACACTCAATTTGAGTTTTCATTGCTTTAAATGCATTTTCAGCCCGAGCTGAGCACGTTTTGTGAGTTTGAATGTATCTTCATAGGAATGAGTTGTGTGTTCAAATTAATGCTCATTTAGGCTTCAGGTGGTCATCCTGAACAAAATACATGTTGAAGTGTGTGCATAAGTCCTTTGGTTTAGGCGTGACACTCAATTTGAGTTTTTATTGCTTTAAATGCATTTTCAGCCCGAGCTGAGCACATTTTGAGAGTTTGAATGTATCTTCATAGGAATGAGTTGTGTGGTCAAATTAATGCTCATATGGGCTTCAGGAGGTAATCATGAACTAAATACATGTGCAAGTGTGTGATAAGTCCTTTTTTAGGCGTGACACTCAATTTGAGTTTTTATTGCTTTAAATGCATTTTCAGCCCGAGCTGAGCACGTTTTGTGAGTTTGAATGTATCGTCATAGGAATGAGTTGTGTAGTCAAATTAATGCTCATATGGGCTTCAGGAAGTCATCCTGAACAAAATACATGTTGAAGTGTGTGCATAAGTCCTTTGGTTTAGGTGTGACACTCAATTTAAGTTTTTATTTCTTTAAATGCATTTTCAGCCCGAGCTGAGCACGTTTTGTGAGTTTGAATGTATCTTCATAGGAATGAGTTGTGTGGTCAAATTAATGTTCATTTAGGCTTCAGGTGGTCATCCTGAACTAAATACATGTTGAAGTGTGTGCATAAGTCCTTTGGTTTAGGCGTAAAACTCAATTTGAGGTTTTATTGCTTTAAATGCATTTTCAGCCCGAGCTGAGCACGTTTTGTGAGTTTGAATGTATCTTCATAGGAATGAGTTGTGTGGTCAAATCAATGCTCATATAGGCTTCGGGAGGTCATCCTGAACAAAATACATGTTGAAGTGTGTGCATAAGTCCTTTGGTTTAGGCGTCACACTCAATTTGAGGTTTTATTGCTTTGAATGCATTTTCAGCCCGAGCTGAGCACGTTTTGTGAGTTTGAATGTATCTTGATACGAATGAGTTCTGTGGTCAAATTAATGCTCATGTAGGCTTCAGGATGACCTCCTGAACTAAATACATGTTGAAGTGTGTGCATAAGTCCTTTGGTTTAGGCGTGACACTCAATTTGAGTTTTTATTGCTTTAAATGCATTTTCAGCCCGAGCTGAGCACATTTTGAGAGTTTGAATGTATCTTCATAGGAATGAGTTGTGTGGTCAAATTAATGCTCATATGGGCTTCAGGAGGTAATCCTGAACTAAATACATGTGCAAGTGTGTGATAAGTCCTTTTTTAGGCGTGACACTCAATTTGAGTTTTTATTGCTTTAAATGCATTTTCAGCCCGAGCTGAGCACGTTTTGTGAGTTTGAATGTATCTTCATAGGAATGAGTTGTGTAGTCAAATTAATGCTCATATGGGCTTCAGGAAGTCATCCTGAACAAAATACATGTTGAAGTGTGTGCATAAGTCCTTTGGTTTAGGTGTGACACTCAATTTAAGTTTTTATTTCTTTAAATGCATTTTCAGCCCGAGCTGAGCACGTTTTGTGAGTTTGAATGTATCTTCATAGGAATGAGTTGTGTGGTCAAATTAATGCTCATTTAGGCTTCAGGTGGTCATCCTGAACAAAATACATGTTGAAGTGTGTGCATAAGTCCTTTGGTTTAGGCGTCACACTCAATTTGAGGTTTTATTGCTTTGAATGCATTTTCAGCCCGAGCTGAGCACGTTTTGTGAGTTTGAATGTATCTTCATAGGAATGAGTTGTGTGGTCAAATCAATGCTCATATAGGCTTCGGGAGGTCATCCTGAACAAAATACATGTTGAAGTGTGTGCATAAGTCCTTTGGTTTAGGCGTCACACTCAATTTGAGGTTTTATTGCTTTGAATGCATTTTCAGCCAGAGCTGAGCACGTTTTGTGAGTTTGAATGTATCTTGATACGAATGAGTTGTGTGGTCAAATTAATGCTCATATAGGCTTCAGGATGACCTCTTGAACTAAATACACGTTGAAGTGTGTGCATAAGTACTTTGGTTTAGGCGTGACACTCAATTTGAGTTTTTATAACTTTAAATGCATTTTCAGCCCGAGCTGAGCACGTTTTGTGAGTTTGAATGTATCTTCATAAGAATGAGTTGTGTGGTCAAATTAATGCTCATATGGGCTTCAGGAGGTAATCCTGAACTAAATACATGTGCAAGTGTGTGATAAGTCCTTTTTTAGGCGTGACACTCAATTTGAGTTTTTATTGCTTTAAATGCATTTTCAGCCCGAGCTGAGCACGTTTTGTGAGTTTGAATGTATCTTCATAGGAATGAGTTGTGTAGTCAAATTAATGCTCATATGGGCTTCAGGAAGTCATCCTGAACAAAATACATGTTGAAGTGTGTGCATAAGTCCTTTGGTTTAGGTGTGACACTCAATTTGAGTTTTTATTGCGAAATGTATTTTCAGGCAGAGATGAGCAAGTTTTCTGAGTTTGAAGTATCTTCATAGGAATGAGTTGTGTGGTCAAATTAATGCTAATTTAGGCTTCAGGAGGTCATCCTGAACAAAATACATGTTGAAGTGTGTGCATAAGTCCTTTGGTTTAGGCGTCACACTCAATTTGAGGTTTTATTGCTTTGAATGCATTTTCAGCCCGAGCTGAGCACGTTTTGTGAGTTTGAATGTATCTTCATAGGAATGAGTTGTGTGGTCAAATCAATGCTCATATAGGCTTCGGGAGGTCATCCTGAACAAAATACATGTTGAAGTGTGTGCATAAGTCCTTTGGTTTAGGCGTCACACTCAATTTGAGGTTTTATTGCTTTGAATGCATTTTCAGCCCGAGCTGAGCACGTTTTGTGAGTTTGAATGTATCTTGATACGAATGAGTTGTGTGGTCAAATTAATGCTCATATAGGCTTCAGGATGACCTCTTGAACTAAATACACGTTGAAGTGTGTGCATAAGTACTTTGGTTTAGGCGTGACACTCAATTTGAGTTTTTATAACTTTAAATGCATTTTCAGCCCGAGCTGAGCACGTTTTGTGAGTTTGAATGTATCTTCATAAGAATGAGTTATGTGGTCAAATTAATGCTCATATAGGCTTCAGGATGACCTCTTGAACTAAATACATGTTGAAGTGTGTGCATAAGTCCTTTGGTTTAGGCGTGACACTCAATTTGAGTTTTTATTGCTTTAAATGCATTTTCAGCCCGAGCTGAGCACGTTTTGTGAGTTTGAATGTATCTTCATAGGAATGAGTTGTGTGGTCAAATCAATGCTCATATAGGCTTCGGGAGGTCATCCTGAACAAAATACATGTTGAAGTGTGTGCATAAGTCCTTTGGTTTAGGCGTCACACTCAATTTGAGGTTTTATTGCTTTGAAAGCATTTTCAGCCCGAGCTGAGCACGTTTTGTGAGTTTGAATGTATCTTGATACGAATGAGTTGTGTGGTCAAATTAATGCTCATATAGGCTTCAGGATGACCTCCTGAACTAAATACATGTTGAAGTCTGTGCATAAGTCCTTTGGTTTAGGCGCGACACTCAATTTGAGTTTTTATTGCTTTAAATGCATTTTCAGCCCGAGCTGAGCACGTTTTGTGAGTTTGAATGTATCTTGATAGGAATGAGTTGTGTGGTCAAATTAATGCTCATATAGGCTTCAGGATGACCTCCTGAACTAAATACATGTTGAAGTGTGTGCATAAGTCCTTTGGTTTAGGCGTGACACTCAATTTGAGTTTTTATTGCTTTAAATGCATTTTCAGCCCGAGCTGAGGACGTTTTGTGAGTTTGAATGTATCTTCATAGGAATGAGTTGTCTGGTCAAATTAATGCTCATTTAGGCTTCAGGTGGTCATCCTGAACTAAATACATGTTGAAGTGTGTGCATAAGTCCTTTGGTTTAGGCGTGACACTCAATTTGAGTTTTTATTGCTTTAAATGCATTTTCAGCCCGAGCTGAGCACGTTTTGTGAGTTTGAATGTATCTTCATAGGAATGAGTTGTATGGTCAAATCAATGCTCATATAGGCTTCGGGAGGTCATCCTGAACAAAATACATGAAGTGTGTGCATAAGTCCTTTGGTTTAGGCGTCACACTCAATTTGAGGTTTTATTGCTTTAAATGCATTTTCAGCCCGAGCTGAGCACGTTTTGTGAGTTTGAATGTATCTTCATACGAATGAGTTGTGTGGTCAAATTAATGCTCATATAGGCTTCAGGATGACCTCCTGAACTAAATACATGTTGAAGTGTGTGCATAAGTCCTTTGGTTTAGGCGTGACACTCAATTTGAGTTTTTATTGCTTTAAATGCATTTTCAGCCCGAGCTGAGCACGTTTTGTGAGTTTGAATGTATCTTCATAGGAATGAGTTGTGTGGTCAAATTAATGCTCATATAGGCTTCAGGATGACCTCCTGAACTAAATACATGTTGAAGTGTGTGCATAAGTCCTTTGGTTTAGGCGTGACACTCAATTTGAGTTTTTATTGCTTTAAATGCATTTTCAGCCCGAGCTGAGCACGTTTTGTGAGTTTGAATGTATCTTGATAGGAATCAGTTGTGTGGTCAAATTAATGCTCATATAGGCTTCAGGATGACCTCCTGAACAAAATACATGTTAAAGTGTGCGCATAAGACCTTTGGTTTAGGCGTGACACTCAATTTGAGTTTTTATTGCGAAATGCATTTTCAGGCAGAGATGAGCAAGTTTTCTGAGTTTGAAGTATCTTCATAGGAATGAGTTGTGTGGTCAAAATAATCCTCATTCAGGTGGTCATCCTGAACAAAATACATGTTGAAGTGTGTGCATAAGTCCTTTGGTTTAGGCGTGACACTCAATTTGAGTTTTTATTGCTTTAAATGCATTTTCAGCCCGAGCTGAGCACGTTTTGAGAGTTTGAATGTATCTTCATAGGAATGAGTTGTGTAGTCAAATTAATGCTCATATGGGCTTCAGGAGGTCATCCTGAACAAAATACATGTTGAAGTGTGTGCATAAGTCCTTTGGTTTAGGTGTGACACTCAATTTGAGTTTTTATTGCTTTAAATGAATTTTCAGCCCGAACTGAGCACGTTTTGTGAGTTTGAATGTATCTTCATAGGAATGAGTTGTGTGGTCAAATTAATGCTCATTTAGGCTTCAGGTGGTCATCCTGAACTAAATACATGTTGAAGTGTGTGCATAAGTCCTTTGGTTTAGGCGTGACACTCAATTTGAGTTTTTATTGCTTTAAATGCATTTTCAGCCCGAGCTGAGGACGTTTTGTGAGTTTGAATGTATCTTCATAGGAATGAGTTGTCTGGTCAAATTAATTCTCATATGGACTTCAGGAGGTCATCCTGAACAAAATACATGTTGAAGTGTGTGCATAAGTCCTTTGGTTTAGGCGTCACACTCAATTTGAGGTTTTATTGCTTTGAATGCATTTTCAGCCCGAGCTGAGCACGTTTTGTGAGTTTGAATGTATCTTCATAGGAATGAGTTGTGTGGTCAAATCAATGCTCATATAGGCTTCGGGAGGTCATCCTGAACAAAATACATGTTGAAGTGTGTGCATAAGTCCTTTGGTTTAGGCGTCACACTCAATTTGAGGTTTTATTGCTTTGAATGCATTTTCAGCCCGAGCTGAGCACGTTTTGTGAGTTTGAATGTATCTTGATACGAATGATTTGTATGGTCAAATTAATGCTCATATAGGCTTCAGGATGACCTCTTGAACAAAATACATGTTGAAGTGTGTGCATAAGTCCTTTGGTTTAGGTGTGACACTCAATTTGAGTTTTTATTGCTTTAAATGCATTTTCAGCCCGAGTTGAGCACGTTTTGTGACTTTGAATGTATCTTCATAGGAATGAGTTGTGTGGTCAAATTATTGCTCATTTAGGCTTCCGGAGGTCATCCTGAACAAAATACACGTTGAAGTGTGTGCATAAGTCCTTTGGTTTAGGCGTGACACTCAATTTGAGTTTTTATTGCTTTAAATGCATTTTCAGCCCGAGCTGAGCACGTTTTGTGAGTTTGAATGTATCTTCATAGGAATGAGTTGTGTAGTCAAATTAATGCTAATTTAGGCTTCAGGAGGTTATCCTGAACAAAATACATGTTGAAGTGTGTGCATAAGTCCTTTGGTTCAGGCGTGACACTCATTTTGAGGTTTTATTGCTTTAAATGCATTTTCAGCCCGAGCTGAGCGTGCTTTCTGACTTTGAATGTATCTTCATAGGAATGAGTTGTGTGGTTAATGCTCATTTAGGCTTCAGGTGCTCATCCTGAACAAAATACATGTTGAAGTGTGTGCATAAATCCTTTTGTTTAGGCGTGACACTCAATTTGAGTTTTTATTGCGAAATGCATTTTCAGGCAGAGATGAGCAAGTTTTCTGAGTTTGAAGTATCTTCATAGGAATGAGTTGTGTGGTCAAATTAATGCTAATTTAGGCTTCAGGAGGTCATCCTGAACAAAATACATGTTGAAGTGTGTGCATAAGTCCTTTGGTTTTGGCGTGACACTCAATTTGAGGTTTTATTGCTTTGAATGCATTTTCAGCCCGAGCTGAGCACGTTTTGTGAGTTTGAATGTATCTTCATAAGAATGAGTTATGTGGTCAAATTAATGCTCATATAGGCTTCAGGATGACCTCTTGAACTAAATACATGTTGAAGTGTGTGCATAAGTCCTTTGGTTTATGCGTGACACTCAATTTGAGTTTTTATTGCTTTAAATGCATTTTCAGCCCGAGCTGAGCACGTTTTGTGAGTTTGAATGTATCTTCATAGGAATGAGTTGTGTGGTCAAATCAATGCTCATATAGGCTTCGGGAGGTCATCCTGAACAAAATACATGTTGAAGTGTGTGCATAAGTCCTTTGGTTTAGGCGTCACACTCAATTTGAGGTTTTATTGCTTTGAATGCATTTTCAGCCCGAGCTGAGCACAGTTTGAATGTATCTTGATACGAATGAGTTGTGTGGTCAAATCAATGCTCATATAGGCTTCAGGATGACCTCTTGAACTAAATACATGTTGAAGTGTGTGCATAAGTACTTTGGTTTAGGCGTCACACTCAATTTGAGGTTTTATTGCTTTGAATGCATTTTCAGCCCGAGCTGAGCACAGTTTGAATGTATCTTGATACAAATGAGTTGTGTGGTCAAATTAATGCTCATATAGGCTTCAGGATGACCTCTTGAACTAAATACATGTTGAAGTGTGTGCATAAGTACTTTGGTTTAGGCGTGACACTCAATTTGAGTTTTTATAACTTTAAATGCATTTTCAGCCCGAGCTGAGCACGTTTTGTGACTTTGAATGTATCTTCATAAGAATGAGTTATGTGGTCAAATTAATGCTCATATAGGCTTCAGGATGACCTCTTGAACTAAATGCATGTTGAAGTGTGTGCATAAGTCCTTTGGTTTAGGCGTGACACTCAATTTGAGTTTTTATTGCTTTAAATGCATTTTCAGCCCGAGCTGAGCACGTTTTGTGAGTTTGAATGTATCTTAATACGAATGAGTTGTGTGGTCAAATTAATGCTCATATAGGCTTCAGGATGACCTCTTGAACTAAATACATGTTGAAGTGTGTGCTAAGTACTTTGGTTTAGGCGTGACACTCATTTTGAGTTTTTATAACTTTAAATGCATTTTCAGCCCGAGCTGAGCACGTTTTGTGAGTTTGAATGTATCTTCATAAGAATGAGTTATGTGGTCAAATTAATGCTCATATAGGCTTCAGGATGACCTCTTGAACTAAATACATGTTGAAGTGTGTGCATAAGTCCTTTGGTTTAGGCGTAAAACTCAATTTGAGTTTTTATTGCTTTAAATGCATTTTCAGCCCGAGCTGAGCACGTTTTGTGAGTTTGAATGTATCTTCATAGGAATGAGTTGTGTAGTCAAATTAATGCTCATATGGGCTTCAGGAAGTCATCCTGAACAAAATACATGTTGAAGTGTGTGCATAAGTCCTTTGGTTTAGGTGTGACACTCAATTTGAGTTTTTATTTCTTTAAATGCATTTTCAGCCCGAGCTGAGCACGTTTTGTGAGTTTGAATGTATCTTCATAGGAATGAGTTGTGTGGTCAAATTAATGCTTATTTAGGCTTCAGGAGGTCATCCTGAACAAAATACATGTTGAAGTGTGTGCATGAGTCCTTTTGTTTAGGCGTGACACTCAATTTGAGTTTTTATTGCTTTAAATGCATTTTCAGCCCGAGCTGAGCACGTTTTGTGAGTTTGAATGTATCTTCATAGAATGAGTTGTGTGGTCAAATTAATGCTCATATAGGCTTCGGGAGGTCATCCTGAACAAAATACATGTTGAAGTGTGTGCATAAGTCCTTTGGTTTAGGCGTCACACTCAATTTGAGGTTTTATTGCTTTGAATGCATTTTCAGCCCGAGCTGAGCACAGTTTGAATGTATCTTGATACGAATGAGTTGTGTGGTCAAATTAATGCTCATATAGGCTTCAGGATGACCTCTTGAACTAAATACATGTTGAAGTGTGTGCATAAGTACTTTGGTTTAGGCGTGACACTCAATTTGAGGTTTTATAACTTTAAATGCATTTTCAGCCCGAGCTGAGCACGTTTTGTGACTTTGAATGTATCTTCATAAGAATGAGTTATGTGGTCAAATTAATGCTCATATAGGCTTCAGGATGACCTCTTGAACAAAATACATGTTGAAGTGTGTGCATAAGTCCTTTGGTTTAGGTGTGACACTCAATTTGAGTTTTTATTGCTTTAAATGCATTTTCAGCCCGAGTTGAGCACGTTTTGTGACTTTGAATGTATCTTCATAGGAATGAGTTGTGTGGTCAAATTATTGCTCATTTAGGCTTCCGGAGGTCATCCTGAACAAAATACACGTTGAAGTGTGTGCATAAGTCCTTTGGTTTAGGCGTGACACTCAATTTGAGTTTTTATTGCTTTAAATGCATTTTCAGCCCGAGCTGAGCACGTTTTGTGAGTTTGAATGTATCTTCATAGGAATGAGTTGTGTAGTCAAATTAATGCTAATTTAGGCTTCAGGAGGTTTTCCTGAACAAAATACATGTTGAAGTGTGTGCATAAGTCCTTTGGTTCAGGCGTGACACTCATTTTGAGGTTTTATTGCTTTAAATGCATTTTCAGCCCGAGCTGAGCGTGCTTTCTGACTTTGAATGTATCTTCATAGGAATGAGTTGTGTGGTTAATGCTCATTTAGGCTTCAGGTGGTCATCCTGAACAAAATACATGTTGAAGTGTGTGCATAAATCCTTTTGTTTAGGCGTGACACTCAATTTGAGTTTTTATTGCAAAATGCATTTTCAGGCAGAGATGAGCAAGTTTTCTGAGTTTGAAGTATCTTCATAGGAATGAGTTGTGTGGTCAAATTAATGCTAATTTAGGCTTCAGGAGGTCATCCTGAACAAAATACATGTTGAAGTGTGTGCATAAGTCCTTTGGTTTTGGCGTGACACTCAATTTGAGGTTTTATTGCTTTGAATGCATTTTCAGCCCGAGCTGAGCACGTTTTGTGAGTTTGAATGTATCTTCATAAGAATGAGTTATGTGGTCAAATTAATGCTCATATAGGCTTCAGGATGACCTCTTGAACTAAATACATGTTGAAGTGTGTGCATAAGTCCTTTGGTTTATGCGTGACACTCAATTTGAGTTTTTATTGCTTTAAATGCATTTTCAGCCCGAGCTGAGCACGTTTTGTGAGTTTGAATGTATCTTCATAGGAATGAGTTGTGTGGTCAAATCAATGCTCATATAGGCTTCGGGAGGTCATCCTGAACAAAATACATGTTGAAGTGTGTGCATAAGTCCTTTGGTTTAGGCGTCACACTCAATTTGAGGTTTTATTGCTTTGAATGCATTTTCAGCCCGAGCTGAGCACAGTTTGAATGTATCTTGATACGAATGAGTTGTGTGGTCAAATCAATGCTCATATAGGCTTCAGGATGACCTCTTGAACTAAATACATGTTGAAGTGTGTGCATAAGTACTTTGGTTTAGGCGTCACACTCAATTTGAGGTTTTATTGCTTTGAATGCATTTTCAGCCCGAGCTGAGCACAGTTTGAATGTATCTTGATACAAATGAGTTGTGTGGTCAAATTAATGCTCATATAGGCTTCAGGATGACCTCTTGAACTAAATACATGTTGAAGTGTGTGCATAAGTACTTTGGTTTAGGCGTGACACTCAATTTGAGTTTTTATAACTTTAAATGCATTTTCAGCCCGAGCTGAGCACGTTTTGTGACTTTGAATGTATCTTCATAAGAATGAGTTATGTGGTCAAATTAATGCTCATATAGGCTTCAGGATGACCTCTTGAACTAAATGCATGTTGAAGTGTGTGCATAAGTCCTTTGGTTTAGGCGTGACACTCAATTTGAGTTTTTATTGCTTTAAATGCATTTTCAGCCCGAGCTGAGCACGTTTTGTGAGTTTGAATGTATCTTGATACGAATGAGTTGTGTGGTCAAATTAATGCTCATATAGGCTTCAGGATGACCTCTTGAACTAAATACATGTTGAAGTGTGTGCTAAGTACTTTGGTTTAGGCGTGACACTCAATTTGAGTTTTTATAACTTTAAATGCATTTTCAGCCCGAGCTGAGCACGTTTTGTGAGTTTGAATGTATCTTCATAAGAATGAGTTATGTGGTCAAATTAATGCTCATATAGGCTTCAGGATGACCTCTTGAACTAAATACATGTTGAAGTGTGTGCATAAGTCCTTTGGTTTAGGCGTAAAACTCAATTTGAGTTTTTATTGCTTTAAATGCATTTTCAGCCCGAGCTGAGCACGTTTTGTGAGTTTGAATGTATCTTCATAGGAATGAGTTGTGTGGTCAAATTAATGCTCATATAGGCTTCAGGATGACCTCCTGAAGTAAATACATGTTGAAGTGTGTGCATAAGTCCTTTGGTTTAGGCGTGACACTCAATTTGAGTTTTTATAACTTTAAATGCATTTTCAGCCCGAGCTGAGCACGTTTTGTGAGTTTGAATGTATCTTCATAGGAATGAGTTGTGTAGTCAAATTAATGCTCATATGGGCTTCAGGAAGTCATCCTGAACAAAATACATGTTGAAGTGTGTGCATAAGTCCTTTGGTTTAGGTGTGACACTCAATTTGAGTTTTTATTTCTTTAAATGCATTTTCAGCCCGAGCTGAGCACGTTTTGTGAGTTTGAATGTATCTTCATAGGAATGAGTTGTGTGGTCAAATTAATGCTTATTTAGGCTTCAGGAGGTCATCCTGAACAAAATACATGTTGAAGTGTGTGCATGAGTCCTTTTGTTTAGGCGTGACACTCAATTTGAGTTTTTATTGCTTTAAATGCATTTTCAGCCCGAGCTGAGCACGTTTTGTGAGTTTGAATGTATCTTCATAGAATGAGTTGTGTGGTCAAATTAATGCTCATATAGGCTTCGGGAGGTCATCCTGAACAAAATACATGTTGAAGTGTGTGCATAAGTCCTTTGGTTTAGGCGTCACACTCAATTTGAGGTTTTATTGCTTTGAATGCATTTTCAGCCCGAGCTGAGCACAGTTTGAATGTATCTTGATACGAATGAGTTGTGTGGTCAAATTAATGCTCATATAGGCTTCAGGATGACCTCTTGAACTAAATACATGTTGAAGTGTGTGCATAAGTACTTTGGTTTAGGCGTCACACTCAATTTGAGGTTTTATTGCTTTGAATGCATTTTCAGCCCGAGCTGAGCACAGTTTGAATGTATCTTGATACAAATGAGTTGTGTGGTCAAATTAATGCTCATATAGGCTTCAGGGTGACCTCTTGAACTAAATACATGTTGAAGTGTGTGCATAAGTACTTTGGTTTAGGCGTGACACTCAATTTGAGTTTTTATAACTTTAAATGCATTTTCAGCCCGAGCTGAGCACGTTTTGTGACTTTGAATGTATCTTCATAAGAATGAGTTATGTGGTCAAATTAATGCTCATATAGGCTTCAGGATGACCTCTTGAACTAAATACATGTTGAAGTGTGTGCATAAGCCCTTTGGTTTAGGCGTGACACTCAATTTGAGTTTTTATTGCTTTAAATGCATTTTCAGCCCGAGCTGAGCACGTTTTGTGAGTTTGAATGTATCTTCATAGGAATGAGTTGTGTGGTCAAATCAATGCTCATATAGGCTTCGGGAGGTCATCCTGAACAAAATACATGTTGAAGTGTGTGCATAAGTCCTTTGGTTTAGGCGTCACACTCAATTTGAGGTTTTATTGCTTTGAATGCATTTTCAGCCCGAGCTGAGCACGTTTTGTGAGTTTGAATGTATCTTGATACGAATGAGTTGTGTGGTCAAATTATTGCTCATATAGGCTTCAGGATGACCTCCTGAACTAAATACATGTTGAAGTGTGTGCATAAGTCCTTTGGTTTAGGCGTGACACTCAATTTGAGTTTTTATTACTTTAAATGCATTTTCAGCCCGAGATGAGCGCGTTTTGTGAGTTTGAATGTATCTTCATAGGAATGAGTTGTGTGGTCAAATTAATGCTCATATAGGCTTCAGGATGACGTCCTGAACAAAATACATGTTGAAGTGTGTGCATAAGTCCTTTGGTTTAGGCGTGACACTCAATTTGAGTTTTTATTGCTTTAAATGCATTTTCAGCCCGAGCTGAGCACGTTTTGTGAGTTTGAATGTATCTTCATAGGAATGAGTTGTGTGGTCAAATTAATGCTCATATAGGCTTCAGGATGACCCCCTGAACTAAATACATGTTGAAGTGTGTGCATAAGTCCTTTGGTTTAGGCGTGATACTCAATTTGAGTTTTTATTGCTTTAAATGCATTTTCAGCCCGAGCTGAGCACGTTTTGTGAGTTTGAATGTATCTTGATAGGAATGAGTTGTGTGGTCAAATTAATGCTCATATAGGCTTCAGGATGACCTCCTGAACAAAATACATGTTTGTGCATAAGTCCTTTGGTTTAGGCGTGACACTCAATTTGAGTTTTTATTGCTTTAAATGCATTTTCAGCCCGAGCTGAGCACGTTTTGTGAGTTTGAATGTGTCTTCATAGGAATGAGTTGTGTGGTCAAATTAATGCTCATATAGGCTTCAGGATGACCCCCTGAACTAAATACATGTTGAAGTGTGTGCATAAGTCCTTTGGTTTAGGCGTGACACTCAAATTGAGTTTTTATTGCTTTAAATGCATTTTCAGCCCGAGCTGAGCACGTTTTGTGAGTTTGAATGTATCTTGATAGGAATGAGTTGTGTGGTCAAATTAATGCTCATATAGGCTTCAGGATGACCTCCTGAACAAAATACATGTTGAAGTATGTGCTTAAGTCCTTTGGTTTAGGCGTGACACTCAAATTGAGTGTTTATTGCTTTAAATGCATTTTCAGCCCCAGCTGAGCACGTTTTGTGAGTTTGAATGTATCTTCATAGGAATGAGTTGTGTGGTCAAATTAATGCTCATTTAGGATTCAGGTGGTCATCCTGAACAAAATGCAGGTTGAAGTGTGTGCATAAGTCCTTTGGTTTAGGTGTGACACTCAATTTGAGTTTTTATTGCGAAATGCATTTTCAGGCAGAGCTGAGCAAGTTTTCTGAGTTTGAAGTATCTTCATAGGAATGAGTTGTGTGGTCAAATTAATGCTAATTTAGGCTTCGGGAGGTCATCCTGAACAAAATACATGTTGAAGTGTGTGCATAAGTCCTTTGGTTTTGGCGTGACACTCAATTTAAGGTTTTATTGCTTTAAATCATTTTCAGCCCGAGCTGAGCGCGCTTTCTGACTTTGAATGTATCTTCATAGGAATGAGTTGTGTGGTCAAATTAATGCTCATTTAGGCTTCAGGTGGTCATCCTGAACAAAATACATGTTAAAGTGTGTGCATAAGTCCTTTGGTTTAGGCGTGACACTCAATTTGAGTTTTTATTGCTTTAAATGCATTTTCAGCCCGAGCTGAGCACGTTTTGTAAGTTTGAATGTATCTTCATAGGAATGAGTTATGTGGTCAAATTAATGCTCATATAGGCTTCAGAATGACCTCCTGAACTAAATACATGTTGAAGTGTGTGCATAAGTCCTTTGGTTTAGGCGTGACACTCAATTTGAGTTTTTATTGCTTTAAATGCATTTTCAGCCCGAGCTGAGCGCGCTTTTCTGACTTTGAATGTATCTTCATAGGAATTAATTGTGTAGTCAAATTATTGCTCATTTAGGCTTCCGGAGGTCATCCTGAACAAAATACACGAAGTGTGTGCATAAGTCCTTTGGTTTAGGCGTGACACTCAATTTGAGTTTTTTTTGCTTTAAATGCATTTTCAGCCCGAGCTGAGCACGTTTTGTGAGTTTGAATGTATCTTCATAGAATGAGTTGTGTGGTCAAATTAATGCTCATATAGGCTTCGGGAGGTCATCCTGAACAAAATACATGTTGAAGTGTGTGCATAAGTCCTTTGGTTTAGGCGTCACACTCAATTTGAGGTTTTATTGCTTTGAATGCATTTTCAGCCCGAGCTGAGCACAGTTTGAATGTATCTTGATACGAATGAGTTGTGTGGTCAAATTAATGCTCATATAGGCTTCAGGATGACCTCTTGAACTAAATACATGTTGAAGTGTGTGCATAAGTACTTTGGTTTAGGCGTCACACTCAATTTGAGGTTTTATTGCTTTGAATGCATTTTCAGCCCGAGCTGAGCACAGTTTGAATGTATCTTGATACAAATGAGTTGTGTGGTTAAATTAATGCTCATATAGGCTTCAGGATGACCTCTTGAACTAAATACATGTTGAAGTGTGTGCATAAGTACTTTGGTTTAGGCGTGACACTCAATTTGAGTTTTTATAACTTTAAATGCATTTTCAGCCCGAGCTGAGCACGTTTTGTGACTTTGAATGTATCTTCATAAGAATGAGTTATGTGGTCAAATTAATGCTCATATAGGCTTCAGGATGACCTCTTGAACTAAATACATGTTGAAGTGTGTGCATAAGCCCTTTGGTTTAGGCGTGACACTCAATTTGAGTTTTTATTGCTTTAAATGCATTTTCAGCCCGAGCTGAGCACGTTTTGTGAGTTTGAATGTATCTTCATAGGAATGAGTTGTGTGGTCAAATCAATGCTCATATAGGCTTCGGGAGGTCATCCTGAACAAAATACATGTTGAAGTGTGTGCATAAGTCCTTTGGTTTAGGCGTCACACTCAATTTGAGGTTTTATTGCTTTGAATGCATTTTCAGCCCGAGCTGAGCACGTTTTGTGAGTTTGAATGTATCTTGATACGAATGAGTTGTGTGGTCAAATTATTGCTCATATAGGCTTCAGGATGACCTCCTGAACTAAATACATGTTGAAGTGTGTGCATAAGTCCTTTGGTTTAGGCGTGACACTCAATTTGAGTTTTTATTACTTTAAATGCATTTTCAGCCCGAGATGAGCGCGTTTTGTGAGTTTGAATGTATCTTCATAGGAATGAGTTGTGTGGTCAAATTAATGCTCATATAGGCTTCAGGATGACGTCCTGAACAAAATACATGTTGAAGTGTGTGCATAAGTCCTTTGGTTTAGGCGTGACACTCAATTTGAGTTTTTATTGCTTTAAATGCATTTTCAGCCCGAGCTGAGCACGTTTTGTGAGTTTGAATGTATCTTCATAGGAATGAGTTGTGTGGTCAAATTAATGCTCATATAGGCTTCAGGATGACCCCCTGAACTAAATACATGTTGAAGTGTGTGCATAAGTCCTTTGGTTTAGGCGTGATACTCAATTTGAGTTTTTATTGCTTTAAATGCATTTTCAGCCCGAGCTGAGCACGTTTTGTGAGTTTGAATGTATCTTGATAGGAATGAGTTGTGTGGTCAAATTAATGCTCATATAGGCTTCAGGATGACCTCCTGAACAAAATACATGTTTGTGCATAAGTCCTTTGGTTTAGGCGTGACACTCAATTTGAGTTTTTATTGCTTTAAATGCATTTTCAGCCCGAGCTGAGCACGTTTTGTGAGTTTGAATGTATCTTCATAGGAATGAGTTGTGTGGTCAAATTAATGCTCATATAGGCTTCAGGATGACCCCCTGAACTAAATACATGTTGAAGTGTGTGCATAAGTCCTTTGGTTTAGGCGTGACACTCAAATTGAGTTTTTATTGCTTTAAATGCATTTTCAGCCCGAGCTGAGCACGTTTTGTGAGTTTGAATGTATCTTGATAGGAATGAGTTGTGTGGTCAAATTAATGCTCATATAGGCTTCAGGATGACCTCCTGAACAAAATACATGTTGAAGTATGTGCATAAGTCCTTTGGTTTAGGCGTGACACTCAAATTGAGTTTTTATTGCTTTAAATGCATTTTCAGCCCCAGCTGAGCACGTTTTGTGAGTTTGAATGTATCTTCATAGGAATGAGTTGTGTGGTCAAATTAATGCTCATTTAGGATTCAGGTGGTCATCCTGAACAAAATGCAGGTTGAAGTGTGTGCATAAGTCCTTTGGTTTAGGTGTGACACTCAATTTGAGTTTTTATTGCGAAATGCATTTTCAGGCAGAGCTGAGCAAGTTTTCTGAGTTTGAAGTATCTTCATAGGAATGAGTTGTGTGGTCAAATTAATGCTAATTTAGGCTTCGGGAGGTCATCCTGAACAAAATACATGTTGAAGTGTGTGCATAAGTCCTTTGGTTTTGGCGTGACACTCAATTTAAGGTTTTATTGCTTTAAATCATTTTCAGCCCGAGCTGAGCGCGCTTTCTGACTTTGAATGTATCTTCATAGGAATGAGTTGTGTGGTCAAATTAATGCTCATTTAGGCTTCAGGTGGTCATCCTGAACAAAATACATGTTAAAGTGTGTGCATAAGTCCTTTGGTTTAGGCGTGACACTCAATTTGAGTTTTTATTGCTTTAAATGCATTTTCAGCCCGAGCTGAGCACGTTTTGTAAGTTTGAATGTATCTTCATAGGAATGAGTTATGTGGTCAAATTAATGCTCATATAGGCTTCAGAATGACCTCCTGAACTAAATACATGTTGAAGTGTGTGCATAAGTCCTTTGGTTTAGGCGTGACACTCAATTTGAGTTTTTATTGCTTTAAATGCATTTTCAGCCCGAGCTGAGCGCGCTTTTCTGACTTTGAATGTATCTTCATAGGAATTAATTGTGTAGTCAAATTATTGCTCATTTAGGCTTCCGGAGGTCATCCTGAACAAAATACACGAAGTGTGTGCATAAGTCCTTTGGTTTAGGCGTGACACTCAATTTGAGTTTTTATTGCTTTAAATGCATTTTCAGCCCGAGCTGAGCACGTTTTGTGAGTTTGAATGTATCTTCATAGGAATGAGTTGTGTGGTCAAATCAATGCTCATATAGGCTTCGGGAGGTCATCCTGAACAAAATACATGTTGAAGTGTGTGCATAAGTCCTTTGGTTTAGGTGTGACACTCAATTTGAGTTTTTATTGCTTTAAATGCATTTTCAGCCCCAGCTGAGCACGTTTTCTGACTTTGAATGTATCTTCATAGGAATGAGTTGTGTGGTCAAATTAATGCTCATTTAGGCTTCAGGTGGTCATCCTGAACAAAATACATGTTAAAGTGTGTGCATAAGTCCTTTGGTTTAGGCGTGACACTCAATTTGAGTTTTTATTGCTTTAAATGCATTTTCAGCCCGAGCTGAGCACGTTTTGTAAGTTTGAATGTATCTTCATAGGAATGAGTTATGTGGTCAAATTAATGCTCATATAGGCTTCAGAATGACCTCCTGAACTAAATACATGTTGAAGTGTGTGCATAAGTCCTTTGGTTTAGGCGTGACACTCAATTTGAATTTTTATTGCTTTAAATGCATTTTCAGCCCGAGCTGAGCGCGCTTTCTGACTTTGAATGTATCTTCATAGGAATGGATTGTGTAGTCAAATTATTGCTCATTTAGGCTTCCGGAGGTCATCCTGAACAAAATACACGAAGTGTGTGCATAAGTCCTTTGGTTTAGGCGTGACACTCAATTTGAGTTTTTATTGCTTTAAATGCATTTTCAGCCCGAGCTGAGCACGTTTTGTGAGTTTGAATGTATCTTCATAGGAATGAGTTGTGTGGTCAAATCAATGCTCATATAGGCTTCGGGAGGTCATCCTGAACAAAATACATGTTGAAGTGTGTGCATAAGTCCTTTGGTTTAGGCGTCACACTCAATTTGAGGTTTTATTGCTTTGAATGCATTTTCAGCCCGAGCTGAGCACGTTTTGTGAGTTTGAATGTATCTTCATAAGAATGAGTTATGTGGTCAAATTAATGCTCATTTAGGCTTCAGGTGGTCATCCTGAAAAAAATACATGTTGAAGTGTGTGCATAAGTCCTTTGGTTCAGGCGAGACACTCAATTTGAGTTTTTATTGCTTTAAATGCATTTTCAGCCCGAGCTGAGCACGTTTTGTGAGTTTGAATGTATCTTCATAGGAATGAGTTGTGTAGTCAAATTAATGCTCATATGGGCTTCAGGAGGTCATCCTGAACAAAATACATGTTGAAGTGTGTGCATAAGTCCTTTGGTTTAGGTGTGACACTCAATTTGAGTTTTTATTGCTTTAAATGCATTTTCAGCCCGAGCTGAGCACGTTTTGTGAGTTTGAATGTATCTTCATAGGAATGAGTTGTGTGTTCAAATTAATGCTCATTTAGGCTTCAGGTGGTCATCCTGAACAAAATACATGTTGAAGTGTGTGCATAAGTCCTTTGGTTTAGGCGTGACACTCAATTTGAGTTTTTATTGCTTTAAATGCATTTTCAGCCCGAGCTGAGCACATTTTGAGAGTTTGAATGTATCTTCATAGGAATGAGTTGTGTGGTCAAATTAATGCTCATATGGGCTTCAGGAGGTAATCATGAACTAAATACATGTGCAAGTGTGTGATAAGTCCTTTGGTTTAGGCGTGACACTCAATTTGAGTTTTTATTGCTTTAAATGCATTTTCAGCCCGAGCTGAGCACGTTTTGTGAGTTTGAATGTATCGTCATAGGAATGAGTTGTGTAGTCAAATTAATGCTCATATGGGCTTCAGGAAGTCATCCTGAACAAAATACATGTTGAAGTGTGTGCATAAGTCCTTTGGTTTAGGTGTGACACTCAATTTAAGTTTTTATTTCTTTAAATGCATTTTCAGCCCGAGCTGAGCACGTTTTGTGAGTTTGAATGTATCTTCATAGGAATGAGTTGTGTGGTCAAATTAATGTTCATTTAGGCTTCAGGTGGTCATCCTGAACTAAATACATGTTGAAGTGTGTGCATAAGTCCTTTGGTTTAGGCGTAAAACTCAATTTGAGGTTTTATTGCTTTAAATGCATTTTCAGCCCGAGCTGAGCACGTTTTGTGAGTTTGAATGTATCTTCATAGGAATGAGTTGTGTGGTCAAATCAATGCTCATATAGGCTTCGGGAGGTCATCCTGAACAAAATACATGTTGAAGTGTGTGCATAAGTCCTTTGGTTTAGGCGTCACACTCAATTTGAGGTTTTATTGCTTTGAATGCATTTTCAGCCCGAGCTGAGCACGTTTTGTGAGTTTGAATGTATCTTGATACGAATGAGTTCTGTGGTCAAATTAATGCTCATGTAGGCTTCAGGATGACCTCCTGAACTAAATACATGTTGAAGTGTGTGCATAAGTCCTTTGGTTTAGGCGTGACACTCAATTTGAGTTTTTATTGCTTTAAATGCATTTTCAGCCCGAGCTGAGCACATTTTGAGAGTTTGAATGTATCTTCATAGGAATGAGTTGTGTGGTCAAATTAATGCTCATATGGGCTTCAGGAGGTAATCCTGAACTAAATACATGTGCAAGTGTGTGATAAGTCCTTTTTTAGGCGTGACACTCAATTTGAGTTTTTATTGCTTTAAATGCATTTTCAGCCCGAGCTGAGCACGTTTTGTGAGTTTGAATGTATCTTCATAGGAATGAGTTGTGTAGTCAAATTAATGCTCATATGGGCTTCAGGAAGTCATCCTGAACAAAATACATGTTGAAGTGTGTGCATAAGTCCTTTGGTTTAGGTGTGACACTCAATTTAAGTTTTTATTTCTTTAAATGCATTTTCAGCCCGAGCTGAGCACGTTTTGTGAGTTTGAATGTATCTTCATAGGAATGAGTTGTGTGGTCAAATTAATGCTCATTTAGGCTTCAGGTGGTCATCCTGAACAAAATACATGTTGAAGTGTGTGCATAAGTCCTTTGGTTTAGGCGTCACACTCAATTTGAGGTTTTATTGCTTTGAATGCATTTTCAGCCCGAGCTGAGCACGTTTTGTGAGTTTGAATGTATCTTCATAGGAATGAGTTGTGTGGTCAAATCAATGCTCATATAGGCTTCGGGAGGTCATCCTGAACAAAATACATGTTGAAGTGTGTGCATAAGTCCTTTGGTTTAGGCGTCACACTCAATTTGAGGTTTTATTGCTTTGAATGCATTTTCAGCCAGAGCTGAGCACGTTTTGTGAGTTTGAATGTATCTTGATACGAATGAGTTGTGTGGTCAAATTAATGCTCATATAGGCTTCAGGATGACCTCTTGAACTAAATACACGTTGAAGTGTGTGCATAAGTACTTTGGTTTAGGCGTGACACTCAATTTGAGTTTTTATAACTTTAAATGCATTTTCAGCCCGAGCTGAGCACGTTTTGTGAGTTTGAATGTATCTTCATAAGAATGAGTTGTGTGGTCAAATTAATGCTCATATGGGCTTCAGGAGGTAATCCTGAACTAAATACATGTGCAAGTGTGTGATAAGTCCTTTTTTAGGCGTGACACTCAATTTGAGTTTTTATTGCTTTAAATGCATTTTCAGCCCGAGCTGAGCACGTTTTGTGAGTTTGAATGTATCTTCATAGGAATGAGTTGTGTAGTCAAATTAATGCTCATATGGGCTTCAGGAAGTCATCCTGAACAAAATACATGTTGAAGTGTGTGCATAAGTCCTTTGGTTTAGGTGTGACACTCAATTTGAGTTTTTATTGCGAAATGTATTTTCAGGCAGAGATGAGCAAGTTTTCTGAGTTTGAAGTATCTTCATAGGAATGAGTTGTGTGGTCAAATTAATGCTAATTTAGGCTTCAGGAGGTCATCCTGAACAAAATACATGTTGAAGTGTGTGCATAAGTCCTTTGGTTTAGGCGTCACACTCAATTTGAGGTTTTATTGCTTTGAATGCATTTTCAGCCCGAGCTGAGCACGTTTTGTGAGTTTGAATGTATCTTCATAGGAATGAGTTGTGTGGTCAAATCAATGCTCATATAGGCTTCGGGAGGTCATCCTGAACAAAATACATGTTGAAGTGTGTGCATAAGTCCTTTGGTTTAGGCGTCACACTCAATTTGAGGTTTTATTGCTTTGAATGCATTTTCAGCCCGAGCTGAGCACGTTTTGTGAGTTTGAATGTATCTTGATACGAATGAGTTGTGTGGTCAAATTAATGCTCATATAGGCTTCAGGATGACCTCTTGAACTAAATACACGTTGAAGTGTGTGCATAAGTACTTTGGTTTAGGCGTGACACTCAATTTGAGTTTTTATAACTTTAAATGCATTTTCAGCCCGAGCTGAGCACGTTTTGTGAGTTTGAATGTATCTTCATAAGAATGAGTTATGTGGTCAAATTAATGCTCATATAGGCTTCAGGATGACCTCTTGAACTAAATACATGTTGAAGTGTGTGCATAAGTCCTTTGGTTTAGGCGTGACACTCAATTTGAGTTTTTATTGCTTTAAATGCATTTTCAGCCCGAGCTGAGCACGTTTTGTGAGTTTGAATGTATCTTCATAGGAATGAGTTGTGTGGTCAAATCAATGCTCATATAGGCTTCGGGAGGTCATCCTGAACAAAATACATGTTGAAGTGTGTGCATAAGTCCTTTGGTTTAGGCGTCACACTCAATTTGAGGTTTTATTGCTTTGAAAGCATTTTCAGCCCGAGCTGAGCACGTTTTGTGAGTTTGAATGTATCTTGATACGAATGAGTTGTGTGGTCAAATTAATGCTCATATAGGCTTCAGGATGACCTCCTGAACTAAATACATGTTGAAGTCTGTGCATAAGTCCTTTGGTTTAGGCGCGACACTCAATTTGAGTTTTTATTGCTTTAAATGCATTTTCAGCCCGAGCTGAGCACGTTTTGTGAGTTTGAATGTATCTTGATAGGAATGAGTTGTGTGGTCAAATTAATGCTCATATAGGCTTCAGGATGACCTCCTGAACTAAATACATGTTGAAGTGTGTGCATAAGTCCTTTGGTTTAGGCGTGACACTCAATTTGAGTTTTTATTGCTTTAAATGCATTTTCAGCCCGAGCTGAGGACGTTTTGTGAGTTTGAATGTATCTTCATAGGAATGAGTTGTCTGGTCAAATTAATGCTCATTTAGGCTTCAGGTGGTCATCCTGAACTAAATACATGTTGAAGTGTGTGCATAAGTCCTTTGGTTTAGGCGTGACACTCAATTTGAGTTTTTATTGCTTTAAATGCATTTTCAGCCCGAGCTGAGGACGTTTTGTGAGTTTGAATGTATCTTCATAGGAATGAGTTGTCTGGTCAAATTAATTCTCATATGGACTTCAGGAGGTCATCCTGAACAAAATACATGTTGAAGTGTGTGCATAAGTCCTTTGGTTTAGGTGTGACACTCAATTTGAGTTTTTATTTCTTTAAATGCATTTTCAGCCCGAGCTGAGCACGTTTTGTGAGTTTGAATGTATCTTCATAGGAATGAGTTGTGTAGTCAAATTAATGCTCATATGGGCTTCAGGAAGTCATCCTGAACAAAATACATGTTGAAGTGTGTGCATAAGTCCTTTGGTTTAGGTGTGACACTCAATTTGAGTTTTTATTTCTTTAAATGCATTTTCAGCCCGAGCTGAGCACGTTTTGTGAGTTTGAATGTATCTTCATAGGAATGAGTTGTGTGGTCAAATTAATGTTCATTTAGGCTTCAGGTGGTCATCCTGAACTAAATACATGTTGAAGTGTGTGCATAAGTCCTTTGGTTTAGGCGTAAAACTCAATTTGAGGTTTTATTGCTTTAAATGCATTTTCAGCCCGAGCTGAGCACGTTTTGTGAGTTTGAATGTATCTTCATAGGAATGAGTTGTGTGGTCAAATCAATGCTCAGATAGGCTTCGGGAGGTCATCCTGAACAAAATACATGTTGAAGTGTGTGCATAAGTCCTTTGGTTTAGGCGTCACACTCAATTTGAGGTTTTATTGCTTTGAATGCATTTTCAGCCCGAGCTGAGCACGTTTTGTGAGTTTGAATGTATCTTGATACGAATGAGTTCTGTGGTCAAATTAATGCTCATGTAGGCTTCAGGATGACCTCCTGAACTAAATACATGTTGAAGTGTGTGCATAAGTCCTTTGGTTTAGGCGTGACACTCAATTTGAGTTTTTATTGCTTTAAATGCATTTTCAGCCCGAGCTGAGCACATTTTGAGAGTTTGAATGTATCTTCATAGGAATGAGTTGTGTGGTCAAATTAATGCTCATATGGGCTTCAGGAGGTAATCCTGAACTAAATACATGTGCAAGTGTGTGATAAGTCCTTTTTTAGGCGTGACACTCAATTTGAGTTTTTATTGCTTTAAATGCATTTTCAGCCCGAGCTGAGCACGTTTTGTGAGTTTGAATGTATCTTCATAGGAATGAGTTGTGTAGTCAAATTAATGCTCATATGGGCTTCAGGAAGTCATCCTGAACAAAATACATGTTGAAGTGTGTGCATAAGTCCTTTGGTTTAGGTGTGACACTCAATTTAAGTTTTTATTTCTTTAAATGCATTTTCAGCCCGAGCTGAGCACGTTTTGTGAGTTTGAATGTATCTTCATAGGAATGAGTTGTGTGGTCAAATTAATGCTCATTTAGGCTTCAGGTGGTCATCCTGAACAAAATACATGTTGAAGTGTGTGCATAAGTCCTTTGGTTTAGGCGTCACACTCAATTTGAGGTTTTATTGCTTTGAATGCATTTTCAGCCCGAGCTGAGCACGTTTTGTGAGTTTGAATGTATCTTCATAGGAATGAGTTGTGTGGTCAAATCAATGCTCATATAGGCTTCGGGAGGTCATCCTGAACAAAATACATGTTGAAGTGTGTGCATAAGTCCTTTGGTTTAGGCGTCACACTCAATTTGAGGTTTTATTGCTTTGAATGCATTTTCAGCCAGAGCTGAGCACGTTTTGTGAGTTTGAATGTATCTTGATACGAATGAGTTGTGTGGTCAAATTAATGCTCATATAGGCTTCAGGATGACCTCTTGAACTAAATACACGTTGAAGTGTGTGCATAAGTACTTTGGTTTAGGCGTGACACTCAATTTGAGTTTTTATAACTTTAAATGCATTTTCAGCCCGAGCTGAGCACGTTTTGTGAGTTTGAATGTATCTTCATAAGAATGAGTTGTGTGGTCAAATTAATGCTCATATGGGCTTCAGGAGGTAATCCTGAACTAAATACATGTGCAAGTGTGTGATAAGTCCTTTTTTAGGCGTGACACTCAATTTGAGTTTTTATTGCTTTAAATGCATTTTCAGCCCGAGCTGAGCACGTTTTGTGAGTTTGAATGTATCTTCATAGGAATGAGTTGTGTAGTCAAATTAATGCTCATATGGGCTTCAGGAAGTCATCCTGAACAAAATACATGTTGAAGTGTGTGCATAAGTCCTTTGGTTTAGGTGTGACACTCAATTTGATTTTTTTATTGCGAAATGTATTTTCAGGCAGAGATGAGCAAGTTTTCTGAGTTTGAAGTATCTTCATAGGAATGAGTTGTGTGGTCAAATTAATGCTAATTTAGGCTTCAGGAGGTCATCCTGAACAAAATACATGTTGAAGTGTGTGCATAAGTCCTTTGGTTTAGGCGTCACACTCAATTTGAGGTTTTATTGCTTTGAATGCATTTTCAGCCCGAGCTGAGCACGTTTTGTGAGTTTGAATGTATCTTCATAGGAATGAGTTGTGTGGTCAAATCAATGCTCATATAGGCTTCGGGAGGTCATCCTGAACAAAATACATGTTGAAGTGTGTGCATAAGTCCTTTGGTTTAGGCGTCACACTCAATTTGAGGTTTTATTGCTTTGAATGCATTTTCAGCCCGAGCTGAGCACGTTTTGTGAGTTTGAATGTATCTTCATAAGAATGAGTTATGTGGTCAAATTAATGCTCATATAGGCTTCAGGATGACCTCTTGAACTAAATACACGTTGAAGTGTGTGCATAAGTACTTTGGTTTAGGCGTGACACTCAATTTGAGTTTTTATAACTTTAAATGCATTTTCAGCCCGAGCTGAGCACGTTTTGTGAGTTTGAATGTATCTTCATAAGAATGAGTTATGTGGTCAAATTAATGCTCATATAGGCTTCAGGATGACCTCTTGAACTAAATACATGTTGAAGTGTGTGCATAAGTCCTTTGGTTTAGGCGTGACACTCAATTTGAGTTTTTATTGCTTTAAATGCATTTTCAGCCCGAGCTGAGCACGTTTTGTGAGTTTGAATGTATCTTCATAGGAATGAGTTGTGTGGTCAAATCAATGCTCATATAGGCTTCGGGAGGTCATCCTGAACAAAATACATGTTGAAGTGTGTGCATAAGTCCTTTGGTTTAGGCGTCACACTCAATTTGAGGTTTTATTGCTTTGAAAGCATTTTCAGCCCGAGCTGAGCACGTTTTGTGAGTTTGAATGTATCTTGATACGAATGAGTTGTGTGGTCAAATTAATGCTCATATAGGCTTCAGGATGACCTCCTGAACTAAATACATGTTGAAGTCTGTGCATAAGTCCTTTGGTTTAGGCGCGACACTCAATTTGAGTTTTTATTGCTTTAAATGCATTTTCAGCCCGAGCTGAGCACGTTTTGTGAGTTTGAATGTATCTTGATAGGAATGAGTTGTGTGGTCAAATTAATGCTCATATAGGCTTCAGGATGACCTCCTGAACTAAATACATGTTGAAGTGTGTGCATAAGTCCTTTGGTTTAGGCGTGACACTCAATTTGAGTTTTTATTGCTTTAAATGCATTTTCAGCCCGAGCTGAGGACGTTTTGTGAGTTTGAATGTATCTTCATAGGAATGAGTTGTCTGGTCAAATTAATGCTCATTTAGGCTTCAGGTGGTCATCCTGAACTAAATACATGTTGAAGTGTGTGCATAAGTCCTTTGGTTTAGGCGTGACACTCAATTTGAGTTTTTATTGCTTTAAATGCATTTTCAGCCCGAGCTGAGGACGTTTTGTGAGTTTGAATGTATCTTCATAGGAATGAGTTGTCTGGTCAAATTAATTCTCATATGGACTTCAGGAGGTCATCCTGAACAAAATACATGTTGAAGTGTGTGCATAAGTCCTTTGGTTTAGGTGTGACACTCAATTTGAGTTTTTATTTCTTTAAATGCATTTTCAGCCCGAGCTGAGCACGTTTTGTGAGTTTGAATGTATCTTCATAGGAATGAGTTGTGTAGTCAAATTAATGCTCATATGGGCTTCAGGAAGTCATCCTGAACAAAATACATGTTGAAGTGTGTGCATAAGTCCTTTGGTTTAGGTGTGACACTCAATTTGAGTTTTTATTTCTTTAAATGCATTTTCAGCCCGAGCTGAGCACGTTTTGTGAGTTTGAATGTATCTTCATAGGAATGAGTTGTGTGGTCAAATTAATGCTTATTTAGGCTTCAGGAGGTCATCCTGAACAAAATACATGTTGAAGTGTGTGCATAAGTCCTTTTGTTTAGGCGTGACACTCAATTTGAGTTTTTATTGCTTTAAATGCATTTTCAGCCCGAGCTGAGCACGTTTTGTGAGTTTGAATATATCTTCATAGAATGAGTTGTGTGGTCAAATTAATGCTTATTTGGGCTTCAGGAGGTCATCCTGAACAAAATACATGTTGGAGTGTGTGCATAAGTCCTTTGGTTTAGGTGTGACATTCAATTTGAGTTTTATTGCTTTAAATGCATTTTCAGCCCGAGCTGAGCACGTTTTGTGAGTTTGAATGTATCTTCATAGGAATGAGTTGTGTGGTCAAATTAATGCTCATTTAGGCTTCAGGTGGTCATCCTGAACTAAATACATGTTGAAGTGTGTGCATAAGTCCTTTGGTTTAGGCGTGACACTCAATTTGAGTTTTTATTGCTTTAAATGCATTTTCAGCCCGAGCTGAGCGCGCTTTCTGACTTTGAATGGATCTTCATAGGAATGAGTTGTGTGGTCAAATTATTGCTGAAATAGGCTTCAGGAGGTCATCCTGAACAAAATACATGTTGAAGTGTGTGTATAAGTCCTTTGGTTCAGGCGTGACACTCAATTTGAGTATTTATTGCTTTAGCATTTTCAGCCCGAGCTGAGCATGTTTTGTGAGTTTGACTGTATCTTCATAGGAATGAGTTGTGTGGTCAAATTATAGCTCATTTAGGTTTCAGGTGGTCATCCTGAACAAAATACATGTTGAAGTGTGTGCATAAGTCCTTTGGTTTAGGTGTGACACTCAATTTGAGTTTTTATTGCGAAATGCATTTTCAGGCAGAGATGAGCACGTTTTCTGAGTTTGAAGTATCTTCATAGGAATGAGTTGTGTGGTCAAATTAATGCTAATTTAGGCTTCGGGAGGTCATCCTGAACAAAATACATGTTGAAGTGTGTGCATAAGTCCTTTGGTTTTGGCGTGACACTCAATTTGAGGTTTTATTGCTTTGAATATATTTTCAGCCCGAGCTGAGCACGTTTTGTGAGTTTGAATGTATCTTGATAGGAATGAATTGTGTGGTCAAATTAATGCTCATATAGGCTTCAGGATGACCTCTTGAACTAAATACATGTTGAAGTGTGTGCATAAGTACTTTGGTTTAGGCGTGACACTCAATTTGAGTTTTTATAACTTTAAATGCATTTTCAGCCCGAGCTGAGCACGTTTTGTCAGTTTGAATGTATCTTCATAAGAATGAGTTATGTGGTCAAATTAATGCTCATATAGGCTTCAGGATGACCTCTTGAACTAAATACATCTTGAAGTGTGTGCATAAGTCCTTTGGTTTAGGCGTGACACTCAATTTGAGTTTTTATTGCTTTAAATGCATTTTCAGCCCGAGCTGAGCACGTTTTGTGAGTTTGAATGTATCTTCATAGGAATGAGTTGTATGGTCAAATCAATGCTCATATAGGCTTCGGGAGGTCATCCTGAACAAAATACATGAAGTGTGTGCATAAGTCCTTTGGTTTAGGCGTCACACTCAATTTGAGGTTTTATTGCTTTAAATGCATTTTCAGCCCGAGCTGAGCACGTTTTGTGAGTTTGAATGTATCTTCATACGAATGAGTTGTGTGGTCAAATTAATGCTCATATAGGCTTCAGGATGACCTCCTGAACTAAATACATGTTGAAGTGTGTGCATAAGTCCTTTGGTTTAGGCGTGACACTCAATTTGAGTTTTTATTGCTTTAAATGCATTTTCAGCCCGAGCTGAGCACGTTTTGTGAGTTTGAATGTATCTTCATAGGAATGAGTTGTGTGGTCAAATTAATGCTCATATAGGCTTCAGGATGACCTCCTGAACTAAATACATGTTGAAGTGTGTGCATAAGTCCTTTGGTTTAGGCGTGACACTCAATTTGAGTTTTTATTGCTTTAAATGCATTTTCAGCCCGAGCTGAGCACGTTTTGTGAGTTTGAATGTATCTTGATAGGAATCAGTTGTGTGGTCAAATTAATGCTCATATAGGCTTCAGGATGACCTCCTGAACAAAATACATGTTAAAGTGTGCGCATAAGTCCTTTGGTTTAGGCGTGACACTCAATTTGAGTTTTTATTGCGAAATGCATTTTCAGGCAGAGATGAGCAAGTTTTCTGAGTTTGAAGTATCTTCATAGGAATGAGTTGTGTGGTCAAAATAATCCTCATTCAGGTGGTCATCCTGAACAAAATACATGTTGAAGTGTGTGCATAAGTCCTTTGGTTTAGGCGTGACACTCAATTTGAGTTTTTATTGCTTTAAATGCATTTTCAGCCCGAGCTGAGCACGTTTTGAGAGTTTGAATGTATCTTCATAGGAATGAGTTGTGTAGTCAAATTAATGCTCATATGGGCTTCAGGAGGTCATCCTGAACAAAATACATGTTGAAGTGTGTGCATAAGTCCTTTGGTTTAGGTGTGACACTCAATTTGAGTTTTTATTGCTTTAAATGAATTTTCAGCCCGAACTGAGCACGTTTTGTGAGTTTGAATGTATCTTCATAGGAATGAGTTGTGTGGTCAAATTAATGCTCATTTAGGCTTCAGGTGGTCATCCTGAACTAAATACATGTTGAAGTGTGTGCATAAGTCCTTTGGTTTAGGCGTGACACTCAATTTGAGTTTTTATTGCTTTAAATGCATTTTCAGCCCGAGCTGAGGACGTTTTGTGAGTTTGAATGTATCTTCATAGGAATGAGTTGTCTGGTCAAATTAATTCTCATATGGACTTCAGGAGGTCATCCTGAACAAAATACATGTTGAAGTGTGTGCATAAGTCCTTTGGTTTAGGCGTCACACTCAATTTGAGGTTTTATTGCTTTGAATGCATTTTCAGCCCGAGCTGAGCACGTTTTGTGAGTTTGAATGTATCTTCATAGGAATGAGTTGTGTGGTCAAATCAATGCTTATATAGGCTTCGGGAGGTCATCCTGAACAAAATACATGTTGAAGTGTGTGCATAAGTCCTTTGGTTTAGGCGTCACACTCAATTTGAGGTTTTATTGCTTTGAATGCATTTTCAGCCCGAGCTGAGCACGTTTTGTGAGTTTGAATGTATCTTGATACGAATGATTTGTATGGTCAAATTAATGCTCATATAGGCTTCAGGATGACCTCTTGAACAAAATACATGTTGAAGTGTGTGCATAAGTCCTTTGGTTTAGGCGTGACACTCAATTTGAGTTTTTATTGCTTTAAATGCATTTTCAGCCCGAGCTGAGCACGTTTTGTGAGTTTGAATGTATCTTCATAGGAATGAGTTGTGTGGTCAAATTAATGCTCATATAGGCTTCGGGAGGTCATCCTGAACAAAATACATGTTGAAGTGTGTGCATAAGTCCTTTGGTTTAGGCGTCACACTCAATTTGAGTTTTTATTGCTTTTAATGCATTTTCAGCCCGAGCTGAGGACGTTTTGTGAGTTTGAATGTATCTTCATAGGAATGAGTTGTCTGGTCAAATTAATTCTCATATGGACTTCAGGAGGTCATCCTGAACAAAATACATGTTGAAGTGTGTGCATAAGTCCTTTGGTTTAGGTGTGACACTCAATTTGAGTTTTTATTGCTTTAAATGAATTTTCAGCCCGAACTGAGCACGTTTTGTGAGTTTGAATGTATCTTCATAGGAATGAGTTGTGTGGTCAAATTAATGCTCATTTAGGCTTCAGGTGGTCATCCTGAACTAAATACATGTTGAAGTGTGTGCATAAGTCCTTTGGTTTAGGCGTGACACTCAATTTGAGTTTTTATTGCTTTAAATGCATTTTCAGCACGAGCTGAGCGCGCTTTCTGACTTTGAATGTATTTTCATAGGAATGAGTTGTGTGGTCAAATTATTGCTCATTTAGGCTTGAGGAGGTCATCCTGAACAAAATACATGTCGAAGTGTGTGCATAAGTCCTTTGGTTTAGGCGTGACACTCAATTTGAGTTTTTATTGCTTTAAATGCATTTTCAGCCCGAGCTGAGTACGTTTTGTGAGTTTGAATGTATCTTCATAGGAATGAGTTGTGTGGTCAAATTAATGCTCATTTAGGCTTCAGGTGGTCATCCTGAACTAAATACATGTTGAAGTGTGTGCATAAATCCTTTGGTTTAGGCGTGACACTCAATTTGAGTTTTTATTGCTTTAAATGCATTTTCAGCCCGAGTTGAGCACGTTTTGTGAGTTTGAATGTATCTTCATAGGAATGAGTTGTGTGGTCAAATTAATGCTCATTTAGGCTTCAGGTGGTCATCCTGAACTAAATACATGTTGAAGTGTGTGCATAAGTCCTTTGGTTTAGGCGTGACACTCAATTTGAGTTTTTATTGCTTTAAATGCATTTTCAGCACGAGCTGAGCGCGCTTTCTGACTTTGAATGTATTTTCATAGGAATGAGTTGTGTGGTCAAATTATTGCTCATTTAGGCTTGAGGAGGTCATCCTGAACAAAATACATGTCGAAGTGTGTGCATAAGTCCTTTGGTTTAGGCGTGACACTCAATTTGAGTTTTTATTGCTTTAAATGCATTTTCAGCCCGAGCTGAGTACGTTTTGTGAGTTTGAATGTATCTTCATAGGAATGAGTTGTGTGGTCAAATTAATGCTCATTTAGGCTTCAGGTGGTCATCCTGAACTAAATACATGTTGAAGTGTGTGCATAAATCCTTTGGTTTAGGCGTGACACTCAATTTGAGTTTTTATTGCTTTAAATGCATTTTCAGCCCGAGTTGAGCACGTTTTGTGAGTTTGAATGTATCTTCATAGGAATGAGTTGTGTGGTCAAATTAATGCTCATTTAGGCTTCAGGTGGTCATCCTGAACAAAATACATGTTGAAGTGTGTGCATAAGTCCTTTGGTTTAGGCGTGACACTCAATTTGAGTTTTTATTGCTTTAAATGCATTTTCAGCCCGAGCTGAGCACGTTTTGTGAGTTTGAATGTATCTTCATAGGAATGAGTTGTGTAGTCAATTAATGCTCATATGGGCTTCAGGAAGTCATCCTGAACAAAATACATGTTGAAGTGTGTGCATAAGTCCTTTGGTTTAGGTGTGACACTCAATTTGAGTTTTTATTTCTTTAAATGCATTTTCAGCCCGAGCTGAGCACGTTTTGTGAGTTTGAATGTATCTTCATAGGAATGAGTTGTGTGGTCAAATTAATGCTTATTTAGGCTTCAGGAGGTCATCCTGAACAAAATACATGTTGAAGTGTGTGCATAAGTCCTTTTGTTTAGGCGTGACACTCAATTTGAGTTTTTATTGCTTTAAATGCATTTTCAGCCCGAGCTGAGCACGTTTTGTGAGTTTGAATATATCTTCATAGAATGAGTTGTGTGGTCAAATTAATGCTTATTTGGGCTTCAGGAGGTCATCCTGAACAAAATACATGTTGGAGTGTGTGCATAAGTCCTTTGGTTTAGGTGTGACATTCAATTTGAGTTTTATTGCTTTAAATGCATTTTCAGCCCGAGCTGAGCACGTTTTGTGAGTTTGAATGTATCTTCATAGGAATGAGTTGTGTGGTCAAATTAATGCTCATTTAGGCTTCAGGTGGTCATCCTGAACTAAATACATGTTGAAGTGTGTGCATAAGTCCTTTGGTTTAGGCGTGACACTCAATTTGAGTTTTTATTGCTTTAAATGCATTTTCAGCACGAGCTGAGCGCGCTTTCTGACTTTGAATGTATTTTCATAGGAATGAGTTGTGTGGTCAAATTATTGCTCATTTAGGCTTGAGGAGGTCATCCTGAACAAAATACATGTCGAAGTGTGTGCATAAGTCCTTTGGTTTAGGCGTGACACTCAATTTGAGTTTTTATTGCTTTAAATGCATTTTCAGCCCGAGCTGAGTACGTTTTGTGAGTTTGAATGTATCTTCATAGGAATGAGTTGTGTGGTCAAATTAATGCTCATTTAGGCTTCAGGTGGTCATCCTGAACTAAATACATGTTGAAGTGTGTGCATAAATCCTTTGGTTTAGGCGTGACACTCAATTTGAGTTTTTATTGCTTTAAATGCATTTTCAGCCCGAGTTGAGCACGTTTTGTGAGTTTGAATGTATCTTCATAGGAATGAGTTGTGTGGTCAAATTAATGCTCATTTAGGCTTCAGGTGGTCATCCTGAACAAAATACATGTTGAAGTGTGTGCATAAGTCCTTTGGTTTAGGCGTGACACTCAATTTGAGTTTTTATTGCTTTAAATGCATTTTCAGCCCGAGCTGAGCACGTTTTGTGAGTTTGAATGTATCTTCATAGGAATGAGTTGTGTAGTCAATTAATGCTCATATGGGCTTCAGGAAGTCATCCTGAACAAAATACATGTTGAAGTGTGTGCATAAGTCCTTTGGTTTAGGTGTGACACTCAATTTGAGTTTTTATTTCTTTAAATGCATTTTCAGCCCGAGCTGAGCACGTTTTGTGAGTTTGAATGTATCTTCATAGGAATGAGTTGTGTGGTCAAATTAATGCTTATTTAGGCTTCAGGAGGTCATCCTGAACAAAATACATGTTGAAGTGTGTGCATAAGTCCTTTTGTTTAGGCGTGACACTCAATTTGAGTTTTTATTGCTTTAAATGCATTTTCAGCCCGAGCTGAGCACGTTTTGTGAGTTTGAATATATCTTCATAGAATGAGTTGTGTGGTCAAATTAATGCTTATTTGGGCTTCAGGAGGTCATCCTGAACAAAATACATGTTGGAGTGTGTGCATAAGTCCTTTGGTTTAGGTGTGACATTCAATTTGAGTTTTATTGCTTTAAATGCATTTTCAGCCCGAGCTGAGCACGTTTTGTGAGTTTGAATGTATCTTCATAGGAATGAGTTGTGTGGTCAAATTAATGCTCATTTAGGCTTCAGGTGGTCATCCTGAACTAAATACATGTTGAAGTGTGTGCATAAGTCCTTTGGTTTAGGCGTGACACTCAATTTGAGTTTTTATTGCTTTAAATGCATTTTCAGCCCGAGCTGAGCGCGCTTTCTGACTTTGAATGGATCTTCATAGGAATGAGTTGTGTGGTCAGATTATTGCTGAAATAGGCTTCAGGAGGTCATCCTGAACAAAATACATGTTGAAGTGTGTGTATAAGTCCTTTGGTTCAGGCGTGACACTCAATTTGAGTATTTATTGCTTTAGCATTTTCAGCCCGAGCTGAGCATGTTTTGTGAGTTTGACTGTATCTTCATAGGAATGAGTTGTGTGGTCAAATTATAGCTCATTTAGGTTTCAGGTGGTCATCCTGAACAAAATACATGTTGAAGTGTGTGCATAAGTCCTTTGGTTTAGGTGTGACACTCAATTTGAGTTTTTATTGCGAAATGCATTTTCAGGCAGAGATGAGCACGTTTTCTGAGTTTGAAGTATCTTCATAGGAATGAGTTGTGTGGTCAAATTAATGCTTATTTAGGCTTCAGGAGGTCATCCTGAACAAAATACATGTTGAAGTGTGTGCATAAGTCCTTTTGTTTAGGCGTGACACTCAATTTGAGTTTTTATTGCTTTAAATGCATTTTCAGCCCGAGCTGAGCACGTTTTGTGAGTTTGAATATATCTTCATAGAATGAGTTGTGTGGTCAAATTAATGCTTATTTGGGCTTCAGGAGGTCATCCTGAACAAAATACATGTTGGAGTGTGTGCATAAGTCCTTTGGTTTAGGTGTGACATTCAATTTGAGTTTTATTGCTTTAAATGCATTTTCAGCCCGAGCTGAGCACGTTTTGTGAGTTTGAATGTATCTTCATAGGAATGAGTTGTGTGGTCAAATTAATGCTCATTTAGGCTTCAGGTGGTCATCCTGAACTAAATACATGTTGAAGTGTGTGCATAAGTCCTTTGGTTTAGGCGTGACACTCAATTTGAGTTTTTATTGCTTTAAATGCATTTTCAGCCCGAGCTGAGCGCGCTTTCTGACTTTGAATGGATCTTCATAGGAATGAGTTGTGTGGTCAGATTATTGCTGAAATAGGCTTCAGGAGGTCATCCTGAACAAAATACATGTTGAAGTGTGTGTATAAGTCCTTTGGTTCAGGCGTGACACTCAATTTGAGTATTTATTGCTTTAGCATTTTCAGCCCGAGCTGAGCATGTTTTGTGAGTTTGACTGTATCTTCATAGGAATGAGTTGTGTGGTCAAATTATAGCTCATTTAGGTTTCAGGTGGTCATCCTGAACAAAATACATGTTGAAGTGTGTGCATAAGTCCTTTGGTTTAGGTGTGACACTCAATTTGAGTTTTTATTGCGAAATGCATTTTCAGGCAGAGATGAGCACGTTTTCTGAGTTTGAAGTATCTTCATAGGAATGAGTTGTGTGGTCAAATTAATGCTAATTTAGGCTTCAGGAGGTCATCCTGAACAAAATACATGTTGAAGTGTGTGCATAAGTCCTTTGGTTTTGGCGTGACACTCAATTTGAGGTTTTATTGCTTTGAATATATTTTCAGCCCGAGCTGAGCACGTTTTGTGAGTTTGAATGTATCTTGATAGGAATGAATTGTGTGGTCAAATTAATGCTCATATAGGCTTCAGGATGACCTCTTGAACTAAATACATGTTGAAGTGTGTGCATAAGTACTTTGGTTTAGGCGTGACACTCAATTTGAGTTTTTATAACTTTAAATGCATTTTCAGCCCGAGCTGAGCACGTTTTGTCAGTTTGAATGTATCTT
The DNA here is from genome assembly GCF_054856545.1 of Hippocampus guttulatus. Lineage (NCBI taxonomy): Eukaryota > Metazoa > Chordata > Actinopteri > Syngnathiformes > Syngnathidae > Hippocampus > Hippocampus guttulatus. Next base: position 24,787,106 of record NC_141265.1, read on the forward strand.
CATAAGAATGAGTTATGTGGTCAAATTAATGCTCATATAGGCTTCAGGATGACCTCTTGAACTAAATACATCTTGAAGTGTGTGCATAAGTCCTTTGGTTTAGGCGTGACACTCAATTTGAGTTTTTATTGCTTTAAATGCATTTTCAGCCCGAGCTGAGCACGTTTTGTGAGTTTGAATGTATCTTCATAGGAATGAGTTGTATGGTCAAATCAATGCTCATATAGGCTTCGGGAGGTCATCCTGAACAAAATACATGAAGTGTGTGCATAAGTCCTTTGGTTTAGGCGTCACACTCAATTTGAGGTTTTATTGCTTTAAATGCATTTTCAGCCCGAGCTGAGCACGTTTTGTGAGTTTGAATGTATCTTCATACGAATGAGTTGTGTGGTCAAATTAATGCTCATATAGGCTTCAGGATGACCTCCTGAACTAAATACATGTTGAAGTGTGTGCATAAGTCCTTTGGTTTAGGCGTGACACTCAATTTGAGTTTTTATTGCTTTAAATGCATTTTCAGCCCGAGCTGAGCACGTTTTGTGAGTTTGAATGTATCTTCATAGGAATGAGTTGTGTGGTCAAATTAATGCTCATATAGGCTTCAGGATGACCTCCTGAACTAAATACATGTTGAAGTGTGTGCATAGGTCCTTTGGTTTAGGCGTGACACTCAATTTGAGTTTTTATTGCTTTAAATGCATTTTCAGCCCGAGCTGAGCACGTTTTGTGAGTTTGAATGTATCTTGATAGGAATCAGTTGTGTGGTCAAATTAATGCTCATATAGGCTTCAGGATGACCTCCTGAACAAAATACATGTTAAAGTGTGCGCATAAGTCCTTTGGTTTAGGCGTGACACTCAATTTGAGTTTTTATTGCGAAATGCATTTTCAGGCAGAGATGAGCAAGTTTTCTGAGTTTGAAGTATCTTCATAGGAATGAGTTGTGTGGTCAAAATAATCCTCATTCAGGTGGTCATCCTGAACAAAATACATGTTGAAGTGTGTGCATAAGTCCTTTGGTTTAGGCGTGACACTCAATTTGAGTTTTTATTGCTTTAAATGCATTTTCAGCCCGAGCTGAGCACGTTTTGAGAGTTTGAATGTATCTTCATAGGAATGAGTTGTGTAGTCAAATTAATGCTCATATGGGCTTCAGGAGGTCATCCTGAACAAAATACATGTTGAAGTGTGTGCATAAGTCCTTTGGTTTAGGTGTGACACTCAATTTGAGTTTTTATTGCTTTAAATGAATTTTCAGCCCGAACTGAGCACGTTTTGTGAGTTTGAATGTATCTTCATAGGAATGAGTTGTGTGGTCAAATTAATGCTCATTTAGGCTTCAGGTGGTCATCCTGAACTAAATACATGTTGAAGTGTGTGCATAAGTCCTTTGGTTTAGGTGTGACACTCAATTTGAGTTTTTATTGCTTTAAATGCATTTTCAGCCCGAACTGAGCACGTTTTGTGAGTTTGAATGTATCTTCATAGGAATGAGTTGTGTGGTCAAATTAATGCTCATTTAGGCTTCAGGTGGTCATCCTGAACTAAATACATGTTGAAGTGTGTGCATAAGTCCTTTGGTTTAGGCGTGACACTCAATTTGAGTTTTTATTGCTTTAAATGCATTTTCAGCCCGAGCTGAGGACGTTTTGTGAGTTTGAATGTATCTTCATAGGAATGAGTTGTCTGGTCAAATTAATTCTCATATGGACTTCAGGAGGTCATCCTGAACAAAATACATGTTGAAGTGTGTGCATAAGTCCTTTGGTTTAGGCGTCACACTCAATTTGAGGTTTTATTGCTTTGAATGCATTTTCAGCCCGAGCTGAGCACGTTTTGTGAGTTTGAATGTATCTTCATAGGAATGAGTTGTGTGGTCAAATCAATGCTCATATAGGCTTCGGGAGGTCATCCTGAACAAAATACATGTTGAAGTGTGTGCATAAGTCCTTTGGTTTAGGCGTCACACTCAATTTGAGGTTTTATTGCTTTGAATGCATTTTCAGCCCGAGCTGAGCACGTTTTGTGAGTTTGAATGTATCTTGATACGAATGATTTGTATGGTCAAATTAATGCTCATATAGGCTTCAGGATGACCTCTTGAACAAAATACATGTTGAAGTGTGTGCATAAGTCCTTTGGTTTAGGCGTGACACTCAATTTGAGTTTTTATTGCTTTAAATGCATTTTCAGCCCGAGCTGAGCACGTTTTGTGAGTTTGAATGTATCTTCATAGGAATGAGTTGTGTGGTCAAATTAATGCTCATATAGGCTTCGGGAGGTCATCCTGAACAAAATACATGTTGAAGTGTGTGCATAAGTCCTTTGGTTTAGGCGTCACACTCAATTTGAGTTTTTATTGCTTTAAATGCATTTTCAGCCCGAGCTGAGCACATTTTGTGAGTTTGAATGTATCTTCATAGGAATGAGTTCTGTGGTCAAATTAATGCTCATTTAGGCGTCAGGTGGTCATCCTGAACAAAATACATGTTGAAGTGTGTGCATAAGTCCTTTGGTTTGGGCGTGACACTCAATTAATTTTTTATTGCTTTAAATGCATTTTCAGCCCGAGTTGAGCGCGCTTTCTGACTTTGAATGTATCTTCATAGGAATGAGTTGTGTGGTCAAATTAATGCTTATATGCTCTTCAGGAGGTCATCCTGAACAAAATACATGTTGAAGTGTGTGTATAAGTCCTTTGGTTCAGGCGTGACACTCAATTTGAGTATTTATTGCTTTAGCATTTTCAGCCCGAGCTGAGCATGTTTTGTGAGTTTGACTGTATCTTCATAGGAATGAGTTGTGTGGTCAAATTATAGCTCATTTATGTTTCAGGTGGTCATCCTGAACAAAATACATGTTGAAGTGTGTGCATAAGTCCTTTGGTTTAGGTGTGACACTCAATTTGAGTTTTTATTGCGAAATGCATTTTCAGGCAGAGATGAGCACGTTTTCTGAGTTTGAAGTATCTTCATAGGAATGAGTTGTGTGGTCAAATTAATGCTAATTTAGGCTTCAGGAGGTCATCCTGAACAAAATACATGTTGAAGTGTGTGCATAAGTCCTTTGGTTTTGGCGTGACACTCAATTTGAGGTTTTATTGCTTTGAATGCATTTTCAGCCCGAGCTGAGCACGTTTTGTGAGTTTGAATGTATCTTGATAGGAATGAGTTGTGTGGTCAAATTAATGCTCATATAGGCTTCAGGATGACCTCTTGAACTAAATACATGTTGAAGTGTGTGCATAAGTACTTTGGTTTAGGCGTGACACTCAATTTGAGTTTTTATAACTTTAAATGCATTTTCAGCCCGAGCTGAGCACGTTTTGTGAGTTTGAATGCATCTTCATAGGAATGAGTTGTGTGGTCAAATTAATGCTTATTTAGGCCTCAGGAGGTCATCCTGAACAAAATACATGTTAAAGTGTGTGCATAAGTCCTTTTGTTTAGGCGTGACACTCAATTTGAGTTTTTATTGCTTTAAATGCATTTTCAGCCCGAGCTGAGCACGTTTTGTGAGTTTGAATGTATCTTCATAGAATGAGTTGTGTGGTCAAATTAATGCTTATTTGGGCTTCAGGAGGTCATCCTGAACAAAATACACGTTGGAGTGTGTGAATAAGTCCTTTGGTTTAGGTGTGACACTCAATTTGAGTTTTATTGCTTTAAATGCATTTTCAGCCCGAGCTGAGCACGTTTTGTGAGTTTGAATGTATCTTCATAGGAATGAGTTGTGTGGTCAAATTAATGCTCATTTAGGCTTCAGGTGGTCATCCTGAACTAAATACATGTTGAAGTGTGTGCATAAGTCCTTTGGTTTAGGCGTGACACTCAATTTGAGTTTTTATTGCTTTAAATGCATTTTCAGCCCGAGCTGAGGACGTTTTGTGAGTTTGAATGTATCTTCATAGGAATGAGTTGTCTGGTCAAATTAATTCTCATATGGACTTCAGGAGGTCATCCTGAACAAAATACATGTTGAAGTGTGTGCATAAGTCCTTTGGTTTAGGCGTCACACTCAATTTGAGGTTTTATTGCTTTGAATGCATTTTCAGCCCGAGCTGAGCACGTTTTGTGAGTTTGAATGTATCTTCATAGGAATGAGTTGTGTGGTCAAATCAATGCTCATATAGGCTTCGGGAGGTCATCCTGAACAAAATACATGTTGAAGTGTGTGCATAAGTCCTTTGGTTTAGGCGTCACACTCAATTTGAGGTTTTATTGCTTTGAATGCATTTTCAGCCCGAGCTGAGCACGTTTTGTGAGTTTGAATGTATCTTGATACGAATGATTTGTATGGTCAAATTAATGCTCATATAGGCTTCAGGATGACCTCTTGAACAAAATACATGTTGAAGTGTGTGCATAAGTCCTTTGGTTTAGGCGTGACACTCAATTTGAGTTTTTATTGCTTTAAATGCATTTTCAGCCCGAGCTGAGCACGTTTTGTGAGTTTGAATGTATCTTCATAGGAATGAGTTGTGTGGTCAAATTAATGCTCATATAGGCTTCGGGAGGTCATCCTGAACAAAATACATGTTGAAGTGTGTGCATAAGTCCTTTGGTTTAGGCGTCACACTCAATTTGAGTTTTTATTGCTTTAAATGCATTTTCAGCCCGAGCTGAGCACATTTTGTGAGTTTGAATGTATCTTCATAGGAATGAGTTCTGTGGTCAAATTAATGCTCATTTAGGCGTCAGGTGGTCATCCTGAACAAAATACATGTTGAAGTGTGTGCATAAGTCCTTTGGTTTGGGCGTGACACTCAATTAATTTTTTATTGCTTTAAATGCATTTTCAGCCCGAGTTGAGCGCGCTTTCTGACTTTGAATGTATCTTCATAGGAATGAGTTGTGTGGTCAAATTAATGCTTATATGCTCTTCAGGAGGTCATCCTGAACAAAATACATGTTGAAGTGTGTGTATAAGTCCTTTGGTTCAGGCGTGACACTCAATTTGAGTATTTATTGCTTTAGCATTTTCAGCCCGAGCTGAGCATGTTTTGTGAGTTTGACTGTATCTTCATAGGAATGAGTTGTGTGGTCAAATTATAGCTCATTTATGTTTCAGGTGGTCATCCTGAACAAAATACATGTTGAAGTGTGTGCATAAGTCCTTTGGTTTAGGTGTGACACTCAATTTGAGTTTTTATTGCGAAATGCATTTTCAGGCAGAGATGAGCACGTTTTCTGAGTTTGAAGTATCTTCATAGGAATGAGTTGTGTGGTCAAATTAATGCTAATTTAGGCTTCAGGAGGTCATCCTGAACAAAATACATGTTGAAGTGTGTGCATAAGTCCTTTGGTTTTGGCGTGACACTCAATTTGAGGTTTTATTGCTTTGAATGCATTTTCAGCCCGAGCTGAGCACGTTTTGTGAGTTTGAATGTATCTTGATAGGAATGAGTTGTGTGGTCAAATTAATGCTCATATAGGCTTCAGGATGACCTCTTGAACTAAATACATGTTGAAGTGTGTGCATAAGTACTTTGGTTTAGGCGTGACACTCAATTTGAGTTTTTATAACTTTAAATGCATTTTCAGCCCGAGCTGAGCACGTTTTGTGAGTTTGAATGCATCTTCATAGGAATGAGTTGTGTGGTCAAATTAATGCTTATTTAGGCCTCAGGAGGTCATCCTGAACAAAATACATGTTAAAGTGTGTGCATAAGTCCTTTTGTTTAGGCGTGACACTCAATTTGAGTTTTTATTGCTTTAAATGCATTTTCAGCCCGAGCTGAGCACGTTTTGTGAGTTTGAATGTATCTTCATAGAATGAGTTGTGTGGTCAAATTAATGCTTATTTGGGCTTCAGGAGGTCATCCTGAACAAAATACACGTTGGAGTGTGTGAATAAGTCCTTTGGTTTAGGTGTGACACTCAATTTGAGTTTTATTGCTTTAAATGCATTTTCAGCCCGAGCTGAGCATGTTTTGTGAGTTTGAATGTATCTTCATAGGAATGAGTTGTGTGGTCAAATTAATGCTTATTTAGGCTTCAGGAGGTCATCCTAAACAAAATACATGTTGAAGTGTGTGCATAAGTCCTTTTGTTTAGGCGTGACACTCAATTTGAGTTTTTATTGCTTTAAATGCATTTTCAGCCCGAGCTGAGCACGTTTTGTGAGTTTGAATATATCTTCATAGAATGAGTTGTGTGGTCAAATTAATGCTTATTTGGGCTTCAGGAGGTCATCCTGAACAAAATATATGTTGGAGTGTGTGCATAAGTCCTTTGGTTTAGGTGTGACATTCAATTTGAGTTTTATTGCTTTAAATGCATTTTCAGCCCGAGCTGAGCACGTTTTGTGAGTTTGAATGTATCTTCATAGGAATGAGTTGTTCAGTCAAATTAATGCTCATATGGGCTTCAGGAGGTCATCCTGAACAAAATACATGTTGAAGTGTGTGCATAAGTCCTTTGGTTTAGGTGTGACACTCAATTTGAGTTTTTATTTCTTTAAATGCATTTTCAGCCCGAGCTGAGCACGTTTTGTGAGTTTGAATGTATCTTCATAGGAATGAGTTGTGTGGTCAAATTAATGCTTATTTAGGCTTCAGGAGGTCATCCTGAACAAAATACATGTTGAAGTGTGTGCATAAGTCCTTTTGTTTAGGCGTGACACTCAATTTGAGTTTTTATTGCTTTAAATGCATTTTCAGCCCGAGCTGAGCACGTTTTGTGAGTTTGAATATATCTTCATAGAATGAGTTGTGTGGTCAAATTAATGCTTATTTGGGCTTCAGGAGGTCATCCTGAACAAAATACATGTTGGAGTGTGTGCATAAGTCCTTTGGTTTAGGTGTGACATTCAATTTGAGTTTTATTGCTTTAAATGCATTTTCAGCCCGAGCTGAGCACGTTTTGTGAGTTTGAATGTATCTTCATAGGAATGAGTTGTGTGGTCAAATTAATGCTCATTTAGGCTTCAGGTGGTCATCCTGAACTAAATACATGTTGAAGTGTGTGCATAAGTCCTTTGGTTTAGGCGTGACACTCAATTTGAGTTTTTATTGCTTTAAATGCATTTTCAGCACGAGCTGAGCGCGCTTTCTGACTTTGAATGTATTTTCATAGGAATGAGTTGTGTGGTCAAATTATTGCTCATTTAGGCTTGAGGAGGTCATCCTGAACAAAATACATGTCGAAGTGTGTGCATAAGTCCTTTGGTTTAGGCGTGACACTCAATTTGAGTTTTTATTGCTTTAAATGCATTTTCAGCCCGAGCTGAGTACGTTTTGTGAGTTTGAATGTATCTTCATAGGAATGAGTTGTGTGGTCAAATTAATGCTCATTTAGGCTTCAGGTGGTCATCCTGAACTAAATACATGTTGAAGTGTGTGCATAAATCCTTTGGTTTAGGCGTGACACTCAATTTGAGTTTTTATTGCTTTAAATGCATTTTCAGCCCGAGTTGAGCACGTTTTGTGAGTTTGAATGTATCTTCATAGGAATGAGTTGTGTGGTCAAATTAATGCTCATTTAGGCTTCAGGTGGTCATCCTGAACAAAATACATGTTGAAGTGTGTGCATAAGTCCTTTGGTTTAGGCGTGACACTCAATTTGAGTTTTTATTGCTTTAAATGCATTTTCAGCCCGAGCTGAGCACGTTTTGTGAGTTTGAATGTATCTTCATAGGAATGAGTTGTGTAGTCAATTAATGCTCATATGGGCTTCAGGAAGTCATCCTGAACAAAATACATGTTGAAGTGTGTGCATAAGTCCTTTGGTTTAGGTGTGACACTCAATTTGAGTTTTTATTTCTTTAAATGCATTTTCAGCCCGAGCTGAGCACGTTTTGTGAGTTTGAATGTATCTTCATAGGAATGAGTTGTGTGGTCAAATTAATGCTTATTTAGGCTTCAGGAGGTCATCCTGAACAAAATACATGTTGAAGTGTGTGCATAAGTCCTTTTGTTTAGGCGTGACACTCAATTTGAGTTTTTATTGCTTTAAATGCATTTTCAGCCCGAGCTGAGCACGTTTTGTGAGTTTGAATATATCTTCATAGAATGAGTTGTGTGGTCAAATTAATGCTTATTTGGGCTTCAGGAGGTCATCCTGAACAAAATACATGTTGGAGTGTGTGCATAAGTCCTTTGGTTTAGGTGTGACATTCAATTTGAGTTTTATTGCTTTAAATGCATTTTCAGCCCGAGCTGAGCACGTTTTGTGAGTTTGAATGTATCTTCATAGGAATGAGTTGTGTGGTCAAATTAATGCTCATTTAGGCTTCAGGTGGTCATCCTGAACTAAATACATGTTGAAGTGTGTGCATAAGTCCTTTGGTTTAGGCGTGACACTCAATTTGAGTTTTTATTGCTTTAAATGCATTTTCAGCCCGAGCTGAGCGCGCTTTCTGACTTTGAATGGATCTTCATAGGAATGAGTTGTGTGGTCAGATTATTGCTGAAATAGGCTTCAGGAGGTCATCCTGAACAAAATACATGTTGAAGTGTGTGTATAAGTCCTTTGGTTCAGGCGTGACACTCAATTTGAGTATTTATTGCTTTAGCATTTTCAGCCCGAGCTGAGCATGTTTTGTGAGTTTGACTGTATCTTCATAGGAATGAGTTGTGTGGTCAAATTATAGCTCATTTAGGTTTCAGGTGGTCATCCTGAACAAAATACATGTTGAAGTGTGTGCATAAGTCCTTTGGTTTAGGTGTGACACTCAATTTGAGTTTTTATTGCGAAATGCATTTTCAGGCAGAGATGAGCACGTTTTCTGAGTTTGAAGTATCTTCATAGGAATGAGTTGTGTGGTCAAATTAATGCTAATTTAGGCTTCAGGAGGTCATCCTGAACAAAATACATGTTGAAGTGTGTGCATAAGTCCTTTGGTTTTGGCGTGACACTCAATTTGAGGTTTTATTGCTTTGAATATATTTTCAGCCCGAGCTGAGCACGTTTTGTGAGTTTGAATGTATCTTGATAGGAATGAATTGTGTGGTCAAATTAATGCTCATATAGGCTTCAGGATGACCTCTTGAACTAAATACATGTTGAAGTGTGTGCATAAGTACTTTGGTTTAGGCGTGACACTCAATTTGAGTTTTTATAACTTTAAATGCATTTTCAGCCCGAGCTGAGCACGTTTTGTCAGTTTGAATGTATCTTCATAAGAATGAGTTATGTGGTCAAATTAATGCTCATATAGGCTTCAGGATGACCTCTTGAACTAAATACATCTTGAAGTGTGTGCATAAGTCCTTTGGTTTAGGCGTGACACTCAATTTGAGTTTTTATTGCTTTAAATGCATTTTCAGCCCGAGCTGAGCACGTTTTGTGAGTTTGAATGTATCTTCATAGGAATGAGTTGTATGGTCAAATCAATGCTCATATAGGCTTCGGGAGGTCATCCTGAACAAAATACATGAAGTGTGTGCATAAGTCCTTTGGTTTAGGCGTCACACTCAATTTGAGGTTTTATTGCTTTAAATGCATTTTCAGCCCGAGCTGAGCACGTTTTGTGAGTTTGAATGTATCTTCATACGAATGAGTTCTGTGGTCAAATTAATGCTCATTTAGGCGTCAGGTGGTCATCCTGAACAAAATACATGTTGAAGTGTGTGCATAAGTCCTTTGGTTTGGGCGTGACACTCAATTAATTTTTTATTGCTTTAAATGCATTTTCAGCCCGAGTTGAGCGCGCTTTCTGACTTTGAATGTATCTTCATAGGAATGAGTTGTGTGGTCAAATTAATGCTTATATGCTCTTCAGGAGGTCATCCTGAACAAAATACATGTTGAAGTGTGTGTATAAGTCCTTTGGTTCAGGCGTGACACTCAATTTGAGTATTTATTGCTTTAGCATTTTCAGCCCGAGCTGAGCATGTTTTGTGAGTTTGACTGTATCTTCATAGGAATGAGTTGTGTGGTCAAATTATAGCTCATTTATGTTTCAGGTGGTCATCCTGAACAAAATACATGTTGAAGTGTGTGCATAAGTCCTTTGGTTTAGGTGTGACACTCAATTTGAGTTTTTATTGCGAAATGCATTTTCAGGCAGAGATGAGCACGTTTTCTGAGTTTGAAGTATCTTCATAGGAATGAGTTGTGTGGTCAAATTAATGCTAATTTAGGCTTCAGGAGGTCATCCTGAACAAAATACATGTTGAAGTGTGTGCATAAGTCCTTTGGTTTTGGCGTGACACTCAATTTGAGGTTTTATTGCTTTGAATGCATTTTCAGCCCGAGCTGAGCACGTTTTGTGAGTTTGAATGTATCTTGATAGGAATGAGTTGTGTGGTCAAATTAATGCTCATATAGGCTTCAGGATGACCTCTTGAACTAAATACATGTTGAAGTGTGTGCATAAGTACTTTGGTTTAGGCGTGACACTCAATTTGAGTTTTTATAACTTTAAATGCATTTTCAGCCCGAGCTGAGCACGTTTTGTGAGTTTGAATGCATCTTCATAGGAATGAGTTGTGTGGTCAAATTAATGCTTATTTAGGCCTCAGGAGGTCATCCTGAACAAAATACATGTTAAAGTGTGTGCATAAGTCCTTTTGTTTAGGCGTGACACTCAATTTGAGTTTTTATTGCTTTAAATGCATTTTCAGCCCGAGCTGAGCACGTTTTGTGAGTTTGAATGTATCTTCATAGAATGAGTTGTGTGGTCAAATTAATGCTTATTTGGGCTTCAGGAGGTCATCCTGAACAAAATACACGTTGGAGTGTGTGAATAAGTCCTTTGGTTTAGGTGTGACACTCAATTTGAGTTTTATTGCTTTAAATGCATTTTCAGCCCGAGCTGAGCATGTTTTGTGAGTTTGAATGTATCTTCATAGGAATGAGTTGTGTGGTCAAATTAATGCTTATTTAGGCTTCAGGAGGTCATCCTAAACAAAATACATGTTGAAGTGTGTGCATAAGTCCTTTTGTTTAGGCGTGACACTCAATTTGAGTTTTTATTGCTTTAAATGCATTTTCAGCCCGAGCTGAGCACGTTTTGTGAGTTTGAATATATCTTCATAGAATGAGTTGTGTGGTCAAATTAATGCTTATTTGGGCTTCAGGAGGTCATCCTGAACAAAATATATGTTGGAGTGTGTGCATAAGTCCTTTGGTTTAGGTGTGACATTCAATTTGAGTTTTATTGCTTTAAATGCATTTTCAGCCCGAGCTGAGCACGTTTTGTGAGTTTGAATGTATCTTCATAGGAATGAGTTGTTCAGTCAAATTAATGCTCATATGGGCTTCAGGAGGTCATCCTGAACAAAATACATGTTGAAGTGTGTGCATAAGTCCTTTGGTTTAGGTGTGACACTCAATTTGAGTTTTTATTTCTTTAAATGCATTTTCAGCCCGAGCTGAGCACGTTTTGTGAGTTTGAATGTATCTTCATAGGAATGAGTTGTGTGGTCAAATTAATGCTTATTTAGGCTTCAGGAGGTCATCCTGAACAAAATACATGTTGAAGTGTGTGCATAAGTCCTTTTGTTTAGGCGTGACACTCAATTTGAGTTTTTATTGCTTTAAATGCATTTTCAGCCCGAGCTGAGCACGTTTTGTGAGTTTGAATATATCTTCATAGAATGAGTTGTGTGGTCAAATTAATGCTTATTTGGGCTTCAGGAGGTCATCCTGAACAAAATACATGTTGGAGTGTGTGCATAAGTCCTTTGGTTTAGGTGTGACATTCAATTTGAGTTTTATTGCTTTAAATGCATTTTCAGCCCGAGCTGAGCACGTTTTGTGAGTTTGAATGTATCTTCATAGGAATGAGTTGTGTGGTCAAATTAATGCTCATTTAGGCTTCAGGTGGTCATCCTGAACTAAATACATGTTGAAGTGTGTGCATAAGTCCTTTGGTTTAGGCGTGACACTCAATTTGAGTTTTTATTGCTTTAAATGCATTTTCAGCACGAGCTGAGCGCGCTTTCTGACTTTGAATGTATTTTCATAGGAATGAGTTGTGTGGTCAAATTATTGCTCATTTAGGCTTGAGGAGGTCATCCTGAACAAAATACATGTCGAAGTGTGTGCATAAGTCCTTTGGTTTAGGCGTGACACTCAATTTGAGTTTTTATTGCTTTAAATGCATTTTCAGCCCGAGCTGAGTACGTTTTGTGAGTTTGAATGTATCTTCATAGGAATGAGTTGTGTGGTCAAATTAATGCTCATTTAGGCTTCAGGTGGTCATCCTGAACTAAATACATGTTGAAGTGTGTGCATAAATCCTTTGGTTTAGGCGTGACACTCAATTTGAGTTTTTATTGCTTTAAATGCATTTTCAGCCCGAGTTGAGCACGTTTTGTGAGTTTGAATGTATCTTCATAGGAATGAGTTGTGTGGTCAAATTAATGCTCATTTAGGCTTCAGGTGGTCATCCTGAACAAAATACATGTTGAAGTGTGTGCATAAGTCCTTTGGTTTAGGCGTGACACTCAATTTGAGTTTTTATTGCTTTAAATGCATTTTCAGCCCGAGCTGAGCACGTTTTGTGAGTTTGAATGTATCTTCATAGGAATGAGTTGTGTAGTCAATTAATGCTCATATGGGCTTCAGGAAGTCATCCTGAACAAAATACATGTTGAAGTGTGTGCATAAGTCCTTTGGTTTAGGTGTGACACTCAATTTGAGTTTTTATTTCTTTAAATGCATTTTCAGCCCGAGCTGAGCACGTTTTGTGAGTTTGAATGTATCTTCATAGGAATGAGTTGTGTGGTCAAATTAATGCTTATTTAGGCTTCAGGAGGTCATCCTGAACAAAATACATGTTGAAGTGTGTGCATAAGTCCTTTTGTTTAGGCGTGACACTCAATTTGAGTTTTTATTGCTTTAAATGCATTTTCAGCCCGAGCTGAGCACGTTTTGTGAGTTTGAATATATCTTCATAGAATGAGTTGTGTGGTCAAATTAATGCTTATTTGGGCTTCAGGAGGTCATCCTGAACAAAATACATGTTGGAGTGTGTGCATAAGTCCTTTGGTTTAGGTGTGACATTCAATTTGAGTTTTATTGCTTTAAATGCATTTTCAGCCCGAGCTGAGCACGTTTTGTGAGTTTGAATGTATCTTCATAGGAATGAGTTGTGTGGTCAAATTAATGCTCATTTAGGCTTCAGGTGGTCATCCTGAACTAAATACATGTTGAAGTGTGTGCATAAGTCCTTTGGTTTAGGCGTGACACTCAATTTGAGTTTTTATTGCTTTAAATGCATTTTCAGCCCGAGCTGAGCGCGCTTTCTGACTTTGAATGGATCTTCATAGGAATGAGTTGTGTGGTCAGATTATTGCTGAAATAGGCTTCAGGAGGTCATCCTGAACAAAATACATGTTGAAGTGTGTGTATAAGTCCTTTGGTTCAGGCGTGACACTCAATTTGAGTATTTATTGCTTTAGCATTTTCAGCCCGAGCTGAGCATGTTTTGTGAGTTTGACTGTATCTTCATAGGAATGAGTTGTGTGGTCAAATTATAGCTCATTTAGGTTTCAGGTGGTCATCCTGAACAAAATACATGTTGAAGTGTGTGCATAAGTCCTTTGGTTTAGGTGTGACACTCAATTTGAGTTTTTATTGCGAAATGCATTTTCAGGCAGAGATGAGCACGTTTTCTGAGTTTGAAGTATCTTCATAGGAATGAGTTGTGTGGTCAAATTAATGCTAATTTAGGCTTCAGGAGGTCATCCTGAACAAAATACATGTTGAAGTGTGTGCATAAGTCCTTTGGTTTTGGCGTGACACTCAATTTGAGGTTTTATTGCTTTGAATATATTTTCAGCCCGAGCTGAGCACGTTTTGTGAGTTTGAATGTATCTTGATAGGAATGAATTGTGTGGTCAAATTAATGCTCATATAGGCTTCAGGATGACCTCTTGAACTAAATACATGTTGAAGTGTGTGCATAAGTACTTTGGTTTAGGCGTGACACTCAATTTGAGTTTTTATAACTTTAAATGCATTTTCAGCCCGAGCTGAGCACGTTTTGTCAGTTTGAATGTATCTTCATAAGAATGAGTTATGTGGTCAAATTAATGCTCATATAGGCTTCAGGATGACCTCTTGAACTAAATACATCTTGAAGTGTGTGCATAAGTCCTTTGGTTTAGGCGTGACACTCAATTTGAGTTTTTATTGCTTTAAATGCATTTTCAGCCCGAGCTGAGCACGTTTTGTGAGTTTGAATGTATCTTCATAGGAATGAGTTGTATGGTCAAATCAATGCTCATATAGGCTTCGGGAGGTCATCCTGAACAAAATACATGAAGTGTGTGCATAAGTCCTTTGGTTTAGGCGTCACACTCAATTTGAGGTTTTATTGCTTTAAATGCATTTTCAGCCCGAGCTGAGCACGTTTTGTGAGTTTGAATGTATCTTCATACGAATGAGTTGTGTGGTCAAATTAATGCTCATATAGGCTTCAGGATGACCTCCTGAACTAAATACATGTTGAAGTGTGTGCATAAGTCCTTTGGTTTAGGCGTGACACTCAATTTGAGTTTTTATTGCTTTAAATGCATTTTCAGCCCGAGCTGAGCACGTTTTGTGAGTTTGAATGTATCTTCATAGGAATGAGTTGTGTGGTCAAATTAATGCTCATATAGGCTTCAGGATGACCTCCTGAACTAAATACATGTTGAAGTGTGTGCATAGGTCCTTTGGTTTAGGCGTGACACTCAATTTGAGTTTTTATTGCTTTAAATGCATTTTCAGCCCGAGCTGAGCACGTTTTGTGAGTTTGAATGTATCTTGATAGGAATCAGTTGTGTGGTCAAATTAATGCTCATATAGGCTTCAGGATGACCTCCTGAACAAAATACATGTTAAAGTGTGCGCATAAGTCCTTTGGTTTAGGCGTGACACTCAATTTGAGTTTTTATTGCGAAATGCATTTTCAGGCAGAGATGAGCAAGTTTTCTGAGTTTGAAGTATCTTCATAGGAATGAGTTGTGTGGTCAAAATAATCCTCATTCAGGTGGTCATCCTGAACAAAATACATGTTGAAGTGTGTGCATAAGTCCTTTGGTTTAGGCGTGACACTCAATTTGAGTTTTTATTGCTTTAAATGCATTTTCAGC
This sequence comes from Hippocampus guttulatus, assembly GCF_054856545.1. Classification (NCBI taxonomy): domain Eukaryota; kingdom Metazoa; phylum Chordata; class Actinopteri; order Syngnathiformes; family Syngnathidae; genus Hippocampus; species Hippocampus guttulatus. The sequence continues at coordinate 24,802,134 of NC_141265.1, forward strand.
CCGAGCTGAGCACGTTTTGAGAGTTTGAATGTATCTTCATAGGAATGAGTTGTGTAGTCAAATTAATGCTCATATGGGCTTCAGGAGGTCATCCTGAACAAAATACATGTTGAAGTGTGTGCATAAGTCCTTTGGTTTAGGTGTGACACTCAATTTGAGTTTTTATTGCTTTAAATGAATTTTCAGCCCGAACTGAGCACGTTTTGTGAGTTTGAATGTATCTTCATAGGAATGAGTTGTGTGGTCAAATTAATGCTCATTTAGGCTTCAGGTGGTCATCCTGAACTAAATACATGTTGAAGTGTGTGCATAAGTCCTTTGGTTTAGGCGTGACACTCAATTTGAGTTTTTATTGCTTTAAATGCATTTTCAGCCCGAGCTGAGCACGTTTTGAGAGTTTGAATGTATCTTCATAGGAATGAGTTGTGTAGTCAAATTAATGCTCATATGGGCTTCAGGAGGTCATCCTGAACAAAATACATGTTGAAGTGTGTGCATAAGTCCTTTGGTTTAGGCGTGACACTCAATTTGAGTTTTTATTGCTTTAAATGCATTTTCAGCCCGAGCTGAGCACGTTTTGTGAGTTTGAATGTATCTTCATAGGAATGAGTTGTGTGGTCAAATTAATGCTCATTTAGGCTTCAGGTGGTCATCCTGAACAAAATACATGTTGAAGTGTGTGCATAAGTCCTTTGGTTTAGGCGTAAAACTCAATTTGAGTTTTTATTGCTTTAAATGCATTTTCAGCCCGAGCTGAGCACGTTTTGAGAGTTTGAATGTATCTTCATAGGAATGAGTTGTGTGGTCAAATTAATGCTCATTTAGGCTTCAGGTGGTCATCCTGAACAAAATACATGTTGAAGTGTGTGCATAAGTCCTTTGGTTTAGGCGTGACACTCAATTTGAGTTTTTATTGCTTTAAATGCATTTTCAGCCCGAGCTGAGCACATTTTGTTAGTTTGAATGTATCTTCATAGGAATGAGTTCTGTGGTCAAATTAATGCTCATTTAGGCGTCAGGTGGTCATCCTGAAAAAAATACATGTTGAAGTGTGTGCATAAGTCCTTTGGTTTGGGCGTGACACTCAATTAATTTTTTATTGCTTTAAATGCATTTTCAGCCCGAGTTGAGCGCGCTTTCTGACTTTGAATGTATCTTCATAGGAATGAGTTGTGTGGTCAAATTAATGCTTATATGCTCTTCAGGAGGTCATCCTGAACAAAATACATGTTGAAGTGTGTGAATAAGTCCTTTGGTTTAGGTGTGACACTCAATTTGAGTTTTATTGCTTTAAATGCATTTTCAGCCCGAGCTGAGCACGTTTTGTGAGTTTGAATGTATCTTCATAGGAATGAGTTGTGTGGTCAAATTAATGCTCATTTTGGCTTCAGGTGGTCATCCTGAACTAAATACACGTTGAAGTGTGTGCATATGTCCTTTGGTTTAGGCGTGACACTCAATTTGAGTTTTTATTGCTTTAAATGCATTTTCAGCCCGAGCTGAGCGCGCTTTCTGACTTTGAATGTATCTTCATAGGAATGAGTTGTGTAGTCAAACTAATGCTCATATGGGCTTCAGGAGGTCATCCTGAACAAAATACATGTTGAAGTGTGTGCATATGTCCTTTGGTTTAGGTGTGACACTCAATTTGAGTTTTTATTGCTTTAAATGCATTTTCAGCCCGAGCTGAGCACGTTTTGTGAGTTTGAATGTATCTTCATAGGAATGAGTTGTGTGGTCAAATTAATGCTCATTTAGGCGTCAGGTGGTCATCCTGAACAAAATACATGTTGAAGTGTGTGCATAAGTCCTTTGGTTTAGGCGTGACACTCAATTTGAGTTTTTATTGCTTTAAATGCATTTTCAGCCCGAGCTGAGCACGTTTTGTGAGTTTGAATGTATCTTCATAGGAATGAGTTGTGTAGTCAAATTAATGCTCATATGGGCTTCAGGAGGTCATCCTGAACAAAATACATGTTGAAGTGTGTGCATAAGTCCTTTGGTTTAGGCGTGACACTCAATTTGAGTTTTTATTGCTTTAAATGCATTTTCAGCCCGAGCTGAGCACGTTTTGTGAGTTTGAATGTATCTTCATAGGAATGAGTTGTGTGGTCAAATTAATGCTCATTTAGGCTTCAGGTGGTCATCCTGAACAAAATACATGTTGAAGTGTGTGCATAAGTCCTTTGGTTTAGGCGTGACACTCAATTTGAGTTTTTATTGCTTTAAATGCATTTTCAGCCCAAGCTGAGCACGTTTTGTGAGTTTGAATGTATCTTCATAGGAATGAGTTGTGTGGTCAAATTAATGCTCATTTAGGCGTCAGGTGGTCATCCTGAACAAAATACATGTTGAAGTGTGTGCATAAGTCCTTTGGTTTAGGCGTGACACTCAATTTGAGTTTTTATTGCTTTAAATGCATTTTCAGCCCGAGCTGAGCACGTTTTGTGAATTTGAATGTATCTTCATAGGAATGAGTTGTGTAGTCAAATTAATGCTCATATGGGCTTCAGGAGGTCATCCTGAACAAAATACATGTTGAAGTGTGTGCATAAGTCCTTTGGTTTAGGCGTGACACTCAATTTGAGTTTTTATTGCTTTAAATGCATTTTCAGCCCGAGCTGAGCACGTTTTGTGAGTTTGAATGTATCTTCATAGGAATGAGTTGTGTGGTCAAATTAATGCTCATTTAGGCTTCAGGTGGTCATCCTGAACAAAATACATGTTGAAGTGTGTGCATAAGTCCTTTGGTTTAGGCGTGACACTCAATTTGAGTTTTTATTGCTTTAAATGCATTTTCAGCCCGAGCTGAGCACATTTTGTGAGTTTGAATGTATCTTCATAGGAATAAGTTCTGTGGTCAAATTAATGCTCATTTAGGCGTCAGGTGGTCATCCTGAACAAAATACATGTTGAAGTGTGTGCATAAGTCCTTTGGTTTGGGCGTGACACTCAATTAATTTTTTATTGCTTTAAATGCATTTTCAGCCCGAGCTGAGCGCGCTTTCTGACTTTGAATGTATCTTCATAGGAATGAGTTGTGTGGTCAAATTAATGCTTATATGCTCTTCAGGAGGTCATCCTGAACAAAATACATGTTGAAGTGTGTGCATAAGTCCTTTGGTTTAGGCGTGACACTCAATTTGAGTTTTTATTGCTTTAAATGCATTTTCAGCCCGAGCTGAGCACGTTTTGTGAGTTTGAATGTATCTTCATAGGAATGAGTTGTGTGGTCAAATTAATGCTCATTTAGGCTTCAGGTGGTCATCCTGAACAAAATACATGTTGAAGTGTGTGCATAAGTCCTTTGGTTTAGGCGTGACACTCAATTTGAGTTTTTATTGCTTTAAATGCATTTTCAGCCCGAGCTGAGCACATTTTGTGAGTTTGAATGTATCTTCATAGGAATAAGTTCTGTGGTCAAATTAATGCTCATTTAGGCGTCAGGTGGTCATCCTGAACAAAATACATGTTGAAGTGTGTGCATAAGTCCTTTGGTTTGGGCGTGACACTCAATTAATTTTTTATTGCTTTAAATGCATTTTCAGCCCGAGCTGAGCGCGCTTTCTGACTTTGAATGTATCTTCATAGGAATGAGTTGTGTGGTCAAATTAATGCTTATATGCTCTTCAGGAGGTCATCCTGAACAAAATACATGTTGAAGTGTGTGAATAAGTCCTTTGGTTTAGGTGTGACACTCAATTTGAGTTTTATTGCTTTAAATGCATTTTCAGCCCGAGCTGAGCACGTTTTGTGAGTTTGAATGTATCTTCATAGGAATGAGTTGTGTGGTCAAATTAATGCTCATTTTGGCTTCAGGTGGTCATCCTGAACTAAATACACGTTGAAGTGTGTGCATAAGTCCTTTGGTTTAGGCGTGACACTCAATTTGAGTTTTTATTGCTTTAAATGCATTTTCAGCCCGAGCTGAGCGCGCTTTCTGACTTTGAATGTATCTTCATAGGAATGAGTTGTGTAGTCAAACTAATGCTCATATGGGCTTCAGGAGGTCATCCTGAACAAAATACATGTTGAAGTGTGTGCATATGTCCTTTGGTTTAGGTGTGACACTCAATTTGAGTTTTTATTGCTTTAAATGCATTTTCAGCCCGAGCTGAGCACGTTTTGTGAGTTTGAATGTATCTTCATAGGAATGAGTTGTGTGGTCAAATTAATGCTCATTTAGGCGTCAGGTGGTCATCCTGAACAAAATACATGTTGAAGTGTGTGCATAAGTCCTTTGGTTTAGGCGTGACACTCAATTTGAGTTTTTATTGCTTTAAATGCATTTTCAGCCCAAGCTGAGCACGTTTTGTGAGTTTGAATGTATCTTCATAGGAATGAGTTTTGTGGTCAAATTAATGCTCATTTAGGCGTCAGGTGGTCATCCTGAACAAAATACATGTTGAAGTGTGTGCATAAGTCCTTTGGTTTAGGCGTGACACTCAATTTGAGTTTTTATTGCTTTAAATGCATTTTCAGCCCGAGCTGAGCACGTTTTGTGAATTTGAATGTATCTTCATAGGAATGAGTTGTGTAGTCAAATTAATGCTCATATGGGCTTCAGGAGGTCATCCTGAACAAAATACATGTTGAAGTGTGTGCATAAGTCCTTTGGTTTAGGCGTGACACTCAATTTGAGTTTTTATTGCTTTAAATGCATTTTCAGCCCGAGCTGAGCACGTTTTGTGAGTTTGAATGTATCTTCATAGGAATGAGTTGTGTGGTTAAATTAATGCTCATTTAGGCTTCAGGTGGTCATCCTGAACAAAATACATGTTGAAGTGTGTGCATAAGTCCTTTGGTTTAGGCGTGACACTCAATTTGAGTTTTTATTGCTTTAAATGCATTTTCAGCCCGAGCTGAGCACATTTTGTGAGTTTGAATGTATCTTCATAGGAATAAGTTCTGTGGTCAAATTAATGCTCATTTAGGCGTCAGGTGGTCATCCTGAACAAAATACATGTTGAAGTGTGTGCATAAGTCCTTTGGTTTGGGCGTGACACTCAATTAATTTTTTATTGCTTTAAATGCATTTTCAGCCCGAGCTGAGCGCGCTTTCTGACTTTGAATGTATCTTCATAGGAATGAGTTGTGTGGTCAAATTAATGCTTATATGCTCTTCAGGAGGTCATCCTGAACAAAATACATGTTGAAGTGTGTGAATAAGTCCTTTGGTTTAGGTGTGACACTCAATTTGAGTTTTATTGCTTTAAATGCATTTTCAGCCCGAGCTGAGCACGTTTTGTGAGTTTGAATGTATCTTCATAGGAATGAGTTGTGTGGTCAAATTAATCCTCATTTTGGCTTCAGGTGGTCATCCTGAACTAAATACACGTTGAAGTGTGTGCATAAGTCCTTTGGTTTAGGCGTGACACTCAATTTGAGTTTTTATTGCTTTAAATGCATTTTCAGCCCGAGCTGAGCGCGCTTTCTGACTTTGAATGTATCTTCATAGGAATGAGTTGTGTAGTCAAACTAATGCTCATATGGGCTTCAGGAGGTCATCCTGAACAAAATACATGTTGAAGTGTGTGCATATGTCCTTTGGTTTAGGTGTGACACTCAATTTGAGTTTTTATTGCTTTAAATGCATTTTCAGCCCGAGCTGAGCGCGCTTTCTGACTTTGAATGTATCTTCATAGGAATGAGTTGTGTAGTCAAACTAATGCTCATATGGGCTTCAGGAGGTCATCCTGAACAAAATACATGTTGAAGTGTGTGCATATGTCCTTTGGTTTAGGTGTGACACTCAATTTGAGTTTTTATTGCTTTAAATGCATTTTCAGCCCGAGCTGAGCACGTTTTGTGAGTTTGAATGTATCTTCATAGGAATGAGTTGTGTGGTCAAATTAATGCTCATTTAGGCGTCAGGTGGTCATCCTGAACAAAATACATGTTGAAGTGTGTGCATAAGTCCTTTGGTTTAGGCGTGACACTCAAATTGAGTTTTTATTGCTTTAAATGCATTTTCAGCCCGAGCTGAGCACGTTTTGTGAGTTTGAATGTATCTTCATAGGAATGAGTTGTGTAGTCAAATTAATGCTCATATGGGCTTCAGGAGGTCATCCTGAACAAAATACATGTTGAAGTGTGTGCATAAGTCCTTTGGTTTAGGCGTGACACTCAATTTGAGTTTTTATTGCTTTAAATGCATTTTCAGCCCGAGCTGAGCACGTTTTGTGAGTTTGAATGTATCTTCATAGGAATGAGTTGTGTGGTCAAATTAATGCTCATTTAGGCTTCAGGTGGTCATCCTGAACAAAATACATGTTGAAGTGTGTGCATAAGTCCTTTGGTTTAGGCGTGACACTCAATTTGAGTTTTTATTGCTTTAAATGCATTTTCAGCCCGAGCTGAGCACATTTTGTGAGTTTGAATGTATCTTCATAGGAATGAGTTCTGTGGTCAAATTAATGCTCATTTAGGCGTCAGGTGGTCATCCTGAACAAAATACATGTTGAAGTGTGTGCATAAGTCCTTTGGTTTGGGCGTGACACTCAATTAATTTTTTATTGCTTTAAATGCATTTTCAGCCCGAGTTGAGCGCGCTTTCTGACTTTGAATGTATCTTCATAGGAATGAGTTGTGTGGTCAAATTAATGCTTATATGCTCTTCAGGAGGTCATCCTGAACAAAATACATGTTGAAGTGTGTGAATAAGTCCTTTGGTTTAGGTGTGACACTCAATTTGAGTTTTATTGCTTTAAATGCATTTTCAGCCCGAGCTGAGCACGTTTTGTGAGTTTGAATGTATCTTCATAGGAATGAGTTGTGTGGTCAAATTAATGCTCATTTTGGCTTCAGGTGGTCATCCTGAACTAAATACACGTTGAAGTGTGTGCATAAGTTCTTTGGTTTAGGCGTGACACTCAATTTGAGTTTTTATTGCTTTAAATGCATTTTCAGCCCGAGCTGAGCGCGCTTTCTGACTTTGAATGTATCTTCATAGGAATGAGTTGTGTAGTCAAACTAATGCTCATATGGGCTTCAGGAGGTCATCCTGAACAAAATACATGTTGAAGTGTGTGCATATGTCCTTTGGTTTAGGTGTGACACTCAATTTGAGTTTTTATTGCTTTAAATGCATTTTCAGCCCGAGCTGAGCACGTTTTGTGAGTTTGAATGTATCTTCATAGGAATGAGTTGTGTGGTCAAATTAATGCTCATTTAGGCGTCAGGTGGTCATCCTGAACAAAATACATGTTGAAGTGTGTGCATAAGTCCTTTGGTTTAGGCGTGACACTCAATTTGAGTTTTTATTGCTTTAAATGCATTTTCAGCCCGAGCTGAGCACGTTTTGTGAGTTTGAATGTATCTTCATAGGAATGAGTTGTGTAGTCAAATTAATGCTCATATGGGCTTCAGGAGGTCATCCTGAACAAAATACATGTTGAAGTGTGTGCATAAGTCCTTTGGTTTAGGCGTGACACTCAATTTGAGTTTTTATTGCTTTAAATGCATTTTCAGCCCGAGCTGAGCACGTTTTGTGAGTTTGAATGTATCTTCATAGGAATGAGTTGTGTGGTCAAATTAATGCTCATTTAGGCTTCAGGTGGTCATCCTGAACAAAATACATGTTGAAGTGTGTGCATAAGTCCTTTGGTTTAGGCGTGACACTCAATTTGAGTTTTTATTGCTTTAAATGCATTTTCAGCCCAAGCTGAGCACGTTTTGTGAGTTTGAATGTATCTTCATAGGAATGAGTTGTGTGGTCAAATTAATGCTCATTTAGGCGTCAGGTGGTCATCCTGAACAAAATACATGTTGAAGTGTGTGCATAAGTCCTTTGGTTTAGGCGTGACACTCAATTTGAGTTTTTATTGCTTTAAATGCATTTTCAGCCCGAGCTGAGCACGTTTTGTGAGTTTGAATGTATCTTCATAGGAATGAGTTGTGTGGTCAAATTAATGCTCATTTAGGCTTCAGGTGGTCATCCTGAACAAAATACATGTTGAAGTGTGTGCATAAGTCCTTTGGTTTAGGCGTGACACTCAATTTGAGTTTTTATTGCTTTAAATGCATTTTCAGCCCGAGCTGAGCACATTTTGTGAGTTTGAATGTATCTTCATAGGAATAAGTTCTGTGGTCAAATTAATGCTCATTTAGGCGTCAGGTGGTCATCCTGAACAAAATACATGTTGAAGTGTGTGCATAAGTCCTTTGGTTTGGGCGTGACACTCAATTAATTTTTTATTGCTTTAAATGCATTTTCAGCCCGAGCTGAGCGCGCTTTCTGACTTTGAATGTATCTTCATAGGAATGAGTTGTGTGGTCAAATTAATGCTTATATGCTCTTCAGGAGGTCATCCTGAACAAAATACATGTTGAAGTGTGTGCATAAGTCCTTTGGTTTAGGCGTGACACTCAATTTGAGTTTTTATTGCTTTAAATGCATTTTCAGCCCGAGCTGAGCACGTTTTGTGAGTTTGAATGTATCTTCATAGGAATGAGTTGTGTGGTCAAATTAATGCTCATTTAGGCTTCAGGTGGTCATCCTGAACAAAATACATGTTGAAGTGTGTGCATAAGTCCTTTGGTTTAGGCGTGACACTCAATTTGAGTTTTTATTGCTTTAAATGCATTTTCAGCCCGAGCTGAGCACATTTTGTGAGTTTGAATGTATCTTCATAGGAATAAGTTCTGTGGTCAAATTAATGCTCATTTAGGCGTCAGGTGGTCATCCTGAACAAAATACATGTTGAAGTGTGTGCATAAGTCCTTTGGTTTGGGCGTGACACTCAATTAATTTTTTATTGCTTTAAATGCATTTTCAGCCCGAGCTGAGCGCGCTTTCTGACTTTGAATGTATCTTCATAGGAATGAGTTGTGTGGTCAAATTAATGCTTATATGCTCTTCAGGAGGTCATCCTGAACAAAATACATGTTGAAGTGTGTGAATAAGTCCTTTGGTTTAGGTGTGACACTCAATTTGAGTTTTATTGCTTTAAATGCATTTTCAGCCCGAGCTGAGCACGTTTTGTGAGTTTGAATGTATCTTCATAGGAATGAGTTGTGTGGTCAAATTAATGCTCATTTTGGCTTCAGGTGGTCATCCTGAACTAAATACACGTTGAAGTGTGTGCATAAGTCCTTTGGTTTAGGCGTGACACTCAATTTGAGTTTTTATTGCTTTAAATGCATTTTCAGCCCGAGCTGAGCGCGCTATCTGACTTTGAATGTATCTTCATAGGAATGAGTTGTGTAGTCAAACTAATGCTCATATGGGCTTCAGGAGGTCATCCTGAACAAAATACATGTTGAAGTGTGTGCATATGTCCTTTGGTTTAGGTGTGACACTCAATTTGAGTTTTTATTGCTTTAAATGCATTTTCAGCCCGAGCTGAGCGCGCTTTCTGACTTTGAATGTATCTTCATAGGAATGAGTTGTGTAGTCAAACTAATGCTCATATGGGCTTCAGGAGGTCATCCTGAACAAAATACATGTTGAAGTGTGTGCATATGTCCTTTGGTTTAGGTGTGACACTCAATTTGAATTTTTATTGCTTTAAATGCATTTTCAGCCCGAGCTGAGCACGTTTTGTGAGTTTGAATGTATCTTCATAGGAATGAGTTGTGTGGTCAAATTAATGCTCATTTAGGCGTCAGGTGGTCATCCTGAACAAAATACATGTTGAAGTGTGTGCATAAGTCCTTTGGTTTAGGCGTGACACTCAATTTGAGTTTTTATTGCTTTAAATGCATTTTCAGCCCGAGCTGAGCACGTTTTGTGAGTTTGAATGTATCTTCATAGGAATGAGTTGTGTAGTCAAATTAATGCTCATATGGGCTTCAGGAGGTCATCCTGAACAAAATACATGTTGAAGTGTGTGCATAAGTCCTTTAGTTTAGGCGTGACACTCAATTTGAGTTTTTATTGCTTTAAATGCATTTTCAGCCCGAGCTGAGCACGTTTTGTGAGTTTGAATGTATCTTCATAGGAATGAGTTGTGTGGTCAAATTAATGCTCATTTAGGCTTCAGGTGGTCATCCTGAACAAAATACATGTTGAAGTGTGTGCATAAGTCCTTTGGTTTAGGCGTGACACTCAATTTGAGTTTTTATTGCTTTAAATGCATTTTCAGCCCAAGCTGAGCACGTTTTGTGAGTTTGAATGTATCTTCATAGGAATGAGTTGTGTAGTCAAATTAATGCTCATATGGGCTTCAGGAGGTCATCCTGAACAAAATACATGAAGTGTGTGCATAAGTCCTTTGGTTTAGGCGTGACACTCAATTTGAGTTTTTATTGCTTTAAATGCATTTTCAGCCCGAGCTGAGCACGTTTTGTGAGTTTGAATGTATCTTCATAGGAATGAGTTGTGTGGTCAAATCAATGCTCATTTAGGCTTCAGGTGGTCATCCTGAACAAAATACATGTTGAAGTGTGTGCATAAGTCCTTTGGTTTAGGCGTGACACTCAATTTGAGTTTTTATTGCTTTAAATGCATTTTCAGCCCGAGCTGAGCACATTTTGTGAGTTTGAATGTATCTTCATAGGAATGAGTTCTGTGGTCAAATTAATGCTCATTTAGGCGTCAGCTGGTCATCCTGAACAAAATACATGTTGAAGTGTGTGCATAAGTCCTTTGGTTTGGGCGTGACACTCAATTAATTTTTTATTGCTTTAAATGCATTTTCAGCCCGAGCTGAGCGCGCTTTCTGACTTTGAATGTATCTTCATAGGAATGAGTTGTGTGGTCAAATTAATGCTTATATGCTCTTCAGGAGGTCATCCTGAACAAAATACATGTTGAAGTGTGTGAATAAGTCCTTTGGTTTAGGTGTGACACTCAATTTGAGTTTTATTGCTTTAAATGCATTTTCAGCCCGAGCTGAGCACGTTTTGTGAGTTTGAATGTATCTTCATAGGAATGAGTTGTGTGGTCAAATTAATGCTCATTTTGGCTTCAGGTGGTCATCCTGAACTAAATACACGTTGAAGTGTGTGCATAAGTCCTTTGGTTTAGGCGTGACACTCAATTTGAGTTTTTATTGCTTTAAATGCATTTTCAGCCCGAGCTGAGCGCGCTTTCTGACTTTGAATGTATCTTCATAGGAATGAGTTGTGTAGTCAAACTAATGCTCATATGGGCTTCAGGAGGTCATCCTGAACAAAATACATGTTGAAGTGTGTGCATATGTCCTTTGGTTTAGGTGTGACACTCAATTTGAGTTTTTATTGCTTTAAATGCATTTTCAGCCCGAGCTAAGCACGTTTTGTGAGTTTGAATGTATCTTCATAGGAATGAGTTGTGTGGTCAAATTAATGCTCATTTAGGCTTCAGGTGGTCATCCTGAACAAAATACATGTTGAAGTGTGTGCATAAGTCCTTTGGTTTAGGCGTGACACTCAATTTGAGTTTTTATTGCTTTAAATGCATTTTCAGCCCGAGCTGAGCACGTTTTGTGAGTTTGAATGTATCTTCATAGGAATGAGTTGTGTGGTCAAATTAATGTTCATTTAGGCGTCAGGTGGTCATCCTGAACAAAATACATGTTGAAGTGTGTGCATAAGTCCTTTGGTTTAGGCGTGACACTCAATTTGAGTTTTTATTGCTTTAAATGCATTTTCAGCCCGAGCTGAGCACGTTTTGTGAGTTTGAATGTATCTTCATAGGAATGAGTTGTGTAGTCAAATTAATGCTCATTTAGGCTTCAGGTGGTCATCCTGAACTAAATACATGTTGAAGTGTGTCCATAAGTCCTTTGGTTTAGGCGTGACACTCAATTTGAGTTTTTATTGCTTTAAATGCATTATCAATCCGAGCTGAGCGCGCTTTCTGACTTTGAATGTATCTTCATAGGAATGAGTTGTGTGGTCAAATTATTGCTCATTTAGGCTTCAGGAGGTCATCCTGAACAAAATACATGTTGAAGTGTGTGCATAAGTCCTTTGGTTTAGGCGTGACACTCATTTTGAGTTTTTATTGCTTTAAATGCATTTTCAGCCCGAGCTGAGCACGTTTTGTGAGTTTGAATGTATCTTCATAGAATGAGTTGTGTGGTCAAATTAATGCTCATTTAGGCTTCAGGTTGTCATCCTGAACAAAATACATGTTGAAGTGTGTGCATAAGTCCTTTGGTTTAGGCGTGACACTCAATTTGAGTTTTTATTGCTTTAAATGCATTTTCAGCCCGAGCTGAGCGCGCTTTCTGACTTTGAATGTATCTTCATAGGAAAGAGTTGTGTGGTCAAATTATTGCTCATTTAGGCTTCAGGAGGTCATCCTGAACAAAATACATGTTGAAGTGTGTGCATAAGTCCTTTGGTTTAGGCGTGACACTCAATTTGAGTTTTTATTGCTTTAAATGCATTTTCAGCCCGAGCTGAGCACGTTTTGTGTTTTTGAATGTATCTTCATAGGAATGAGTTGTGTGGTCAAATTAATGCTCATATGGGCTTCAGGAGGTCATCCTGAACAAAATACATGTTGAAGTGTGTGCATAAGTCCTTTGGTTTAGGCGTGACACTCAATTTGAGTTATTATTGCTTTAAATGCATTTTCAGGCCGAGTGGAACAAGTTTTCAAAATGTGTCTTGAATCATGTTATGGTCTATGTTGCCCTCTACTGACCAAAGTCCGTTATTGTCTCCGAGGCCTGAAACCATCTTACATTTATATGACTGTATAACTGTACTCTTGAGCCAATTATTCAATTTCTCTTTGTTCTTGAACTAATTATAACTCAACGCGGGTACCATGACTATACTCAATTTCAGTTTTTATTGCTTTAAGTGCAGTTTCGGGCCGAGCTGAGCACTTGTTCTGAGTTTGAATGTATCTTCATAGGAATGAGATGTGTGATCATATTAATGCTCATTTAGGCTTCAGGAGGACATCTTGAACAAAATACATGTTGAAGTGTGTGCATAAGTCCTTTGGTTTAGGCGTGACACTCAATTTGAGTTTTTATTGCTTTAAATGCATTTTCAGCCCGAGCTGAGCACGTTTTGTGAGTTTGAATGTATCTTCATAGGAATGAGTTGTGTAGTCAAAATAATGCTCATATGGGCTTCAGGAGGGCATCCTGAACAAAATACATGTTGAAGTGTGTGCATAAGTCCTTTGGTTTAGGCGTGACACTCAATTTGAGTTTTTATTGCTTTAAATGCATTTTCAGCCCGAGCTGAGCACGTTTTGTGAGTTTGAATGTATCTTCATAGGAATGAGTTGTGTGGTCAAATTAATGCTCATTTAGGCTTCAGGTGGTCATCCTGAACAAAATACATGTTGAAGTGTGTGCATAAGTCCTTTGGTTTAGGCGTGACACTCAATTTGAGTTTTTATTGCTTTAAATGCATTTTCAGCCCAAGCTGAGCACGTTTTGTGAGTTTGAATGTATCTTCATAGGAATGAGTTGTGTGGTCAAATTAATGCTCATTTAGGCGTCAGGTGGTCATCCTGAACAAAATACATGTTGAAGTGTGTGCATAAGTCCTTTGGTTTAGGCGTGACACTCAATTTGAGTTTTTATTGCTTTAAATGCATTTTCAGCCCGAGCTGAGCACGTTTTGTGAGTTTGAATGTATCTTCATAGGAATGAGTTGTGTAGTCAAATTAATGCTCATATGGGCTTCAGGAGGTCATCCTGAACAAAATACATGTTGAAGTGTGTGCATAAGTCCTTTGGTTTAGGCGTGACACTCAATTTGAGTTTTTATTGCTTTAAATGCATTTTCAGCCCGAGCTGAGCACGTTTTGTGAGTTTGAATGTATCTTCATAGGAATGAGTTGTGTGGTCAAATTAATGCTCATTTAGGCTTCAGGTGGTCATCCTGAACAAAATACATGTTGAAGTGTGTGCATAAGTCCTTTGGTTTAGGCGTGACACTCAATTTGAGTTTTTATTGCTTTAAATGCATTTTCAGCCCGAGCTGAGCACATTTTGTGAGTTTGAATGTATCTTCATAGGAATAAGTTCTGTGGTCAAATTAATGCTCATTTAGGCGTCAGGTGGTCATCCTGAACAAAATACATGTTGAAGTGTGTGCATAAGTCCTTTGGTTTGGGCGTGACACTCAATTAATTTTTTATTGCTTTAAATGCATTTTCAGCCCGAGCTGAGCGCGCTTTCTGACTTTGAATGTATCTTCATAGGAATGAGTTGTGTGGTCAAATTAATGCTTATATTCTCTTCAGGAGGTCATCCTGAACAAAATACATGTTGAAGTGTGTGAATAAGTCCTTTGGTTTAGGTGTGACACTCAATTTGAGTTTTATTGCTTTAAATGCATTTTCAGCCCGAGCTGAGCTCGTTTTGTGAGCTTGAATGTATCTTCATAGGAATGAGTTGTGTGGTCAAATTAATGCTCATTTTGGCTTCAGGTGGTCATCCTGAACTAAATACACGTTGAAGTGTGTGCATAAGTCCTTTGGTTTAGGCGTGACACTCAATTTGAGTTTTTATTGCTTTAAATGCATTTTCAGCCCGAGCTGAGCGCGCTTTCTGACTTTGAATGTATCTTCATAGGAATGAGTTGTGTAGTCAAACTAATGCTCATATGGGCTTCAGGAGGTCATCCTGAACAAAATACATGTTGAAGTGTGTGCATATGTCCTTTGGTTTAGGTGTGACACTCAATTTGAGTTTTTATTGCTTTAAATGCATTTTCAGCCCGAGCTGAGCGCGCTTTCTGACTTTGAATGTATCTTCATAGGAATGAGTTGTGTAGTCAAACTAATGCTCATATGGGCTTCAGGAGGTCATCCTGAACAAAATACATGTTGAAGTGTGTGCATATGTCCTTTGGTTTAGGTGTGACACTCAATTTGAGTTTTTATTGCTTTAAATGCATTTTCAGCCCGAGCTGAGCACGTTTTGTGAGTTTGAATGTATCTTCATAGGAATGAGTTGTGTGGTCAAATTAATGCTCATTTAGGCGTCAGGTGGTCATCCTGAACAAAATACATGTTGAAGTGTGTGCATAAGTCCTTTGGTTTAGGCGTGACACTCAATTTGAGTTTTTATTGCTTTAAATGCATTTTCAGCCCGAGCTGAGCACGTTTTGTGAGTTTGAATGTATCTTCATAGGAATGAGTTGTGTAGTCAAATTAATGCTCATATGGGCTTCAGGAGGTCATCCTGAACAAAATACATGTTGAAGTGTGTGCATAAGTCCTTTGGTTTAGGCGTGACACTCAATTTGAGTTTTTATTGCTTTAAATGCATTTTCAGCCCGAGCTGAGCACGTTTTGTGAGTTTGAATGTATCTTCATAGGAATGAGTTGTGTGGTCAAATTAATGCTCATTTAGGCTTCAGGTGGTCATCCTGAACAAAATACATGTTGAAGTGTGTGCATAAGTCCTTTGGTTTAGGCGTGACACTCAATTTGAGTTTTTATTGCTTTAAATGCATTTTCAGCCCAAGCTGAGCACGTTTTGTGAGTTTGAATGTATCTTCATAGGAATGAGTTGTGTGGTCAAATTAATGCTCATTTAGGCGTCAGGTGGTCATCCTGAACAAAATACATGTTGAAGTGTGTGCATAAGTCCTTTGGTTTAGGCGTGACACTCAATTTGAGTTTTTATTGCTTTAAATGCATTTTCAGCCCGAGCTGAGCACGTTTTGTGAGTTTGAATGTATCTTCATAGGAATGAGTTGTGTAGTCAAATTAATGCTCATATGGGCTTCAGGAGGTCATCCTGAACAAAATACATGTTGAAGTGTGTGCATAAGTCCTTTGGTTTAGGCGTGACACTCAATTTGAGTTTTTATTGCTTTAAATGCATTTTCAGCCCGAGCTGAGCACGTTTTGTGAGTTTGAATGTATCTTCATAGGAATGAGTTGTGTGGTCAAATTAATGCTCATTTAGGCTTCAGATGGTCATCCTGAACAAAATACATGTTGAAGTGTGTGCATAAGTCCTTTGGTTTAGGCGTGACACTCAATTTGAGTTTTTAAAATGCATTTTCAGCCCGAGCTGAGCACATTTTGTGAGTTTGAATGTATCTTCATAGGAATGAGTTCTGTGGTCAAATTAATGCTCATTTAGGCGTCAGGTGGTCATCCTGAACAAAATACATGTTGAAGTGTGTGCATAAGTCCTTTGGTTTGGGCGTGACACTCAATTAATTTTTTATTGCTTTAAATGCATTTTCAGCCCGAGCTGAGCGCGCTTTCTGACTTTGAATGTATCTTCATAGGAATGAGTTGTGTGGTCAAATTAATGCTTATATGCTCGTCAGGAGGTCATCCTGAACAAAATACATGTTGAAGTGTGTGAATAAGTCCTTTGGTTTAGGTGTGACACTCAATTTGAGTTTTATTGCTTTAAATGCATTTTCAGCCCGAGCTGAGCACGTTTTGTGAGTTTGAATGTATCTTCATAGGAATGAGTTGTGTGGTCAAATGAATGCTCATTTTGGCTTCAGGTGGTCATCCTGAACTAAATACACGTTGAAGTGTGTGCATAAGTCCTTTGGTTTAGGCGTGACACTCAATTTGAGTTTTTATTGCTTTAAATGCATTTTCAGCCCGAGCTGAGCGCGCTTTCTGACTTTGAATGTATCTTCATAGGAATGAGTTGTGTAGTCAAACTAATGCTCATATGGGCTTCAGGAGGTCATCCTGAACAAAATACATGTTGAAGTGTGTGCATATGTCCTTTGGTTTAGGTGTGACACTCAATTTGAGTTTTTATTGCTTTAAATGCATTTTCAGCCCGAGCTGAGCACGTTTTGTGAGTTTGAATGTATCTTCATAGGAATGAGTTGTGTGGTCAAATTAATGCTCATTTAGGCTTCAGGTGGTCATCCTGAACAAAATACATGTTGAAGTGTGTGCATAAGTCCTTTGGTTTAGGCGTGACACTCAATTTGAGTTTTTATTGCTTTAAATGCATTTTCAGCCCGAGCTGAGCACGTTTTGTGAGTTTGAATGTATCTTCATAGGAATGAGTTGTGTGGTCAAATTAATGTTCATTTAGGCGTCAGGTGGTCATCCTGAACAAAATACATGTTGAAGTGTGTGCATAAGTCCTTTGGTTTAGGCGTGACACTCAATTTGAGTTTTTATTGCTTTAAATGCATTTTCAGCCCGAGCTGAGCACGTTTTGTGAGTTTGAATGTATCTTCATAGGAATGAGTTGTGTAGTCAAATTAATGCTCATTTAGGCTTCAGGTGGTCATCCTGAACTAAATACATGTTGAAGTGTGTGCATAAGTCCTTTGGTTTAGGCATGACACTCAATTTGAGTTTTTATTGATTTAAATGCATTATCAATCCGAGCTGAGCGCGCTTTCTGACTTTGAATGTATCTTCATAGGAATGAGTTGTGTGGTCAAATTATTGCTCATTTAGGCTTCAGGAGGTCATCCTGAACAAAATACATGTTGAAGTGTGTGCATAAGTCCTTTGGTTTAGGCGTGACACTCATTTTGAGTTTTTATTGCTTTAAATGCATTTTCAGCCCGAGCTGAGCACGTTTTGTGAGTTTGAATGTATCTTCATAGAATGAGTTGTGTGGTCAAATTAATGCTCATTTAGGCTTCAGGTGGTCATCCTGAACAAAATACATGTTGAAGTGTGTGCATAAGTCCTTTGGTTTAGGCGTGACACTCAATTTGAGTTTTTATTGCTTTAAATGCATTTTCAGCCCGAGCTGAGCGCGCTTTCTGACTTTGAATGTATCTTCATAGGAAAGAGTTGTGTGGTCAAATTATTGCTCATTTAGGCTTCAGGAGGTCATCCTGAACAAAATACATGTTGAAGTGTGTGCATAAGTCCTTTGGTTTAGGCGTGACACTCAATTTGAGTTTTTATTGCTTTAAATGCATTTTCAGCCCGAGCTGAGCACGTTTTGTGAGTTTGAATGTATCTTCATAGGAATGAGTTGTGTGGTCAAATTAATGCTCATTTAGGCTTCAGGTGGTCATCCTGAACAAAATACATGTTGAAGTGTGTGCATAAGTCCTTTGGTTTAGGAGTGACACTCAATTTGAGTTTTTATTGCTTTAAATACATTTTCAGCCCAAGCTGAGCACGTTTTGTGAGTTTGAATGTATCTTCATAGGAATGAGTTGTGTGGTCAAATTAATGCTCATTTAGGCGTCAGGTGGTCATCCTGAACAAAATACATGTTGAAGTGTGTGCATAAGTCCTTTGGTTTAGGCGTGACACTCAATTTGAGTTTTTATTGCTTTAAATGCATTTTCAGCCCGAGCTGAGCACGTTTTGTGAGTTTGAATGTATCTTCATAGGAATGAGTTGTGTAGTCAAATTAATGCTCATATGGGCTTCAGGAGGTCATCCTGAACAAAATACATGTTGAAGTGTGTGCATAAGTCCTTTGGTTTAGGCGTGACACTCAATTTGAGTTTTTATTGCTTTAAATGCATTTTCAGCCCGAGCTGAGCACGTTTTGTGAGTTTGAATGTATCTTCATAGGAATGAGTTGTGTGGTCAAATTAATGCTCATTTAGGCTTCAGGTGGTCATCCTGAACAAAATACATGTTGAAGTGTGTGCATAAGTCCTTTGGTTTAGGCGTGACACTCAATTTGAGTTTTTATTGCTTTAAATGCATTTTCAGCCCGAGCTGAGCATGTTTTGAGAGTTTGAATGTATCTTCATAGGAATGAGTTGTGTGGTCAAATTAATGCTCATATGGGCTTCAGGAGGTCATCCTGAACTAAATACATGTTGGAGTGTGTGCATAAGTCCTTTGGTGTAGGCGTGACACTCAATTTGAGTTTTTATTGCTTTAAATTCATTTTCAGCCCGAGCTGAGCACATTTTGTGAGTTTGAATGTATCTTCATAGGAATGAGTTCTGTGGTCAAATTAATGCTCATTTAGGCGTCAGGTGGTCATCCTGAACAAAATACATGTTGAAGTGTGTGCATAAGTCCTTTGGTTTGGGCGTGACACTCAATTAATTTTTTATTGCTTTAAATGCATTTTCAGCCCGAGCTGAGCGCGCTTTCTGACTTTGAATGTATCTTCATAGGAATGAGTTGTGTGGTCAAATTAATGCTTATATGCTCTTCAGGAGGTCATCCTGAACAAAATACATGTTGAAGTGTGTGAATAAGTCCTTTGGTTTAGGTGTGACACTCAATTTGAGTTTTATTGCTTTAAATGCATTTTCAGCCCGAGCTGAGCACGTTTTGTGAGTTTGAATGTATCTTCATAGGAATGAGTTGTGTGGTCAAATTAATGCTCATTTTGGCTTCAGGTGGTCATCCTGAACTAAATACACGTTGAAGTGTGTGCATAAGTCCTTTGGTTTAGGCGTGACACTCAATTTGAGTTTTTATTGCTTTAAATGCATTTTCAGCCCGAGCTGAGCACGTTTTGTGAGTTTGAATGTATCTTCATAGGAATGAGTTGTGTGGTCAAATTAATGCTCATTTAGGCGTCAGGTGGTCATCCTGAACAAAATACATGTTGAAGTGTGTGCATAAGTCCTTTGGTTTAGGCGTGACACTCAATTTGAGTTTTTATTGCTTTAAATGCATTTTCAGCCCGAGCTGAGCACGTTTTGTGAGTTTGAATGTATCTTCATAGGAATGAGTTGTGTAGTCAAATTAATGCTCATTTAGGCTTCAGGTGGTCATCCTGAACTAAATATATGTTGAAGTGTGTGCATAAGTCCTTTGGTTTAGGCGTGACACTCAATTCGAGTTTTTATTGCTTTAAATGCATTATCAATCCGAGCTGAGCGCGCTTTCTGACTTTGAATGTATCTTCATAGGAATGAGTTGTGTGGTCAAATTATTGCTCATTTAGGCTTCAGGAGGTCATCCTGAACAAAATACATGTTGAAGTGTGTGCATAAGTCCTTTGGTTTAGGCGTGACACTCATTTTGAGTTTTTATTGCTTTAAATGCATTTTCAGCCCGAGCTGAGCACGTTTTGTGAGTTTGAATGTATCTTCATAGAATGAGTTGTGTGGTCAAATTAATGCTCATTTAGGCTTCAGGTGGTCATCCTGAACAAAATACATGAAGTGTGTGCATAAGTCCTTTGGTTTAGGCGTGACACTCAATTTGAGTTTTTATTGCTTTAAATGCATTTTCAGCCCGAGCTGAGCGCGCTTTCTGACTTTGAGTGTATCTTCATAGGAAAGAGTTGTGTGGTCAAATTATTGCTCATTTAGGCTTCAGGAGGTCATCCTGAACAAAATACATGTTGAAGTGTGTGCATATGTCCTTTGGTTTAGGTGTGACACTCAATTTGAGTTTTTATTGCTTTAAATGCATTTTCAGCCCGAGCTGAGCGCGCTTTCTGACTTTGAATGTATCTTCATAAGAATGAGTTGTGTAGTCAAACTAATGCTCATATGGGCTTCAGGAGGTCATCCTGAACAAAATACATGTTGAAGTGTGTGCATATGTCCTTTGGTTTAGGTGTGACACTCAAT